>NW_028258369.1:1242500-1863750 GCF_053883595.1 Heterocephalus glaber
CTTTGAAGATCAGGTTTTAGGCCCTTTGAGAAGACAATGCTTAAAGTGAAGGGAATGAGAAGGAGGTGAGACTTTGAGAAGACATAAGAGGTAACGCTTGCCACAGGCGTGGTGGCATATGCCTTTAATCTCAGCTACTAGGGAGGCTGAGGTAGGAGGACAGCAAGTGTGAAGGCAATCTGAGCAATTTAGCAAGACTCTGTCTCAAAATAAGTAAAAAAAAAAAAAGCCTGGGGGTGTAACTCAGTGTTTTCTGAGTTCAGTCCCCAGTATATAAAAAGTAGCTTCAGTTAAATTTTGAAAAACATGAAGTATTAGGAAATGAAAGATAGAACAAAGGACAAAAGCACAGCTAAAATGGACCTGTAGAGTGTAAAACTATTAAAAGTTTACATAAAAAGAGGACAAAAGCATAAAGATCCATTCATTAGAATGTGACCTAAACTAAAGCAAGCATTTTTGTTTTGGTTGCAGATGTGTCTTTAAGAATACAGGAATATAATTAGGATACATTAAGAACTTAGTAAATATTTGACAATTTTTTGTCATTTATTCTCAAAACAGCAGAAGCGTCAGTGAAGACCATAAACTCTATTTAAGATTTTAAAAGATCACCCTGACAAACAATCTAAAAACATGTATGGGTTTAGCTAGGTCAGAAGCTGGCAGATCAAGTAGTGGTTATTTGATTCTCCAAGTAGGACATAATCAAGGTCATTGGCCCAACAATTCCATTTCTATATATATACAAAAAATGAAAACATATATCAAAATTATGCATGAATGTTCCTAGTAGCAGTATTAGTAGTTGCTACAAAGAGGAAACATCCCAAAAGAATATCAACTCATACAAATGCATGTGTTAACACATGCAGTGTAATACTTTTCAGCAAGGAAAGGAATCATGTACTGATACATGCTGCGACATGGATCATAAGTGAAAACATTTTAATTTAAAGAAGCTAGACCAAAAAGTGCATGCAACATAATTTCATTTAAATGAAATATCCAAAATAGAAAAACCCATAGAGACACAAATCAGATTAGTAGTTACCCTGAACTAGGCAACAAGGGGAAGACACTGAACAAGAGATAATTACAATGGGTGTACTGTTTCTTTCAGGTGGAAGAAAAATGTTCAGAAATTGGATTGTGATGATGGTTACATAACCTTAAGAACATATTAAACTTTTGAACTGTGCACTTTAAATGGGTGTATTGTATGCTATGTGAATTATATCATAATACCAAGGAGGGAAAGGGGGAGGAATGGAGGGAGGGAGGAAGGGTAAAGGCCAAAAAAATAGAGATTGGCAAATAATGGCAAGGAGATAGTGATATTAAGAATATTATGGAAAAGGATGATAAACTTCAGTAATTTGTAGCCAAATGGATGCACACTGAGACCATACTCTTAAGTGAAATAAATGGAACATACATGTAAATACCAAATAGCTTCTCTGGGCTGAGAAACTGCAAGAGTAAATGAGGACCAAAATGTAAAATAGATAATGTAAAATAAGAAGAAAAGGACCAAAAAGGAAGGGGAAGTAGGGAGGAGGGTGGGGGAAAGGAAAGAAGGGAAGAAAAAATATGAGAAAAGAAGGAAAAAATGGAAACAAAGTTTTTGTAAATAGGGAGGGGTGGAGGGGTTGAAGGGAGGGCAGGGGAATGGGGAAAAACAAGAACAAAGATACATCATGTACAGGTACAAATTTCGAATGATGAATGTGATCATAATATATACCTAAAATGTACCAATAAGCTTAATGGGAAAAAAATGTTATGGAAATAAATGGAATATTTATTCTCACTCATAATAGCAATACTTGAGCTATAATTTATGGCTACCTACTGTTTGGTGAGCAGTTATATTACAGACCTTATTTCAATTGCTTGTTGTTTATTATCACTTTTAATATTCATAATAAATGTAATTATGTCTATTTTACATGTAGTTAACCTGAGGCACAAAGTGCTTCAGTAACTTTCATAATGACAGAGTCATAAATTGAACCACAGTAATTGGTGCCCAGAATCTGTTAATCACTGTGCTTTTCAACTTACTGTGTTCCATACAAAAGAACTGCTTATCACATATCTAGAAAATAAATAGGCAATCTCAGGAAAGTAGAAACCTCATCTCTAATTAAGGTATTTTAATGGCTTAGGTAAACACACCTAGATTTTCAAAGTAAAATCTAAGAGGATTTTCTGTGGTGAAATCACTCTGACAGTGCAGCCCACTTTATAATATCTGATAAATCTGACCAAGGCACATGAGTTCAAATTCAAGTTCTGTGATTTACTATCCATGTGGTATTGAGAAAGTCATTTAATTAATCTGCATTATAATGTTTAATGCATAGTGTCCTGTGATAAATTACATGAAATAATATATGGTACTCTATGTGGCACAGGCATAAACTCTAAAAATTGATTTATTTTTATTTGGGCAGCCAGACTATATCTCCTAAAGTTTAAATATTTTCTCCATTAAGGTTCTGAATTGCTAATTCTTAAAAGATAATTGTTGCTGAGATGCTAGATAACAGCATATACTGCTAGTGTATTGACTTTAACTAAAAATCCTATAAAGAGAGATCTAATGCCTCTAGATTATGTAGGGTAATCTGATAGAAATAAAACACTGTTAGAACTAGATTTAATGTGAATATCCACCTAGTTGATATAGATAATCCATAGAGTCCCTCATAGAAAGGTACCAAGGTACAAATTGTAATTTAAGCAAATACTAAATGCTATAAATGCAATTTCATTTCACATCCACTGTTAATAATATCCCCTTTATGCATAACACATCAGTGACAGAATCTAAAATTAAAATGAATGTAAAGTTTCTAACGAAAGCTTTTCAAGATTCAAGTTTTATTCGCCTAGGAAAAAAAAAGACTTGAATGTGCCTTTACTTCCTATTTGCAGATGCATAAAGCAATCACTTTAGCAAATGAATACTTTGTTAAATTTGTAGCTGAGGTGTTCTCATTTAGACTAATCTATGCTGGCTCAGCTTAATTACTCCCTTGTCAGTCCCTGCTTACTAAGCACACCCAGCAAATTTCACAATGGCCAACACCCTAATAAGGAGATTTATATATATATCACATATATATCATTACAATGTAACTACACATTTTATGCAAAGGGAATAAAAAGAGAGACTTGAAGGGGGGAGAAAGATGCAATAAAGATGAATTTGCATTAACAACCAGGCATCTGAACATGGACATGGTTACTTATTTCCTCACTTGCTGATTAATAACAGTATTTACCCCTTGATATTGACAGGGACATAATATATCTTGACAAATGATTAAGGAGGCTGCAGTAGAGAGTTTATTCCCTTATAGTCAACTGTACTTCCTTTGGCAAAAAGTGAAAAGCTTACATCAGCTGTAATTTTTAGTAACACCCTTCTGTGGGGTTTTCTTACAACTTTATACAACAAGTATGATAAATTGATTATGCAAAAAAGTGTGAGTTGCAGTGGGTGGCTTAATGGCGAATGTATCTTGTTTTTAAATCAGAAGAACGATGACAATGTTCTATGTTAAAATCAATAGTTATTTAATATTACCATAAAATCAATAGTTATTTAATATCACCATAAAATCTAAAGGTTTGTGATAAAGAGTTAATGTGTTGTATCTGCACCAACAATGGAGAAGGGTTCCTTTCTCCCCACAACCCCGGCAGCATTTGTTATTTGTTGATTTCTTGATAGCAGCCATTCTTTCTGGGATGAGGTGGAATCTCAGGGTGGTTTTCATCTGCATCTCTCGAATGACAAGTGATGTTGAACATTTTTTCATTTATTTGTTTGCTGCTTTTACTTCTTTTTCTGAGAAATGTCTGTTCATTTCAGATGCCCATTTTTGAATTGGGTCTTTGAATTTCGGGGATCTGATTTTTTTCAATTCTTTATATATTCTAGATAGTAGTCCTTTGTCTGAGGTACAGGTGCTAAAAATTTTTTCCCATATTGTAGGTTGTTTGTTAGCTCTGTTGGTGGTTTCTTTTGCAGTCCAGAAGCTTTCAAATAAGATGAGATCCCAATTGTTGATTCTTTCTGCTAGTTCCCATGCTGCTGAGGTTTTGTTCATGAAGTCTTTTCCTATGCCAATGTCTTCTAGAGTTCTACCTAACTTATCTTCCAGCAACTTTAGTGTTTCTGTCTTAATATTTAGATCTTTAATCCACTTCGATCTTAGTTTAGTGCATGGTGATAGGTATCAGTCTAGTTTCAATCTTTGGCAGGTTGAAATCCAGTTTTTCCAACACCATTTATTAAATAGGCTATCTTTCCTCCAATGATGGTGATTGGCCCCTTTGTCAAAGATGAGGTGGCTGAGCATGTCTGGAGTTGTTTCTACATCTTCTAGTCTATTCCACTGATACTCAGGTCTGTTCTTTTGCCAGTACCATGCTGATTTTATCACAGTAGCTTTGTAGTATAGTTTCAAGTTGGGGATTGTGATACCCCCAGCCATGTCTCTGTTGCTTAGAATTACTTTAGCTATTCTAGGTCTCTTCTGTTTCCAAATGAATTTTTGGATTGTTTTCTCTAGTTCTGTGAAGAATATTGTTGGAATTTGAATTGGCATTGCATTGAATCAATATAGTAGTTTTGGAAGTATGGCCATTTTCACTATATTGGTTCTTCCTACCCAGGACCAAGGGATGTCTTTCCATTTTCTTGTATCCTTTTCTATCTCTTTTTTCAGAGTGTTGTAATTTTCAGTGTAGAGGTCTTTTGCCTCCTTTGTTAGATTGTTCCCTAGATATTTCATTTTTTGGGATGCTATTGTAAAAGGAATTGTTTCCCTAATTTCTCTCTCAGTGAGTCTGTTATTTGTGTACAAGAAGGGTATTGTTTTTTGTGTGTTGACCTTGTATCCAGCTACACTACTGAATCTGTCAATTAAGTCTAGAAGTCTTCTGACAGAGTTTTTTGGGTTTTCTATGTAAAGTACCATATCATCAACAAATAATGACAGTTTAACTTCTTCCTTTCCTATCTTTATTCATTTTATTTCTTTCTCTTTTCTAAATGCTGTGGCTAATGTTTCCAGAACTATATTGAACAGGAGTGGTGATTGTGGGCATCCTTGTCTTGTTCCTGAATTTAGCGTGAAAGTTTTCAGTTTTTGACCATTTAGTATGATGTTGGCTGTTGGTTTTTCATAGATAGCCTTAATCAGGTTAAGATAAAGACCTTCTATTCCAACTTTCTGTAGGGTTTTTATCATGAATGGGTGCTGGATTTTGTCAAATGCTTTTTCTGCATCTATTGAGATGATCATATGGTTTTTGTCCTTGACTCTGTCAATATAGTGTATTACATTAATTCATTTACAAATGTTGAACCATCCTTGCATCCCTGGGATAAATCTGACTTGGTCAGGGTGTATGATCTTCTTGATGACCCTCTGTATTCTGTTTTCCAGTATCTTGTTGAGGATTTTTGCATCTATGTTCATTAGAGAGATAGGCCTGTAGTTCTCTTTTTGTGCTGAGTCTTTCCCTGGTTTTGGAATCAAAGTAACACTTGCTTCTAGGAATGAATTTGGAAGTACTGCTTCCCTTTCAATTTCCTTGATGAGTTTAAAGAGTAATGGCATTAGTTCTTCTTTAAAAATCTTGTACAATTCAGCAGTGAAGCCATCCAGACCTGGGCTCTTTGTTGGTAAATATTTTATTACACTTTCAATTTCACTCATTGTAATTGGTGCATTTAGAATTTCTATATCATCTTCATTTAACTTTGGCAATTTGTGTGTATCTAGGAATCTGCCCATTTCTTCTGTGTTTTCCATTTTATTGGAGGAGAGGTACTCAAAGTAGATATTGATGATCCTCTGGATTTCTGCTGGATCTGTTGTGACTTCAACTTTTTCATTCTTAATTGCATGGATTTGTGCATTTTCTTTCCTTTTTTTGATAAGGCTGGCTAAAGGTTTATCAATTTTATATATTCTTTCAAAAAACCAACTCTTTGATTCATTGATTTTTTTGTATTGTTCTCTTAGTCTCCATTGCATTGATTGCTGCCCTGATCTTTATAATTTCCTCTCTTGTACGAGCTTTGGATTTGTTATGCTCTTCTTTTTCTAGGAACTTGAAGTTCTGCATTAGGTTATTTATCTGAGTTGTCTCTGTTTTACTAATATGGGCATGCACAGCTCTGAATTTCCCACATAGAACTGCTTTCATTGTGTCCCATAAATTCTTGTATGCTGTACTGGCATTTTCATTTACTTATAGAAACTGTTTAATTTCTTCTTTAATTACTTCTGAGACCCATTGGTTGTTCAACAGGGTATTATTCAGTTTCCATGTTCTTGTTGGGGTTTTGCGGTTTCTTATGTAATTGATCTCCAATTTTATTGCACTATGGTCTGATAATATACAGTGGGTAACTTATGTTCTTTTACATTTACTTAGACATGTCCTATGAGCTAGCATGTGGTCTGTTCTGGAGAATGACCTTTGTGCAGCTGAAAAGAATGTGTATTCTGATTTTGTGGGGTGGAACACTCTGTAAACATCTCTTAAGTCCATTTGTTCAATAGCTTGGTTCAGTTCTAGAATTTCCTTGTTAACCTTTTGTCTAGATGATCTATCTATTTGTGATAGTGGGGTATTGAGGTCCCCCACTGCAATTGTGTTAGTGTTTATTTGGTTTTTCATGTCTATTAATATTTGTTTTGTATAGTTGGGAGCATTTGTATTTGGTGCCTATATATTTAGGATTGTCTTCTCTTCCTCTTGGATTGTTCCCTTCACAAGGATCTAGAGACCATCTTCGTCTCTCTTAATTAGTTTTGGTTTGAAATCTACTTTATCTGCAAATAAGATTGCTATACCTGCTTTCTTCTGGGTTCCTGTGGTGTGGAGAACTGTTTTCCATCCTTTTACTTTCAGTCTATGAGTTTCTTTTTGAGTTAAGTGTGTTTCTTGTATACAGCATATTGTTGCATTTTCCTTTTTAATCCATTCTGCCAGTCTATTTCTTTTGATTGGTGAATTGAGGCCATTAACATTGAGGGTTATAATTGGTAGATATTGATTTATCCTTGTCATGATGTTTTACTTTTGTTGGCTCTTTCATTTCTTATTTTTCCCCCTTTCCCTTTAGTGTCTTACCTTGCCTGGTGGCTTCCCTCTGTTGGGCATCATGGAGTTGTGACCTTCATTGCTTTTTTCTAGGATATTGTTTAGAATTGCTTGTAGTGCTAGTTTGGTGTTCATGAAATTTCTCAGGTGTTTTTTGTCATGGAAGTATCTAATTTCCCCATTGATTTCGAAAGATAATTTTGGAGGATACAACAGTTTAGGTTGGAAGTTATTTTCTTTTAGGGCTTGAAATACTTCACTCCAGGCTCTCCTTGATTTGAGGGTTTGTGTTGAGAAGTCTGCTGTGATTCTGATGGGCTTTCCTTTGTAGGTGATTTGTTTCTTTTCTCTAACTGCTTTTAGGACTTTGTTTTTCTGATGGTTTTCTGGGATCTTGACTATTATATGTCTGGATGTAGTTTTTTTTTTATCGTGTCTGGTTGGAGTTCTATATGCCTCACTTATCTGTATGTCCAATTCTCTACCTCTGTCTGGGAAGTTTTCCACTATTACTTCTGTGAACAGTTTTTTTTTTTATGTCAATTGTGCTTTCTCCTATTTTTTCATGGACTCCTATCAGTCTTATGTTATTCTTCTTTGCATCGTCTAGCAGTTGTTGGATTGATTTCTCGTGGTCCCTTACTATTTTTAAGAAATCTCTAATTTCATAATCTCTAACCATGATTTTGTCTTCTATATCTGATATTCTATCTTCAGATTCCCTTAATTTGCTGTGGATACTTTCAATGGAGTTTTTGATCTCCTGTATATCTGTTTGAAACTGTTTCATGGATTCCATTTCTTTATGTTGGGCGATCATAGTTTCCATTTCTTTCTTATGCTGGGTATTCATGGCTTCCAGCATGTTTCTGAGCTCTTCTCTTTTTTTATCTGTTTCTGTTCTAGATCCTCTAATCATGTCTTTCACTATGCTCACCATCTCTGTAGATATCTGGGAGATTATTTCTGCTTTGAACTTTTCTAGAGCCTCATTCATCTGTTTTGTTACTTCCTGTGCTATCAGTTCAGGGTATCCAGGTGGTTGGTTATGGGACTTTTCCATCTCATTTCCCCCAGGATTTACCCTTGGTGGGGTGGAAGTCTGAGTTTGTGCCTTGCTTAAATGTCTTCTCATTTTTGTTTTTGGTACTGTCCTTGGTTTAACTCCTGGGTTGATAGTTTGAAATTGATTATTGTAGGTATCTTTGTTGCTTGTAATTAGAACCCTTATGGAATGATTGCTTCTCAGAGGTGCCTTCCAGATATAGCTGGTCTTTAAGTTTTGAGTCTCTAATGACTCTAAGGCTATCTCATTTTCCTTATGCTAGGAAGGTTCATTGACTAGATCAATTCCAAAACCTTAGCCCAAGTGATACAATCAGCAACATCATTGCATCAAGTACATCTTTGAAAATGACATTTTGTGGTAGTTATTAATCTATCACCTTTAGCTGTGTGAATTAAATCAAGATCGAGGACCAACACAACATATAGTGAATAAACTCTTCAATATAACAACTTTACCCTTTGGGATGGGGAGTTAGAATGGGTTGGGGAGGGAGGGACTGATGGGAGAAAGGATAGGGGAAGATTAGCACTGTGGCCAGAGGACACAGGTGAGAAGGAAAAAGAGAATAATAGTAAAATAAAGAAGAACTCCGAATGAGGACTAAAACAGGGACAAAAAGGGAAGATGAACAATGTGGGAAAGCAAGAGAATGAATGTAGGAGAGAGAGAGAGAAAGGAAAGAGAAAAGAAAGAAGAAAAGAGAAAAAAGGAGAGAAAAACAAATATTTTCAAAGAGTAGGAAAAAATTAAAGATAAGAGGAGGAAAAGAAAAGAAAAGAGAAAAAAAGCAAACTAATAATACTAATTTTGGGAATAAAAAAACAATTAAGATGAAGGGACTCTTTCAGGGTATGTCTCTGCTGTCACACAGACAAAGTGGGTAGCAGTGTGCAGATATAAGTCAATGATTCTCAGCAAGCTAGTCGCAGACCCATGAGATTCAGGCAGATTTCTGGCTGCAAATCCCAAGTGGAGCTCCCTGTGCTCCTGTAGGGTTGAACTCTGCAGAGTTGTAGTGCAGGTTCCAGCTGCCCTTCCCCTGAAGATAGACCCGGTCCTGATGGGAGGTGAAGACGACTCCAACTTACCCAGTACAGTGATCTGGTGGTCCGGTGTCCTCTGCCTCTTTGTAGTGTGGAACCAGGTGACTGTACAGAGAAGAGGCCAGAGGAGCAGGGGGAGGTGGGGGTGGTGTCCAGTGGATTGCTGCCGGGGTGCGGACTGATTCTGCATGTTCCCTGTGACTTACTTTTCATTTTAACGATGTCATTTAAAGTTCTAAATTTTGATGGAATCTCATTTATCATTTTTTTCTTTTATATATCATGTTTTTCATATTCTAGGAAGTTCTTTCCTACCCTAAATTCATAAACATTTACCCTTATATTTTCTTCTTAAAGTTATATACTTTAAGGCTATCATATATAGGTTCATAGATCCTGTCAAGGTATTTTTATGTATGGAAATAAAGGGTTGAGGTTAATTTTTTATATACGGATACCAGGTGTTCTAGTGCCATTTGCTGAAAACACTATCTTTTCCTCGGCTCCTGAACTGAGTTTATAGTCTATAAAATGTGAATGTTAAATAATCTTTCAAAACTCAGTGGACCATGTATATGTGGTTCTATTTCTAGATTCTCTGTTTTATTCCAATGATCTATATGTCTTTCCTTACACAAACACTGCCTTGATTACTGTAGCTTTACAAGAAGTCTTAAAATTAGGTACTAAACATCTTCCAACATTGTTTTTTGTTTGTTTGTTTGTTTGTTTTTACTTTTCTAGGTCCTTTGTACTCCTACATAACTTTTAAATTTCAGTATCCAATTCTTCATTTATATCAAGTATACATAGATCTGAATTTTTATATATACCTTGTGTTTTCTAATTCTGCTAAATTCAAATACAAGTTCTAGGGGCTCCTAGAGATTCTTAGTATTTTTCTCTGTAGATGATCATTTCATCTACATATAAATCTTTTGCTTCTACCTTGCCAATCCTATCCTAATTGTGTCATTTTATTGCCAGACTATTTTGGTTTGGGCCTATGTTTCAAAGTTTAATGGACAGAAGAAGAGTAAGCATATGTGCCCTTGTTCCCCACCTTAAGGAGAAAGCATTCTATCTTCTCCATTCATATAAGACGTTTTCTCTGGAAGTATGGAGTACATGTCTTTAATCTGTTGAGAGGGTTCTCTTCTACTTCTAGTCTCCTGATAGCTTTTACCATGAACAGCTGTGGAATTTAGTCCAATACTTTTTCTCCAACTAGTGACAGGATTATATGGCTTTTTCCTTTCCTCTCTTAAAATGATGACTTTTGGGGGTGGATCTTCCAATGCTGAACCAACACTGCCATCCCTATAACAAAACCACTTTCTACATACTTTTAGACAACTACTGTAAAAACATGTATGCATTTATGTATGTACACATGTGTGCACATATTATTCTACTTAAACTCCTGTATAAACATTGCAGTGAATCATATAAAAATCTTTTTAAAATTTCAACTATATTAAAGTTCCTATACTGATGCAATAATGACATCACACACATTTTTGATTACTTGATAAGAAAATAACCACATTAAATTCTATATTTGCATGTAGATAGGATCAATAGTTAATAAATGCCCATTTTATTCATTTTATTTATGAATCTTCATAATATGTCATATTTACAATAGATTTTAAATATTTAATTACTTTGAGTGGCCTATATAGTCTGTTTTAGAGCAACATATGTTAATAAATTTTAACAATATTGTAGATTAAATTTATGTCTGATGTTTTTACCCCGTCATCACGTTAGAGTATATATTTACACATGTGTGCTTGAAAGAGAAAGTATAATGCAAGAATACCTCATATACTTAATTATTCCTTCTATAATAATGCTTATTTTATAAACACCTTCTGTATAATTACCAAAGCTATTGTAGGTTTCTCAGGAGCCTGGCGTGTATTCCCAAAGAGAATGGGATGCCTCTGTCTCCATATTCCCTGTGAACTGTCTAGTATATGCTTTAATCCCTCTGTATTCTATTTGTTTATCTCCGAAATTAAATTATGAGTTCTTTGAGATCATGGGCCATGCTTTAGGCATTTTCATCTTCCTACCAGTAGAGCTAAGCTACAAATGCATATTTGATTAATTAGTGGCAGTAAGTGAAGGGCACTTATCTCAATCTATTATGCATTATTATAAATTGTGTACATATCTAATGACCACTTTCTTGACTTAATAAAATGCTTAAGAATTGAAGGACTGTTGTATGCATGTGATTCTTTCCCCAGCATACAAATCAGGTATTAGATAAATATTTAATAAGATTTTACTACATATATATAAAGAATTATAAGAATGCAAACTAGAAAATTTCTTGATGTTTCTATGACTTTTTTTACTTGGTAACAACTCTGCTGGTCGTATTTTCTTCTGAGTACAGTGGAAAAATTGTGCCCCCCAAAACTCCTAGGCTTTTGATGCCCTTGGCTCTAGTTTCCAAGATGCAATTCTTTCTGAAAATACTTATTGTCCTTTCTTTGGGTGATGGATTTGAGAGGCATTAGGGATACATTAGATAATGCTTTCTCTTGAAATCTCAAGAATAGTCCCTAAATAGACTACATGTCTTTTGGTATCGATACAGACTTAAGACTAATATAAGGGATTTCCCGGTACTGACCTTCAATTATCCTGTTGAGACATTTACTTCCAGAAGTACACCTTTCACCTGAACCATGCATGGCATTCAGTGCAAGTATAGACCTCTATACAAATTTTTAAACAAAATTTTGTACAATTCACTGTGATAATCAATAAATGTTTTTAAACAGTAGTACAACTGGTGTGAAATTTCAGAACTAAGGCTCCAACGTAACGTTGACTTTTGAAATTAGGAGGTTTGCTATTATTATAATTATTAAGTTAAAAATATCTTCTATTAAATTGTTTTAGAATTCATATTGGATGACCAATATATACTTCCTGAGAACAACAAAGACTTTAGATATTCAGTCACTGATCTGACACTGTTAGGAGTAGTTTAGAATCAAACACAGCGTTTTCTTTAGAATTCAAAATTCACAAAGCCTTGTGAGGAGGTCAAGCAGACTCTAATACAGTACATCTGCTCCTACAGTTGTTCCATTTCTTAGATAAAATGTCATTCAAGCAATGTTCTTTCTATTCCCACATGAGTACTTAGACTATTCAGAAGACTCATGGGGAGAAAGATTACTTATTCATGAAAGCAGTGTTTCTTTGGTCACCGTAGATTTGATTGGCATTAGCAGCAACTATATCTGACTGCAAAGATTTAAATATTCATTAGAGCATAATCATGGTATTTAAATATCTAAGCATTAGAAATTTCAAAGTAATTCTCATTTTGAAACCAATATAGCCTATTTTACATACATGATCTAATAAAATTTAAAGCATTACATTCCTCTTAATTTCATTCTGTGAGGAACAACCATATGGATTGGAGTCCTGTTTAAAATATCCTACTACAGCTTTCTTACACTACTAACAAAATTTACCTGAATATTTAAAATAAGTAAGTGGCTTCTTACAATAACTGTTATGTATACCTCCATTCGCATGAATTGCCTCCCTATAATTATAGCAAAAAATAAATTTTTATGACTGGATTACTATATGTAACATTAAGGGTAATTAAATCACTCTTGGACAATGCTTTCATAAACTGCCTCTCAGAAAATAAGCTATAGTATGAATGGATACACAAAGATGTTTATATATGCATTTCTATGCATTGAAATTCCTTAGACCGATGCGTAACAAAACAGAGTCCACTGAAATATTATCATAAAAAAGTCAGGTTCTTTAGTGTCTGACTTATCACTGGGATTTAATAATCTTGTACAGAATGCAGGGCATCCATTTACTATGAACATAAACTGAAGTCTAGATTTCAGTAAGAGAATTTCAACTATATCCACTTTTAAAAATACACAAGAAAACAAACTAATGGAATGTTAAATTTTCATATTAATTTAGCCTATGGACAAATGTATTGTTAAAAAATACCTTTGTTAGATCATAACTGATGTACAAATACAAATGCCACACATTTTAATGGATAGATTTTGATAAGTTTTAATGTATGTGTTCACCTAGGAAATAAAAATAATGAACATATCAATCAAATTCAAAAGTTTCCTCATGGATCTTGGCAATCCTTCCCACTGCTCCTCCACCGTTGTTAGGAAAGTACTGATCTATTGTTTGAGATTACAGATTATTTTATAATCTATAGAGGTTCATATAAATGTGCACTTCTTGTTTGGCTTCTTCCACCAAGTGTGAGATTCACTCATGCTGTTGCAGTTAAGAATAGTTCATTCCTGACAGGGTGAAGGGAGGGCAGGGGGAATGGGGAAAAAAGAAGAACCAAGATACATCATGTAAAGGTACAAGATCCCAATGATGAATGTAACTGTATTGTATACCTAAAATGTACCAATAAACTAAATGGAAAAAAAGAATAGTTCATTGCTTAATTATTTTTTTCATTGTATGGATAGGTCGCCATTTTAAATAATGAATTAAATTTACCACAAACATTTGGATTGTTTCCAGTTTTTAGCTATTACCAATATAGCTGTTTTGTTCATTCTGTACAACTCTGCCTGAGGACATGTCTTCATTTCTTTTGGGTAAATACCTAGGAGTGGAATGGCTTGGTTGTATGCTGAGTGCATTTTTAATTTTCTAAAAATATACCAAATTGTTTTCTGATACACCTGTATTATTTTGCATCTCTGCCAGCAGTTGGTCCCAATGAGTTTTGTGTATATTAGGGGAGAATTATTGGTTCCTTATGCAATATATAGTATGTATGGGTAGGTCATTTTATATGAATTGCAAAATGTGAACTCATATATAATTATAGAACAGATTTTTCCTTCTCTCTCTCACAAGTAACAGACTATGATGAAGCCCATTTAATATGAACAAATTACAGTTTCTCTTTTCTTAAAATTTGTCAAGTACTTGTGTTCTAAGCAGTTAAGACTGTATCATATAAATACCCATAACAGTCCTCTGAGAGTAGATTCTAAAACTAAATCCAACCTATAGAAGAAGAAACTCAAGGAACAAATAAGTTTTCCATGAAAACAAAGCTAATAAATGACAAAGGTAGCTTTTTTATTTTGCAGATATTAACCACAAAGTTTCATTTCTTACGCACAATATGATACTCTCCCACCATGTACATTACTGAACACCTGTAATTTATACTACAAAACTATGATGTACTCTTTGGATTGTTGTATGTGCAATTTCTAAAGATATGAAATAATTGCTTCACAGAATTATATGGGTTTATTTCTATTTTTGGGGGGAAAAGATTTGCTGATCTCCATGTTTGAACATAGCTAGAAGTCCCACCTCAAAAACGTATTTTTTGAACAGATATCTAACTGTGATATTAGCTTCTGACTTGTCTTAACTAATGGTTTAATAATATCCTCTCAATATAAAATGTTAAACAACTTCATGCACAATAAATCCTCAAATTATAAACCATTAAACAATTCAGATGTATTCATGTCTCATAATTTTTTCACATAAAAGTGAGCATAACTCTAAACATTTTAATATGCTACTGACAACAGGAAGAAAATCATCTAACTCCTATATAAAAGTCAAAGCAATAATCAAATTACCTTTATATAGTCACTATTTTTACAATCTATGTACATTTACTCTCTAGAAAATATATCAGGGTTTTTTATTGTGTGAAGGAGTGTACAACTAAGAAATGTTTAATCTAATTTCTAAAACATTACCTAAAACAAAATTTATAAGTAGGGTATAATGCTTTTTGTTTTTCCCCCATTAAGTTTATTGGTACATTTTAGGTATAAAATACATTTACATACATCATTGGGACCCTGTACCATTACATGAGTATCTTGGTTCTTATTTTTTTCACCTTCCCCTGCCCTCCCTTCACCCCCTCCACCCTTCCCCATTTGCAAAGATTTTATTTCCATTTTTTTCCTTTTCTCATATTTTTTCTTTTCCCTTCTTTCCTTTCCCCTACCCCTCCCACTTCCCCTGCTCCTTTAGACCTTTACTTCCTATTACACAATATCAATTATACATTTTTAAAATTAAAATATCAAGACCTAGGAGACATTACCACAGATTTTACAAAATTTAAGAGGATATAGAAAGCATATTTCAAAAATCTGTTTTGAAATAAATTTGACAACTTCTAATAAGTAACTTGGAAGACAAATTAATGAAACTAACTCTGGAGGAAATATAAAAAATTTGACTAGTACCTATTAAAGAAAGTATATCCCTAGCTTGAAAACCTACCTATATGACAACAACAAGCTCGTATACATTTTACCTGATAAATTATGTCAAATATTTAAAGTAGAAAAAAAAAAAGACTTCTCCCCTCATTTTAGGAAATCGACATTGGGCTAATCCTAAAACTGGATAAAAATAATAGAAGAAAAAAGTATGAACATAGATAGAAATTTGTTTAACAAAACAAACTATTAGAAGTCAGATCTGGCAGTATGTAGAAAGTGGTTTTGTTATAGGGATGGCAGTGTTGGTTCAGCATTGGAAGATCCACCCCCAAAAGTCATCATTTTAAGAGAGGAAAGGAAAAAGCCATATAATCCTGTCACTAGTTGGAGAAAAAGTATTGGACTAAATTCCACAGCTGTTCATGGTAAAAGCTATCAGGAGACTAGAAGTAGAAGAGAACCCTCTCAACAGATTAAAGACATGTACTCCATACTTCCAGAGAAAACGTCTTATATGAATGGAGAAGATAGAATGCTTTCTCCTTAAGGTGGGGAACAAGGGCACATATGCTTACTCTTCTTCTGTCCATTAAACTTTGAAACATAGGCCCAAACCAAAATAGTCTGGCAATAAAATGACACAATTAGGATAGGATTGGCAAGGTAGAAGCAAAAGATTTATATGTAGATGAAATGATCATCTACAGAGAAAAATACTAAGAATCTCTAGGAGCCCCTAGAACTTGTATTTGAATTTAGCAGAATTAGAAAACACAAGGTATATATAAAAATTCAGATCTATGTATACTTGATATAAATGAAGAATTGGATACTGAAATTTAAAAGTTATGTAGGAGTACAAAGGACCTAGAAAAGTAAAAACAAACAAACAAACAAACAAAAAACAATGTTGGAAGATGTTTAGTACCTAATTTTAAGACTTCTTGTAAAGCTACAGTAATCAAGGCAGTGTTTGTGTAAGGAAAGACATATAGATCATTGGAATAAAACAGAGAATCTAGAAATAGAACCACACATACATGGTCCACTGAGTTTTGAAAGATTATTTAACATTCACATTTTATAGACTATAAACTCAGTTCAGGAGCCGAGGAAAAGATAGTGTTTTCAGCAAATGGCACTAGAATACCTCGTATCTGTATATAAAATTTAACCTCAACCCTTTATTTCCATACACAAAAATAACTTGAAAGGATCTATGAACCTAAATATGAATGCCTAAAAGTATATAACTTTAAGAAGAAATTATAAGGGTAAATGTTTATAAATTTAGGGTAGGCAAGAACTACCCAGGATACAAAAAACATGATGTATAAAAGAAAAAAAATGATAAATGAGATTCCATCAAAATTTAGAACTTTAAATGACATCATTAAAATGAAAAGTAGTCCTTAAACAGACCATATTTATAATTCATATAACCTATGATCAGAATATATGAAGAACATTTACAGCTCATTAATAGACAACCCGATTAAAAACTAGACATAAGAAGATGATAAATAGCCAGTACAGCACAAGGAAAGATGTGGAACTCTAGAATCAGAAAAATACTAATCAGTACAATAATAAGATTGAATTATACACTCATTAGGTAGATAAATTTAAAAGTTTTAAAGGCCTTGTCATGACTTTTTGTTTTTGTTGGATTCTCCCCCTTTGCGTTTAATTTCTCATGCCCAATGGTTTCATTCTGCTGGGCTTCCTTGGGTTGTGATCCTCATCATCTTTTCCTAGGATATTGTCTAAAATTTTTTGGAGTGCTGGTTTGGTATTCATGAAGTTCTCCTGGAAATCTGTTTGCATCTGTTTTATGGATTCCATTTGTTTCCTATGTTGGGATTCCATCATGTTCCTTAGATCCTCTATTTTTTTATCTGTGTCCTCTCTAGATTTATTAATCATCTCTTGCACTATGAGCACAATCTTTGGTGTTATCTGAGAAATTATTTCTGATTTCGTTTTTCCCAGATCCTCTTTTGTTGCCAGTTCTGGGAGTCCAGGTGGTTGAGTATCAGATTGTTCCATCTCATTTCCCTCTGTAGTTACTGTAGGTGATCTGGAAGTCTGTTTTTGAGGTTTGTTTATGTGTCTTTTCATTTCCACGGTGGGGGAGCGGGTGCTTCTGGCACCCACAGGGCTCACCTTCTCTGCCCTAGGAGCGTGGAATCACGGCGGTGGAGCCTCCTCCTGGGCGCTGGGACTGGCTCACCTTCTCTCTATAATTCTTAAGTTAAATACATACCAATTGCTACATGCAGAGTCAAATTCCAAATTTTGAAGCAACCTACATAAAACATTTTATAAAGCAGCAAAATGAATCGATTTCCTTTAAAACCACCTCTGAAATACTTGATATGTTACTACTAACACCAAATAAATATGGGTATTTTATAAATATGTAAATGATATAAATTTAAAGTTTGAAAATATTTGGAATTGAGGCTCCAACTGAAACAAACACCATACCTTAACTGGGAAATTTGATGAGACTTTGATGAAATATGGGAGCACACAGGCATGTGTGCACATACAAATGTAGTAAAGAAAAAGCAAAAGTATGGAAAAGGCACCAGAATTCAGAGGTAGATAACAAGCTAAGTAGATAGGGCTTTGTAATAGGAGCCAGGCATTTTTACCTGATTATTAGTTCATTTTGATCAATTTACAGACATGAAGCAAAGGGAAAAAAAAGACACCACACTTAATCTTCTCTTTCACTCATATACTTGTGTTCCTCTGTGATCACACACAAATGGAGGAAGGAAGACAGGAATTCTAGGGATTCTTTACAATTACTCCCCTGAGAAGGACATGGCTTGATGGGAAAGACACAGCGTGGATCTGGGTAAACTCACTGAAAATATTCAGCATATGGTCTTTGAGTTTATATCTGAAACATAACTTTCATCTCTTTCTTTTTACACATGCATATTTATAACTGATTTATTTAGAAGAACATGTTGTAGTAAATTCTTTTATTAAATTATAGTATACTTACAAGGTTTTATATTAGCAAATTACATTTACCAAAAAGTTAATGCCAAGACATATGATTGTTTCATAGTTTTTCACTTTTTTGTAGGGATGTACCTTTAGAACCAGAAATGTAAATTTGAGAAATATGAGGCATAATAAGGAATAATTTGGCCTTTTATTGTGACTTTTGAATATTGATGCTAGTTACACATTTAAAATTATTTTGTTAAGATATTTTTTTCATCACAACACAAAGCAGTGCAAGTGGGGAAAAATATGAACCATTTTCCCTGGGCATCTGGTTTTAAAAGTAGCAGCTACTAAAATAATGTTCAGACATCTATTTTTCTTGCTTCAAGAACAATGACTGTCAATTTTTACCACTCTATAATGAAAACTCTAGAGGTGTAGAACTGCTTTTTGCAACTGCTTTTAAGGAATTCCAGACATGCAAAGCTTACACTTTCTAAAAGAATTAATAAAACATGACACAAAGTACTCCATTTTTACGTCCTTCAAGTAAAATATAGTACTTATTCATCCTTGCCATTTTCATTTGCTAAAATTTCAAATAAGAGAAAAAAAGCCTAATTCCAATGTCATAATTCTATTTTACTATATTTACTATATATTTAGTTTCACTTTAAGGAATGCAATATATACATACAAAATTTTATGTATTGCAAAATTTATTATATGTAATTATATATAGTTATAACTTTGATATTTTATCACATTCACTTTACCATATTCCTTATCATTGGAAAAATTCTACTACACTGGTTTTTGCAAAAGTCATATAAAGCATCAATAAAAATAAATTAAATCATGTGAATATATATTTTATTTTTGTATAATTAATACAAAGTTGTTAAGCTGAGCATATTTTTAACTACATAGTTTTCATTGTTTTCAAGTTGATTTTCCCCATACTAATGGAAAGAGTTCAACAATTCAAAGGATTACAGACAGATCATATTAATTCACAGTTCACTACATTACTAATAGGTCTATTTTCTATGTCCTTAAACCAAGTTCAAAATGTCAAATGGAACCCATTAAACATGATTTGGCTCGCTTCAGTGTTTCAATAGGTCAACAAGACTGTACCTGTCACTTCCATGAAGATTAGCAACAACAGATCGGAGTAAAAATTTTCTTTGTATTTTGTATGTTTTAATGAGATTTATAAGAAATTTTTCAAAGATTTCAACAAATATTGAGATACATTTGTTATTAGTGTCTTGTCAACCATTTCTTCCCTCTATATAGCATTCCAGGTGTTTCTATCAAATACTCAAAGATAATTTATTTTCTACTAACATTCACTTCGGTAAAATTTGGGTTGTTTATCTTATGTGGTCATTGCCTACAAAAGTTACTTCTTTCCAGATGAATTTAATAGATAATCTGACAGAGGTTAAATCTCCCAAAGACACATTCCAGCTCTCATATTCTAAGAATCTGTTTTGTTTGCATTACATAAGGGTATCTTAGAAGTCAGAGAGAAGTGAAAATTTATTATGTTTGGAATAGTTATAAAAAAATTCATTTTGAATTACAATGAAATTATTTTTGAATGTACACTTAATTTATCTAGAGCATGTAATGCATAACATGTCATGTGAAACACTCTAAGGAAAAATCTTTCCAGGACAAATGAAAATAAATTTATACTTCTAACCTAAGAAGATAGAATGAAAGATGGGGGCTCGATAAGGGTAGGAGGCACTATGACCGAGAGAGCCTATGGCAAACTAAAGTAATGCACTGGGGATTTAGCTCAGTGGTTCCACCACCTGCCTTGCAAGCGGAAGGACCCGAGTTCAATCCCTGGTTCCAAAAAAAAAAAAAAAAAAAAAAAAAAACAGACTAAAGTAAATCTGGAAAAAGGATGAGAGAAAAGCATGGAAGGAGAATGTAGAGATGAACTTCTTTCCTAACCCCCAGATTGAGCAATAGCTATTGGTCAAACAACATGCTCTGTCCCATTGACACTGAGAAATATTTCCCTTAAAAAAATACAAACAGACAGTTCACTTAGAAGACAAGCTTGTGAAAAAGAGCTACCACAAAATAGGATAATTGCTCTCCATAAGAGAGACACAATCAGTTTCTCTAAGACTAGTTCAAAAGAATGATGAACACCTGAGCAAGTTGTTCATACACATTTCCTGGTGCAATAGAAGAGCTTGCTGTATTGTGAGTGGTATGATACTGGTAAGGAAAATTATGATGGAAAAAATCCTTTTGTAGAATAATAGAAAGTCATCTGAGTCCATAGTATAGACTAGTTTTATAGAATTACTCAATTGCATTCACCAAACAGTTATGGAGCACCTTTTGTGTGTAAGACCAGAGATAAATGTTGGAACACAAAAATAAACAAGACACAGGACCTATTTTCAAGGAGCTCAGAATTGAGCTAAAAAATTACAGCTGAACTAAGAAGATACCATCATATTGATGCTAGGAATACATGGGACTTCTAAAATGGCAATGAGAAGGAGAAATAATAGTATTTTACAATACAAAAACATGAGATACGAATGCAAATTCATTTAAATTTCATCAGACTGTGTCTTTCTCCCACAGTATCACCTAATCCATTTTTTAGTCAAAAGAGCAAGGGCTATAGGAAGGATGCTAATCAGCATTTTGAACAAATTTGCCAGAGGATGGAGATTTATTTTGGGGATAGATGATCATATCACAGGAAGATTCAGGAAACCTTCTCTTTATGTTCTGATGTTTTCAATACCAATATTAACTAAGAAACTAATTTCTGAGTTCTGGTAGCAAGCAGAAGATTCTAATATTTTTCTACAGCTTACGGGTGATATAATTTCTAAAGATACTCTGGAGAAGTTGAGTACTGCTATGAGTTTGCTAAAAGTTTAGACTTTTCATTTACTTCTTCAAGGTTGAAAACTGACCTGGTTTAAGTTATATTTGACAAGGCATTTAATTCTGACTTCATTGAAAGCTAGAAAGAATACATATGAATAAGAAGTTGTCTGTTCTTTAACTAATGATACTGAGATATGATTTGTATTATGGAGTGAAAAGATTGCAAACAGTTTAGCACTCCAGAAGACAAGAGTATAATTGCATTGGGAAGCTAGTCTGCAAATTGTTCAAGGAGATGTATTTTTTACATTAAGTTTATTGGTACATTTTAGGTATACAATACAGTTACATTCATCATTGGGATCTTGTACCTGTGCATGGTGTATCTTGGTTCTTATTTTTCCCCCTTCCCCTGCCCTCCCTTCAACCCCCACCCTTCCCCATTTACAAAGACTTTGTTTCCATTTTTTCCTTTTCTCATATTTTTTCTTTTCCCTTCTTTCCTTCCCCCTACCCCTCCCAATTTCTCTCCTCCTTTTGACCTTTTCTTCCTATTTCACATTATCATTTATATATTGTGATCCTTATTTACACTTTAACTTTTAAAACTGGGATTAGAGGTCCCATTTGACCCAGCTATTCCTCTGCTTAGTATCTTCCCAAAAGAATTAAAAGAATAATACCATAGTGATATATTCTCACACATGTTTATAGCAGCACAGTTAGTAATAGCTAAAATTTGGAAGCAGCCCAATTGCCCATCAACCGGAGACTGGATAAAGGAGCTGTGGGGTTTTTTAAAAAATAAAATGGAGTACTACTTAGCCATAAAGAATGAGAAACTAAAGACATTTATAGCTAAATGGATGCAGATTGAGGGCATACTCTTAAGTGAAATAAATAGGACACACATGTGTAAATACCAAAGAAGATGCATTTTTAAGGGATATGTTGATGAAAATAGGGGTTTAGCTTGGAAAAAAAAGTAGGGGAAGAAATGGCTATATTAGAAGGAACGAAAAGAATGACAATGTGCAATCTTGGAATTGGGATCAAAAAAAGAAGAAAAGGAATCACTGAGGTAAAAATAAACAATACAGGAAAGTGAGAGGGTCACATCACCTTGACCTAGGAAGGATGCCTGTAGCCTAAAATGACACAAGGATTGGATCAGTGTAAATATGAGGTGACAGATAAATAGAACAGAAGAAAGGATGGATCTGTAAAGTATTTTGACACACAAAAAAATCAGTACATATGGTTGACTGGCTTGATATGAATGCAGAATAAGAGGCAAGATTTGATAGAGGAGACTTTGATTCTGGATTAGTAAAAGAGAGGGAAAGAGGCAGGCGTGCAGAAATATGGAGGAAGAGAGAGGGAGTGGGGGATGGATAAAGTGATACCAGTAGCATGGGAAATCTTTTTCTCTTTGCCTTTTCTCCTCAATAGCAGAGAGCTAAGAATTATGAACACACCGTGTTTTAGGGCTCTAACAGCCTGCTTCCTTCTATGTGGCTGAAGAGTCAAGTTCATTATGTCTGTAGGGACTTGGAAAGCTCACAAATAACAGTGGTCATTAATCACGCTGACTAAATTCCTGAGCTAGCGATAGGATGGTATGGACTAGTGTGAAATTCTAGGTTTTCAAGAATGTTATTTTAACCTACTTTTGACAGATACGTTCAGACCTGAGTTTTCACACCCTTGTTGAAAGAAGGCTTGGAATAGCACCTGCTTTGTCTTCTACACCATAAATCTGAACAGCACAAAATATTGCATATTTCACACATAACAGAAAAGATACATCATAGCCATTAACCTTCCCCTTGGTTGCTGATAAAGTAAAATAGACCTATTCTTTACAGAAACACTCATGTATTTGTTCAGATAAATATTCCTCTCTAGGCAGAAAAACTTTACATTTAACAAGACTTTAAGACTGTCTGCAAAAGAATTGATTTAAAATCAATATTTTAGGAATGCAAAGATAATATTTTAGAGGCAGAAGTTAATCACATTTGAACATATTACTACATACATAAGAGGAAAGTTCACTCTCATTGTCTTTTCACCCCACATAAACATCAAAGCATTAAATGCAAGATTCTCATTAGTAAGTTGAAGGAGATTTGAGGTGACATATTGGAGAAGGAGAATTGTAGCTGTCAAATGACCAAAGCTGGCAGAAATAATCCTCCTTTGCAATCCTTTTGAATCTAGGAATTGTGTTGAAGTTCACTTTCTTTTGGAAGAGTGCCAGTTTTTTATTTTTTCCTGAATAGTCTCAGGTTTTTTTGTGTTTTTTTTTCTGATCCTGGGCAGAAAAGGCCTGCTCAAAGGTGAAAACTTGAAGAAAAAATAAGAAAAAAAAAGAAGAAAGGGCAATTAAGTCATTCTGAGCTGAAAAAGAAACAACATTGGCTTATTTGTGTTTTTTGTTAATTTGGTTCAGAAGAAATAGTTTAACTTTGCTAAGCACAAAAGAAGTAAGAAATGACCCATGGATTGAGTACATTGCCTGGGAAAAGCCTTTCCTGGACAAGCCCAGCTGCACTGATGGAAAAGGGGACTTTCTTGTAAGGACAACGTTTTCATTGCTGAGACCAGCTGCTTTAGCCAAAGTAATTATAAACCTTGTAGAATGGCCTGCACACCATCTGGATCCCTTCACTATCTGGAGACTCCTTCAAAACTGGCTTTAAAATGGAATATTGTCCCTTGCATAACAGGTGTATTCACTATTGCCTGGAATAAATCTGCTGTGGAATTGGGATGGGATATGTGGGATCTTGGAAGAATCTCAAATATTGCAGAAATAGACTGAGGAACAAATTTGTTAGGTAAGGGAGATACTGGTTTTGCCATCACTTCCTTTTTAATCATAATACATGGAGATATTTATAGTGATCATTGTCAAATAAAATGAGCTTATATCCCAATCACTAGCTTGGGTCAATTTTTTCACTGTTATTTATATTGAATGTTGCATATGAGCGAATGTAAAATAATATATTTTCTCCAGATTATTATTTAAGAAAAATTATTTTCCAAATATTCTATGGCAGTAAATTCATATTCTATAAATTGATGTTATACCTAAATTATTGTTGCACAAGCCAATAAGATAATTTCTTCATTTTAAAACCACACAAGAATTAAAATAAATATGACAGAGGGCAAAATTTCTATCAGATATCCTAAGTTTCAACTCGATAAATATTTCCTTAAAAATGTGGAAAGAGAAAGTACCATTCAGCTCTAAAAACTATAAATTGAATGTTACCAACATGGCAGTGTCATAGTAATGAGCAAATCCATGTGAGCAAATGTAGAATAATACTTTTCTTCGAGATTATGATTTAAAAGAAATTCTCTTCAAAGCATGCTGTGATAGTTAATTACAAAATAAGTTCATATCCTGTAAATTCATGTTATACTACAAATACTTCTGGCATTAAACATATTTGTCATGTGTGTTTTCCAGATATGAATATTTTCAGAGAAAGGCTTTTTGTACAACTTCTTCCACACAATCCTAAACAACTTGGCATGTGACATAAAGGTTCTAATGATGTCCAGTGTGCAGACTGGATAAGCCCAGGATAACTATAAAATACATTTAAACTGACAGCATTAAGTGGTTGGATTTTGTATGCCACATATTAATTTAACGTAAAAATGAGTATGTGTACTATTATAACTCAACCATAAGGCAACCTAATTTGAAAATGTGCAACAGGCTTGAATAGACTTTTCTCTGAAGATAGACAAATGTCCAATAATCACATAAGCATGAGAAGATTCTCAAAATCATGAGAGGTCAGAGAAATGCAAATAAAAATCATTCTGAGATTCTACTTCACACCTACTGTGGTGGCTACAATCAGATCAGGAGAACTTTCTGAAACTAGATAATGGTGGATGATTGCACAACACAGTCAATATACTTAAGACCACCTAGTTATAAACTTGAAAGTTATTAAAGTGGTATATTTTATGTTATTCTCGGACACAATATGCAAAAAGAGACAGATAATAACAACCGTTGATGAGAGAAGATAGAGAAATCAGAACTTTAACACGCTGTTGGTTGGAATGTACAATGACATAGCCACTTTACAATCTGGCAGTTCCTCAAAAGATTAAAGATACAATTACCATATGACCCAGCAATTTCATTCCTAGGAATATACACAAGAGAAATACCCACACATACACACATGTATACACTCTTTCAAAACAGTATTGTTAGTAATGACTCAAACTGGAAACAACCCCAAATCAACTTCAAATGATGAACTGATTAATAAAATGTGGTAAATTCATAAAATAAACTATCATCAGCCAATTAAAAGAAATTAAGTGTTTTATATGGTACCCTAGGCAAGAACTGTGAAAACATTATAGAAAGTGAAAGAAGCCAATCATAAAAGACAACATGTTATATGAGTTCATTTATATTAAGTGTTCATAATAAGACATTTGGGATATAAAATTATTCTAAAATTCACTGTTCAATGGTTGCACAACTTTGTGAATATGCAGAAAACCATTGAATTTTACATTTTAAATCGTTAAATTGTATGGTATGTGAGATATCTTAACAAAGATGTCATTATTTTAAAAAATTAATGAACCTTCTCTTGTTCATAGAAGTTATGTGGAAGTTTGTCTTAACAGAAAGTAATTTTTATGGGATGTATGGGCTACATTGATTTTCTCAAGATTATCTTTCTACATCTCTTTCTGTTTGGCACTACAAACTTTTCTACTGTTCCACAGCTGAGAAGATAAAGCAAAATCAAAGTAAACGGAAGGGAAATTTCTAGGTGCATTAAAAAGACTATTAATGTTATTATTTCTTTGGCATTAAAAGATCTTTAGGGAGCTTACGGTCTGTTATCTGTCAGAGGAAAGAGCCATATTACCTGTTATTTGTCTCTTTAAATCCCTATGCTAAGATTTGAAATTTATAATACTTTGGCAGCAATAATACAAATAGTAGTTCAAGGATCCGAACTGAAAACCTCAAAGAATATATTTCATCATTTGATCAATGTAAAACAATCTCAAGGTATTAAGTAATTTCTCCTAATTTTCTTCCTTCTACTTCTTCTTTCCAAGTTTATAAACAAACACTTCTGAAAACGAGTCCTCAACCTGTTCAAGAGTAAAGCTAATGATATTGTCCCTCTATTGAACCCTTACATGCTATCTAAGCCTCTATTTGCAAACAAAATTAATCTTTATTTGCAATATGAGGTAAGAGAAAAAAACAGGCTTCCATTGTATAAAGTATATTTTTGTTGAAGAATTGAAAATATATTTTCATTTATGGGTATACAGCATTGTTTTCATTTTTGAAATAATTTTAACCTAAATATATAATAGCTGATGTTTTGTTCCATGTGTTTGACAAGAGAACAGACAGGATAAAATGGCATGATAGCTACCTGAATACACATTCATATGAAGAATTTTGTACATCATTTACAGTGTTAACAATTCCCAATCAAAGGCTTCAAAGTTAACCCAAGCTAGTATAACATGACGTTACATATTACCACAAGATAAGAAGTAATGTTATATTTAATCTTTCACATCCTATGACAATAAGTGCTACTGAAGACATGTAATCTTTGCTTTGAGAAAGAAAAATCCCTCTATGATCACTGTCCTATAAAACAGCAGTGTTTTAATTAAACTTACCATGTGCTTAAGCCCCTAGTCTTTTAATAATGTTAATGTGATTATGCTGCATTTAATTTTCAAAATTATTCATTGAAATAAAATTATTATGAACCAAATTCTCATAAGGATCAATAAAGTCAATCTTCCATATATTTAAACCTTTCACACTCTTATTCTTGTATATTAAATTCTGGGCAACAACAACAAACACAAGAAACCTCTTAAATATTACTACTTAATTTGTGCAGTAGTATCTGCTACTCATAGTTTGGTTCTCACTTACATACTGATCTCTCCCAATGGCATATCAACTTGGAGATCTAATGGCTTCCTCAAATTCACCAGGTCAAAAACTTTCTCTTAAGTACAACCAAAATCCAGACCTATTGATACTCTCTTCTCCATCACTAAGTATAGCAAGGGCATTCATTCATAGGCACGACTTTGACATCTTTCATTCACACTCTACATCTAATCCATCAGCAAATCTGAGTAGCTATATCCGAAGAGTATCTCCAGAATCTATCCATTCCTCATCACTCTCCACTAATATCTCCATAGTTTACATTATTTTCCTTCACTTGAATTTATTAGCAGACTTTGCAACTAGTCACTCTAATCAACACTTGGCCCTTATTGTCCGGAATATTGTCTCTTGTACAAGCCAATCATATTGCCCTCTGCTCAGAATCTTTAGTCTCGCCCAGAATAAAAGGCAAAGTGGCATATACAAAGTCCCCTACGTCTGCCTGTTCCTTAGTTCTGTAACTTCTCTTCTTGGTAATTTGCCCATTCCTCACCCTGCCTGTCACTAAAAATGCTTTGAATTTACTGTTCCTTCTGTCCAAGAATGCCGTTTCATCAGATACCCTCATGACTCCCTCTTTCACCTGTTAATCAAGGACCTATTTCTAAGGACCTTATTTTAAATTAAAATCTACTACACACTTCATCATGTTATCAGTACTCCTTATCTGTTTCACTTTTGTCAATATACAAAGATCTGACTTACTAATTATCTTACATTTAGTGTTTAGTGTATATGTCACTGATATCTATTTGACTTATCTTTCTTAAATTGAGTAAGTCACCTCCACTAGAATGTACTAAAATGGAAAATGAATCAGGGCTGCATCTCCAGTGATAAAAACACAATCTGTTATAAAGTAGGCACTTTGCAAATATTTATTGAATAAAATAATAAATAACATAAGGGTGTAAAGTTTACAAGATCAAATGAAAATACCCGTTAATATTTATTTTCTTTAATCTGTGGTCAAATACCATGTTTCCAAAATTCATTCAATTAAAAAAATATCATAAGGGCTGAGAGTGTGGCTGAGTGGTAGAGTACTTGGCTAGGGTGAACAAGGGCCTGGGTTCCATCCCCAACATGACAAAAATAATTAAATCTCAGAATGATAGCAAGAATACCTGCATGAGTTGATTTATTTATGGATAACTTGGTACTTTTCAAGCTAAATATTTTTCAATGGTACTTGTCACTAATACTACTGACCACAAATTCTTATAAAAGAGTGATTATTCATATTTACTTTAATAACTTACTTATAAAAATTAATCAAGTACCATTATTCATCAACCTACTCAATTCTTTGGCTTCTCATTAAATAGTACTAATATGAGTTCAGCGGCTCTGGTCTGAAACTGAAGTCATCTTTGATTTATCTATTTCTTTTATTCTTTCTTAAAACCAATCCTTCAGCCAGCCTCGTCTATGATGTTTACAAATTCTAAGGTTTGGGATTTGCCTTTCTAAAACTCTTACCTCTACTGGTATCACTTCACTTCTAATCTCCACCATTTCTCTTCTGGATAATAACAACAGACCCTAAATTGGACATTGTACTTGGATTCCTTCCTTCTTCTATTCATTTTTCACTCCATAGCAAGAAAGTTTTTCCTAAATCCAAACTAGACAACAGCATCCGATTGATTAAAACTTTTAACTTTGTTTTCATAATTCCTTCAGTTATTTTTAAGGCTTTTTTATTTGAAAATATTTTGAAAATTACAAACACGCTATAAAAAATTAAAATGAAGGAGATCCCGTCATATACACTTAACCAAGTTTTTCCAAATTTTAACCACAATGTAATCTTAAAATCAAAGAAACTGACATAAATAGTATGCTGTTAACTACTACCATGCTGAAGCTACTGGTTTTGTAATCACATTTTGACAGCCAAGGCTGTAGCAACACTTCACTTCTCTTCAATGACCGATCATTGTATTCTCAGGTCTTAAACATTCTCTTCACATCTTGGTATGGTTATCTCTTTTAGTCATTCAGTTCTGTCTGGGAATGACTTCCTGTCCATTAAATTTAAAGTAGCTCCTCTGAATTATTTACATCAGAGAACTTGACACTACTTAATATTTCCCCATGTAATTTTGATTTATTGTCTATATTTCCAGAATTTGAGAAGTCCTAAAGTGGAACTTATTATTATTTTCCTAAAATATTCTCAATATCTCAAATTATGCTTACCTAAGAGTAAACACTCAATAAATATTGATTGATTTTAAAAATAACGTTCCCCAGGAATCTTAAATCAGACTGAATAGCAAATATAAAGCCAAATATACTCTCACACTTTATACTACTTTGTAGTTTTCAAGTTTCTCTTATTTATCATTATCTAATCTAGAATAATAGAAAAATTATTGATTTAAATTTCAAATAAACTAGGTATTATTGCCTACCCTCATCATTGACTATCAAGGTTTGTGTCTTATTTGGGCCTTAGTATTTTTCAGAAAGCAGTACAATTTAAATTCACTGAATCTATAAAGACTTAAGGCAAGAATTTAACCTATGTGTTTTGTCCCCGGACCCTGCAGTGCTGGAGATGTACCCAGGGCCTCCTGTAGAGTGTGCAGGAGCTCTAACACTGAACCACACGTCCAGACCCTTACCTTAGGTTTGATCAAAAGAGCTCCAAATTTTATGTCACAAAACTCTAAGGTAAGTCTGTGAAGTCAATATTGGCCTCTGTTAAATTATCCACATAATTACTAGTCCTTAGTATACTAACACTCATACAAGAAACAATGAATAATTGCTAAATAAAGAATAAATGTTACTATTGAGTAATACTGTATGCATCTATATCCTATTATAATTTGTATTTTCAAAAATGTAATTAAGACTATTATAGAAAATGATTTTCTATCTCCATCCTCTCCTTAACAATGATTTGTTCCCAGATTCTATTTTATCCAAATAGATATATGCTTCTATATCAGTTCTGAAAATGACAACTTCAATTCACTATAGTCTCAGTCCTTGTAAAATAACTATTAATGATAAATATATTTATATTTCATTATTTCCATCCAACTTAGGAGGTTTTTTAATCTTGACATATATAACATTTCAGAAAAGTCACTGATGAGATATATATCTGACTTTAGGAATTTTGTTTACATTTTATTTGTCATGGAATCAAAGGCTCACTTTGAATAATATATAAGGTCAGATGAATAAGCCTTTTTGTGTGTCTTTTCATGTTGTACTTTAAATTTTCTTATATGTTGATTACACTGCTTCCTATTTCATCAGATAAGCATGCAGTAGTTCTTACAATTTTGAAGCACCTGACAGTTATATGTTTTAGTGTTTATAGTTTTAACATTTTTCTGTTAGAGCTACTTTAAAAGTGTGAATGTTGTGTGCGTGCTCTAGTACATAAACACATGTATACACTCACTACAATGTTTCTTCTTTGGATACGTTTCTGTCTCTTTAAAAGAATTCTATAATAAATTCCACTAAGGAGAAAGAAGAGGAACACGTTTAAAAGAATTATAGCCAAATGCAGGTTGATATAATGGCAAACTATATATCCCTGATTTCTGTGAGCAAGTTACACAAAATTTTTGTGTTTGTGGATTTATTCACGCACTTTTTTTCTGCATATTCTAAATAATAATTTTTGTCTCTACTTGTTTGAAAAGTTAGAGCTGTAAGTTCATATCTCATTGGCATTCAGACATTTGAAATTTCAAAGGCTTACAAAGAATCAATATGCAAATATTTCAAAATAAGACTATGTCACATATGGATATCATCACTATTGGGTGAACAATGTAAGAATATCCAGATCTGGAATATTGCTTGTATACTTGCAGACATTCTGATTTCATAAAGCTGTGTTTTTGATGGACATCTTATATGGAAATATTTCAAAGGATATTCATTGACTGAGTTGATGCCCTCAGATTCTAACTATCTTGTCTCTCCTTTAGCAACTTCATGGCATATATTTGTAGCCTAATTCTTACATATAGGTTCAAAGTGAGTGACAGAGAAAAATAGTAAAGACTTAAAGTTCAGATAATAAGCTGAAATGAAACAGTGAAAACTAGTCGGTTTCACTGAAACACAGTGCTATTTAATATGTCAAAAGCTTTTAGATTAATTCCCATTGAGGAAGATATCTTGTATCCAGATCAGTGAAACTTCTCTTACCAATGATACTTTTCCTGATTTACCTTTGAGAAACTTGTGAGATTGAATAAAACATGGTAAGCTTTTCCAGATATGATCTCTAAGAGAAGCTGGAGGATTTGGCTTAGAAATAGGACAGACTGAAACTAAGACTGATGAAGTTTGAAAATAATGCCCAAAGCAGATTACAGTTAAGTGTGCTCAGGAATGAAACAACTGATCAGTTGAAGAATTGAAGTGCCTATGAGGCCACTGATCTACCTAAGGTTTATTATTTGTGCTTGTCTTTGAGGAAATTCAAATATTTAAGATATTCATTCCTCGTTAGCTCATAGGTTCTACACATCTTACTTCTAGAACACAAAGAACAATATCAGAAATATATCTGCTTGGTCACGTGGAAGATGCCTAATCACCCCGCTGCAGACAGGCAGGTCTGCCCACGCCCTACCGAGGTCCCCAGTTGCATGGAATACACCGAATCAGCCCACTGCACACAGGAAGGTCTGTGCATGCCCTACCAAAGTCCTGAGTCGTGCAGAAGACACCAAATCACCCCGCTGCAGACAGGCAGCAACCTGGTTCCACACTACAAAGACACAGAGGACACCAGACCACCAGACCAAGGTACTGAGTCCCACTGTTCCCGGCCCAGAGGTAGGGGTTTCTGAGCTGTTGTCCCACTGCTCCTGGTCCAGAGGAAGGGGCTTCCCGGTCACCATCCCCCCCGCTGCTCCCAGCCCAGAGGAAAGGGCTTTTGGGCCACCTTCTGTCCCGCTGCTCCTGGCCCAGAGGAAGGGGCTTCCAGGCCACCATCCCTCCCACCGCTCCCGGCCCAGAGGGAGGGACTTCTGAGCCTCCATCCCACTGCTCCTGGTCCAGAGGAAGGGGCTTCCCGGACACAATCTCTCCTGCTGCTCCCAGCCCACAGGAAAGGGCTTTTGGGTCACCATCCCTACCGCTGCTCCCGGCACCTGTCCTACCTCACCCAGCTCAGAGGAGGTAATCTGTGCAGGCACTAACAGCCCCCCGCCCCAGTCGAAATGAGAAAACATGTAAATAAGTCTCAAAACCAGACTTCCAGATCACCTACAGCAACCCCAAAGGGAAATGAGATGGAACACTCTGATACTCAAACACCTGGACCCACTGAACTGGCAACAAAAGGGGATCTGGAAAAAATGAAATCAGAAATAATTTCTCAGATAACAGGAGAAATTGTGCCCCTAGTGCAAGACATGTTTAATAAATCTAGAAAGGAGCTCAGGAACATGATGGAATCCCAACATAAGAAACACATGGAATCCATAAAACAGATGCAAATAGATTTCCACAAGATGAAAAACTCCATTGAAAGTCTACACAGCAGAATGAGCCAATGTGAGGACAGAATTTCAGATATAGAAGATAAGATTGCAATTAGTGACCAGGAAAAGAAAAATTGCTTCAAAATTATAAGGGAACAAGAGAAATCAATCCAGCAGCTGCTAGATGATGCAAAGAAGAATAACATAAGACTGATTGGGCTCAATGAAGAAACAGGAGAGAGTGGAGATGACATAAAAAATCTCTTCACAGAAATAATGGCAGAAAACTTCCCAAGCAGGGGAAAAGAGCTTGACTTACAGATAAGTGAGGCATACAGGACTCCAAATAGCCTTGATCAAAAAAAATCTACACATAGGCATATAATTGTTAAGTTTCCAGAAACACAACAGAACAAAGTCCTCCAAGCAGTGAGAGAAAAGAAACAAATCACATACAAAGGAAAGCCCATCAGAATCACAGCAGACTTCTCAACACAATCCATCAAGACAAGAGGAGCTTGGAGTGACATATTCCAAGACCTAAAAGAAAACAGCCTCCAACCCAGATTGATGTACCCTGCAAAACTATCTTTCAAAATGGATGGAGAAATAAGATACTTTCATGACAAAGAGCACCTTAGGAACTTCGTGAATACCAAACCAGCACTCCAAAGAATTTTACACAATATCCTAGGAACAGACATTGAGAATCACAACCCCAGGAAGCAAAGCAGAATGAACCCATCTGGCATAACAAGAAATTAAATGTAAAGGAAGAGAACCCAACAAAAAGAAAAAGTCATGGCAATGACAAGTCAATAGGTTTCAGTTATAACCATCAATGTTAATGGTCTCAATTCACCAATCAAAAGAAATAGACTGGCAGAATGGGTCAAGAAGCAAAATCCACAAATATGCTGCATACAAGAAACACACTTGATTCAAAATTAAACTCATAGACTGGAAGTTAAAGGGTGGAAAACAATACTCCATGTGACAGGAACCCGAAAAAAGGCAGGAGTAGCTATCCTCTTGGCAGATCAAGTAGATTTCCAACCAACACTGATTAAGAGAGACGAAGAAGGACACTACATCCTTGTAAAGGGAACAATCTAAGAGGAAGAGATGACAATCATAAATATCTATGCACCAAACACTAGTGCACCCAACTATATAAAACAAATACTAACGGACATGCAAAGTCATATATGCACTAATACAATTGTAGTGGGGGACCTCAACACCCCACTGTCACAGATAGATCACCTAGACAAAAAATAAGTAATGAAATACTAGAACTCAATTGAACTCTTGAACAAATGAACTTAACAGATGTTTACAGAGTCTTCCACCCCACAAAATCAGAATACACATTTTTCTCAGCTGCACATGGGTCATTCTCCAAAATAGACCACATACTCACACATGGAACATGTTTAAGTAAGTGCAAAGGAATTGAAGTTATCCCCTGTATATTATCAGACCATAGTGCAATGAAATTGGAGATCCATAGCAAAAGAAATTCAAAAAATTTCATAAACAAGTGAAAATTGAACAACACACTTCTGAATAACCAATGGGTCACAGAGGAAATTAAAGAAGAAATCAGACAATTCCTTCAATTAAATGACAATGACAATGCAACATATCAGAATTTATGGGACACAATGAAAGCAGTCTAAAGAGGGAAATGCATAGCAGTGAATACTCATATTAGGAAAACAGAAGGAGCCCAATTAAACAACCTGATGCTGAACCTCAAGCTTCTGGAAAAAGAAGAGCAGGACAACCCCAAAGCTCATACAAGGGAGGAAATTATAAAGATCAGAGCAGAAATCAATGCAATGGAGACTAAGAGAATGATACAAAAAAATCAATGAAGCCAAGAGTTGGTTCTTCAAAAGAATCAACAAAATTGACAAACCTTTAGCCAACCTTGTCAGAAAAAGGAAAGAAAAGGCCCAAATCCATGCAATTAGGAATGAAAAGGGTGAAATTACAACAGACCCAGCAGAAATCCAGAGGATCATCAATACCTACTTCCAGAACCTATACGCCAATAAGATGGACAACACAGAAGAAATGGACAGATTCCTAGATACATATGAATTACCAAAGTTGAACGAAGAAGACCTAAAAATTCTGAACAGCCCAATATCAACCAATGAAATTGAAAATGTAATTAAAAACTCATCAACTAAGAAAAGCCCGGGCCCTGATGGCTTCACTGCTGAATTCTACAAGACATTTAGAGAGGAACTGCTGCCACTACTGTTTAAACTCTTCAATGAAAGTGAAAGGGAAGCAATACTCCCAAATTCATTCCTGGAAGCAAGCATCACCTTGATCCACAAAGCAGAGAAAGACCCAACCGAAAAAGAGAACTATAGGCCAATCTCACTAATGAACATAGATGCAAAAATCCTTAATAAGATACTGGCAAACAGAATGCAGAAGATCATCAAGAAGATCATACACCCTGATCAAGTGGGAGTCATCCCAGGGATGCAGGGATGGTTCAACATACGAAAATCAACCAATGAAATACACTATATCAATAGAGCCAAGGACAAATCCATATGATTATCTCCATAGATGCAGAAAAAGCATTTGACAAAATCCAACATGCATTTATGATAAAAACCCTACAAAAAATTGGAATAGATGGTCTCTACCTCAAACTGATAGAAGCCATCTATGAAAAACCAACAGCCAATATCATATTAAATGGTCAAAAACTGAAATTCTTCACACTAAAATCAGGAACAAGACAAGGATGTCCACTATCACCACTCTTGTTCAATATAGTTCTGGAACCATTAGCCACGGCAATTAGACAAGAGAAAGAAATAAAAGGAATAAAGATAGGTAATGAAGAAGTCCAACTGTCATTATTTGCAGATGACATGATACTCTATATAGAAGACCCCAAGAACTCCAACAAAAGTCTTCTACACTTAATAACCAAATTCAGTCAAGTAACTGTTTACAAGCTCAGCACATAAAAATCAATAGCTTTCCTCTACATCAATGACAGACTCACTGAGAGAGAAATAGGGCAAATAATTCCTTTCACAATAGCATCCAAAAAACTGAAATACCTAGGAATCATCCTAACGAAAGAAATCAAAGACCTCTTCTCTGAAAACTATGGCACTCTGAAAAGAGAGATTGAAGATGATATCAGAAAATGGACAGACATCCCCTGCTGCTGGGTAGGAAGGATTAATATAGTGAAAATGACCATACTTCCAAAACTGCTATATAGATTCAATGCAATTCCAATTGAGATCCCAGCAGCATACTTCATAGACCTCTAGAAAACAATCCAAAAATTCATTTGGAACAAGAAGAGACCCAGAATAGCAAAAGCAATTCTAGGTAACAGAGACATGGCAGGGGGTATCACAATCCCCAACCTGCAACTCCACTACAAAGCTACTGTGATGAAAACAGCATGGTACTGGCAAAGAAACAGACTTGAGGACCAGTGGAACAGATTAGAAGATGCAGAAACAACACCAGACACACTCAACCATCTCATCTTCAATAAAGGAGCCAAACACCCTCACTGGAGGAAAGATAGCATCTTTAATAACGGGTGCTGGAAAAATTGGGCTTCAACTTGCCAAAGATTAAAACTAGACCTGTATCTCTCTCCATGCACTAAACTAAAATCAAAATGGATTAAAGATCTAAATATTAAAATAGATACCCTGAACCAGTTGGAACAGAGGTTAGGTAGAACCCTTGAAGACATCGGTGTAGGAAAAGATTTTACGAACAAAACCTCAGTTGCCCGTGAACTAGCACAAACAATCAACAAATGGGATCTCTTCTTATTAAAAGGCTTCTGCACAGCAAGAGAAACCACCAGCAGTGTGAAGAGACAACCCACAATGTAGCAAAAAATCTTCACCTGCTCTTCCTCAGACAAAGGTCTACTATCTCGAATCTATAAAGAACTTAAAAAGATCAGACCTCCCAAATTTAAAGACCCAATCCGAAAATGGGCATCTGAAATGAACAGACATTTCTCAGACAAAGAAGTAGAAATAGCAAATAAATACATGAAAAAATGTTCAACATCACTGGTCATTCAAGAGATACAAATGAAAACATCACTGAGATTCCACTTCACTCCAGAAAGAATGGCTGCTATCATGAAATCAACCGATAACAAATGCTGGCAGGGCTGTGGGGAAAGCAGAACCCTGCTCCACTGCTGGTGGAAGTGTAGACTGCTGCAACTACTGTGGAAATCAGTATGGAGATACCTCAAAGAACTAGGACTGGAAATCCCATTTGACCCCACTATTCCACTGCTGGGGATCTTCCCCACAGAATTAATAGAATCATACCACAGTGATATATGTGCACCCATGTTCATAGCAGCACAGTTTGTGATAGCTAAAACTTGGAAACAGCCCAAATGCCCATCAACTAGAGACTGGATAAAGAAAATGTGTTTTTTTAATAAAATGGAGTACTACTCAGCCATAAAAAATGAGAAATTAGAGACATTTATAGCTAAGTGGATGCACATTGAGGCAATACTCTTAAGTGAAATAAATAGGACACACATGTGTAAATATCGAATAGTTTCTCTGGTGTGAGAAACTGAAAGTGTAAATAAGGACTAAATGTATAATAGGTAATGTGAAATAGGAAGAAAAGGGGCAAAGGGGAAGGAAGTGGGAGGGCTAGGGGAAAGGATAGAAGGAATGGGATTAATATGAGAAAATGGAAAAATAGGAACAAAATCTTTGTAAGTAGGGAGGACTGGAGGGGTTGAAGGGAGGGCTGGGCAAGGGTGAAAAATAAGAACCAAGAGAGACTATGTAAAGGTGCAAATTTCCAATGATGAATGTCATTATATTGTATACCTAAAATGTACCATTGATTAGAATGAATAATCGATAATGTAAAATAGGAAGAAAAGGTCCAAAGGGGTAGGGGTAGTGGGAGGGGCAGGGGAAAGGAAAGAAGGAAAAGGAAAAATGATGAGAAATGGAAATAAAGTCTTTGTAAATAGGGAAGGGTGGAGAGCGTGAAGGGAGGGCTAGGAATGGGGAAAAAATTAGAACTAAGATGCATTATGTAAAGGTACAATTCCCAATGAGAAATGTAATTGTGTTGCATACTTACAATATACCAATGAAAGAATTTAATACAAAAAAAGAAATATATCTGCTTAATAAAGTACAAGAATAAACAAAATCACCAAATGTCATGAAAATATTGTAACTTGATTTGTTTAACCTGGCATTTATTGATTTGTGTCATAACGCCTTAACATAACTAACAAGGAATGTTTTTTCGTACAATAAACTATACAGTATTTGAATAACATTGAACAGTACGTTTCTGACACATTTTAAGAAAATTTCATTTTTTAGAAGCATAAATTTGGTTTCACAAAATATTTAATACACAAAAATGATGGAAATGTCCAGAAGGAATAATCATTACCTAGTCTGTCTTTTAATTCACATGAAAATTCTGATTGAATTACCTAAGAAAGAAATCACATTAGTTGTGTCTAAAATTTTGTTTTTACATACATGGAGAATACACATATTTGTTCAACACAAAATAGAAATATCACAGTCAATACACAACAACAGAAGTTTCATGAAACTTTGTGTATAAATAAGTCCAAGGCCTTTACACTTTTTTTGCAATTTTGGTGATCAAATTTAGTGCTTTGCACATAGTACACAAGTGCTCTACCAGTAAGCTGTACTGCCATCCCCTAGAGTAAGTCTTTTGCCAAGACTGTCTTAATGTAGCATCTGAAATACAAATTAGCATTTGATTTAGCTTTTCCAATTTGAAATTGCTGCTTTTCAGTGTAGGAAGAGAGTGATTTTCTTATGATAAACAATAAATAGCATGTTTACATGTATTACCTGCCTTTTATGATCTTAATAAATCAGCCTGCCCAAAAGTGAGAACTTAGGAAATTTGAGAAGAATCGGTAGATAATGGACAGAATGTAAAAGAAATGATTGGAAAGATTATACCAGAAATGAAAAACACATCTTCCATTATAGCTGCTAAGAGATGTACTCAGGAAGAGCCCTAAAAACAGTTCACAAACCTTGGACTTACAACCAGCCATTCTGCTGGCCAGAATTCTGTGAACAGTTGTGATGGCTCTATCCGAGGGCCTCTCTTTTAGCTATAGAAGTTGGTCAAAGCTAATACAATGTTGAAACTTGCCTTTGTAAGAATTATCTGAGTGCTTGAATAAAGCCCAGAACCCAAAGCCAAACCTGTGGTATGCGCAAAGAACAGACAGAATTTCAATGAAAGCTATAACTAAACATTTGCTGATGTCTTCGAAAAATGACTTCCAATGTATATTTTCTCAACGCCTTCTGAAACCTTCTTGTTCTTAGATCTCAGCTACAATGTGAAATGCTATTTACAAATGCAATCTCATTCATAACTTTGAGATGATACTACAATTGCTACTGCTGTAAATGTAATAATGCCCTCATTAATTTTTAGAAGTCTTTTCTTTATGAATTTACACACAGTGATGCTTTCAGATGAAATTCCAAAAGTTGTATCAAGCTTTTAAAATCTCTATTCTGTAATGTAAACTGGCTAAAAACACAACTAGTCAGTGGTGAGTTTATGCTTCCCCCAGGTTTCCTGAACACGAATGCTCTAACAGTTCTTACAACTAAACATCTAGCAATGACAGATCTGTGGGTTGTAGGTGAGAAAGCTGCCCTGAAGTGGCTGCAGTTTCATACATATTCCTGTGCCCCCAAGCTGTGAAATTCTCCAGCCTGCTTGAAGGAGGTCCTGACAGAGCTATATGTGGGGGACAGTGAGAATGCCAGATGGCAGTTTGTGAGAAAATCTGGGACCAAGGCAGTCAGCCAAAAACAGTGAACTGAATAAAAAGGATAATCACCAAGAATATATCTCTCGACACAAATGAATGGAATGTGAATTAGGGCACTCTTCCTCATATAGGTAAAAAAAATCCTCATGCAAGTTTCATCTGTATTATACAACAGACTAAACATGAGCTTGAGAAATTTAAAAGGATTTGTATTGCACTTATATGTCTTACTATCAGTCTTTTGCCTCATTAATTGTAAAAATGAAAAATAGCCCATGGACAAGGAGAGTGTAGGCAAAATTACAAATAAAGCAATGCAAAACTTTTAACATCAGAGTGCTTCAAGGAGCCTTTTTCTACTTGATTTGTGAGTAACAGGGGACTTTGCATTGTATTGATCGTTACTGTGTGCCTTTATCATTTTTATTGTTTGCTGCAGTATAGCCCTTTGAAGGTCTGCCAAACCATTGCGGCTTGCTCAAAAGCAGGGCTGAATTTTAATTAAGCTGAGCCAAATAGACACAGAACAGTTGAACTTGATTAGACCACTTGTCCTGATACACACAGAGTGCATTCAGCACACTTATTTTAATAACTGACAAAGTCAATTCATAGGTTTGGTAAAATTATCAAGATAAAAATCATTGTTTGTCAACACATTCATCCTACGTAAGACATCTGCTTCTCTATTTTAATCTAATAAAGTGGCCAGAAGAGTTAAGAGGGTAGGGAGCCAATATGTATATGTGGAGCATAGTATCTTGATAACTGTAATATTTCCTATTCCCTGGGAAGACGCAGTATATGAGTTCAGTAATTAGGATTCAACAGGATAAGTCAAGCAAATAAATGCAAGTCTGTGTGTGTATGCATGTGTCTTGATTTTCTTCTTAAATATTTCTACCTAAAGAAAAGTTTACCAGTACATTTAACCCAGATAAAGGAGCAGGTAGGATGCCAGAATTTCATGAATTTTTATTTTGGATACGTGAGGAAGAACAAACCATATAGGTTTGTGACTTCAGCAGAACTGTGCCAAAATGTGTTCCCACGGTAACTTCTTAAATCAGCCAGTATGATTTTACCATGCAGCATAGAGAACTAAGCCTCTGATACGTTCAGGTTTCTGCAAGTCAAATTACTGTCAAATTGACTTTGCTGCTAAGCTATACCAAGTAACCACTGGAATACTCTCTGAAAACACAGCCCCTAAGTAGGTGTTCAGATTCTTAGCAAAATGCCCACTTTCCCTAAAGAAGCTAATGACAATAGACAAATATTTCAAAAACTCTTGTACTAAGAATTCCTATGTTTTATATGTGTGTGTCTAGACTGATGGATAGAGTATGAATAAGATAATATTTATTAAGAAATATTGGGGCCAGGGATTTAGCTCAGTGGTTTCGCCGCCTGCTACACAAGCGCAAGGACCCGAGTTTGATCCCCGGTACCAAAAAAAACCAAAAAAACAAAAAAAAAAACACATCTTCTTTATCCAGTTTCCAGTTGATGGGCACTTGGGCTGTTTGCAAGCTTTAGCTATTACAAACTGTGCCGCTATAAACATAAGTGCACATATATCGCTGTGGTATGATTCTTTTAATTCTTTGGGGAAGATTCCCAGTTGGGGAATAGCTGGGTCAAATGGGACCTCTAGTCCTAGCTCTTTGAGGTATCGCCATACTGATTTCCACAGTGGTTGCACCAGTCTGGATTCCCACCAACAATGAAGAAGGGTTCAGCCATAAAGAATGAGAAACTAGAGACATTCATAGCTAAATGGATGCATATTAAGGCCATACGCGTAAGTGAAATAAATAGGACACGCATGTGTAAATACTGAATAGTTTCTCTAGTGTGAGAAACTGAAAGTGTAAATAAGGATGAAAATAGTTAAAATGAATAACTGATCATTGGAAATAGGAAAAGGTCCAAAGGTGTAGGGGTGGCGGGAGGGGAAGGGGAAAGGGAAGAAGCGAAAGGAAAAATTATGAGAAAGAAAAAAAAATGGAAACAAAGTCGATGTAAATAGGGAAGGATGGAGGGGGTGGAGGGTGCACAGGTAATGGGGAAAAAATAAGAGCTAAGATACATCGTGTTCAGGTACAAACACCCAATGATAAATGTAAATGTATTGTATGCCTAAAATGTACCAATAAATATATAAATACATTTTTTAAAAAAGAAATATTGTCTAGGGAAAATTCAAATAAGATCTCAAAGATGAAACATATATCAAGGAGCAAATACACTGGAAAGACTGGCTGTTCCTTTGATAAATCCAAACCATTAATTCCTTAATAGAATTTTCCCCTTTGCATTCAGAAACCTAATACCAACTGATTACTCCTAATCTTAAGAAAGTTATCCTCCAGCAGGATTAGCACAAGAAAAATGTAGTAAATTTCTAAATATAAATGGATGTCTTTTCTGGGCAAAAAATCAAATTGGGTTTTAAAAAGAACATAGAACATAAAGTTCTCATCCTTGACAACAAAAGGAAAAAGAGAGCATACTAGAACTATTCCTTTGTATGCTTTGATTTCACTCTTCATGTCTACATGAATGAAGAAAGAAAAGAGTTTTGTGATGATTCAAATTAAATCTTTCATAAATGTATTTTTAAAAATAGGTCATTAACTTTAAAGAACATGGACTTTGAAACCAGATCATTCTAAATTTGTATCCCATCTATGTAATTTTCTAGCTACATAATGTTCCTCCAGTTACTTAACCTCCATTTCGTAAGGCATAAAATGAGAAAAAATAACACCTTGGGGAAAAATAATGTATAAGAAATATTCTATGTAATTTCTACATAATGCATTATAAAATTTAAATTAATCTTAATATGCAAAATTTTAATGAATTCACATGATAACAAGCAGGTTTCTAGTCCAAGAGTCTTAGCATTTATTTTAAAAAATACTCAATTAGATGTTAACTTTTAGGCACAACATTAGGAAGTTGCAATATTGGTATTTTGTATGTATGCTTTGACTTTTAAATTTTTCTTCCCAATGGAGCCCACTGTGTACTAGTTTATGACACATCCGAAGTGCTTAGATCCATCTGCAGCTAATACAACACACATAATTATCTCCACGAGCCTCTCTTTTTTATTAATATAAACACTTCAGTTTAATTTCACCCATTTTCATAAAATAAATGGAGAACTTTTAAAAAACTATGTTCATTAGACAACCTTGATCTTTTTGAACTGCTGACTAGTATTTAGCACCTCCTAGCGATAAAGGGAAAGCCTCATTTCACATCTGCTATTCACAAGTCAGACTGTCACTTACAAAAATCTATCTAGGGATGGCATCATATAAGATATAAAGAGATAGTGCCATGCTTTGAGTGTTTCCTCCAAAACTCATAATGAAATTTAGTCACCATATTAACGGTATTGAAAGGTTATATGTGTGGGGTGGAACAAAAAGAAAGCATCAAGGTTGAATCTTGGATTTGGAGCATAATCATATGTGAGTACAAAAGTTATAAAAGTGAACGCCTCTCTTGCTTCTGTCCTTTTGCGCTCTCTGTGTTTTCTTAGCTTGTGAGGCCCTCTGCCATGTTATGATGAAACAAAAAAAGTCCTTACCAGATGCTAGAACCTTGATGTTGGACTTTTTTTTTTAACCTCCAGGACTATGAGAAATAAATTTCTTTTCTTTATAAATTACCCAGTCTGTAATATTTTGTTACAGCAATTTAAAACAGATTAGAGGAGATGCGGTTATACTTAAGTACAATCCACAAAACAGTAAAAATTATCTCTGTCCATATGTGTTACTCCGTGTCTTATATAGGATGACTAGTTCCCAATAGTTATGATGTTCCCCTCCTGTTATCTTTTATTATCTAGTCACATACATTACTCTGTTACAGAGATCACAATAAGTTACATTATAGTTCTGTTATTGATTTTCTTGATTTTTCTCTGCCCCCTTATAGCTTATAGTTTATATGTGGGCAAGGACAATCATTCTTTTTCTCTTTTTGCCCCCTTTTGTGGCGGTACTATGGATTAAACCCAGGGCCTTCACATTAAGCTACATAACCAGCCATTTATTTATTTGTTTGTTTGTTTGTTTACATGGAATCTTCCTAAGTTGTCTGGTCTGCGATCAAACTTGTGATGTTCCTGCCTCACCTTCCCGGAGTACTGGAATTAGAGGCAAGTTCCACCATGCCCATGTAGAACTTTCATTGTTTAGTTCTTAACACTTACAAATAATCTTTAAAACAAACACAGGACACTTACTAAAGGATCAATAAACATTTGCTGCTGAATCCTAAATGAATATAATCTAAAGTCTATAGGATAAGCTCCCAATTCATAGAAGATGAAGGGCATTTTACACCGCTCCCCAACTAATTACTTTCAAAGTAATTTGCTTAATTACAAAGTCACTTGTTCATTGGTTTTAACCACACCATATATATATATAAATAATTCAATTTTTCATCAGATCAAAACGATGGAAATGACCTTGAGATGTTGTTATTGCCTTAAGATACTGCTACGACTCAAAGTATTCGTGAAAGATTTATTTGTCCTTAAAATTCTATAGCACCCATGAAATTCAGATTAGAAATAATCTTGCCTAATGGAAATATTAAGGCTGACATCTATAAATGATTTTAATATGTAATCTTTAATGTATTCCTTACAAATATTTATTCTTAAGGCAAACAGAAAATGATATATTAAAAATTCCAACCTACCCCGTGCCCTGTTTGAAAATGAGTGTTTTGTGTTTAATGTGCTGTTTAGACACCTGCTGGTGTATTGGTTTGGATAATGAATAAAATGATAAAATCCAAAATGTCTAGGGAAGAAGTAGGATATGATGATAAAAAGAAGGGAAGCATGACATGGAAGATCAGGTGAGCAGAGAGGTTTTGCAGAGAAAATGAGAAGAGAACGCAGAAGCATGGTGAGAGATCTTCAAGGAGAAAGTTAAGAGGACTATTTTGGCCACTGTAGCAAAAATTAGTAAATATCAGAATTATTTTTCAGTTTTTTGTTTTTTTAAATGTAGAAATTGTGCTTATTTTTAGTGGAAAACCTGTCTGAGAATGAGTACAAACTGAACCTGCCTTGTGTAATTTAATTTTAGGAGAAGTTGTTAAAGTCTTGTTGTTCATCCAATGTGGTATCTAATAGCTACAAATAGCTATTTAAAGTTAAATTGCAGAAGGGGATTCAGACTTGGGGTGAGGGGATGGGGGAAAGAAAAAGGGGATGAAAAAAGGAATTAAGACATGTCCTGTGCTTGTACCACCTTCCCATAAGGAATGAAAACATTATGTACTACACACATGTAGTAATAAACTCAAATTTTTAAAATGTAAATAAAATAAAAATTCAATTGTCTGATCAGTTATACTAACCATATTTCAAGTGCTCAGTGCACATATGTGGCTAGTGGCTTCAATATTACACAGTGTAATGCAAATATAGAAAATGTCCATAGTCACAAACAATCTGTTGGACAGCAGGGTTCTAAAATTTGAACTGATGTCACATACAAATGATACAAATATTCTTGGCCCCCTTAGTGATATAAAATATTCCAAGAAAAATATCATGTCATCATTTATTCTATACAAAGCAATGAATATAAAATATTGGCAAAACTTTTGTACATGTATCCATTGTATGTACATCCAGAAATCTCAGAGTTATTTGTACTTCTGTTGAAACTTCTATCAGAAAAATTTCTGTGACATACTCTCATTACCTCACTAAATTACATGGTTCTTATATTTATTCAAGATCATAACTTTAATCTATTAAATAATCTGAAGCATTTTTAAGCATCATAGTCAAAACTACTCATTGCATAAGGTAAATATCAAGAAAATCATGAAGAGCTATATTTTGTCACAGTTTTTCTTCCACATCAGACTAATATGATATGGTATTAAAATGTAGTGCCAGTGAAAACATTTTTTAAAAACATGAATGAAAGTGCCCTTCAAAGACAAACTGCATAGTCAGTGTGAATTGGAATCTTATAAATATGTCTGGGCCAAGACTTAATACCTTATTCCTAGGATAATGCTCATCTTGTGTAAATCACAAGTAAAGACAATCCAGCAAGAGTTTGTTTCAATTGTTATCATTGCTACTGGAATATAGAAAGTAGAAAGCAGTATTTATGAACACTTGTACAAGTTTAATACTCTAAGCAAGGGAGGGAGAGTTGTCAGGAGAGCTGGAAAAGGGGAAAGGATGAGAAACTCAATGTGTCTTTGGAATAGAATACACTAATTCCTGTACAGGAGGGATAAATTTAGCACATGTGTAAGTAGTAGTGGGAGGACAGTTAGAGAAATTTTAGTCTGAAAGTTGTCCAGGCTCTACGAGTAATTTAAATAAATTCTAACATAGTTGGGAAGAAAAGTAAATAACAATCCAGGCTCCATCCAAACCAAATGATAAGAATGTTTATTGCAAATGTAAAGAAATTATTTTAAATTATCTAAACATATTTATATTATACATAATGATAATTCAATTTCAGGACTTTTCAGAATTAAAATATATTGCCATATAGTTAAAAATGACCCATAACTGTATTGCTGATATATTTATAAACTTTGAACTAGACTAAAGAACCAATGGGGTTGATGACATGCAGGATTAGTGGCAGACATACTGACCCTGTGATCAGATCATTAAATTTCAGTACTGACCTAGGATCCAGAGTGTGTAATGTCATTTATAGTTGCCTCTTTTTTCTTTAAGCAACTCTAAACTATATCTCATGCTTTCTAGAAAGTAAAATGTTAAAAACAAAAGGATCGCCTGCCCTCATGTTAATAGCGGTTTTCACAAAAGAAAGGTATTGAATGCAAACAATGTGCTGTTATATATTTTGTTTACTGAAGAACACCACATGAATAATAATACTTACTGAGTGCTTACTCTATTCTAAGTGGTTTGTATGTAATAATTCTCACAACTCCATGAAGGAGGTACTATATTTATCTTCATATTATATATGAGAAGTCTGTAAGACAGGAACCATGTTTTTATTCTAGTGTCCATGGGTTGGCACCCAAGAAGCTTTCTCAGAAATGATTAGAACTAGCTGCCCAGAGGAATTAATGAAAAGTGAAGATATAAGCAAAGAATATGCAGCACTGGAAAATAAAACTGCACATCTAAATAAGCAATGGGTCCATGGAAACTGCAGTGGACTTGTTGAATAATAAAACTGAAAGAGAAATTAAGACACCCTTTTCCCTCATCACATTTTGTTTAACTGAACAGTTCTTAAGAAAAATGCAGAAGAAAGAGCCCTTAAACTATAGAACTATCTTCTTTATTCCTCAATTCCTATCAAAAAGCCTGGTTATGGTAAGCTTTTAACAAATGCATAAATAGGTTAGGATAGAAGCATGAGTTAGGTGCAAACCTAACAGCAGCAACAGAGAAAAAAAAAATGGAAAGTGAGGCAAGCAAGGGTGGAAGGGAGAGCTATGTGAAAGTGATGGCACTATGGCTGGGCCTTAAAGCATTAGTAGAGTTTCAAGAGCTGGAATGAATAGGGATCAACTTAGGGTACTTCAGGACTTGTGAAGACCATGCACAAGTTGGGGATGATACTGATTTTTCTTCTGTCCTTCCCTTATCTGCTGTGAATTCCTACTCTGTGGCCAGACCTATATGGACAATGGGAAAAGGGCAGATCTATTCTTTTGTCACATTTGGATGGTGAACAGGAAGACAAGGCTGGAAAGGGAATAGAAGGAACCACTACATGCCCGATCACCAATATGGACACACTGGTAAGAAGCTGAGAGAAGCACAAGCAGTTTTCATTATCTTGTCAAGTGCATGTTAAGTGCCTTGAGGGAGAAATCGTAAATTTAAACATTTAATGCCTTAATATATTTAATTTGCACATAGTACAGCAAATAATTATTTCAGAGATTTTATATAATAAAAATACATTGATTTAGGAGTTTTGAAATAGGATTTGAATTCCTTGTCTGAAAAAAATAGAACACCTATGATTAGGCTTATCAATTTACTGTCAGTATTAATAAGGAGCTCATTTTTGAAAGACATGGAAGGAGTGAAAGAAAGTACATCTGGTCTCCTATCAAGTTAAGTTGTTAGAATCCACATTCGTTCCACCTGAAGTATGGATCTGTGCATAAAATTTTATCAGATTTCAAATACTTGATCATTAAGGGTTAGTGGATTTCTTTGTGGGGGTTGGCTAGGAATAGGGAATGCGAATGTGGTAAAAAGAAAACACATTTCCCAGGTGATTCAGATATGAGTCTGTTCACAGTTGCAAATTTGATCTGCCTAGAAAACTCTTGCTCCAAAGTATTTGACAGAGGACATTAAATTTAGAAGCTATTTGCAAGCTTCACAAGTGGACAGTTTTGCAGAGGGTAGAGAGTGATCGACGCTAGGAAAGTCCAACTCCAAGTTTCACGTTTGATGAAGTACTTGTATGAGAAATTAGTATAAAGAATGACACTGGGGAATTTAAATAAACAAGGTACCAAACATATATATATATATATATATATATATATATATATATACACATATATATATATATAAACAAATGTTTGACTCAATATATAAATATGACCAGTTAAGAATGGTCAGGAACAATTGGTGGAGTGAGGTTATAATCTAGGTTGATCAGTAAAGAAGTGCTGGAAAATATATCATCAATTCTAAAAGGTGCAAAAAACTGACATGGCAGAAAAATCAGATTGTTCACATCTGTGAAATAGCCCATGTAAAGAATCAGAGAACTCCGTCTAAAGTGACAGAGAGCCATTCTGTCTCAATGAATCAGCCCTGGCTCTCCTGGGAGAGCCAAAATGATTTGCATGTTTGGTGACTGATGTGGATAGAGGTAGTAAATCACATCAGGTCTTAGCTGAAAGTCTGCTAACTCATTCATACAAAGATGAACATTTCTACTCTACACCTCAAAGATTCACATTGTTCAAATGTACTATAATTCCAGGAAATATACATCAGTCAAATCTGATGAACTTAGAACACAGAGAACTCTATCACAGGGATCATTGACATTTCAAGTGGTAGATTAAGGGATTCAGGTATTTTCATTTTTGAAATATTTAGTCAGCTTTTCATTGACGTATTGCATTTCTTCACATAATGTGTTTCCATAACCAAGAGGAAAACAAAAGCCATCGTAACAAACTTGTTACCCCAAGATTGAAATACATACTCATTTTGCAAGTAATTTTTTACGATAACTGTTTTCAGAAACACAATTATTTTTCTTTTTGCTTAGGATTTTTGATTTTACTATCAGATTAAAGCTAATATTAAATAGTGAGAATGAGAGAAGCAAAACATATTCTCCAGGGAAAGTAATTCTATTACCCGAGCTGGGCCATTCTTGTAGCTTAGAGATATACTCCTTCAAGAAGAAAAATTGCCTCTACCTAAACAATGACTGGCTATTTTATCTCTAAGTGTAAAAAGTAATGATGACACACTTAGTTTTAGAAACTAATAAATTACTAATAACCGGCATAAAATAAGGCAAAGTATCTCAAATAAAGAACAAAAAATTAGTATGTTTGCATTTTTCAAAATGTTTAAACATGGAAACTCTCTCTGTGGAAGGAGAACGTGTAACTTCCTATGGGAGAGTGGTGCCTCCTCATTCACAAAGATACTAGCTCCAGCATTGCTCTCTAATATGCTGCCTCTTCTCATAACTTCTGGTTCTTTAAATATCCACTGAAGACAATTCTCTCTCCATCTCAACCCAGTATTTCACTCATCTCTTTGATTCTAGAGATCTTGTTCTTCAACTTAATTTGGTCTCCTGGTCCTGTGCTAATAACCCACATCTTGTAATAAGCTCAGTTTTAAGTTTCACATTTTCTGACCTCTATCACTTCTGTGTGCAGCAGACTCTATCTACTGCCCTATTGCAATAATCCTTCAATGTTACTGAGCCCATAAGCCATTCATTCTAACAGCCTTTCACTATGCCTTATATACTTCATATTCTCACTTCTCTCCTATAAAGCATAAACTCCAGGGTGTATCATAAGCACTTTCTTACATATATCCTCCAACTCTTTTGCTCCATATCAATTCTGGGGCTCACTTGATGAATTTCAAACACCAACTACAATCAACTTTCTATCCATTCACTGACCATTCTCATGCTGTTGAAACTTCTAGAAGAAAACACATAGTCATTTTGACAAGTCTCATTTTGAATTCATGACCAGTAACTTCAATTTGGCTTTAAGCATGACCCAGGAATCTTAATCTCAAATTTGTCTGTGTACTGTGGACTATATTTAAAAAGTACTAAAGCCCAGCCTCATTTCAAGATTCTGAGACAACCAAGTTGTCTTGTTGTCTTACAAACTGGGCACTAGAATTTATAAATGTTCCCTCAAGTACATACTTCTAATATGCAGGGAAGTTTGAGAATCTTTTGTCTAGATGACTATTCTATTCTCTTCTATATCCTCAAACTTCCAACACCTCCTTCCCTACTCTCGATCAATGAACTTAGTTTTCATTTATCTGAGGAGATTGAAGCAATCAGTAGAGAATTGTTCCCCAGCCTCCCATACCCACATCTGCCCACACACCTGTGTGGATGCCCAACACGGTGCGTCACCAGTGTGTGTTCTGATCACAGACCACACCTGGTGAGCTCTAGATCCCATTCTCTGTCGCCTACTTAAGGACATGGCTCCAGCAATTAACTCCACTCTCTCCTGCATCACCAATCTCTCCCTGTCTTCTGGATTAGTCCCAGGAGTATGCTATGCTATTATTTTCCCATTTGAAAAACATCCTCTCTTGACTCAATTTCCTACTGACAGTTACAGTTCCATTTCTTTGTTCACTTTAAAAGGAAATCTGTTAAATTTTTTGGCACTTTCTATTACTACAATTCCTTTCCTTAATTTTCTCTTGATTCAAAACTCTTTTTGTGTTATGATTTCACTCTCTAAATTCCCTGAAATTGTTATTGTTGAGATCACGGAATGCTACCAAGTTGTTAAATCTGATGGTTAATTCTTACATTTTATCTTTGAAAAATCAGCAGTATCTGATACAATCAACAACCCCTTCCTCCTTGAAACAATGTATTTATCTTTTTGGAAGTGATTAACAAACTACAGCCTATAAACTAGATTAAGTCAGCTGCCTCTTTTTGTGAATAAAATTAATTTGGAACAGCACAATGGTCATTTGTTTATCTGACATACATGGCTACCTTTCCACTAGAGTAGCAGAATTTTTGTCTTTCTAACAGATACTTATTGACCTATAAGTGCCTAATATCTTCATATGCCTAATATCTAAATATCTTCACTATTTGTCCATGTGGAGAACAATGATCCTTGACTTCTTACTATCGCACTGTTCACTTCTTAGCTTCTTTAACTAGTTCCTTCTCATCTCCCGGGCCTTTGAATGCAGAAATGCCCTGGCAATCAGACTTTAGACCTCTTCTCTTCTTTGTTTGCACTGTGTCCTTGCTTAACACCCTCTAGTTCTGTAGTTTAAAATGCCATTTTCCCTGGAATGTCCCCTGAACTCCAGAATTAAGAACAAACTGCCTATGTGGGAAACTCCGTTTTGATGACTAAACATGTATCAAAGAAATATGCCCAAAGCTGAATTCTTGACCCTGCCCCATACCTATTCCTCTCACAGCTTTACTTGTATCAGTTAATGACAAGGCTCACTTCCAGCATGATCAGGTCACAAATCTTGTATTCATCCTTGATGCTTTCCTTCTTTTTATATCCCACAGATAATCTCTCAGAAAATTTTGTCATCTCTATCTTCAACATATTCACAATTGAATCACTTCTTGTAATCTCTACTTCCACCGTCCTGGAACAAGTCATCATCATTTGTGACCTAGCCTGTTTTAATGAATAACTAGTCTTTATAATTAGTCTCCCTGCTCTTTCCCTTGCCCTGCTACTAGAGTTTTCATATAAAGCCTCCCTAGTTTAATCCCAATAGAGAAGTCAGGGTGAACCATTCAAAATACATAACAGATGACATTATGCTTTTTATAACCTTCCATTCACTTTCGATTTTACTCATGTTAATTAATATTCTTTGAATTTGTCATTACATGATTTTGCTGACCTTATCTTCTGTTCCTCATCCATCCTTCCCTATCATCCAGACAATCTGACTTCCTTGATCTTCCTTGGACACGCCATACATGTTCATTCTCCATGTCTTTTCCACTTGCTATTATTTTTGCCTAGAATGTTCTTCCCTAAAATATTGTCATATCTCAATGCTTCATCACTTTCAGCTCATTTTCATATATCATTTACTCAGTCTGTCTTCCCTGTTCATCCTATGTAAAACTGTAAGCCCCTTCCAGTATTTCATACCCTACTTTCCTGCTTTATCTTTGTCCAAAGGACTTATTACCATGTAAGATATTTTTTTTACTTTCTCTATATATCTTATTTACTATATATGTCTTTATTTTAGAAAAAAATTAGGCATGTGGGTGAGATGCATGTATATTTGGCTTCTGAATCCCTGGTTATCAGAAGCCATTTATCAGATGGTAATGAATATGTGAGGATTGAATGAACTGTTGGAGATGAAAGAAGATAATTAATTGGAAATTTGCTCAGTTTTTCTTATTTCCCATTCAACTTTACCTCCATTAACTTACAAAGACACACCTATCAGAACACTTTAGAGCTAGATTGAAATATTTTTAAAATTAATTTTACTGGTACATTTCAGGTATACAATGTAATGGCATTCATCATTGGAAATTTGCACCTTTACATAATCCATCTTAGTTCTTGTTTTTTTCCCATTCCCCTGCCCTCCCTTCAACCCCTCCACCCCTCCCTGTCTACAAAGACTTTGTTTCCATTTTTTCTTTTTCTCATATTAATTCCATTCCCTTCTTTCCTTTCCCCTACCCCTCCCACTTCCCCTTCCCCTTTGCCCCTTTTCTTCCCATTTCACACTATCCGTTATACCTTTTAGTCCTTATTTACACTTTCAGTTTCTCACACTAGAGAAACTACTAGGTATTTACACATATGTGTCCTGTTTATTTCACTTAAGAGTATCGCCTCAATGTGAATCCATTTAGCTATAAATGTCTCTAGTTTCTCGTTCTTTATGGCTGAATAATATTCCATTTTATATTAAAAAAAACCACATTTTCTTTATCCAGTCTCCAGTTGATGGGCAGTTGGGTTGCTTCCAAGTAGATTGAAATATTTATTGTTTTCATATTTGTGTGAAGTTTTGTGCTAGAGTTAGGGAATGTCAATATGACTTAAATCAATGCTTTTCAGTGATAGGACAGATAAATTGTTATGAGATCCAGGGATTGTTTAATCTAGAAAACTCAAAGAAGGTACCACAGAGGAAGCAATCCATTTGCTATCTTCAAAGGTAGCTTGGCATTCATCAGATCAAATCTGGGATGAAAGAGGCCACAGGAGAACACCAACTGAGCAAATGTCATGAGGAAAAAATCTAAAATGATGAAATAACTATTCACTACTATATCTCTACAGAGTTGAATTATATTGGGATAATTTGGAAGGGGCAGCAAATAGCAGGGCATGACTAAGAGATAAGCAATGGCCAGATGGCCTTGTACTACACATTTAAGGAATGAAGACATAATTTTCTTGAATATAAATTAGCTTGACCTTTATTTTTAAATTTATCAAAATGAAACATACTTTGAGTCAATTTTGAAAACTTTTGTGTTCTGCTGGATATGCATTTAAAATGTATATATGCAGTCTAGGTATAATTATTTACCTAAACATATCTATGCATAGATTCTGCTGTACCTCCTTCTCTATCTGACAACATTGCCCCCCATATAAAAGTATTATATACATATTACACTACATCCAAGAGCTAATAATTCTCAAATTTTAAACTCATCAATATTTAGGGAAGAGCTGTATGTAGTACAGGAGTAAGTAAACTTGAATTTTTATAGCTTTTTTAAACATTCAAGAATTGAGATATACATGAAAATCATGCAAATAACATCCATGTTCATGTTTTTTAACTTAATTGGCATTTATTGAAAATAACTTAATTAAAAATCAAAAATTGAATGTTTATCAATTGTCATATAATATTCTATGCTTGATTTTATTATATTATTTAATCATCACAAAGTTCCTGTGAGGCAAATGCTATTACAGTTCACATTTTACATAAGTTGAAAAGGAAACTCGCTGAGTTACAATGACTTTCAGGGCATTACACTAGTCTGGGGAGAAGCCAGAAGTTACAGCCAAGTCTGATTCCAATGCCAATATCAGCAACTACTTCACTAATTTATTCTCACCATTTGCCCCCATCTTCAGGCTCATAGAAGAACCTCAAGAAATCTGTGTTCAAGTGATTAACTCACTGATAATAGTACAATAGTAAATAAAAGCAATTCTTTCCAGAAAAGTCTCAATCAACTTTGCAAAGTAACATTTGTGCTTTAAGCCAGACAATAAATCAAAAGATACTCTATTCGTTTCTCAGAAATAAAGTATTTGGTTCAACTTAGCTAAATATTTTCCATACAGTAGCCACAAAATTTTTCTTAGGTGAACGAGGTAGATGTTAACCACAGTGCAGACACAGGAGTTGTTGAACTACACATAGTTGCTAATATTGGTATGTAGAATGAAAATTTGGGCTGACAGGATGAGCAAAACTACAGAGAATCATTCAATATGCAAGATGAGTATCTACTAAAAGTAAAGAAATAGCCAAAGTCAAAGATGCAATCAGCAGAGCATAATAGAAGATAACTAATGAAGAAGTGTAAATCCAGCTCTAGACTGCTTACCTACTTAGTAAGAAAAGATCCAATCAATCATGTTTGGCCTAGCAAAGTCCAGACTTAGGAATTCTTTGCCAACAAGGTGATGAGTTAGAGAAGTACATTGTAATGTTTAGTCAGGAAATGAATATTTGAAATAACCAAATCTTATCTACTCCAATATATGTAAGACCACTCTATTAATTAATACGAAGACACTTTGAGTTTAATTTTCAAAAGTAATTTGTAAAAACAAAGTGCTGTATGTATAATTTAGTGCCATTGCTGTAATGCATTGAATTGAGCTATATCGATAATTCACTCATTCAGTAAGTATTTATGAACATAATCAATAGGAAAGTCATTGTGTCATGAAAGAAAAAGTAAAAGGCAAGTAATTTATTCTCAAAAAATCATGGTGCCTTATGGATAAATAAATGAAAAATGCCAAGAATGGAATGAGTAAAGCAAAAGAAGTATGAACTACATGCCCTCAAACTGTTGTGGGCAAGGGTTGAGGCACACTCAAGAAGGTAAAAGATATTTCAGGAAAGAGACATTTGAATAAAACTCCAATGGATGAAAAGACATTATCTCAATAAAAATAACTAAAGGTCAAAGAAACAAAAGAGGAATGCAGGTGATCAACAGGATGGTAACAGAGAAAAGTATGAGGTATTTAAATCATTATAGGTGGGTAAGTCTAAATGCGTGTGAGTTGTACAAGAAGGCGAGAATGGCAGTTCACAAATCTAAAACATTGGGATAGGTTAGGTTTAAATAGAACTAAGGACTGGCGGCATTGGCCAGAGGTAAGAGAATTTTGGAGCCACACTCTCAAAACCTCTCTTAATGCATGGTTAGAGATTAAAAGACAGCCGACAGGGCTGCACATCCAAGTAAGATCAAAACACATTGCCTTAAGAAATGAATGCTCTAGCCCTCAACCTCCACATACTCTCATTTGTTACTTAGATTGGCCTTAAGGTCAGTCGTGTTCCAGACCGCCCTGACCTTACCCTGTCCTTCTCCCATCCTTCCCTTTCCCCCTATACGAATTCCTACACTGAAGTGCTTCCTTAGTCCTTTATCCTTGCTTTCTGTTTCTATCAATAAAAGCGATAGAAGCTTCACTTTGGGGCTGCCTTTATGAGACTCTCACACTGAGGGATCTTGGTTGAGGGCAGTCCTCTGGGCCTTCTTGGAGTTAGATTGGACATTGACTCCGAGTAATCTTTCGTCTGGGCTGTGCCACGGTTTTGAACTGTGAAACTAAGGTGTATTAGGAAATGGTGTACATGTGTCTGTGTGGTAATAATACAAATATTAAATCTTGTTTCTGTCCCTTATACTGTTCCTTGAAATTGGAAAGATACCCAACCTCTTTTTTTTTTTTTTTATCAAATTCTTCTTCTGCAAATCACGATCTGTCAATATTCTCTTTCCAAGGATTACCTTTGGGGCTAGTGATTTAGCTCAGTAGTTCTGCCACCTGCCTTGCAAGCACAAGATCCCAAGTTTGATCCCTGATACCAAATAAAAAAACCTTTGGAGTTGGAGAGTTATCATCTTTATGTACTAATATGTTGCTTAATAAATAATTATTATTGTTTTAAATTCGTGTTAAAAAGTTCATACTTAATTGGTTAAGCAATGAAGATGTCTGAACTGTTTTCCCCCCAGTATTTCAGACTGAACCTAGAGCTTTCACACTGAGATACATCCCCAGACCATTTCTTTATTTTTTGATTATATATCCACCTATTGATTGAGACTGGGTTTTGCTTAGCTGTTGAGTTGTACAGGCTGGGCTCACACTTGTAATATTCCTGTCCCAGCCTGCCAGAGTGCTGGGATTATAGGTATGTCACTGTGCATAGTTACCTGCACTATTTTTAAGTAAGAAAGTGACATTTTAGGGAGCTCTCCCTAACACAGTAAGAATGATAGACTTGGAGAAATTGCAGAGAAAGCAGTCACAGATTAATATAAGTTTAAGAGAAAATAAAGGAGACTTTGAAATAAAGTGCCAGCAAAATCCATGGAAAGGAGGAAGTCAGCAAGATACAATTTAATTATAGAATAATATTCTATAAGATATAACGAGGTTAGCAAGTTAATTGTGTTGTTTCTGAAAAGAAAGTGAAACTTTAGAATACTGTATTTACTATATTTTATTATGATACACACATGCTCACATTTTTAGTTGTCTGTTTTCTCTCTATGCCTATGTTGGCAGCCTCATATATGACCACCCACCCTTTCCCAATATGCATAAATCCACTTAAATCTCATAGCAAAACCTATAGTAAAATTTATAAGCCTCCTTACTTTTCTCTTCAAAGATTCACAAACTCACTTATGTCTTATTGATCATTCTGCTAAATCCCATGTTACATTTTTCTTCTAAGCTTAAATGATTAATGAATTCTTCCAAGACTAATGAGCTCAATAAAAGAGAGATCTAACATTGCTCAATAATTTGGTACTCTACCCATGTATTAGTGAGAAAACACAGCCATGCATTGATTATTGCTAATGATATCATGGAGCCTGAACACCTGCAGTCCTTGTCTTTCTCTTATAGGTCATTGGGATTTATAGATTACCTGCTAGAGATTACAAAGGAGAACATTGAGTGGCAATGGCAGTACGCTCCCTTTGACTCCAAGGAATTGCTTCACTGAGAATTCTGACCTTGTACTATTAAAACCATTCCTTCATGTTTTGTCTGCATATTTTACTAATATGAGGAAAAATCACTCCGAATTTTTCAATTTCTTTGTACATTATGAAAACGTTAAAAATAATGTTGGAGTGACAATGGAGCAAGGGGGCAATGTGCTCTCTTCTGGAGATAATTTTGGTTTGGAAGAACAATATAGGTCTCTGCTTGGCAGGTGCTCGTTACTGAAATGGTTTTGAGACAAGCAATTCATCACTCCAGCCAAGAAAACAAAGCCATGAGATTTTTTTTTTTAAATCAAGGAAAGCAGTGTGGGTTAACTACATTGAAAAATGTACATGGGGCCAGGGATTTAGCTCAGTGGTTCCGCTGCCTGCCTCACAAGTTCAAAGCCACGAGTTCGATCGGCAGTACCAAAAAAAAAGAAAGAAAGAAAAGAAAAATGTACACAGATCTTTGCTCTTTGACTTGTTTTTCATGGAACTGGAAGATATCCAATGTAGGTGAGTAAATATACAACACATAAATAGTCTACTTGCACTTTTTTAGACTGGTGTTACATGGATGACACCAGATGAGATAGCTGGTAGGGGCAAAAATTGCATATATAAATGGTTTTGATAAAGTACAAGATAAATAGATTTTTTTAAAGACAAGATTTTTGAGGTAAAATATATTCAGGGCTTGTAATCCCAATACTTTCTATTTAACTTTCACAATTTTTAAATAAAAGTGGTATATTTATTATTATGACTCTCAAATTTTCTTATATGTAATGATTTATTAGGATGTCACAAACAAAACCCATGAAAGTTAATAATAATTAGAATAGGGTTTTCCACGGCAGCTGAGGAGGTGGTCGGCTAGGCTGCTCCTCCTGCGGCCCCCTGGCCGCTCCTGTGCTGCGTTCCGCGGTGGGAAGAGCCTCCCGCAGGGACTGGTACTGTTCTAGATGCCCAGTTTACTTCAGTGAACAAAACAGACAAAAATCCACGAAGCTTATATTCTGTTGGTGGAGCCAGAAGTTAAATGTAAAACAAGATATCAATGCAAGCCTGAAAATAAAGTAATTTCTTCCTCCTGAGTCATGGCATATCAGTTATACAGAAATACCACCTTGTATTTTTGAATAGCCTACTCCCAAGTAAGAGCAAATCTGTATGATAACTTTATTTTCCTCTGGAGATAAGTCATTATAACAGTAACATAATATACATTTGCAAGCGGCCTTATGTACATTTCCCAACAGTCTTTTTAAGGCAAAATTGTGACCATATGTGTAGAATTAAAATCGTTTTTAATCCTTTGCCAATGAAAATATTTTGGAAAAAACTTGCTTTGTATATTCAGTTTCTGAAAGATAAAGAAAGTGCTTTGTAAAAAATAATAATAATAATTAGAATATCCAATGGACAAAATTGGAACATTTAACTTCTAGTGTAATTGTCATGGTATACAGTATATACTCTTCAGTATTTGTTCAATGGATTAATATTTGCTGAGTAAATCAAATTTTTCTTGGTTCATTTTCGTTCATAGTTGGTTCATAGTTGGTTCATTTTAAAATTTTTATGAATTGGTAAAACTGGCTAATAGTTTAGATTTTTATGTCAGTAGAAAACAAAAGTTTTTTAAAAATAAAAGGATAAATTAGCAAAAATATTATCTATCCAAAGTCCCAAATATATAGTAGTACAGTATAAAACTGTATTGCTGAATATCTGAGATTAACACTATGGAGGAAAACAGTTGATTTTACCACTGTGAGAGCATAATAATTATAATTTTCCATCTACCTTACTAAGACCAGTCAAGATTATAAACCTAACAAACATCACCATAAAAATTAAAGTACATGAATAGATGGGATTAAGAAGTCAGTATATGGCTATTGAATTATTATGTTCTGAAACTTCTAATAACTGACCAAAAATGCCCACACTGAATAAAAAGCTTTCTATATAGTGGTGTTCTAGCTTCTAACAATGTCTTGAAATTCATGTTTTGCCTGAATAATTCAATTAACATTTCCAAGTCTCTTGAGAGTCAGTCTAGAAATCATATAATTTTAACCAGAAAATTCAGGGAGCCAATTGAGAAACTGCAGTATTTAATGGTATAAGAAAAGATTTGAAATGCAAAATAGATTTTTCAAGCACATTTTGCACTTAGGTTTTGGTAAGTAAATCTTTTTATGGATTGTAAACTTGTAAATCCTTTTATGGATTAATATAATTAAAAATACCAGCTAGGGCCGGGGATTTAGCTCAGTGGTTCCAGCGTTTGCCGCGACAGTCCAAAGACCTGAGTTTGATCCCCGGTACCGAAAAAAAAAATATATATATATATATACATGTGTATATATATATATATATACACACATATATATACATGTATATATATATATACACATATATATATGTGTGTATATATATATATACCAGCCTCACACCCAGAAAAATCTGGAATTCAGTAGGTTGAAAATCCTGTATTTTGACCTCTTCCTTACTGAAGCCTACACTCTGAGTTAATTAGCTTGACCATATACCACAGGGTCATGATATAAAATCCAAAGTATGAAGGATGGATAACTTGTAAACTAGAGAGACAACTTTTATTACACCAATAAAAATCCAAATGTTCTATTGTCTGAAAATGGCTCCTTTTTAGTTAATAAATATGTAAACTATTGTAAGCAAATAAGTTTAACAGCTAATCACTTCTTTAAAACCATTTAAAGAAAAATCAATGTAATACCACCATTGTTACTTGGTTGGCATTACCTTTCCATATCTCTCCTCTCTGTGTATCTATGTGTACACACATGCACACACTTGCACACATATATGTATAAGCCATAAATCTTCAAGATTTTTAGAAATTTTGATTCATGCATTGTTCACAAAAAATTGAATTTTGAGCATTGCCTCCATATTCATTATATATTTAAACTTTTTTTCCTTCTACCGAATGCTTAACTTGTTATACTAGGGAAACAACGGCATGGGGTAGTAATAATTTCCTTAGTTATTACAGAATCCTTTAAAAAATCTGACTCCTACGGTTGTTCTTAAAGTAGTCCTGGGAAGCAGACATTATTATCCCATGTTGCATCTGGATAAAAGAGGCTCAGAGATGTAAATTATTTGCCTGCCTAAATTCTTAGAGTCAGAGAAGGGCAGGAGCAGAACTTCCACACAATGAGTGATGGATTGGAAAGAACTGAAGATCACTTTTGAACTTCTGTAAACTCCTTATACCTGATGTCATCTTGTATGTGGAACCCACAAATTAATAATATATTTCATTAGCTAATACTTCTATACAGTAAAGTGCAAACTAAAGGCTTATGAAACTAATGGCTTTTGACTAAGAGTTGTCAGTATTCTAAGTATATCTAAAATAATGAAAGAGATTTTAAATAATTCCACTAGCTTATAATTATCTATTAGGTTTTGCATAGGAAATCTTTGCTAAAAAGGCCCTCCAAGTTCTATTTTAGATAACTTTTATAAAGAAGAAATTCCCTTTTGTTTCTCAATAGCAGATAGCATGCTATCTGGCCCCACTGCCCTTAGCAAAACATGAGAAAACAATACAGGAAGCCACTTCCAGGAATTGAGGGTAGACATAGTACAGGGAGCAAAGGTACACAAAACTGTCCCCCAGGACAGCATTCTGTCTGCTTCATCAATATTTCTTTATCTCACTTTAAATACTAAAATGTAAGTAAAAATGATTTTTACTCCCTTTAGGGATTATTTGAAATAATAATCATTTTATATGAATGTTTTTCCACTTTGATATATATTATATTATTATATATTATATTTATTGAGTGTCTCTTGCTTGTTAAACTTAAGCTGTGAAATTCTGCACTGTAAAATTATCAACCATACACATATAGTCCAACAAATGTTGATATGCATCAGAAAGTTAGAGTTGGGCTACAGAACTAAGGAATGGTTTGATCTAGGTTTTTGGAAGTGAAATACTCATAATATAAAAAAATTGGCAAACAGATAAATCCTAAAAGCAGTGAGCTTAGAAAGCCAAGTGATTAAAAGATAGAGGCTGTGGACGGTCTTTAAAGAATAAGAAGAAAATTATCTACTAGAAATTGAAAATTTCTTTTTAAAATGGCTTATCTTCCTTACTGGCTGAGGGGATTAAGTTAAAAGTATTTTGATTTAAGACAGTAAGTCTTAAGTAGTGGTGAAGAAGAAAATAAAGCTAGACATAAATCTAGATACTGTAGATAATTTGAGACTGAACATTTGTATTGCTGGAAGTGGAATGTGACACCTAAAACAGTGATTCTGGCCATTACTTTCTCCCACTGCCGAGTGTGATTTATATGCCTTGGAAGACGATTGCTGACCCTGGTCCAGTGGGATGGAGCTACCCAGTAATGGGAGCAAAGGCAGGCTAATCTTTGGTAGAGAAACCCCACATATCTTGAGGGACTAAGTCAGAAACTATTCAAGTGTCTCCGGAATAGGCCGAAAGAGGCTATTGTTTGATCACTACTTTGGTCTAGTATTTTTTTCTTTTGATTTGTTTTTGCCCTTTGGTCATGTGTGATATCACAGTAACAATCAACTTACATGCCAAAAATTAGAATCTGTGACCAAATTAAAGATGACAAAAATTGAATAGGTCCTAATTGATTTGGCCGACTTTTGTTAAAAAACAGAAAGGTTCTTCTTTGCCATATAATCTCTAGACTATAATAACAAAGGTCTACTTAAAGAAGTGTAAATGTCTTGCAGTCAGAGTAAAAAGAAACCATGATTAATGGGAAATGTTGCTAATCTTGAAGGAAGAAAAACTGATCTTGCTTACCTCAACACTGCTATAATTTTTCTAATAAAGGGTTGACACCGATTTTTACAATATATTACATGAAATTAGCCAGGAACTGAAACAGAAAAATAATTATTTCATGTTCTCATTCATATATGGAGCTAAAAAAGGTTGATCTCATAGATACAGAAAGTAGAGTACTGGTTGTCAAAGGCTGGAAAGTGTAGGGGAAAAGGGGGTCAGAGAGAAGTTGAATGACTACCAAATTACAATTAGACGGGAGGAATAAGTTCAAAAGAACTGTAGAATGTCAGGGCGAATATAGTGAACAATAATTAATTGTATATTTCAAATAGCTAGAAGAGGGGATTTTGAATGTTTGTAAAAGAGAAATTATCGATTTTGAGAATGATAGATACACTAATTACCCTGATTTGATCATCACACATTATATTAATATACATTAATCACACTTCATCTCGTAAATATGTGCAATCATTATACATCAATTGAAAAGAAAGTAGATTTAGATGTCATTTGAATCTAATTATTTGATAAAAGAGTATTTTCACACTCAGTATATGCAGCTACATCAAAATGGCTTTTGGGTTTGCCTTATTGATATATTATACCATGTTAGTTATACAAAAGACATAAAACAGCGCCTGTGACATACAGACTGATACCAAGAGCAATCTACAAGGGGAGAAATGGAGAGCTGGCAACAGGGCAGCATTTTGAAAAGCCACATAAGGAAGCCAATGTATTGAGATTATTAGCATGCATATAAATTGTTCAAGAAATAACATTCTTCCTTCCAGCACTAAAGTCTGGCAATATCCCAGTCACCACCTCCCTTCCCAGCTGTAGATAGCATCCTTTAGATTTATTTTTCTGTCAGATAATTGAAAGAAGAAGAAAAAAGAAGAGCAGTAATAGTAATCTCTGTTCATATGTGACTAATAAATTTTTACAAATGTGATTATTTCTTTTTCCAAAAAAGCACAGAAGCACAATTTGGCAATTATAAATGCTAAGGATTTGGTTTCTTACAAAAAAATTGCAAGTTTCAGTAGACACCTAATTTTTAGAACCTGACTTTGCTCTAAATTGGAACCTATGATTACATGTGTTTGAAAACCAAGGCAACCCATCTTATCTTAATACTTGTTTGGTACCTTGCCATTATACAGCCACCCATGATGCAATTCTACAGAATTACAGGAATTATGAAAGCTTTAGTTTTTACATGCCTAACACAGTGCTCCATGACTTATGGGCAGAAAAGAAATGTTTATCATATCCATGAATGAATTGTTACAAAAAAAGGTTCCTTCTATAGTCATTTATCATGAGAAAATTGTATTTCTAACAGCAGCCTTTATGACAGATGGTTTTACTAAATAACTTCATGGTGTAAAGGAAAATGAAATCTCACAAGAACACAACCACTAAGATTACTGAGATTGTTTCATTATTTTTATTACATTAGTACTCACCTGTCTGATAGACAGATATTGCTATCTAGGCCCATAAGAAAGTAGCACTGAAATCAATGCCAATCCTATAGGCAAAGAACTAAAGGATTTAAAATGAAATCAAGTGCAAGCCTCTCTGCTGTTATGCCAGTTCAATGAGTTGTGAAGTTTTTAAGCTGTCCTTAGAGACTATAAATTAATTCCTAAGGATTATTTTTTCCTACTTGGTAAATGGCAAAGCTGAAATGGGAGGGGGTGTTCAATTAAGTAAATTGCTTTATGCAAAACGACTCTTTTTTTAACAGACTTTTAGAGTTGTTTCCTGGCTTCTGAGAAGATTCACTTTCCTTCCACAACCTCAAGATGTTCTTAAATAAATGATCCAAAAGGAGCCTGTTTGATATTCTCTATCTTGAAATGCACATGTTAATTTCATATTATTAAGACAACAAAATGTACGGATATGTACATTATAGTTATATTACATTACGTACGTTATTGTATTACTAATGCCAGTTAAATTCTATTACATGAAATTTTTAGAAGAGAATTTTGAAGTGTCTTTTCAACTGGAGTTACAGGAAACGAACAGTTTCTCAGTACTAATGGAAAATAAATTGCTGTTTATAACCTCTTTGCCCACATATTAACAGGTTTTGAATTCTGAGCTAATGTGAAAATATTCGCCTAAACTTTAATGTTATGTACTTTATCAACATTTGCTTACAATCTCTGACAAGCAGACAGTGTGCATAGCCAAGGACAAGATGAATATGCTGTCTTGTAGTGAGCACTAAGCCAAGGTATACATCCTAGGAACAGTAAAAAAGAAAATGCACATACACAGTAACAACCTATTGCAGAACACTAAAATGAAACCTCAATCTAGACCAGTGATGGTGAACTTTTTAGAGAGGAGTGCCCAAACTGCAGCCCCAAACCCACTTACTCATTGGAAAGTGCCAATACTGCAATTACATTTTAGTTTAACATAAGCAACTTATATACTTGGCTTGACAGGGCACTGCATACCCGCTATGGTACACGTGCCATAGGCTCGCTACAACTGATCTAGACATTAGAGAATAAGTAGAGCTGTAGAACTTAATTCAAAACTACTGTGTCACCTTCATAGCACATAAGAGAAATCTATGTTCCACAAAAGAGAAATTATTTGGGATGCTAAAGCTGAGGCGGGACCTGGCTACTAGAAATTTATTCCACAACTAAATTTCAAGCAAGAATAAGAAATATGTATAAATCAACATGCAGCATAGCATTCTTCTTAACAACATATATATAGAAACTAACCAACAATTAGGAAATGAATGGTTAATGTGAGCATTAACTGGAAACTATCATCATTTGTGGAAAATAAGAAAGAAAGAAAAATAAGGAAATACCTATTTGTAGAGATAAATAAATTTTTATGTAGAAGTGTCAGGATGTAGCATTGTGCAAATAAAGAATGACATATTCTTGTATTTGCATGGATAATCTGTGCAATAATAGATAAGCAACTGTGTTTATTTCTAGAAGAAAAACGCTTTTGGATGTCTGGGGTAGAAATTTTTAATGGCTTTTTCTTAGTTTACACTACTCAATACTGATGAAAATTTTAACCACTGGCATTTATTTATAAAATTTAAAATATTATCAAGGTTTACTTGAAATGATGTTACATTTAAATATACTCTCATGAAAATGTTAGGTAGATACATTAAGTCAGAATAACAGGCACCAATATGTAGAGAATAATTTACACAAATACATATATTGATATTCTATAGACACAGAGAAAACTGTGTAGCACTCTACCTACAAAATGTAGAACTCCACCTTTCACAATTTGTCAGAGTAAGTTTGTTCAAGAAGGTACAGTACACAAAGTAAAGTAGGAATGGATTTTGCATTTTATTCTTATATGCATTCCCATTTAAGAAATTTTCATTTATAAAGGGCAGATAACTTTTCAAATTAAAACTGGATGTTGTGAGCCATTGATATGTAGGAATGATTTTATTAAGAAGCATAGAAGAAAAAAGTTAATTGTTGAGAATTCAGACACAACAATGTAAATACACATAACGCTATTTACCTTTTCACTTAAAATGGATAAGATGGTAAATTTTGTCTTCTGTGTGTTTAATCACAAATGAGATTTTAATGCAGAAATAAGAGAAAGATGATGATGAGTGTAATACACAGAAATACAAAACTATCTATAATTTATACTGGTTCTGGAATGGTGGAAAAATAGCAGTTTCAATCAGCTCTGGAATGAAAGTCCTAACTCCCAGCAGGGTGGTACACACGTGTAATCCCAACACTCCAGAAGGATGAGGCAATAGGATAGCAAGTTGGAGCACACCATGGGCCACTTAACAAGACCTTCTTTCAAAATATAAATATAAATATAAATATAAATATATATATATATATATGTATATGAAAAGGACTGGGTATGCACCTCAGTGCGAAGGCCCTGGGCTCAATCCCCAGTACTGAAAAAAATTTTGAAAAATTTCCAAGAAAGTAACAAAGTTCAAATTTAAGGATGTTCCATGATCTAGGGCAGTGATCTCCAAAGGGAAATGGGCACATTCCTGAGGCTGGGGTTGATTGAGCCCTTTCATTATGAAAGAAAATATTGAAAGTTGTGTTTTAATCACATCTTCTATATACATTAATTTCTACAGATCAATTACTTATATTATAGACAGATATGTTCTCCAAGCAAAACATGCAACAATTACATATTAGTCCCTTTACAGCCACAGGTGATTGGTTCTATCCCATGCCCACCCCATGGATACCAACATCTGCAGATGCTCAGATCCCTCTTACAAAGTGCTGTAGTATTTGCATATAACCTGCACACATACTCCTGTATACTTTAAATTTTATTTAAAGATTACAAGTAATTTTAATTAGTTTTCCTTGCTTTCCCATTTCATAAATTATGTTGAATCCCTTCATAGATAAAATATTCTGAGTGTCATTTATGTCTACACACTTGAAAGAGGAAATGAAAAGTTAATTTTAACAGCTGAAAGTATTTACTTTCTCATTTTTTTTCTCTGAAACCGAAGTAAAAATGATGATAACTTTATACTCTGGTTTAATAGCTAGACAGTCCTTTTCAAACCGCTTTCCATTTCAACATCTTCCCCACAATCCTAGAAATTTTTGTTGGCCTCATCTACTACTCATCAGTTCCTCTTCTTCATTCCTAATGTACATAATACAAATGCTGCATCGCTTACTTGGCCCAAATGAATTTGCAAGTGCATCTTCAGAACTTGTGAAGGAACGAGTATGACTTAAGAATTTATATATAATCAAGCTTTCCATCAGGCCCATAGGAAATGAAAGACAGGCATATAATCAGATACGGCTTCAGAAAAGATGCCATTCAAATTCATGTTCTACAAAAGTTTCACTCTGAGAAACAAAAAAGAAGAGTGGAGGACACGGGGGCTAAAATAGGAGGGAGTTTGGGAGTTGTTGGTAAAGTGATTAAAAAATTCAGTTAAATCAGAAAAACAAGTTCAATATGTGTATTTCGTGCCATGATAACTATAGTTAGTAACAATGTATTGCATTCTTGGAATGTGCTAAAATTATATATTTCAACTTTGCCACCACAAAATATGATGAGCCTGCCACCTAATTGCACACCTAATGGTAATCTGAACTACTTGAAAATTCTATAATGTCCACATATTTCAAAACATCACTTTTTACATGATAAGTATTTAAAATCTTTATCAATTGAAATACAATTTTTAAAATTATAAAAACACAAATTCATATTCTACAATAAGTGATCAGAAACAAACTCAAACTCAGTGATATTCTAATAAAAAAAGAGCCAATGAATTGGGGATGGTGTTATAGAAAAGAAATATATTGAAAATAAATGATTGAAATCAGTAAGAGGTATAGGAATAGATAAAATACATGCAAATAATGTCCATATTTTTTTAAAAAGGAATATAACAAACTGTGCCGCTATGAAGCAGCCCAAGTGCCCATCAACTGGAAACTGGATAAAGAAGATGTGTTTTTTTTTTATAAAATGGAGTACTACTCAGCCATAAAGAATGAAAAGCTAGAGTCATTCATAGCTAAAAGGATGCATGTCAAGGCCATACTGTTACGTGAAATAAATAGGACACACGTGTAAATACCGAATAGTTTCTCTATTGTGAGAAACTGATAGTGTAAACAAGGGTTAAAATGATTAAAATGAATAATTGATAATTTGAAATAGGAAAAAAGGTCCAAAGATGAAGGGATGAGGGGAAGGGGAAAGGAAAGGAGGGAAAGGAAAAACCATGAGAAAAAAAAAAAAAAGGAAACAATGTCTATGTAAATAGGGAAGGGTGGAGGGGGTGAAGGGCACACAGGTAATGCAGAAAAAATAAGAACCAAGATACATCATGTACAGGTACAAGCACCCAATGATAAATGTAAACATATTGTATACCTAGAATGTGCCAATAAAAGAACTTAAGAAAAAAAAGAATATATTATACAATTATGATATAAAATTTCAACATTTTTAAAGAAGGAAAAATGAAAAAATTTTAAAAGTATTTCAAACTTTGTTATCGTTAACGGAGACAAAAAGTAAAAAGTTGGGTAGGAAATAATAACTATTTCAATTATATTGTAAACTTCATGAAGCTGTCATTTTTAGACAGTACACTATTAATAAATTCAAGTGATTCAACCTAATACATTTAAAGAGCTATGTTATAGATAAGACTTCTAAGATATTTAAGTATTTTAAGGTACTAAAAGTAAATTTAAAACAAATTACCCTCCATATTAACACAAAAGAAGAGAAAAATCAAGAAAAAAAAATACCACAGAACTGGAGGTTGGAGTTTTATTCTGTTATTTTACTGTTAAAAATATCTCGTCTGTAGTAGGAACATGATTATTATGCACTGCATATGAAGGAGAAGGGGCCCAAGAGATTGAAAACGGGGGAGGGAGGGGAGTGAAAAAGAGGATAAAAATTATGATGTCATATACATGTACAAATTCCCTGAGATGAATATAATAATTGTGTACTATAAACATGTACAAATAAAAATAAATATCTCTACTTAGGGCCATACATGATTTGGTTTTCTTGACTACAGACATGATTCATTTTCTCAATATTAATCTGTTCTTGTCACATTTTGGAAACTTCGTTAGTGATAGTCTGTGGATTCTACATTATTGATTTCAGCAACTCTACATCTAAAATACTAACAAAAGTTCCATCTATAGTGAATATGTACACTTTTTCCTTGTCAATATTTCCTAAAAATTACAGCTCTTTATGTAGAATTTGCCATGTATTAGGTATACACAATCTAGAGATTAAGATTTTAAGTATACAGGAGGATCTGCCTAAGTTTTATGCAAATTCTATGGCATGTTATGTAAGAGACCAGAGCATCTAAATATTTTGGTATGTGAATTGGGGAAAAGAGGGATTCTAAACTAATCCCCAATGGACATGGAGTAACCCCTATATTTCACTATTTAAATGATAAAAATATTCCATCCAAAAGAACTCAACTCATTTTTCTACATACTGCAAGACACCGGCAAATATATGACAAGAATCCAATAGGATTTCTGCATAGTATAGATCATATTTTAGACTATTATTATGTTAATATTTTTCCATGATAATATGTTTATTAGTGTTTTTAGGTAGGAATACAATTGAGGAATAAATACGCAAGCAAGCAGTAAAAATTACAAAGGAATTCATATTTTCTTCAGCATTTATGAGTTCAGAAATATCTACCATTTTAAAGAAGCGATCCAAACCTAAATGGAATGAAATATATTCATTTGTTCATCACAATGTTAGTTTAATTGCATGCTATACAGATTAATAAACTGAAATCCAATTTCTGCTCCCAGGGAAATGTACTAAAATATGATTGGGTATCTTATTAGTCAAAATGGTTGTAATATAAATTATTGTAAGTTTTTTTAGAATATAGCTAAAATTTTGCACATAAAAATTTAATTGAATAGATTTTAGGATTTCCTTGTATTATTAATATGTAAACACCATGAATTTCACCTAACTGCCTGTTATATTCCATATTCAAGACTGCTCACTGCATACAAATGAGCTTTATTGAGCATTTCAATTTGTCTATATAATAGTATTTTGAAGTATTAAAACACTGCTGCAGTTTTTATAAAGCCAATATAGATACATTGAATAGACCAACTTGGCAAAAAATTAACCACAGCAATGGAAATACTTTAATGTATAAAATTATTTAATATCAAAGTGAAAGTAAATTGTTATTATACCTTTGTTTTATTTTGCTAATATCATATTTATGTATTGCTCTTGATAATATAGTAAAACCAGAAATGCAATGAAGATGTCATTGTATTAAAGATTTGATTTTATCTTTTCTCTAATAGCACCAAATTTAATTTATCCAAAGGATGTTTGTTAACCACTGCATATTTCTGTATATTTACCTTTCCTTGTTTCCCCAAAGCTACTTGCCATCAATAATGATTTTGTTTTCTTTGAGTCAAAAATATCAACATTAGAGCTCTTTGTTTTTAGTAATACTGGCTCATTGCATTCCCTAATATGCAACCTCAACATGCATTTCCTCAAATTGGAAAAAGAATGACTCTAAAAATATTAGATGAGAGTGTTATTCTGTGTTTCAAATTGTTCACAAGTGTTAATGGTAGAAGGTTGACCTATATGTGTAAAACAAGAGCTTTTCCTCAGTTTTAAATGGTTTACAAAGATTAAAACATAAAGTTTCAGAATTTTTTATGTATGCCATATTTTGAAAATGTAACTTTGTGTGCATATTATGCTACAATTCCTAAAGTTAAGTTTTTTGTTTGTTTTTCCACTTAGTTTATTGGTACATTTTAGGTATACAATACAGTTACATTCATCATTGGGATCTTGTACCTTTACATGATATATCTTGGCTACTATTTTTCCCCATTCCCCTGCCCTCCCTTCACCCCCTCCACCCTTCCCTATTTACAAAGACTTCATTTCCATTTTTTCCTTTTCTCATATTTTTTCTTTTCCCTTCTTTCCTTTCCCCTACCCCTCCCACTTCCCCTACTCCTTTAGACCTTTTCATCCTATTCCACAATATCAATTATGCATTTTGATCCTTATTTACACTTTTGGTTTTTCACACCAGAGAAACTATTTACAAATGTGTGTCAATTAGAAAAAAAAATACAAACTTTTAGAAATGCACTTATAAATTTAAATAATCCTTAAATATATTAAAATTTTAAATGAGTATTTAAAATTTTATAGGTAGTTTCAATGTCAATGAAGGCTTATAGAGAAACTCAATGGTTTTCTATTTCTTGAACTATACTTCAGGGTTAAACATCTTGAGTTGAACATCTTGGCCTGGATGGGTCTCCTTGCTCTACTGCTCACCAGGCTTGTTAAATTGAAAAAGTTAAATTAATTTGTACCTCAAATTTTTCATCTATAAAATTGAAATATCTCTTCCTACTTTGCTAAAGTATTTAGCATTTATTTAGTTATTTATTTCATCAGAAAATCCGTGAAAGTACTGAAAATAGTGCTCAACACAAAGAACACCCAAAAATGTCATCTATTATTTCATATTATAACTTGCTCATCTTTGGTTGAAAAAACTAGGGAATTAAAATATGTTTAGTCATTACAAATGCATAACAAAGCCTATCTTCATTTCAGCCTAGGTCTTACATCATACAAAACCATATAGAGTTCACTTACTTAGAAATTTAAAAAATCAGAAATTATATTTCAGAATAAAAATATATTGAATTAGATATGATTATTTCCATTTCATGTAACATCACAGATGAAAACATTATGTTTATTTAATGTAAATATCAAGATAAATATTTCTTAATACTCTACTGGCAATTGTTTCCCAATTAATACTTTTATTAAAATAACATTCATATTGTCGAATAACAAACTTCACAATTTCCCAACTGTTATACTACTTCATTAATTAGCTATTTTATATACTTTTTTCTTTTTATTCCTGAATCTTTCAGGTATAAAATGTTAATGGCAAATGCTAGTGATATTATTCACTGATCTCCAAATAATTATAATTGTTGATAATAATATAAAATTTTATAAATTATTTTTGAGTAGCTATCTATGATTTTTTTCATTCAGCAGGAGTATAAAATAGAACTCAAATATAATGGATTGGTTAGAAGACCCTTTTGGAGATCAACTGTCATAACTACCATTTAATTGTGCTGTTTTCTAACTCAAAGCACTCTAGGAGCCAACAAAAATCTATTTACAAAAGTCTATTAGAGACTAATTATTTCACGCAAATATTATCATTAGTAATAATTATATAAGCAACTTCCATTTAAGTATGTATTGACTCCTTACCACATCACTGGTAAAGATGTTCAATGTTCAGGTGTTTTACATGTACTATCTAGCATTCTGATAGAACATCAGGTACATTGCCATTCCTTCATCTTTTTAAATTATGAAGTTAATCTACAGTATCATGACCAATGGTATCCAGCAAAAGTGTCAGAGTTCTATTCTACATCATACTGGGAATCTGATACTATCTTGCTGCCTTATGCCTTACATGGTATCCAATCCTTTCTGTTTCATGAGGATTATGGAAGAATTTCTCGATTTGCATCAGATTGATAACAGTGAATGGGTCTGAGGAAGAGGATAAAATAGAATAACTTCATCAATACTAATATCTGAGGGGCTGAGAAGGCACAATGGAGCCAGTCATTCAGAGTTTATGTGCCCAAAAGTAAACCTTCTATTAATTTGGAATAATTACATGACAAATGTAGAGTTAATTCTTGGTATAATTTTAAAAGTAACCTTAGTAGGGACTGGGGATTTAGCTCCCTGGTGCTGCTGCCTGCCTCGCAAGCGCAAGGTCCTGAGTTCAATCCCCGGAACCAAAAAAAAAAAAAAAGTAACCTTAATAAATGAGTTGTGCTGAATCACAAGTGAATTTCTCAGTCTAATTTGAGCTAAAACAAACATTTAAAATTCTATGGTTACTTGTTGTCCTTCATAGTGAACTCCCAGAAGTCATATGCCTTTTGTAGAACAGTTTTTGCAGTTAACTACAAGCAAATAAACATGGGCTCTTCGTCTTCTAGCACCAGATAGGTCTCTAAATAAGCACAGTGGTGGAGGAAATATTCATAACAACTTCAGTTCTTTCCTCTTGCTAGAAGTTCTTTCTACCTAATTTTCCATTTTAAACTCTGTTTCATCCTTGAATATGTAGCATAAATGCTGCATTCCTCAAGAATATTTCACTGAGCACCAAATAGTTCCATTTTTCCATAATTTTACTGAGGATATTTCTCTGTTGCCTTAGTTACCTTTCTTGTGCCTGAGACAAAACACCCAAAACCCATAATTAAAGGTGAAATGTTTTATTTGGCTCACATTTATAGAAGTTTCAGTTCATAGTTGGCTGGCTCCAAGACAGGGTGACATGGCAGAAGAGGATCTCAGAGCAGGCAGGTAGAAGGCAGCAAGCAGCAAGCAATAAGTGAAAAATAACAACTTCTTTCTGCCTCTTTATATTTTATCTACAGTACCCACCCTTAGGGTGGGTAGCACTCACACCCAGAACTGTGTCAAACCAATCTGTGGACTAATTTAGTAATCACACACTTTAGATCCAGCCACCTCTGAAAGAGCACCACCTATGATGGCATGAAGCTTTCAAAGGGACGTCTACACATTATTTTTCCTATAGGCAGTACTTATTACTTTAGCAGGCCTTCCATAACCATAAGTTTGGCATCCTAAGGTACAACTAGCTCCTCATAATAAGCATTCAGGGGAAAAATTGCATCTGTTCTAAACTTGTAGATGCTTTTTGCTTGTCATTACTCCCGAAACATTACAGCTATTTACACAAAACTTATATTCAGTGTTATAAATAATCCACATATGAGATAACCATATGGGAGAGTGTGCATAGGTTCTATGCCAACAATCTACCATTTTATATAATAGACTTGCGCATTTATAGATATGAGTATCCATGAAGGGTCCTGGAACTAGTCTCCCATGGATATAGAGGGACATCCATAGTTGCTTACTGATAAAAATTAACAGTTACACAAGCACCTAAAATGTCCACATGTGCACACATGAACAAACTCACACATCTTTTAGCATTGCTGTGAGCCTATGCTTCCTTCAACGCAAAAAAATGTCTTTTCAGTTGGAGACATATAAAATGAACCTTATGCAAAACTTAAATAACCAAGAATATCCAACACTACATGGATGGAAGCAAAACAAAACAACTGGATCATCTTGTTCTGATTCACACTTATTTGGCCTGCAGTAAAGAGACACGGCTTTGTAAAAATCATGAGTGCTTATTACCATTCACTGTTTTCCCCTTCCTGTTTCTCAGTGTCCAAAATTGTTAAGTTGATAATAGAATTGGCAATGATAAATGCTCATTGAACTCTTTAGGAGGAAAAAGACACTGTGAGAAATATAAGCAAATAACACTATGCTTTTTATTAAGTGTTATCATGGCTATGTTCTTTACTACATCAAATGCTGCAGATCATCAAAATATATGGACACTGCCTTCAAGAAGCACACTAAATTGTAAGGATTTGAGAGAAGAAACTCTGTCTTATTCATTTTTATGTGCCTAATCTGGCATAATGCCTTGAACATAACAGAGGCCCAATAAATATTGTTTGGGTTTAAATGGGAAAATCTATTAGATATTTTGGCGTTCTAGAATTAACATGCCCTCAAGGATAAGTTCATTCTGTTTAATTACTGTGGCTTACTTGAATGTTTACCCGGTACTATGCACTGTCTTGGAAAATATCTCATCATATTTTTGTATATTTAATCTGCTTAGTAAATGGTTAAAAGTTAAGCATTGGGGAGTTCAGTAATCTGGCCATACTTCTATACCTAATAAGTGGTGGCTCCTGAATGTCAAATGAACAGGAACACTTCAGAAGCCATACTTTTAATTACCACACTTTGGCAACTTCCCTTAATGACTTTAACATGTAAAAATAATTTTGTTTAAAGTTAAATAAACAACTGTATTCATTGTGAGTGCACAAAAATAGTATCAAGTGACTAGATTGCAGACACATATATCAAATCAATCTTTACAAATCTGAATAAAATTTTACATCAGATAACAAATATTTGAACTTAACTCTTCTAGCATTTTGCACTAACCATTTGTTTATCATACTAACAATTCAACTTGTATTTTATCAAATCTTAATTGGTTTCTTCACAATATGTTTTTTTAAACATTTCTTCACTTAAAAGTATGTAATTTATTTTTCTACTTATTGAATAAATATATGCACAGAAATATATTAAAACAGTTAAAGTGTATATATCCCTGTATCATATAATTTCTAATATTTCCACAAAGCTATATTTTGGGTGGGAATAAAGACCACATGAAACAGCTAACTAAAATGCACTCACTAAAAACTCAGTCAGTCAGTCCAAAACTTTAAATGTTACTGGGTAGCTAATAGCAAAGTAACATGCTACATCTTATTTTTTTTGGTACTGGGAATCGAACTCAGGTCCTTGCACTTGCACAGCAGGTGGTGAAACCACTGAGCTAAATCTCCACCCAATGCTATATCTTTTTAAATCAAGATTAAAAACTACAGTAAGATAAAAAATGATTACTTTTCCTTCATATTCAAAATGATTACATTGGAAGATTCTTTTTCCATTTGAATATTTATCTAAAAATCCCATACAGTATAATTTTATATTTCTTTATTCTTCAAATGTAATTTCACTCATGTTAAATATTTAATGTAAATATATTTCATGTTGGATATATTTACACTTAGTCACAGTAATAATTTTTACACAACTGGAAATGAAAAGGAATCCAAGAAATTCCAGAAATTTTTACTTCATCCCAACACTGTAAAAAATATGTATATTACATACACATAGATTTCTGCTTGTCATCTGAACTCATAATACACTTTCTACAGTGAGGAAAAACAGATATGAAATATGTTGATTAAAATAGTGTGAAGAAGACAATATATTGAGTGTCCTTAGAAATTTAAATGGAAAATAAAGATACCAATTTATCATTTTCAACTCCTTTGATTTCCTCTAATATTTGAATACTTATGACCTGAAATGCAAGGTTAAGAAAGTGGCATAAATTATTTAAAATTATTAAAAATAATTTAATTCCCCAGATTTACTCCTTGGGAATCTGTGATTATTTGCCATGTCAATGATTTTTTAAAATTATTTGCTTCTACCACCATAAAAAATAAAACAATTAATTTCCCATAGTTACTAACCTATAAAATTCTGAGATTTTGCTATTATATATAAAAATAAAAACAATGAAATTGACTGATAACTACAAAATACATCCACATGAGTTACTTTATTTTACCTTCATAACAATTAAGGAAATTTGGAACACATAGATGAGCTAATTTGCCCACGGGCTGTAGTTGCTGATCTTATTCACCAGTGCTCTCATTTATAAATCTAAGTTGAGGAAATACATTAAGGAAATGATAGTAAGGGTAGTGTTAATGAGGTCAGAGGAAATGGAAAGAGAAACCAGACTGTTAGCAGTTTGTGGAATTCAAGCTAAAGTACAGAATGCATTTCACTGCATTCTTAGAACTGGCCCACTTTAATCTAGTACATTAACTATACCCATTGCATTCACTGTTGTTTTCCGTTAGATCTTAATACCAACAATTTTGTACCTACTATATACTTGGCAGCTCTATACAATCATGTATGTACTAATGAAAATTTCTAAGATAACATGATGTCCTTTGGGGGGATTTAAAAAAACTGAAAAAAAAAACAACTAACCCCTCATCTCTCAATTCCCAGCCTTGTCCCTCAACTCAGTGAAAACTGTGAAACAATGCCAGTTTTTTTTTCTTTGTATTTGCCATGACGCTTCTAATTGCAAGAGTTGGGGCAAACCACCAGTTCTGTAGCCCTGAAAATTACTTCCCTGATTACTTCCCTCCTTTTATGGGTTCATATATACTACTGATGGATTAATCTTACTTTTATGACCCTATTTTCCTTATCGATTGATTGCTATATTGCTCACTACCAAATGCAAATTCCTCTACACTATTTCTTTAACTGTCCCCATTTTAATCTCATTTCCCTCTCCTTATTCCTTGGTCCAGATCTCAACTCCAGTCAATTGAACCTTCAACCAAGAGTGTATTTCTGCAAGAATTTTGATTAAAATATTGTACGAACATCAATCTTCTCATTACCAATAATATATCAAGTAATGTATCTGAAATACAGAGATTAAAAGTTTCACTTTATAATTTTGTAGCTTCAACTTCTAAGTCAATGCTATGATATGTAGTCAAACTAGGCATGTGAATCCATCAAAAAATGGTTTTGTGATAGAATGCTGTTTTTTATGAGTTTGACTAGGATTATTTTCATTTGCATTTGTTTATGTAATTTCAGGAGGAATATTAAACATCTGAGTCCTGTATGATACTAATAAACTAATAAATGCAGAGTTTTTTTTTAAAAAACCTATAATAACAAGTGTTAGTATCATCAAGAAGTCAGAATCTTCATCCATTATGAAATGGGAATGTAAAATTTTGCAACCACTTTGGAAAGTGTGGTAGTTCCTCAGAATCTTAAAAATTATTACCATGTGGCCTAGCATTTTTATTCCTTATAAAAATAAAAACATATTTACACAAAAACTTGTAATGAATGTTCATACTAGCATTTAATAACCAATAATAGAAACACTCCAAATGACAATCAACTGATGAACAGATAAAATATAGTATATATCTATCCAATATATTATTCAACAATAAAAAGGAATGAGTTGTTGATACATGTTGCAGCATGGAAAAGCCTTACAAACATTGTGCTAAATGTAAGAATTCATTCATAAAACACCACATAATCATTTGATTTCATTGACTTGAAATGTGTAAAATAATCAAATATAAAAGCCAGAAATTAGAATAGTCATCAAGTATGACTTTGAGGGAAGATTAGGGGGTAAACTATGGTGACTGTTAGCAGGTACAGTATTTGATTTGGGGGTGATGAAATATTATGTAACTAATCACAGTGATGGTTGAACAACTCCAAGAATACACTCTTAAAAACATTGAATAGTATGCTTTATATACATAGGTGAATTCCACGGTATGTGCATATCTCAATAAGGCAGAGGGGCAGAGAGAGCAAGAGGGCAAGAGAGAGAGGGGCAAGAAGAAGGAGGAAGAAGGGGCAGAAACAAAGAAAGAAAGAAAGAAAGAAAGAAAGAAAGAAAGAAAGAAAGAAAGAAAGAAAGAAAGAAAGAAAGAAAGAAAGAGAAAGAAAAGAAAGTTTTATCACCAAGGAAGTGGGAATACCACACAAAAACCCAAGCAGATTTCAAGGTCATGTTGATATGGGGAAATGGACTATGCTCAGAGTACCATGGTGATGAATTTTTCAATGTGGTTTAACATTGATTTATTTATACTTAGAAGATTTCACCCTGTCAAATCCATTTTTGTTAAATGTGAAGAAAATTGTCTTCCAAGAGGAAACAATTACTGTGGATCTCTTTTTAAATGATGGAAGAAAATAGACCTACTGACAGATTGCCAGCTATTGTCAATTATAGGATGAGGATGTTGTTAGAAAACACTTTCCCAGCGTCACTACATAATTTCACAAAATTTAATATTCAGCACAATATCATGGTTGCCATTGAGCTGCAATGGAGGAGAGAGTTCCAATGCAAAAGGTCAGAAAGCTGCACCCATAAGATGAGGGGCCTGGGACAATGAAACCAAAACTGTGAAAGTTAAGATGTGTAAATCCAAGCTGATAATCTACAGATTCTTACTTAAAGCCCATGACCTATACATGAAGTAATAATTCACTCAAAATTAACATAAAATTTTAAAAAATATTCTGGCTTACTAGAAATCAAAAAATACAAATTTTTGCAATTAATTAATTCCCTCTTAGATTTAATCTATTTAACAAATCTTATAGAAAAAGGCATATGGTGTTGGGCTGTGAACAAAAGGAGGTACTGGGATTAAGTATTTAGGAGTAAATTGAAGAAAGATAACATTGGCTTCAAAATTTAAGATTATTTTGCACTGTGAAAAAAGTTCATAAAGAAATTTTGAAATATCATAAGAAAATAATGTAAAATATATACTCTATTATTTATGACTAACTTTTCCCATTCTCATTCTCCATTTTTTTCCTTAAAGTTTTTTTAATAATTTACTTATTAGTATTATAAATAAACTGAGATTTTAAAAAAATCTGGACACTTTTATATAAATGGTAAAGGTTTAAAATATAAAAAGCTAAGTAGTTCTTTCTCAAGGGACTCATGAAGACATTTCACATTCACTATTCTATGTTATATTTAGCTTAATTGTTTCTTTATTAATAACATTTATGAGAAACCAGAACCAAAGCAGCATAGGACTTCGCTAAAACATTAGTATTTGAATATGAAGATGTATTTATGCATATCAGTAAAGACATAAAAGCACACATTCATTCCAGTAAAATAGCAGGGATAAATGAAATCTTAAATTCAATTTTATTCATTATTAAATTGCAAGGAAATCATGAGATTTTTTTTAAGGTAAGGGAGTCTAGGTTTGAACTGGAAAACAGCCCCTATAGAAATATATTAAAAATAGGCAAAATGCAATTTTATGGCAATACAAATAATAATACAAAATTTATATATTTAATTGGAATTTTTTAGCTTAATTTGGGTATACATTGCATGTTTGTGGAACATAAGATCTGGTAACTGAAAAAAATAAAAGTTGATCTTTAAAGAATGATTTTAAATATTTTCATGACGTTTCTAGATATAAATACATATACTCACATATAAAAACCTAACTTTAAATATAGCCCAGATAGCACTGTTTGAAAAATAAGTTTGTGTGGCTATTATTTATTTTTGATAGGCAATACACATTAAACATTGAATAATAATTCAATTAAATTTTAATCATTTAAATCAACTATATGATACTTTTCCAAATACAATCCCCAAATTTGATTTAATAATTTATACATCAATAGCTAACTAATTGTAACTAATTTGAAACAGGATGACAAAATATTCAATGATAGCTAATGAAATGTTGCAATAGCTCTATTTTATAGTTTCTGATCTTATTTAGGAAATCTACATGAAAATATTTTCATAATTTAAAAGTTACCATTTATACATAGTAGGAATTCTATTAATAATACACTAAAAGTAGGTGCTTTAGTGAGTAAATAGCAGTACTCAAATTCTAAATATTTTCATACATAGTACTTAGTAACAAGTTAAATGGAAAATTTTCCCATAATCATAGATTTTAGAGTTACAGTGCTCAATTTTCAGATATTCTAACAAAATAGGGACCAATCATGAAAATAGGATGGGAGAAATAATGTGCTCAGTGTTTAAAGAATAGAGAAGATTAATTATTAAGGGAACAATGTTTAGAAAAGAAAAGATGGAGTAATGAAATTAATTTTCTTAATTGATTTTTGCTAAACAAATGTAAACAGTTAACCTAAATAGTTAGTATGCCTGTGCAGCATTGCTTTTATTTACCATACATTTTAAAGAAGCCTACCCCATCAAAACATTCAATGATCTTTTAGCACAGCTTATAACTGATTGAAAAACCAATGTTCATCGGGTGGTTTTACAGGAAAAAATTGTAATTAAATTTCTAACTTGAATTCAAGAGTTTTCCATATTTTCTCTACATTTGGAACTTAATTTCTTGAATCAGAGCTAGTGCGAATATACATTCTACAAACGATGCCCTGGAGAAATGACAAGGACCACAGTACTGATGCAGAACTGATGACCTTACATCAAAGTGCCACTATGGAATTGCTATAACTTTGATCTAGAATGTTCTCCAAAGTTCCATGCATTATAGGATTGCTCATTATCTTGGTGCTATTGGAAAGTAGTGGAAATTTTCAGAGATGGAGTGTATTAGGATGTCTTTAGGTCAATGGGGCTGTGCCCTTAAAGCGGATGATAGGATCCTACCTCTCTCCCTGATTTTTCCCTCTTCCTATTGTTTTTGTCCTCACCCCTGAGATAAACAGTTTTGTTCTGCCATGGATTCTGAAGATGATGTGCTACCTCATCACAGACCCAAAGATATCAAACATGGACTGAACCCTCCAAAACTGTGAGCCAAACCTTTTCTCTTTAAAAGATCACTATCTCAGTTATTTGATGTATTGATAGAAAGCTGAATAACACAGTACTGAATATAGTATAAAGACTAATTCTAAAAACCATAGAAAATCAGTCTCTTTCTAATAAAGGACATACCTTAGACTACTGCAGACTAAATATTATTCTTTCTTTTCTGAGAATTTTTCTCATGGCTACTGCATATTATATTCCGTATTGATGGCAACTCTGTCCTCCATCTCTCACATTTAGATAGAAAGCTTCATTAAGAAAAGGAGCAAAGGGGAAGGAAGTGGGAGGGCTAGAGGAAAGGATAGAAGGGAATGGGATTAATATGAGAAAATGGAAAAATAGGAACAAAATCTTTGTAAACAGGGAGGACTGGAGGGGTTGAAGGGAGGGCTGGGCAAGGGTGAAAAATAAGAACCAAGAGAGACTATGTAAAGGTGCAAATTTCCAATGATGAATGTCATTATATTGTATACCTAAAATGTACCAATGATTAGAATGAATAATCGATAATGCAAAATAGGAAGAAAAGGTCCAAAGGGGTAGGGGTAGTGGGAGGGGCAGGGGAAAGGAAAGAAGGGAAAGGAAAAATGCTGAGAAATGGAAAAAATGGAAATAAAGTCTTTGTAAATAGGGAAGGGTGGAGGGAATGAAGGGAGGGCTAGGAGTGGGGAAAAAATAAGAACCAAGATGCATTATGTAAAGGTACAATTCCCAATGAGAAATGTAAATGTGTTGTATACCTACAATGTACCAATAAAAGAATTTAATAAAAACAGAAAAAAGTATTAGAGTAAGATAGGGCTGGGAATTTAGCTCAGTGGTTCCGGCGTCTGCCTCGCAAGCGCAAGGTCCTGAGTTCGATCCCGGGTACCAAAAAAAAAAAAAAAAGAATTAGAGTAAGAGCTATTATCATAATGCAATGAGGAAGAATATAACAGGAGCTTGTTTGTAATATTTTCATTAATTGTAGAAGGTAGCAGGCAAGATAGACAGAGGGCTTAGTGTGGAGCTAAGCAGTCCATAAAATCTTGACTCCCACCTTCATGATTTAGGCTTTTGATAAGATATCACAGCAAGAATACAAGTTAACACTCATCCTTAAAAAGAAAAATTCTTGTGCTTTCCCTCTGGATGCAAGTTCAGGTGAATAACACAAAAAAATTCAATTGTTTCTTACTTTCAATTTGTTGCTTTGGAACACAAAGGAAAAATATTCATATTAACTTGTGAGAAGTCATCTTTCAACAATGCAGCAACAAAAGGACAGGATTCTTTTCAAATTCTTCATAATAGCCATCAAAATTATTTGATAAGTATTTTGAAATAAATATGTAAATATTGATTTGCAAACCAGCTGAGCATTAAAAATCAAACCACTGTAGATACAAATGTGTAATCGTTCCCAGAGTATAAATTCTGGATGGGCTGTCTTAATTTCTCAGTTGCAGAGATCAAAGATATTGTTTGCTATTGTTTTGAGATAAAGACAGTTATTAAATAGTCATCGGGCAATCTGGCTGTCTTTCAAAGCATATTTCTCAGAACAGTTACATATACCATGTGGGCTGTGTTGTAAGTCTGGTTCCAGAGATTTGCTACTGCCATGGTGACTTCAATAAAGGATAAAGAGAAGAGGGAGGTAATATGCTTGAAATAGCTACATATTGGTTCTAAAATAAAACTTCATTTCCCTGATATTTCTTTCAGTAAGGTATCAACAAGAATGAGACTTTTTGGTAGTATCACAACTCCAAAAGTTGAATATCACTAGGCATTGAAAACTAACACTGCACTGTTTACTGACTCTCTTTCACACACTCACACATTCAATGAGTTCAGTTTGGGATGGGCAAAGCTCCGGATACTGGGGATAAAATGGAGCCTATTTTGTGCAGAACATGAATAAGGAATCACTAAAATAAGAACAATAGGAAAGATTTTAGAAAGAGTAAACTACACAAGTACAAGTATAATAGGTTGAAATGATGGAGAATGACTTATAGCTAGTTTCATTTGGTAAGGAAAGCCATCTGTGAGAAAGAAATCACATAAGCTAAAACCTGAAGACCTGGAATTACAACATTTCATGCAAGGGAACATCTAGTGTATAAGGCGAGACACAGTTTAGCTTGTGTCTACAGTGACTGGTGTAGGGGATAATGTGAGGTTAAGAGCATGAAAGGGGCCAAGTCAGAAGGATTTTGCACACCAAGTTAAAGAATTAACTTCTATATATTAGAGGTATGCTAAATCATTAGATGAATATCATTTGCTCTACCTTTTAATAATTATTGTCCATGTGGAGGAAGAAGGGAGACTTATTTGTAGCATGACAGAAAAGAAAAGACCTTAAAAGAATCAACAGCAATACTCTAGGTAATAAAATTAGCTAATGATAATGAGAAAACAGAGAAATAGACGTATTTGGAGATGTGAGAAAGAGGAGACAACATCCGCTAATAGGTTGGCGATGAAGTGTATAAAAGCATTTCTAAATTGGACCTTAATCATTAGATCATAATAGCAATAGTTTCTGAGTAGGGGACCTTAGATAAACAACAGGTTTGGTAAGTGAGTTTGTTTATTTTGAGAGGGCTGCTTGGAAAAAAACAAGAGTTTTATTCATATTATGTAAAGTTGGACAACCTTATTTGCCTCATACCCCAAAAGGGATATATCAAATGGGTAGTTTGAGAAGTAAGGTACATGTTCAAAAAAGAAGTTAGGAAAATGTTGAGAGTCATTCACACAATTGGCACTTAAAGACACTAGTTAGGATGAATTAACCTTGAAAAGTATGGTTATCAAACCAATGCTAACTTTCGGAAATCCTCAAAGGATGAGAAAAGGAGATTATGAAGGAGTAGGGGACAGAAAGATTTTATGTGGCTCAGTACAAATAAAGAGAGTTTTCCAGAAGGAGTAAGTGGTCAAATGTGCTAAATTCCATTGAGGGACAAAATATGAAAAGAACACATAGATGGTCATTGGAATTAGCAAAACAAGGATCACATGACCCGAGTAAGAGACAGAGTTAGGGAGAGGGTGAGAGGAACAGGCCACTGTGAGGAAGGCACTTTTCTAAGGAATTCACTGAAAGAAACACTATGAGGTAAATAACTATAATCCAAATAACTCCAAGAATTTGGAGTGTGTGTATGAAGAAGAGTAGAAAATAATACTTGAAGAGTAAATAGAATCAAAAAATAGCTTACTTTCATTTTAGTTTTAACATTAGAAGACAACAAATCATATATGGACATACAGAAGAAAAATTCTCATCAAAGAAGAAACCAGAAAGTTACAGGAGAAAAAGCATGGATGAGTGTAAAAGAATTGAAACCCAGAGTCCAAGAAAAAAAGGTATATTTGAGAGCTGTAGCAAAAGAGCAAGTCAGGCCAAGAATATAGATTCAGGCCCAGATTCATTGGTAGATCTGCAAGGGAAAAGTGAATTAATGTGCATATGATGTGTTTTATTCAATGAAAAAGAAGAAAATGTGGAAAGAAGTCTGAAGGAAATGGAGAAGGTGTAAAATCAATTTGAAGTCTAGGAAAGGGAAATGCAGTAGGATGCTTGGGGAAGTTGAGGGTTCATTTGAGAACTGTAGCTATTAACTAAAAATGAGGTCAGTAATATTCAGCTCCTTGCAGGCAAACATTTGATACTTTGTTATAACCAAGACAGTAACTCAACTATTTTAGCAGAATTTTAGGAGAGGAAAAAATGATTTTTTATCAGACTATACAAGGGATTATCTGCATTACTATTTTCTTTAAAGATAAGGAATTTCTAGGGCCATACTAGTAATTGTTGTTCATGGGTGCTATTGTTTTAGAATATTAAGTGTTTTGGGTTAATGCAATGTCTAAATCATAAAAAAATTGTTCTTCCATATAACTAGTATTCTATAATTCTCAAAACATCAATGTGTTATATTTTCAGTGGCCTGATCTTTGAACAAATGGAGAAAATCCTGGAATTCAACACAGAAATGACTTTGTGTGCTGTTCAATACAGTACCACTAGGCTCATGTGCCCATAAGCACTTGAAATGTGTTTGGTGTTAATGAAGAACTGAATGTTCTACATGGAAGTTCTTCAGAAAACCTAACAATAGAATTAACATAAGATCCAGCAATTCCACTTCTGGGTATAAACCTAGAGAACTTAGAATCAATATGTAAGAAAGATGTATTCACTCCTATGTTCATTGTAGCATGATTTAAAATAGAGGAGATATTGAAAGCATCTAAATTTCCATCAGTGGAAATACGGATTTTTAAAAGTTGGTACATATGCATCAAAAAGACAGGAAATATTGTCATTTTGACAACAAAGATATAATTAGAGGGCATTCATTATTAAGTGAAATAAGCCAGGCACTGAGTGATAAATACCATATAATATCATTTAAATATAAACTCTAGAAAAGTCAATCTCATAGAAGTAGACAGTCAAATATCACTAGGGTGAAAATAAAGGGTTGACAGGGAAAAGAGAGATATTAGTCAAGGGTACAATGTTACAAGTTGATCGGGGATAAGTTCTGGTGTTCTACTGCACAGCACAGTGACTACAGTTAATAATAATGTATTGCATGTTTCAAGATATCTAAAATAATGTCATCACAAAGAAATGATAAATAATCGAGATAATGAATGTGCTAATTAGTACAATTTGATCATTCCACAATATATACATCTATCAAAACATCACATTGTACCCCGAAAACACACAGAGTTATTTCAGTTAAAATAAAACTTGAAAATAAAAAATAAATTTATGTAGTCACAAGTGCCTAATGGGTACGGTACTGAATAGTTCAGCTGTGGAAAAAATTGTGCATATCCTATTAACCACTGCTTATTTGTTGGTTATTTGGAAAGCAGATAATTCGAATTTTTAAATATCCGCGAACAGAATTCCCTTGGTTGTTAAGTATAGCTTGGTAGATCTAAAAGTTTAGTATGCTTGATAATTTCTGTACAGGGTTACATACACCAAAATCATAAATACTGGAAGAAACAACTCACAGAGTTTTAAGGGTCGTTTTAACTAAATTTTCACAATTCACATTATAAATTCACATTAAAGCTTGATTCTCCATCCCCTTCCATATCACAACAGTAAAAACTGATACATGGTGAGAACACACTTGAAGAACTAATATAGAAATATTTGGTAAAAAGATGAATTCAGTAGGTATTACTGTCATGTACCACAAATGACTTAGCCCTTCAAATTATAAATACATGGTTAATTTTATGCAATTATGTTCTCATTATATATTTTAAATATTCATTTTAAAATATTAATTGGCTTTATCTTTGGTATTAAAATTAATTTTTAATTATTAATGCTTCCTTCAGGCTATTGAGTCATATGGAAATCTTAAAGCAATATAGTACTTAGAAGTGCAACAAAAAATCTAGCATTTAGTGAACCCATAATGTATATTTTGTGTGTTTGTACAAACATACAAATAAATTTATGTTTCTCATTCACATGGACTTTGATAATTTTTCCATAATGTAGATAAAATATATTTTAGTCCTTCTCTACAGGTAATATACTACAAGTCAAAACGGCAGGAAAGCAACATTTGTTTAATAAACAGAAGCCCAGCCAATATCACTATGAAGGAAATTAGAAAATGGAATGACCTAGAAAAAATTTCATGTGTCTTTACTTATTTCAATTTAAAAGCCAGGGCCGGAGATTTAGCTCAGTGGTTTCGCCGTCTGCTGCGCAAGTGCAAGGACCCAAGTTCGATCCCCCCGGTACCAAAAAAAAAAAAAAAAAGAGGACTCAATTTAAAAGTCATCAAGCTCACTCATTTCGCTCTTCCAATACTATCAATTAATTTGACTTTTCCAGTCTTGTTTCCATTTTCTTTATGTTAAAATCCTTATATTTCTATCATGTAACCACTCCCTTCTCAGAGGTTGTTTCACACGAAAGTCATAGGAATCTTTTAGAGGATCAGTTTTTATTACTCTGATCTATATTTCAGTTTTGACTTTTTGGAACTTTTCTAGAAAAGTTCTCCATGTAGGCAAAGCACCAAAATTGTGTTCAACGTTCTGGTAGCCTTCTAGATAAACCTCATAAAACCCACAATTTCATATACTAATTAGCATCTATAGATAGAACAAAATTATGGTTCATATGTGCTTTTGTCCACATATACTATATCAAATGTGTTAATCAACATTGTGATAACAAATGTTGATATTAAGTGGTAGTGGTCGTTTTACTATGTCTCTCCTAAAAGAGTACTAAACGCTCAGCTATTCATATACGTAACTTTTAAAGAATATTATTAATAATTAATATTACTAGCTTGTTAAGACAAACTGTTTTTGTTTTTGTTTTTGCTGTTTGCTTTTAATTGGAAAGCTAAAAATTAAAGTTTTGTATATGACTGACTAGAAAAAGATAGCAAGTTCAACTAGAGCTCTAATCCAAAAGACCAATGACAGGAGCAATGCCAGGCTTTAACTTTACATGTTGGACTATGATATGACCCTCTTACAACTATCTCTCCAGAGCTCTCATGGCTATGAAGTGACTGTGTTATTTACTGTCTTACCTTCAAACAACACAAATAAAGCCACCTTACAAATGACAAGCTTCTACTGATTTAATACCTTTTCAATACTTAATTATCTCCTGAATTTAACAGAAATGTATTCATGAGTCACAGGTAATGCTGGATCTTTATGACAGTCTAATTAAAAATGTTGTTGCCAAGACTATCTAAAGCAAAAAGGAAACTGTTCTGTAACAAGTGGCAGGTAAACATTCCATCAATAGCAGAAAAGAAAGAACAATATATTTTTGGTACATTTTAGGTATACATTATGATGACATTCATCATTGGGAATTTGTACCTGTACGTGATATATCTAGGTTCTTGTTTTACCCCCACTCCCTTCCTTCCATTCCACCCGTCAACACTTCCCTATTTACAAAAACTGTTTCCATGTTTTCCTTCTCTTCTCATGTTTTTTCCTTCCTTCTTTTCTTTTCCCACACCCTCCTCCCTAGTTCCCCTTCCCCTTTAGAACTTTTCTTCCTACTTTATATTATTTATTATACAGTTTGGTCCTCATTTACACTTTCAGTTTCTCACACCAGAGAAACTATTCAGTATTTATACATATGTGTCATATTTATTTCACTTAAGAATATGGCCTCAGTGTTCATCTATTTAGCTATAAATGCCTCTGGTTTATCATTCTTTATTGCTGAGTAGTACTCCATTTTACAGAACTCCACATCTTCTTTAACCAGTCACTAGCTGATGGGCATTTGGGCTATTTCCAAGATTTAGCTGTTACAAACTGTGGTGTTATAAACATGGCTGTGCATATATTGCTGTGGTATAGATGCTTTTCAATCTTTTGGGAAGATACCCAGCAGGGGAATAGCTGGGTCAAAATGAACCTCTAATCCTAGAACAATATATTTTTAAATTTTAATGTATTATACAATATCTTAAATTTAGATTTAAATTTCAAACATCAAAGTTGCAGATTTCCTACTTTATTAAAACATACTTAATATATAATTTCCAGATTACAAAATCAAAGGAAATTTGACATAGCATGTGTACTTATATTGATATATGTCACTGTTGAATCATAAATAATCATGTTTAAGGTTTTTCCTCAATTCTTATGAAATACTTCAAGCATACAAATAGTTGGAAGAGTTTTATATTAAACATATATACCTACCATCTAGATTATAGAACTGGCATTTTATTATACTTTCTTTACCACACATACTCCTGTCTAGTCATCTGTCTCTCCAATAATAACTCCATTTTATTTCATTGTAAGTTCTAACTATCAGAACTTCAACAAAACATACAAATCTCAAGTGTGTCAGTCATGAACTATGATAAGCTGATGTGATTTTTATTCATTGGCATTTGGATTCTATATAAATTGAATTAAAAGTTGAAAAATATATCATTTTATCAATCTTATTTTTACTATTGGGGTAAACCTTATGTGTACAGAGAAAATAAAAGTAATTTTAATCTCAACCATTTATTTTAACAGATTATAGGTCACGTTTACCACGGGCTACATTTAACATATATAATAACCACAAGAAATCATTTCAACGTGTGATTATAATTTACATTTTTCAAATGTCACAAATTTAAGTCCCAGTGAAACACTAGAATGAAATCTTCATGTTTAGATTTCAGAGTTAATCCACAATGTATTCTCTTCATGTAAGTAACAAATAACATCAATTCAGTCAGTGAAGGAAAGATTATTTCTTTTCTAATTATCTTCTCTCAATTTCAAACCCTTGTGTTGATCCCATTGACAGTGCTAGTAAGACTTTAAGAAACAAAGGGCCAATATGGCTTGACATGATCAATTCCTAGACAAATTATTTTTTAAAACATCAAGGGGATATAAAGAGATAATTATGCTCTCAAATTCATCAAGAGAATATTTAAAGCTGGCAAAGAATGCAGGATTGTAATAATGAAAAAAAAAGTGACACATACTTAAATTTCAGCAACAAAAGACATTATATGAATCCTTGCCTATTTTCCGTACTGCCAACAGTCTGTGCTATGTCATTTGGATGGAAACCTGAAGTGGAAATTCCATAGGAAATGTTTATTTAACTTCCTTTTAAACAAATGTATACACAAATTTCCCACGATAGGACAACATTGCCCTAACGACACACTGTCCCCACTGAAATCTTATGGCCACGTTACAGATGAAACTGGGTACCAGCTTTTTTGTTATTTGATTGTTTAGTTTTAGTTTATTAGTACATGTGGGAAGTTGGTGTATGTACATAACATGTCTATTCTTAAAATTTTTTATGAAAATATAATAGAAGTAGATATTAAGAAAATTTAAGAACATTTCTTTCTTCTATGAAGAAAACAAAATTTCATAATAAAATAATCAGAGAATAACAATGGTTAATATACTGTGTATCATGATCTTAAAAGAATGGCCAAAATGCTACTCAGAGTAAAAATCATAGACAAAAAAAATTCTCTCTTACCAAGAAGAAACAAATAAAAGGACAAAACTTTCTTTTCAATGAACAAACTATAAGGAGAAGTTCAAATAATTCCCCAAATTATCTATTCTGTTGTTTCAAAAATATATTAAGATAAATGCTAATTTGTTTCATTTATGTAACTAGTTTTGTTTATATTAGTAGTTTTTGTTCATAACACATCTTAAGTCCTTTATTCACCCCCTTTCCCTCCCGTCCCTCGCCCCTCCACCCACCCCTTGATCCCTTTCCTTTTTTTTGAGGGGGGGCGTGTTTGGAGTACAGAATGTTTGCATATGTGGAGTTGGTACATAAATCAGACATGCCAACTTAAATATCACATTGTTTCTCTTACATGAAAAGCCTAGTGTAAAAATAAAAGCTAGATAATAGGAAGTAGAGAGATACATCATTGTCAGGATTGTTATGTACAGGCACCAGCTATTTGAAATCTGTAAATCATATTATTGAGTTTGATCCTACCAAGGTAGACCAAAACATAACAACCTGACTTCAAACTACTTGTATAAGAAACCTGAGGTAGTGAGGGCATTTAAGTTACTCAACAATGTACCTCTTTGGGTAAAAATAAGATGATTTCCAATCTCATTTGACTTTTCAGCGTGACTTTTCCTTTTATTGCAATTTTAAATGAAAAGTTTGCTTCCATATCTTAAAAACAGCAACGATTGATATCATATATAAGACTTTTACAATTTTATTATAAATTAAATATGTATAAAGTAATTTATAACTAATCAGTACTTTACTAAGCATGAAAGGGGATATAAAATTTATAAAATCTACAATATTTTATAAAATAATAAAATTATTTTATTATATATGAAATTAGTTCAAATGTGTACATACAGGAATGCAAGAAAGAATATACAAATGTACGGTTTGAAGAATTATTTTAGACCTACGACCTGCTGCTCAGATTTATGACCCATCTTTTTCTTTTTGTACAATTTTATACATCTTGTTTATAGAACTTCAATGTCTTTTTGTACAGTATAACTTATTTATCCAGTACTGTAATTTTGGCTGATTATACTGTATAGTATTGCATTTGAGAGTTATGCAAACAAAAACAAAGTCATCCTAAAAAATAAAGTTAGAATACCTCCACAATGCTGAGGTTTAATATTTTTTATATATACAAGTAGTAATGAAATTTGAACTCAATTTACACTTAAATTTAGATTGAAATCTTAAAGACAGACTGTGGACATATAGAGCAAATTTTCTAAAATGTCTTTTGAAGTATAGATTAAGATCATTTTCTTTTTCAAACTATATATATCTTCAACAATTACCTCTCTCTTTACAAAAGTGTGCTACATTACATTCTTTACGGCATACACCATGGACTGGGCAGAAAAATGAAGACGAAGATAAGCAACTCCTTCTGTTTCCTTAGTCACTGACCATTAAATTAAAACCGAAGGCAAGTTTTCTCACAGAATATCCACTAACCAGATGATAAAATGAATCCTCACAAATACAAGGGCTTTTTTCCTTTCCAAGCCAAGCTTCTTACCTGGGGAATACTGTTAACTTATGTTAGTGGTATCCAGTTTAATACATCAGTTAGTGGCTAAAATGCCCACAGGTCGCACACAAATCACTTATCTCTTTTCAATCTGCCAGCAGTGTTTCTTTATAAGGTCCCAAGAAAGATTAAAAAAAAAGAATTAAACTCACAGTATGAATTCAGATACGCTGTTGGCAGAACACTTTGCCAGGAATACACAGGAAAATGCACTTACTGGACTTAAAATGCGTCCTTTCTTTTCCCTTCAACCTAATTCTCTCTAGTTTGAGTCTAGTTTAAGTTTATTCCTAGGGCAGGTGCCCTCCTTAACTAGGTGTCCACAGCAAGGTGGTCTTTTATAAAATTCATTAAGTTTATTGGTACATTTTAAGTATACAGTATGATGACATTCATCATTGGGAATTTGTACCTTTACATGATATAGCATGGTTCTTTTTTTTTTTTTTCCTAATTCCTCTGGCTTCCCATCCACCTCTTCACCCCTCCCTATTTACAAAGACTTTGTTTCTGGTTTTTTCCTTTTCTCATATTTATTCCTTTCCCTTCCCCTACCACTCCCACTTCCCCTTTCCCTTTGGGCCTTATCTTCCTATTTCACATTACCTAGTCTGCATTTTGATCCTTATTTACACTTTCAGTTTCTCACACCAGAGAAACTAATTTCTATTTACATGTGTGTGTCCTATTTATCTCACTTAAGAGTATGGCCTCAATGTGCATCTACTTAGCTATAAATGTCTCTAGTTTCTCATTCTTTATGGCTGAGTTGTACTCCATTTATTAAAAAAGAAGCCCATGTCTTCTTTATCCAGTCACCAGCTGATGGGCAATTGGGCTCTTTCCAAGAGTGAGATATATGGAGAGGAAAATATGGTTTCATCAGACAGGATATATACTGGCCAGTGATTTTAGGAATTTTTCCATTTAACATTTTAATAATATAGAACACACTTTTGCTGTCACCTTTTTAAAAACCTTTTTTCCTTTTAACATTTTGAAAATTGCATTTTATCTTGTGATTCATGTGTCACCTAATGTAATGGTTATCTCCTTCGAAACTGTGATTTAAATAGTGGCACAACCAAATTAAGCAACAATGGTTATTTGCATTTAGTCTTTATAGTCTTGCTCCACTCCACAGATTTCAAAAACTGTGTTTCTACTGCTGTTTTCATTCCTATTTCTAGATTAATTCACATAAAATTTGTGCAGGGAGGAGCCATTAGGTTCCTCTGTTCGTATTCCATTAACAATCTCATCCTTGAGTGAAGCGTTTTGACCCACCTCCTCCTCCATCTTCTTAACTGTCCCCCCACAAGAAGTTTGTATCCTCATTTTTATTTGTCAGACTTTGACATAGAAGGAGCTAAAATTTATTACTGGGCTGAAGTAGCTATCCTAAAAGTAAGAAGTAGATCAGGGCATTTTTCTTCCTCCTGCACAGGCATTGCCTCTGTGTGTTAAGTAAACTGCAAAGAACTTGCTTGGACAAGAGCTGCCTACACTGTACTGAGCTTTATCATTAGCCACTGATGCCCATTTGCCTGTAATCAATGGGCAATCAGCACAAGGCTTTATTTTAGGCTCAGGCAGAGATGTTTGTTCTTGTTCCAGCTATTGTTTTCAGAGAGTCTTGCATTCTGATACACAGTGTTTGAATGTCAGACCTTAATTACTCAAGCACTCTGGTCACTATTTAACTATCAGCTCTTTCTCTGTGAGCTGTAAAGGAAGAGTGGGTTAATCATAGCTTGGAACCACAATAGCCCAAAGTTTCCAAAAGTACAAGTCGACTAGAATTGTTTTGGGCTTTTGCTATTGTTGCCAATGTCAGGGAATACAAAAAGATTTTATAGACATTCATAGCACTAGGTGGGAAAAATAGTTGTTTTCAGGCTGAATGATGTCTGAAAGACAATAGGATTGCTTCTTTTTCAGAAGTAACTATCCTGCAAACATTCACATCATGGAAACTGTCATTGAAGGATCAACCTAAGAAGATTCATGCCAGCAGTACAGGCCAAATGATACAGCCAAACCAACTTGCAACTGTACAGCCAGCAACTAGTTTTAAAGCTTAACAAACTATCACATGTTAATCCCACCTAAGCAGGAATCACATTTTAAAATGTAGATGTGCAGGAAACTGTTGAGGTTTTTCCAAACTAGGGGTTATCTCACAAATGGTTTTGGGAAAAGACTGAATCAGAAAGAAATGTTATAAATAATATTAGAGATACAGATGGAGAAGATAAAAGAATTTTCTAATATTGTGCTTTGAATCACCCCAATACACCAGACATTATAATTGGATAAACTGATTTCTTTCTCTTCACAATGTAAGCCTTGATAATGCAATATATTATCCACCAATCTAGTAATATAATCATACAAATTTAAATAATTATACATGCATATATATAAAGTTAATCAAGCAAAGAAAACTATATTTAAACTTAATATATTTTCTTAAATCTGAACTCTACCAGAACTTCTTGTCATAATATATTCATATAGTTCTTTAAATTTTATAGTTTATAAAATTAATTTACATCGTAGACACTTTAAGCACAGTTTTCAGGTATAGCACCCATGTCTTATTCATGTTATTTATGTATCTCTTATTGAATGCTTAGCATATGTAGTAGCCTAAGTCTTTTTCACGGATGGCTTTATATAAACAACAATTTAATGAGGTGGTTTTTAGTTTCTCTATTTCCAGATGAGGAAAGAGCTTCATAAAGGATAAGAACCCTACTCAAGGGCAAATGGCTGGGAAGTGGCAGAGATAGAATTCAAACAGAAGTTTGATTTCAAAACCCACGCTTTTTTTTTTTTTTTTGGAAACGGGGAGGGGATCGAACTTGGGTCCTTGTGCTTGCTCAGCAGGCGGCGAAACCCGAAACCACTGAGCTAAATCCCTGGCCCTAAACCCCACGCTTTTAAAAGAATTCCTCTATACCGTTTCAATTCTCTTTTTGTCACTTAAAACATTTCAGCAGTACCTCCATAATTTAGAATATATAAACATCTTTATAAGAATATGATGCTGATTTTATGGGAAAAGAGGTATTTTCAGAGAGACTATATATGTTTTTAACTGCATATTTATAAACTAAGACTGCAGAGAGCAATTGAACACCCCACACTCATGCAAAGAGCGAAGCAGTTTCGAGTGAAGGAATCACAGTCAGATGTATAATGCTCTATGAAATAAGTAAATAAGGGTTGAAACATTGTATGCTTGATGAAATAAATTTCCTAAAGGCAACACATATTAACAGCTGTTCAAGTATTGTTAATGTCCCTGTAGGCAAGTATATCACTTTCTCAGTTATCGAGCGCATGTGGTATTTCTGTAGTACCTTCCATCTCATTTGTACCAAGAGAGCCAAAAAATATTTTTGGACTTCAGCAAGAATGGCCTAATTTTCTCTCCATGAGCATTCTTCCTTACTATTTACCACTTAGTAGCAAGTTACTTTTCTAAAATCAAATCTTACGAAAATATTAATTTCCTGTTTAAAACAGTTGAGTGGTTTTCCATTGCACTTATAAAATCCAAAAAGCCTCAGGCCCACCACAAGATTTTACACTATCTACAACCATGTTGGAATAATTCTCTTGTTTCTGAGCTAGGCTTCAGCCCCACCAACTTCCCTTCTGCCACCTTCCCAACAGAGGGCCGTTGATATGCCTTTTCCTATTACTGTACTAGGAATGCTGCACCCTTCCATTTTACATACCAAACACCTAATTAGCACCAAGCCTTGGTTCTGAAGTTTCAGGGAAGTCTCCTTCATCCACTCATAAAGATAAATCACCTCTATTTTGCACTGTCATGGAGGCCTGTATTTTCCTTCTCGGAGCCTACGTGAACTGTAGTTGCAGAAAGCCTGTGGCCAGGCCTTCAACTAGTAGAAAAGCTTGCTCCGATAAAGGAGCTCCAACGTCTGAACTCCGTAAAGTATCTTGAAATGCTAAACTTGCATGAGGGCATTGAGTTTTTACTTCAAGTTTCTAAAAAGTCTTTGGCAGTATTACTTTCAGATGAAAGTACATAAAATTCGTTTCTTTTTTCAATTTATTTAATTGGTGTAGTTACTTTCATTAGCAAGGAAAATTAGTTTGTTCTGTTCTAAATAGAATTTAGTCCTCTTAATTTTTGTTTCAATATGATTTTATTGTGAGAATTGTTAGTCAAAAGGATTTCATATTACCAGTATTAAAAGGATATATTAATATAATAAGATATGGTGACTAATGTTTGTTGAAAGAATAAAATTACTAATGGAAGAAGTGATATTTGCCAAAAGTGACAGCTTGTCAAATTGACTATTAATATGTTTAAAGAAAATATTCATCTAAAAAGGAAGTCACGAAGAACAGCAATGGCAAAATATGAATCATATTTTTGAAAGTCAAATTTTCCAGTGCCTTCAGATAGCACAAAATTTTCCATTTTAAAAAGCAATCTCATAAGCTTAAAATAAGTATATATTTAATTGGATAACAAACTTCAGAGAAATGAATACAAATGAAATTAATACATCTTATAAAACTAGCAATTCAGTTCTAGAGGTAGCTGCACAACAATATGAATGTCCTTAATGTCAAAGAACTGTATACTTAAAATGTTTAAAATTACGGTATGCTTAGAATACCACTATTCAGAAAAAACACTGTAAATCAATAAATACTGACTTTCACATGTTCATAAGGAACCACATCAATGGAGATTTCCAACCCAGATGCATTGTAGCTGAAATGTGAGGCCAGTGAGGTGTTGGAGGAATAACATTGACTTAGCATTTGAAAACCCGATAGAGAGTAACACTCCCTATATTCTGTCCTACTGTGGATCACTATTCTCGAACCACTATTACAGCTTGCAGTTGTTGCAATAAAAGAGGTACTGATCTCAATAAATTAATTTATTAGTCAACTTTAAAGTAAAGTTCAAGCCATACAAAGAATAGGTAACAGGAAGTATGGACATCATTTTCAAATGTGAAAAGGAGCAAGAGATGGAGGGAAAGGAGGGAAATGGATGGGAAGAAACATTGTTGAAGGAAAAAACAGACATGGACCTTTTGCAAATGGAAAAAGAGTAAGTGTTGGAAAAAAGCAGGAAGGGATGAGGAGGATGAAAAAAGAATTAAAATATGTTATGCACATTTACCAAAGCCACATGATAAATGAAATATGTACTCTAAATATTTACTAATAAAAATAAATAAATAAAATATATTGTTGGACCTGCTTGACATGGTGACCCATGCCTATAATCCCAGAACTCTGGGAGGCTGAAGCAGGTGGATGGAAAATTTTAATACAGCCTGGGGAACTCAGCAATTTCAAAATACCCTGTCTCAAAATACAATAGAAAAATTAAGAAAAATGGCTACGTTGCTCAGTGTGGAGGCCTTGGTGTCAACCCTCAGTATCATGAAAAAAAATATTGTCGGCCTCAAAATGTTACAAATCTTCTATCATATCACAAAGGAAGGATTCAATTTGATTCCAAGGTAAAGCAATTTAGAATCTCCAAAATTATTATCTGTGTTGAAATGCAAAAATAATGGTAAATGTCTTGCATAAAAATTTCCTTCCTACAATGTCATTATAGAAAGGTGGTTGATATGAAGCTGTTTTCTAAAATATTATAGGAGCACTGCTTTTATTTGATCTTTTTTGTATCAAGAAGCAAAGCACATGCCATTAGCAATCTATCTTTCCTCAGGTAATGAAGAGTCTTGTTCAATTTAAAATACATTCAGAGGAAGCAATGATCTTGACTTCATACTTCAATATTGAAGTACTATCATTCCAAAGTGGAAAATCTATGATGTTTATCACAGAAGAATCAAGGGGAAAGGAGTTTTTCAATTGGGAAAATCAACCAATAAATCTCAAGCCCTAAGCTTTTACTTTGTTAAAAAGGATGAAAATATAAAGACTTACTACATTGAAAACCATTTAGAAAAAGAGTACTCCAGATCTAAAGCATAATGAGTAAAAGATTACTGAATTACAAATGACAGCTTTAAAAATCTAAACACAGAATAAAACCATAGCTATCTGACTCTTAATGATCTTATAAATTCCTTTCAAATGTTTGAAACTCACCTAGGTAATACATCCTTTATGCTTCAGAACCTTGCTATCCTAAGTATGGTCTATTGACTAACAGCATGAACATTATATGATAATTTGATGCCAGTGCAGAGAACTCAATTCCCAGCTCAGGTAAAATGAATCACAATCTCCATGAAAAGCTTTGTATGTCATGTAGAACCACACAGTTTTGGTGCAGCTCTAAAGAATATACGTAGACCTAAAATGTACCAATAAAAGAATTTAAGAAAAAAAAAAGAATATATGTAGAATACCCATTAATAAACTCTTAGAGCTTGAGAAAGGCTATCTTGTCTGAAGGGTTGGAGACAGTGTCCACCTCGAAATTTGGGGTACACTAGTTCCTGATCATGTTACACCTAGATGAAGATATGCCCGTGGTGGATGCTGAGCTTTGAAACATTTCCTTTTGATTACAGGTGTAGAGACTGTTAATTTACAACTTCCTGAATGGTGATATAAGCCAGTGTCTCAATAAGGATTAAGCCTCCTAAAAATGGCAACACTCTGTTCCTGAGAGCTATGTGACCTGACAAATAGATACTGAGGGAAAAAATGTATGCCACATCTGCATCGAGTCTCTGAGATTATTCTAGATTTTATATGCTGGACTGGGTAAAATTAGGAACTTAGTCTAATTTTAACAGCAAGTGTTAGTGTTAGTAGGAAAAAATACAATCTCTCCCTCACTACCAATCAGTCCATCAAAAACAATACATCCTCTTAAATTGTAACTAGTTTCACATTTTCATTCTACTGATAAGTAGCTGATTTTACTTAGATTTTATTTGCTGCTTCAGATGAGCAACTGTAAATATATTCTCTTTGTTTTTCTTTTTAATGCTTAGAAGTTATACTACTTTTAAACTGCTAAGTCAGACAAACTAAATATGTTGGCTAACAGACATTTGAAAGCTACCTGGTAATGTTGAGTTATAGGGTGCTTTGTATTATAATTTATTGATCACTTTTAGTTTCATTTAACTCTCATCATATTATAAAGTAGATAGTCTTGCAACTTCATTTATAGATAATAACAGAAGCTGAGAAGTCTGACATAAGGGAAAAGAACACAGCCTCTGGAAAAGACTGTTGCGATCAAGTCTTGTCTTCACCATTTATTGGCTCAGTTATCTCATCTGTGAAACAGAGGCAGTAGTAATGACTGACTTCCAGTGTTGCTGGGAAAATTAACTAACCCATACTGTGTAATGAATTTGCACCCGTACCTGAGATATTATAAGTATTCAATAAATGTTATTTTAAACAACTTTTCTAAGGAAACATCGTTAGCATTCAGGCCAAAATGCAAAGGAAGTTTATTAGACAGTGGAGCCTGAGGATTTACCACTACATTATATTGTCCAAGACCTATATTAACCCAAACTCTTCCTAAAACTTTATGCTATAGCAACAAGTGCAGTAAGAATCTATATTTTTCAATGTAAAACCTGTATCTTCATGTGTTTATAGTTCATATGGCAAAATCTGTAATGAACAAGATAGAAAAAAATCAAGCAATATTCTCTTATTAAGTGATTTTTATTAATGGAAGGTTCATAACAGTAATTTCATAGATATAAGAAGAATATCTCAGTTGTCAGGAAATAACAATAAAAACATGCATATAACCTTGTTTGGTTAGCTGGGGTAAATAATAATACACAGTGTTTGCACAGGGTTTTATAGTTTCAAAGTGTTCACATAACAATGTGTGATGTCGCAGTATAGATATTTTTAGTCATGCTAAGAAGACATAAAGGCTCAATGCCAAAGTTTACAAAAGTGTGAAAAACTGGTGGCATTATGACGCAATTTATTTGGAATTTTACTTACCAAATGTTCCCTTTGACATAAATAGTAAGGTATAAATTTGGTGGCATAATTTTAATCTACTTGAGAGTAGTGACATTAATGAGAATTGAGATCACCTAAATTAAGGCTCAATAGCTACATGATGAAACCTTTTACATTTTTCAAATGACTTATGATTCACTATTTATTTGATACTTGTAGGGTATTTTCATTTCACATGTTAATTCTCTAAGCCATATGAGAGTAAAGAATCATGTTTACCTCACTCACTTGCTAAGTACCAATGGAACACAGTGCCTAGGTATTTACGGTCATCACAGAGTTTTCCAGGCCTTCAGCATGCCATAAAAAGCATAAATATTGATATTTTGATCTGTCTCATTTCTGCAATACATCTCATCTAATAACATTTTAATTAATTTTCTTGAATTTTCTGAGTATAAAACAGCAAAGTTCTATTGTCCAATATGTCAGTAATATATGTGATATTATAATATTAATAAATGATAACATTAACAACACTGTAAAATATCACAAAATTATCTAAAATTCAACTTCTCACAACACAAATATTGAATAATTTGAGTATCAGTATTTTATGGATGAAAAAATTGAAGTCATAAAGCTGGACAAGAACTTCCAGATTTTCCTAATAAATTGTTGGAAGAGTATCTTCATCTTTCTGTGTCCTTATGGATTCTGTTCTTACTTAGTTCCCTAATATTATTTTTGTTCAGTATTTACCTCAGCATTAGGCATTGTATAGGATATAAAATGGGTATGGCTGTAAAGGAGAAGTTTGCAATTAATTTGACTGGATAAGATGTCCTTCATTGAAACTGAAATTCCTTTCAAAGACAACAAGCTAGTCAGCATGAGGTTATGAGATAAAACCTAAAATTATACGTGTTTCAAAACTGTAAACCTAATTTAGTCAGAATCAAGATTTTAGAGAAGCAAGTCAAGAATTTACAATGATAAAATTATTGTACATATGCTCTTTGGGGCTCTTTGATGATATCCATTTGGTAGTATTTTCTCCATTTTAATGTAAAATAATTACCTTTTAAATACTCAATAGTTTATGATTTTAATGTGCTTCTACTGAACTCTCCTTATAGTAAATTTTACACTTTTAAGTTCCTTTACTCATCTACGTGAATCATTACATTCCTCATTAAAACCTCCATTATAAAAAAACACTGAGGGTATAAAATGACATTTTATAAGCAGCTATTTTAAAAAGTCTTAAGTTATTTGTTACCAAAATAAAAAGAATCTCATGGGATACAGAAAATATAAATGAAAAAAAGTTTCTTTTTAATATAAAGTAAATAAAATAACCAGAAATCCTTTTAATGGAAACACTTTGGATGAAACAAAAACAGTTGCATCCTTTTTCTGATGATTCTCATTTTCTCAACCTTCTCCAAAAAGGAAAAATTCAAAATGTTGAGGTTGTAATTCCTTAACTTGATATAATTAAAATATAGTAAAACAAACATTTTACAATAAAATTTAAGTTATTTGAAATTTAAGATATTAATATAGGTATAAATTACCTACATCTAACTTTCTTATCTCCCTAGAAAGCCTATCAAAGAATTTTCAATCATCTGCTAAATATTCATACATAAATTTGTGTAATTCCTCAAATACACATGCGTATAATGATATACATATGTTATTATATTATATAAGTATGAATGTGTGTACACATATATGTGCATATATCTTCTATCACTTATTTATCTTATCATTTTATCTTTATTATGACACAATGGAGCCAGGATTAAAATATGGAATCAAATGTAATTTTATAACTTCCTAACTACAGGACATTAGTCAAGTTGCTTAACCCCTCAGAGCTTTACCTTCTGTAATGGTTCAAATAATATAGTAACACTGAATTACTCTGCAAATGAGAAAGAATATATGAAGGGTCTTCTGTAGTACAAAACAGAAAGCAAATTCTCATTTAGTAGCAACTCATCGTTTTTACTCTCCTTAGCTCTCCTCAAACACATTATTTCTCCTGGATTTCCTATTCTTGAGTAATGTCTCCATCATACATTCTCTCTTGGTTTAAAAACTTGAGATTATTTTATATAATTCAGTCTATGTTGCATAAGAATCAAAGTGTTTTAAATTATTCCCCTGAAATACATTGTGAATACATTCCCAGTGCCAACGTCTACTGTGTCATGGTGGCCAAACTGTCGTAAAAGTGAATTGTCGTAAGTATGTTTATATTCTATTTTCCTTCAGCCTTGCTACTCTCAAAACTTTCTGCATATTCCAAACTGACAAAAGGTATCCATTTTTGTCTACCAGTAAAAACTCATTGTGATTGCCTAATGAAATAAACAAAGATACAAGGTCCATGATGATTTGCACCCAGTATGTTTCTTGCCCAATTATTTCATTTCTTTCTTTAGCCATCCGAAAAAAGTAATTATTTATTGGAAATTGTATCCAAAATATCACAGGGATTAGACTATGAAAAATGTACTTATGGTACATTCCCATAGGGAATTTTCTTGTTGGTGATAGATAACACCATTAAGCAACTGCATTTAATTTTACATGTAATAAGTCCTTGGTAGAAATAAGTATAGTTTAGAGTGTAACCTTATGTGAAAATCTAGAAATGCACTTAGCTATAAATATCTCTAATTTCTCATTTTTTATGGCTGAGTAGTACTCCATTTTATTAAAAAAACACATTTTTTTTCATCCAGTCTCCAGTTGATGGGCATTTGGGCTGTTCCCAAGTTTTAGCTATCACAAACTGTGCTGCTATGAACATGGGCACACATATATCACTGTGGTATGATTATTTTATTCTTTGAGGAAGATCCCCAGCAGTGGAATAGCAGGGTCAAATGGGACTTCCAGTCTTAGTTCTTTGAGGTATCTCCATACTGATTTCCACATACTCTTAAGTGAAATAAATAGGACACACATGTGTAAATCTTGAATACTTTCTCTGGTGTGAGAAACTGAAAGTGTAAATAAGGACTAAAATGTATAATAGGTAATGTGAAATAGGAAGAAAAGGGGCAAAGGGGAAGGAAGTGGGAGGGCTAGAGGAAAGGATAGAAGGGAATGGGATTAATATGAGAAAATGGAAAAATAGGAACAAAATCTTTGTAAATAGGGAGGAATGGAGGGGTTGAAGGGAGGGCTGGGCAAGGGTGAAAAATAAGAACCAAGAGTGATTATGTAAAGGTGCAAATTTCCAATGATGAATGTCATTATATTGTATACCTAAAATGTACCAATGATTAGAATGAATAATCAATAATGCAAAATAGGAAGAAAAGGTCCAAAGGGGTAGGGGTAGTGGGAGAGGCAGGGGAAAGGAAAGAAGGGAAAGGAAAAATGATGAGAACTGGAAAAAGTGGAAATGAAGTCTTTGTAAATAGGGAAGGGTGGAGGGGGTGAAGGGAGGGCTAGGAATGGGGAAAAAATAAGAACCAAGATGCATTATGTAAAGGTACAATTCCCAATGAGAAATGTAATTGTGTTGTATACCTACAATGTACCAATAAAAGAATTTAACAAAAATAAAAAAGAAAATCTAGAAATGCTTTACCAAGGAAGTGATATTTGAACTAAAGTTTAAAGCTGAATTATAGAAGTAGAGAGAGGACAAGGAAAGTCCAATTCTACCAGAGTAAATAACATAACATGTGGGAAGTACAAATCTTAGGCATGAAGTCAAGATAATTATTAAAGTATTAAAAAAGCCTCTATTTTCTGTACTTAAAATTTGTTTTGAACTGGAATGTTAATGATACTGAAGACACTGGTAAATGACCCAAATTATTTCTAGAGAAAAAATTTTATGAAATAAGTAGTTTCCTGACAAATTCCTTTTAACCACATAAATGAAAGTTGACATGATACACTATACTACAGTGCTAAAAGGGAGAATTAATGTGTTCTTTAGTGGAAATATTAATGATTCATGAGATTGTTTTGCAAAGGAAATTTTTACTTCATTTCGAACACTTGTAATCTAGTTTTAGCATAACATCTATTCAATTCAGAATATATGTTCATTTTCTTTGCTAAAAATAATTATCCATTAGTATTCTGAATTGCCTTCAGGAAACTACTGGTGTATGACTGTGTCAAGAGATTGAACCTCAGTAAGTAATTTTGATATTTGAAATCGCTTTGGGGGAGACATTTTCATGCCATCAGATATCTTCTCCCAATAAATGCTTTAACTGTTATCAAAATAAAACTATATTTTCCACAGCCAACACAACAAAAACAAGACAGATTACATTTTGGGGGGGAAAAAAGTGCACGTGTTTTTTAATGTGACCTCTCTAACCCTATTAAGCACTGGACAGTGATGAATTAGAGCTACACACAAGCACACTTCAGCAGTCACCAGTATCTACATTACTCATCTGTCTTCGAATTTCCAGGGTCAGGCATTCTTACCAAAACAAATGCAGTGAAGTAAGAGTGATTCCTGAAGCTTTCAGATTTTCTTTTCACTTTTTAAATGAAAATCATTTCTTCTTTGATGAAATAATCTTGATGAACTTAGCATAGATGATTATTTCTGCCATTTTCAAACTCGTTTTTCTTGCCTCTATGACACTGCATAAATCGTCCTACCCTGTTTTCTACAAATAATAGTAGAAATTTACTAAATATTTGTTGATCTGTAAAATAAAGCTGTGACATAGATTCCTATGAATCCATATATTACTACTATTAAGTGTTTTTTATCGTCATTGAAATTGCAAAAATGACTATAAATTATGTGTGTTCAAACTTGGTTGAGAAAAGGAAATGATTTCTAGATGAACAGCAGAAAATCCCTTGAAGGAGTGCAAATACATGATTTGAAAGGAGGCTTCTTTTCAGGTCAGAGAACCAAGAGATTTAAGCTCAATAACAACATTTTGAACACTATTTAATGGTTACCACCTAGCCCCGTAGACCTAAATTTCACAAAATTAAAAGGTAATGAGGGATGTTTTATATGTTTCTTTATTTTAAATAATGGCATTTCCTTGTGCTTGATAGTTGGTAGAATTGATGTTATTTGCTTGGTTAAAATACAACATTCCAAATAGAATAGGTAATTCCAGGGCAAAGAATTTCAAAACAAAAATAATCCAGAAGGAGTTGATAAAGGTTTCCATAAAAAAGGTTATATTTTTATTTTTAAAATTCAACAGCAAACTTCTGTTATATCTTTGTGAAAAAGCCGATTGAGGGTTTTTGGTTAGTTTGCAAATTTGCTAAGGCAAATAAGCCAGTTTTTACTATAACCAGAGAAATTTCACTAAAAACAAATATCTGTCAGTAATACACCTCACAGTATTTTAGGAAAACTCTTTAAACTCTAAATATAAATGTTTGCGTTTCATAGAACGTAATCACGAATGGGAAGTAAAAAGAGTATCATTAATCATTTTTAATCAGTATTATTGGATGACAAAGTTTTCCAGTGATTATCTTTTTAAAGGATAGATTAATCTTTTAAGCAACCTTCACAATCAAGTTATAAACAATTCTTGAAATATAAAAATCTTTGAATGGGAAAATTGTGGTTAATAAAAACTTCTAAATTTAAAAATTATGGAACTGACAAAGTATAGATAAAATGTGTCAGAAAACAATGCTATGTGTATGTTTCAGATTTTAGCATAAAGAAGCCTTTCTGAGCAAGGAAAATTGGAAGCTCAATATAGACACCTCCAGAGAGATATATGCACAGTACTTTGTATTGCAAGGAGAAATACCCAAGATTTTCACCAAAAACAAGTGCAATAAATAGAAAACAATTATATATGTTGTAGTTTCTAACCCAACTCTGTTAATATTTACTTAAAATGTAAATATAAAATATCTATTGAAATGTAAATGTTCTAAATCCACCAATTAATTTCAGAGACTGTCAGAGTAAATAAAAAGAAGAAAACAAGACTCAACTATATATTTGGTATATGAAACTCACCATAAACACAAAGAACAAAGTAAGTCTAAAATAAAGGCATGCAGAGTAATACACTATTATAACACTAATGTTCAAAAAAGTTTGCTCTACTAATTTCAGAAAAAGTATCCTTCAGATTACAGAAGTTATCACTTATAAAGACACTGAATAATGATAGAAGAGTAAATTCCTCATGTCAACATGAGAGTCCTAATTTGCATGCACCTAATAAGATAGCATAAAAGTATAAAAAGTAAAAGCTGATAGATGTAAAAGGAAAACTAGGGGCCGGGGATTTAGCTCAGTGGTTCTGCCACCTGCCCCGCAACCCCAAGGACCCAAGTTCGATCCCTGATACAAAAAAAAAAAAAAGGAAAAATAGACAAATTCATTGTTAACTTTAGAGATTTCAACCTAGAAATATAGTTGATCTGAACAGCACCATCAATTAATTGATATATTTAACAATTTAAAAATACTGTATCCAACAACAGTGGAATAAACATGCTTTTAAGCTCACATGGAACATTTACCAAAGCAGATGACATTCTAGGTTCAAAAAACACAACTTAACAAATAAAAAAGAACAAAAATTATAAAATAGATTATTAAGCTACAATGGAATTGAACTAAAAATCAGTAACAGGTGGTTTCAAAATCTAAAAATATTTGGAAATTAAACAACTAAATAAAGCATGGATCTAAGAGAATTCACAAGAGAAATGCTAATATATTCAAACTAGATGAAAGTGAAAATAAAATCAAGAAAAATGGTGCAGTGAAAATAGTTCTTAAGGGATATTTAGAGCATTGTCTACATATATTTGAAGAAAAGAAAGAACTAAAATCAGTACCCTAAAGCTTCTATCACAGCTAATCAGATGAAGAAGACCAATTTGTATCTATGGTAAGTAGAAAAATAGAAATAATAACATTTAGAATATAAATGAGTGAAATTAAAAGAAGAAAAAAATTAACATGAAGAGCTGACACTCTAAAACGATCAATAAAATTAATTATTAGCGATATTATGCAAAAAAAATCAGAAAACAATGAAATTACCAATATTGAGAGTGAAATACTAACCTTATGGATATTAAATGGTAATAAAGCCATATTATACATAACTATGTACCCAATAATTGGATATATGGAATGGATCAATTACTTGAAAGATACAAACTACCAAAATCATACAAGGGGAATTAATTATCTGACTTGCATTATAATGATAAAAGCTAATTAATAAATTAAAAATAACCTTCTGGTAACAAACGCACAAATCCCCACTTATTTCAATAGTGAGTTCTATCAAAAGTTTAAGTAAGAAATATGAAACTTCTTATCTGTTTCAGAAAATAAAAGTTAAAAATGCTTCCTTTTATGACTACAGCATTAATTTAATTCAAAAACCACGCACACATTTCAACAAAGAAAAGCTATAAATCAGTATGTGCTTTAATATGACCACGGAAAAAAGAATACACATTCTTAAAATCACTAGATGCAAATTGTTTAAGTTTGTATAAAATTGGGCCCATGTAGAGGAAAGGCTTATATCTGTGGGAACCAAAAGTATTTAAGGAGTTAAATGAAGAGAATTCCTGAGAGCTGAGGTCATCTTGGAAAGTTCTAGGAAGGTAGCTTGTGATCTATGCACGAAGGGCCAAATAATATTTTTAACAAGTACAGATGGAAATTGCCACTCTATTCAAGGAGGTGATCTAAATGAAAATAGAGTAAAATTTCGCCAGATGGATTTGTGTGAATGGATTACACAAAACGTTCATGAATATGGTGAATGAAACTGATAAGTTAGTTTTTGCCATCTCTTAGAGTTCTAGCCCTCAGAATTTCAGATGGTGGGCAGGGATCCTCACATCAGAGGCTATTCTTTTTAAAAGGGCTCCAATGAGAAGATGCAGGAAAGGTTGAAGAAATGCAGACATGAAGAAACAGATTTCACAGTAGAGACAAAAATACAAGCAAGTAGATTTAATGTTCAAATTGGGTAATGAAAAAGTGAATTGAAGGGAAAAATTTAAAGTATATTTTTTCAAAAACTACTGCTTTCTAAATATTTAAATTGATATATTTATTAAGCTAATTTGAAGTGACATTGATGCTTCCTAGTATTTTTTTTAAAAGTAACAGTAAGACAAGGCAGTATTTAATTTTATTAATATCATTCTTATATTATTTTTACCTAAGGATATTTATTCTATGGTATAAAAGAATTGATGTTTATTAAATTGTGTATAAGACATATTTCTATGCTAGTATTTGCCTCAAGCACATAAATCCCCATTCTGTCTTTTTGTTTTCCCTTTCATTTGCAAGCAAACCATGAAGATTTTAGATATAAGCTAAAGCCCATTGTTCTGTTACTTACTATAATTCCATCAGACATTAAAAATAATTAACTTCTATTGAAACCAGGACAATTTTCAATTCATCAAAGATAACAATGGTAAAAGAAATTAAAGCCTTATGCAAAGTCATGTTATTGTACAGTTGAGGCTAAATGCAGTCACATAGGTTAGAATTAGTGCTAAGATCAAGAGACTTAAAAACACAGATGCCAAATTGCTCTATTCTTTAGATAGAGGAAAATCTAAGGAAAAGAACAAAGCAATTTCCATTTTTACATTTAAGTCTCTCTTCACGCACTTACAAACCAATTCCAATCTTATCCACCATCTGATGTAAGCATCTTAGGAAACATTTTTCCTTTAATACAAATTCCAAGGTGACAGATTCTGTTGATATGATGCAAGGATCTCTTTTCTTTTTCCCTTGATTTTCTACAAAAAACAAGCAAACTTTTTTCTGCAATGACTGGTCAGAGTTTAAAGCACTGTGAAATAGTAAAGGAATCAATTAAAATGGTTTCTAAATACATTACCTAACTCTAAGTTTAAAACTCTAGACTTAAATCACAAGTTGGGTTATCAACGGAAAATTAAAATAATTTTTAAGTAAATTAATCATAATTAATTAAAGAAAATGGATATTTGGCTCCAGAGTTAATTTCCAGCTATATTAAACTATTATTTGATCGGGAGGGGAAGGAGAAAGGAAAAGAGGGAAAAGAAAAACTATGAGAAAAGAAAAAAAATGGAAATGAAATCTATGTAAATAGGGAAGGGTGGAGGGGGTGAAGGGCTCACAGGTAATGGGGAAAAAATAAGAACCAAGATATATCATGTACAGGTACAAACACCCAACGATAAAAGTAAACGAACTGTATACCTAAAATGTACCAATAAAATTAATTTTAAAAAAAACTATTATTTGATCAAGTTTTGCTAAATTATTTAAGTTTGTGTCTTTGTGTTAGGTAAAACAAAGGTATATTAACCCTGAGGTCTATTTTTTCTTTCCTTTAAAAAAAGCTAATTGGCTTATAGTTACACATGCAATTGAGAGATATATCAAATTAAACAAAAAAGCTTAAAATACCTAGGGAAATTTTCTTAATATCTTTTGACCACATTTCAGAAGTACAGAGTTAACCCCAACTTTAAAACATCAATTATTGCCCTTACTTTTGAAATTCTTTTTTTTTTTTGGAATGAAAATTTTGACAGAAACTTTGTATTAAAGGTGAAGACTTTTTTTGTTCCAGAACCTACAATTTCTTTTTTCTTTCCCTCCAATTATTTAATAATTGCATTTTCAGATCAGCAAGACATATAACATTTGCTTTCTACTCTGTAACTTTAATCGAGTCATATATTATGTACAGATTAGTTTTAAATGTTTTAACTCTAGGCGTTTAGAGTCTGATGACTATGTGTCATTAATTTCTTAAGAGTACCAAGTTTTACAAACAAACACATAATGCTAGAGATGTAATCCTTTTTCAATAAATCTTTGGCCCTTAAAGGGGAATGTTCTCAGCATCACAACCTGATAGTTATTTATTTTTAACAGTAGGAAAAATTTATTGAGAGAAAGAAAGCTTCTAAGAGAGACAGAAGGGGGACCAGAAACCGGAAAGTGGGTTGCCCCCTGATACATATTTTTCATGTTCCTTTTTCTCTACTTTATTACCAGCAGATACTGTTTTCCCAAATCTCAAATCTCAGCTGACGTTCATTACCCTTTGAATAAAACTGACAAAAACTTTTGAATAGAGATACTAGGTAACAGATTAGACAATGTCAGGCAGGTGATATGATTTTGAGAAAAGTCCCATAACTTCAAGTGCACAAAATAGTTGGTGATAAAAAGCAAGTAAAGATATGTGGAAAATAAATAAAGAGGTCCAACACTTATTTGATAAGTTTTTGTAAAATCAATAATGGAGGAAACACAAAAGAGAAAATCATTACATAAATAATATTTAAAATTTTTCCATTAAAGAAAAGCAAAAACCTACAGACATGTGATTGACTTGATGGCAGCTTCAAAAGGAACACTGCATTAGTTAAGAACTTTGGCAGAAATCATATGAATACTTGGAAAATATCGAGGATACTGAGCACTTTTTTAAAGAACACAGTGAAGTATATGTAACTTTCTATAGAAGAATAAGATTAAGATATTTCTTCATTAGTTCTGGTACAAAAACCTCAGGAAGCACTGGCAAAACTTTTAAGCATCAATCATTTTGTACCTGGACTTCTGCATCTACCCTAAATTCAGTCATTCATGAAGTCAGAATAATATTTAGACAAAGAATAACTTATATAGTTTCATATCCTACAGATTACTGTGATTGATTTTTACTAAAAATAACAAGAGCAGTATTTTGTTGGAAAATACTTCATGTTGTATCCATTATTTTGAACCAAAGTTATTTCTAATATTTGTACAGTTAATGTGTCCTGAGTTGTCAGCATTAAAATTTTGCTAAAAGATATTTGTAAGCTGATAGAATATTGATCATATCAAAAAGAGAAATTTAGAGTTTACACTACAAAATAGGAAGCTTTACTACCAAATTATTGGAATCAAATAACACCACTTATGAATTTTGTGAATTTAGATTTCTAAATCTCTCTTTGCTTTTGTTTCAGCAGCTACAAATAGGACCTTGTACATATGACATAATACATAAGGTTTATTGCCAAGGTACTTACTATCATTAGTTTATTATCCTGACAGATGTGAGGTACTTTGTAATAAAAATTGTTCAACTAGGGAGAAAAAGTCTTAAATGAAGAAGTTCAATTTTTTCATAATTTTGGTTTTAAAATAAATTCCTGTATGTCAATAAAAAGAATCAAGAAAAATGCTCATTATTATGAATTTGTTGTGCAGTTCAGGAAGTACATTGAGTAATAGAGCTGGTATAATTTTCCTGCCAACAAATCAAATTTCTTTTGATATCATGTAAACCAACTTCCCCACTATGTCTATAACATTACATGCTCAATATATGATGGGCTAATAAATAGATAAATCCTACTAGCTATTGATTAGCAAATGTATTTTCATACCAATGTGTATTGTAGCAACATAATGTTTGTAGCGTGTCATGTACTTAATATATTTTTGTTATATACAAAAGTCAATATCCTTACCATAAGTTAGTGATTTTCTCATTATTTTAAATAAAGAACTACTGGTTTCCCTTTATAAAAGAGAAAAGGTGAGTGAGATATTTGATAGATGAGGTAAAATTGACTGTTAAAATTGTTCCGAAAGAAAAACTCTAATTGACCAAGCTATTTCCCTTCTTGGTATCTTCTCAAAATAATTAAAAGCATCATACCAGAGTGATACATGCACAGCCATGTTTATAATAGCACAGTTTGTAATAGCTAAATCTTGGAAACAGCCTAAATGCCCATCAATTGGTGATTGGATAAAGTTGTGGCGCTTTTTAAAATATAAAATGAAGTACTACTCATCCATAAAGAAAGATAAACTAAAGTCATTTATGCCTAAATGGATGGACCTCAAAACCATACTCTTAAGTGAAATAAATAGGACACACGTGTGTAAATACCAAATTGTTTCTCCAGTATGAGAAACAAAGTATAAATGAGGACTGGAATGTGTAATAAATATTGTGAAATAGGAAGAAAATGCTCAAAGGAGAAGGGGAACTAGCCAAGGGCTACAGGGAAAAGGAAAGAAGAGAAAGAAAAAATGAGAAAAGAAGAAAATAATGGAAACAAAGCTTCTGTAAATAGGGAGGGATGGAGGGGTTGAAGGGAGAGAAAGGGAATGGGAAAAAATAATAACCAAAATATATCACATACAGGTACAAATTTTCTTTGATGAATGTGATCATAATGTACATCTAAATTGTACCAATAAAGTCAATGAATAAAAAAAAGAAAAACTCTTAAGATTGTCTCAAATGATCAGGCATTTAACTCCAAAAATAAGGCAATTGAGACAAGCAACATTTAACATAAAGATTCGTATTTCAAAAATCTCTTAAATCATTTAAATCTCTTAGATCATTTAAAACTACAAAAAAAAGCTAAGATAGATTTTATTACTTAGGGTCCTTAAGCTGAACTGAAGGTGCTGCTTTTAGTTGGTAAATCGTAAGTAGGCATTGTGGTAGACAGAGTAATGATCCCCCAAAGAAAAAGATGAAGCCAGTTTCTAATCCCTGAAAATGAGTTAGTATTCATGACAAAGGGAGAATAAAGTAGCATATGTAATTAATTTTGCTAATCTATTAACCTTCAAATAGAGGAATAATATTGAGTTATCTATATGGACCTCAAGATCCATGTAATCTCAAGATCCATAAAGGAAATGAAGGCGGGGTGGAGTCACCAAAAGAGATGACAATTTATAAAACTGATGTTGCTGGCTTTGGAGCAAGGGAAAGGAACTAATTGGAGAAGACAATGAAACAGATTTCCCGTAGAGGAACCGGGCACTCTGACACTGTGATTTTAGCATACTGTGACTCATTCTAGACTTTGGATCTCTAGTACTGTAAAATATTAATTTTTGCCATTTTAAGTCACTGTTTGTGATAATTTTGTTTTAGAAACACTGGAAACTAATACAGAAGTGAACTGCTGATGTAACAAATACCTAAAAATGTAGAATTAGACTATGAGTAGAAGATGCTCAAATTGAAGGAACATGGTAGAAAAAGTATCATTTGATTCTATTTAAACATTGTCAATTATATCATTAAATTTTATTATTAGTCATTTGGAATCATTTAATGTATTATTTAATACTAAGAAAAATATTTTCTGTCGTGTACAGACTGATATGCCTTTTCAATTTTATAGAATAAGAACAATTTAATTAATAATTTTTCCTTCCATGATATTTGACAAAAAGCTCACAGTTAAATTTTTATTCAGTGAAATAATCATCTTTAGCCTTGACTTTGTAGAAAATCAATGCTGTCTTTCCATTAGAGGGTTCTTGTTTTATCCTTAATGTAATGGCCCCATTATACTTGGTCATTTATATGTAAATCAGAGAAGATCTTTTTCTATAGAAAGGAAGGGTAAGGGAGAAGAACTAGCATAGATTCAACACCTATACTTTGTTCCCAAAACAAAATGATTAAAGTGTCTCTGTAGAACAACTATTATTCTCAAGCTATAAATGAAAAAAGCCTCCAAAAAGGCAGAGCATATTACCAGTGATTGCCCAAGCCATAGTCTTTGCACTAGGAATGCCTGTATTCTAATAAGAGCCCTTACTGAAATCACATAGACCTCCCAATGTTGTTAAACATGAAAATTGAGATTAGTTGGCAATCAAGGAAGACTCTTATTTCCTTCTGCTTTGCCCCAAATTATTCAGTAATAATCATTTGAAGAATTTCTGACTCTACCATGCCTTTAGAAATTCTCCATTAAAGGTAAATGATACCTTTGTGCCAGACTACAATCATATTTTATGGGAACTGCCACCCACCCAATGACTTCTGGAAATACCAGAACCCCAACCACAGCTGATGGGTTTAAAATTTGAACAAATAGCTCTAATGTAGGCAATTGGGGTGATTTCTGTTGGGGATTAAAAATTAAAATTTAGTGATGCTACTTAGAAGTTCTCAGTTTATGGTGGGACCTAATGGGATGTGATCTTGGAAGCAGTAGAGAAGATACAGTCTCCCACATACAGAAAACCAGTCTCTGCTAGTTTTTAGAAAGGTGAAACAAAGAAGTTGCAGTTAGAATGTGCTTGCAATTACTTGTTGAGTAATTGCTATCTCCTTGATATTCAAAATGTCCCAGGACTACTATCAACAATATTATCCAGGCACATTGTAGAAAACCAGAATCTTAAGTCCCACTAAAATATGCATTTTAGCAAGAACTCCAGGTGATTCTGAATATCGAACTTTGAGGAACACTGAGCTTTTTCATTAAATTGTAAAAACAGTTTCAAGCCTGTGAAAACTGAATATCTACATGTAAAAGAATAAAATTGGATTCCTTCTTCATACCATGACCAAACTTTACCTCCCAATAAAACAGACTTAGATGTAAGAGCTAAACTTATAAAACTCCAAGAAATGTTATAGGAGAAACCATTATGAATGTGGGTTAGACAAACCTTAGTTATAGACAAAAAGCAAAAGAGATTAAATATAGATAAATTGGACTTTACCAATATTTTAAAAATTTATGCTACAAAGGATACCACCTAGATGGTTAAGAGAGAACTCATATAGTGAAACTATTTACAAATCACATATCCAAAAACTTGGATCCAGATTATATAAAGAACTCTTAAGAAGTCAACCAGAACACAAATAATTCATTTTTAAATGTTCAAAAGATATGAATAGATTTTGAAGAAGAGATACTAATCACAAATATGTAGGTAAAAATATGTTCAGTATCATTAGTGATTAGACAAATGTAAATTAAAACTATATTTATACACCATAATAAAAAAGATCAATGACAAGTGTTGGCAAAGATGGCAAGAAATTGGCACATTAATATAGTACTAGTGGTAGCATATTCAGTAACCACTGCAGGGACAAAGGGCAAACAAACTCCTGGGCCCTTAACCTATTACTTATTAAAAACAGGATTTGTACTTCCTTCTGGAGCAGTCAGGGTCTTAACAACCATTTTTGTTTAAAGGAAAAAAAAGACTTCTCTTGGGCTTACAGATGCTCAACAGGGAACTGAAAGTAGAACAAAGCTTGACTTTTATTTTATATCCTTTCTTACCTTAAAACTGGGTAAAATCTCTTTTCACCTCTCCATATAGGTATGTTAATCATTTAGGAAGTGTGTGTCCAAGAGTTGGAAAACAAGATTGCTTAGACCTGAATTTACATAAGCTTATCTCCTTCAAGGCTGAGGACACCAAGAAAAGGGATTTGTATGGACAGTCAACTGTGCCTCCACTCATCATGCTAAACTGAAGGTCACCTTGGATTCCAGCAGAGCCTCATATGACTGAGACTGCCCTAAGTAAAAACAATCATTTCATGGGAACAAAATCACCCCTCAAGCCAGGAGGATCCCTCCAGTGCAAGGAAACCAAAGGCTGTGATATAATGATCAACTAGACCACGGCCCACTAGCTACCCATAAAACTAGTCACTTCTTGTTCATGGACCAATCTGATCCTTTTCATCAGAGTGCTCCTCCAGCAGCTTAAACTGGAGTCCTTTTCCTATTTTCTCTTGTTTTTCTTTCTTAAGCCTGACCTGATCTTTGTCAGCTCAAGATAAAGTCCCTTATCTTTCCCTCTTACTTTCAAATTAAGGCATTTTCCTGTAAATTCTTGACTTACTTTCAATTTCCATTAATACTAAAAGCAAAGGCCCATGCTAGCTACTGACATTGGGGAGGAAAAATGATGCAGCTGCTTCAGAAAAGTTTAGTAATTCCTCAAAGATTTAAACATATAGTTACTGTAGGATCCAGCAATTCTACTCCAAGATTTATGCCTAAAAGACGTAAAAAGCTATCCTTATACAAAAACTTGATAATGAATGTTCGTGACAGTGTTAGTTATAACAGCCAACAAAGTGGAAGCAACCCAAATATCCACCAATTGATGAAAGGATAAATAAAACGTTCTAATATCAACACAATGACATATTATTCAGTAAAACGAAGAAATGAAGTATTTTGGATATTATTATGCTAAATGAAGTAGGCCAGTCACAAAAGGTGATGTATTATATAATCCTGTAATAAGAAGTATTTCAAACAAGAAAATACATCTCTAGTAAACAAAAGCAGAGTAGGGGTTACCAGGTGCTAAGCAGGGATAGGGGAGAGGGAGTAACTGCTAATGGAGTAAAGAAATTTCCCTAAAATTGTAGTGATGACTGCACAACTCTATAAGTATACTAAAAATATTGAATTAGACACTTTAAAAGGATAAATTGTGTAGTTTCTGAATTTCATGTAATTTTTTAAAGAAATCAAATAGATTGGCTTAGATACATGGTGTCTAATAAACATCTGTTGAATAAATAAACACATGAATGAATGCATGAATGAATGCATGAATGGAATTAAGATCAACTATCCACAGAGCCTAAATTGAGAGTTCTATTTTAGTTCCTAACCTCATTCCTATTCCTCTTTCTCTCCTTTATGAATCCTGACCTTGTTTACTAACTTGGAACTCCACAGCATAAAACTATAACTATCATAATAAACTTTTTTTTGTAGCATCATCTTTATTATTTTCTTAGGAAAAAATAGTCATTTGCAAACAAGCTCGGATTTTTCATTATTAGGTTAGTCTTTCTATTATAAATGTACATAGGTCACACATTCCATTGTAGCTTATGATGATAAATTTTTTTTGTTGTTTGTTTTTGGTACCGGGGATCGAACTTGGGTCCTTGCGCTTGCGAGGCAGGTGGCAGAACCACTGAGCTAAATCCCTGCCCCTATAATAAATTTTTGTTAAGTATTTTTTAACTGGTTGTGTACATATGTCACCTAAATCTCCTTAATTTATACAACTATGGCACTGTTAATGAATACTATTGGCAGAAAAATAATCTGTATTTCACAAACTGTGAAATCTGTCACAAACAATTTCACCTATATTCAGAAATTATAGGTTTAGCAGTCTTAACCTGAAAATCCAAAATCCAAAATGCCCTAATTTATGTAGTATTCCAAAATCTAAATAATATGGGGCTCTGACATGATGTTAAAAGTGGAAAATTCAACACCTGACCTCATGTGATGGGGTGCCGTCAAATCCTGTGTAACACAGTTTACTCAGAGTTCTAATAGGTGAAAAAACTCTCTTAGCCCCTGTAATCATGTTATTAAAACTGTGTTTCATGCACAAAATTATTTAAAACTTTATAAAATCATTTTCAAGCAATGTTTATAAGATGTATATCAGACATAAATGAATTTCATATTTGGGCTTGGGTACTTATACAAACACACACACACACACACACACACGTATATATGCAAACATCCAAAATGGAAAAAAAAATCCAGAATTTAAACATTTTTTTGTCACTAGCATTTCACATAGGTATATTCAGACTGCAATATTTACAAAATGAAATATTATCACTCATTTGCCAAAGAAATCCGTAGTGCCCACAGAGTACAATGATGACATGTTGCTTAATTGAAGGATTAAAATTCTCGGACTTACACTGATAAGGGCAATTTTTATATCAACTAATATTTCCTATGAAAAACTTTATAGTGAAATAATTGAAATGGACATGCATAAGGTACCTAGTGGTTATAATACAATAACATATTTAACACTAGTTAAATATAATATTAAATAAAGGTATTACTTCAAATAGTTAAGCTAACTGGAAAATTCATCTGACAGTTGGGAAAAAGTTTTGTCCAATAGAAAAATAGGTTCATACTCCATGATAGGACATCAAATCAATAATAAAAAGTTATTCTCTACAATTTTCCATAGCGCTTGGAGTACTTGAGAAATATAAACATAATGAACCACTTTCAAGAAATAAAATTAAGATATTATACAAAATAAATTATATTATGTTTATAATTAACCATATCTCTCCTACAACTCAATCTCAATCTTGACCAAAATTGTATACAATTAGTAATATTTATTAGGAAACTAGGAGTGATTAATGGCTGTGAAATTAAAACATTATCAATACATGATCAGATGTAAAATGTATATTAAAATGTCTGAGATTTTCAAGTCTCAATTTAATACTATGGAAAAATGTCCACACACCAAAAATTGTTTAAATGCTGAATGGCAAAGACATTTAAACTAAGATGTTTGTTCCAAACTGAATGAGGATTTCATGGCCTTTTAAGATTTTCTTTTATCTATGTTCTCTCATCACTTGCCATTAAAGCTTAACAGCTAAACAAAGTAAACAAAAAAAGCAAGTTCTCTTCAAGCAACTATCAGTTTATAGAGATTAGGTGGAAACAAAACCCACCCACATCTAAATTCAAGTACTATAGTACAATGACATTGGAACTGGATTCCTAATATAATCTGTCCTATTTAAGAAAATACAGATTGATAACAGCGGGAAAGGAGCATAATAGTTTCTGTTAAAAGACTTCTTTCAGTGAGGAAGTGTCTAGCCTTAGAAAAAAAGGAATCAGAAGTCACTAGATATTGTAAATTCACTGTAGGAAAGCTTCCTTACAATGCTTTCCTTAGAGAGGTGAACAAAGAGGGAAGCTATTAGCAAAAGTAGGAGAAACTGAAGCCAAATATGAAATCCCCTAAAGAAGTTATTATAATTTGGGGAGAGTTGATTTTACCCTTAGGCAATATGTTTTATATTTTGAAAGATGTTGTGGTGAGGAGATGAGTAAAAATCTATCTTCAGAAAAGGAAGAATGAAGGATAAGTGCTCCATTCCAAGTAGCACCGACTTAATTTCTGGCATATCCTTTCAAATTCACATGGAAATGTCTCACTTGGAAATATAACAATTTATTCATATTGATGCCATGAAAAAATTATAAATATTCAGTCTATGTACTCATTTGAAAATGGCTTTGCTTTACCATTTAAGAAATTTTGAATTTTGCAATAATAATATGTTCTTTTTGTGAACGCAAAGTCAAATATATACTCTAGCACCTATAGGTAAGAAAAATAATTAAATCCTAATAATACAGTATTATTACTAGAACATACATATCATGAAGTAAGATGGTATCTTAATATCTTATTTAACCCAGAAATCACCAAAAATGGAAAATTCAGATATAACCTGTATAATACAATTATCGTAGAATGAAAACATAGCGAAATTAATAGAAATAATGTACATTTTTAAATTAAGAGTCTTAATGTAACTCTAATATTGAAATTACATATTGCCTTCAAGGTTTTTGCTATTTAAAGAATAGACTGCATGTGTCAAGTGGTAAATAAAATTGAGAATCACTGTGCAATTACCAATAAAAGTATTGTATGTGTTAATTGTTGTCAGTTCTGGTTTTCTTTCCATGATAGCATGACTGTCACATAAAACATACACCTTTTTAAAAGGAAGAGCAAGTTCTAGAGAAACTGAAACGCAATGGAAAATCTAATTTTGCATTAGATGGAAATGTGATGAAGCACTTCAAACAACCTGTGAAAATTTTCTAGTAAGAAGTGACTAATATTGCTTAAAAGGTTTCTTGCATAATAGATACCTTACATGAATTTCCATGACTCACATCTGTAATGTTTTCAAAAATGCCTATCTCCACAATTCCAGCGTTATCTCTCCCATTCATCACGAAACATGATGGAAAGTATAAATGTTTTCACTGTGTTATACGCACTATGCCAGTTTAATGTGCACTGTCTTACATTTTGGCACTCTGTAGCATAACAGATTTACACATAATTACGGATAATTAGTAACAAATACCCCTCCCATATATTTTGCTTTTCTAATTTGTTAAGACTAAGGTGAAGTAAGGACCTTAACCCTGTGCTGAGTACTCACTACATAAAGATGAGTTTTTAGGAGATATCATTAAGATTAACTTGTTTTTTATGGTTTTCACCAGTGTGTGGGCTATTAAGTGACACAACTCATTAGACAGGGTCCTTAGGCACATGAAACCAAGTCACTTCATCATGACTGAGATCAGAATCTCACTGGCAAACCCCAGCCTAATTTGCAAGTACTTTGCCTCAAATCACTAATCAATACTGATGTTCTTCGTTTTTCTACATAATGTATTATTCTAATTTAGTTAGAATTGAGATAAATAGTACCTGACTATTGAAAAAGACCATTCTTTGCTTACTTTTATATTTCTAATAAAAGGCAATATATAAGTTGATTTATCCTCATATTAAGTATGAATCTGTATTATTTCCTTAATGACTCAAAACAAACTATCTAATGATCATGAAAGTAATTGAAATAATCAGAACATTGTCTAACTTGAGAGTTCTCATAATGTTTCCTTCTGGACAGGCAGCCATTTGACAATGTAGACTTAACAACTGAACATTATATATTATTGATAAGGAATTAGAAGTGCACATATCAACTTCAATGAATTTCATAACTACAATGATTCAAAAAGTGCACATTGCAGACTATATACTTTATCTCATTATTTATACAAATTCAAAATTGTGAAACTATACTACAAACTCTGGGTAGATAGCTTAGTAGTAGAGCATTTGCCTAGCATATTTAATGGCCTGGACATGGACCACAATATCACACTCATGCAAAAGAATGTTATATATTGCTTGAGGATACATATCTATATTTTTACTGAGTAAGAAAAATGTGTGGCTTTGTCAGCATCACATTCAGGATAGTAGTTCCTTTGGGGAAGCTCTGAGAGCATCACAGAAGAGATAAAGAGAAGGAGATTTCATTGCCTGGACAATATTTGATTATTTCAGATAGGTGGCAACTATACATAAGCTTAGATAAGCCCTAAATATTACATAATAAATCACTTCAAACTCAATTCATTGTTTTGAAGTAGCATTCTTCAAATTCAACCTGTTAATCCTTACAAATTAATCCATATTGCTCCTCAGGGATAAAACTATTTTCCATTAATGAGATACATAAAAATTTGTAAAGTAAGTAAATATACATATTTAAAGCCTTGTGTAAAATTTGACAGAATTTTTAAAAATCACTAGAATATATTATTTTTCTAACCCTATATATTTTAATAATACTTAACAAAACAAGCCCTCCTCAAATTAACATTCATGGAATGATCCTACTCTCTTTTGCACTCATATTTCAGAGAGATTTTATCCATTGTTTTCAACTTCGGTTGTGTGCTTTATCCAAGTCCTCTATAAATTATGCAAAGAAAGTATCGGTTCAAATACACTCATGTATGCAAACACACAGATACACACACACACACACACACACACACACCCTTCAGATGAAAAGACATGCATTATTACCCTAAAATTTTGAAGAATCAGATTTAAAAAAAGAAAAGGCATGTGAAAATGAGAGAATAAAATAAAATTCAGAAATATACTAGTTTTTGAAGAATTTAGACATAATTGAATCATTATTCAAGTGGTGATTCACTTAATTTGGTCTCAAAAAATCTAACACTTTCATTTTGGTATTGTAACAAAGTAATCTCCATGTCTCACAGAAACTATAGGTTAGAAATAACAAAAACAGCAATCTATAATTTGCACAGTATAAAGCATTAAGAGTGGCAAATTAGATTTTATATAGAGATTATGATTTGGTTATTTTTGTTCCTATTTAATTGAAAATATTGAACAGCAAGCCTGATGTGGTGATGCGTGCCTGTACTCCTAACTACTGGGAAGGCTGAGGCAGGAGTATCCTGAGTTTAAGGACAGCCTGGGCTATATAGGGAGACCCTGACTTAAATTTTTTAAAAAAATAAATAAAAATAGCTGAGCATATACTTCAGTGGTAGAATGCTTGCCCAGCACATTTGAAGCACTGGTTACAATCCAAAGTTAGTACACACACACACACACACACACACACACACACACACGAATATAAGATAGAAATTTTGCAGTAGAGAAACACAAAGCAGAGAATCTTTGAACCCAGACTTGTTTCTTCTGCCATTAGAAATATCTCTAAGTCACATTCCTTTGATTTGTTCAATATGTGGTTACACGTGGCTATTCAATTTAAATAAATCAATTGAGTTTCTTGGTCGCTATAGCCGCATTTCAAGTGCATTCAATTGGACATAAGCATAAGAGAAAATTTCCATTACTACAAACAGTGTTATTGGACAAGATGTTTTATATTAGGGTCACACTAATTATCTATATTCAGCTTTATTGAGATAAATAAGAGCCAATATTTTCACTATAAATATATATTTATCCAGCAGTACTTCATTTAACCAAAGAAAGGGAGATCCTGAAATAGAATATGGTTAAAGTATAATTTTCAGAAAAGGTAGATATAGATATAAGCATTAGTAAATACACAAGATTTCATTTCTACTCATTCAGTACTGAAAGTTGGCACATGTTACAACCCACACAAAGAACCATCTTTTATAGGTATTTTTGTGGTTACCATGGGGATTTCACAAAGTTATTAGAATCCATTGTTTTTGAGAAAAGGTCTCACTGTGTAGCTCAGGCTGGCCTTGAACACACTATATAGCCTAGGCTGGCCTCGAACTCACAGTGATCCTCCTGCCTCATCCTCCAGAGTTCTGGGATTACAGGCATGCACCACCATGCTTGGCTACAATCTATTTTAAACTAATAACTTCAATGACATAAAAATTATATTCCTTTGCATCTCCTCCCCACGTAATTAATGTTGTTGATTTCCAAATTACATCTTTTTATATTATGTATGTATTACCATGGATTTGTAATTATTTTTATGCTTTTGTCTTTCTAAATTTTCTATTATAATTTATTTGGCCTCTTTAAGATTTTTATCAGTACGTGTTTGGAGTACATGTTTACATTCTTTGTGTAGAGCCAGTACATGTACATAACACATTTAATTCTATTTTTAATCCCTTTTCTTTTGCCTTCTTGCCTCCTTACTCCATGTCTCAGTCTCCTTCCTATTTGAGAAAGTTCTATCTCCCTACTTCTTATTATCTAACTTTTATTTTGCTTTTTGCCTACAATTTGCATTTTTCATATAAGAGAAGCCATGTTATATTTAAGTTTGTCTGTCTGATTTATTTCACTTAACATTATGTTCTCAGGGTGCATCCATTTTTACTACAAAAGACTCATGGTCTGTCAGGTCGTTCGCAGACTTCCATTTATTTAGGGTCAGTTTCTGTAGATGTATATTGTTCGTTTTACTGGACTATGGTTCCTTATTTCTTTGTAAGCCTCTGATTTTTGTTGTCGTGGTTGAGATGTAGGAACTTAAAACAAGAGCCGTCTCTCCCAGACTTTATGAATGTGCTTTGTACAAAGACCTCCTCAACTTTAACAATCACCTCAACCAAGATTCTAGAAATCCCTCACATCTTTTTTGAGATGTGTCTTCTTTCTGCATATCCATGTAACTTATTAAAGAGGCTTGCCTATTTCCATTCAGGAGCCCAGAAATTTCTTGCTGCCATTGGAGTTTTCCCACAGTACTGCATTCTCTGGTGATAAACCAGGCCATGGTACTCACCTTTGTTCTCAGGGACTGCATGCAGGTGTCCAAATTCTTGTCAGCTTTCTAAATGAGCTAAGTTAAAAACCAGTCCCTCTACAGGCCCCCAAAGCCAGATTGTTGCATATGTATTCTACCTCTCTCTTTCCATGGTATAGGCCAGTCAGGTATGGGGCTTTCCTCATAATTGTGCCATGCTATCTAGGGCCAGGAAGGGAATAGTGTGAGCAAAATGCCGTAAATTTCCTCATTTATTTAGATGCAGTTCTTCTTGGCTATTTACTCAGTTTGTTATAAGTTTAACAGGCTTCTGAGGTCTGTTTTTATTATACTTTTGTTAAAGTGGTGTCTGTATGGAGAAACAAGGGTCTGTAGCTTACTATTGATCAATTTTTAATACTATTATACATTAAGTAGAAGTGGTACTTGCTTATTCAGTTAATAAATCTCATACCTGTAGGAAGAATGCATACCTGTAGAATATAGGCTTATACGATACTTAGTACTGAGAATTCAGAGAAATTTTAGTTTGTTGTCTTAAACAAAGTTGTTAAACTAGTCTAATATGCCAAAGGTTTACATAAATAATGAGAAGTTAAATTCTTAAAACATTTCCGAATTCATTTCTGTTAAGATACATTTTACTTTTTTTTGCTATATTCAAAGTAATACAAATTTGATTATTTGGAAGTTTTAGGAATGTTCTACTTGTAAAAACATTTGTTTATTGCTCATTAATGAGAATAGTGTCTTTAAGAGATTCTACTCTTGTCTATTTGGTAAGAACTTCCAAATTTAAGAAAATATGACCAAACTGCACAGTGAAAAGAGGCCTTTCAGAATTAAAGACATATACATATATAGACATAAAGAGAACATTTGTCAGCTAAATTCTAAATTCCAGCTATGTTTCTAGCATGCAGACAGAAATATTAAACGCACCATCCCATATATCCACTTTCTGGTAGGCATGAAGTTCGTAACTGATTTGAACACAAACTAGGCAAATAAGAAAAACACAAAAGCTTAGGAAAACATACTTTCTGTTGTCTCACACATACCAGAAATAAGGTCTCTACAAACATTAATGTATAAGACCCTGAAGTTAAATTTCCAAATACTCTAGCCAGTGGTGAACAATCACTTCCCTTTTAAATCATCAGATCATAAAATCAAATTCATAACCTCTCCTTCTGAAAACTGGAAATAATTCTTGGGCTAAAAGTTCATCAAAAGTAAAACACAAAATTAGTAGATTAGAATAAAAAAAAGAGAAAAGCTGAGTGCCAAAAAAGTTCTGCAGGCATTTAGGAATCACTTATAGAAATCAAGAAAAAACAGTATACTTTAAACTGCCCTTGAGGCCTTTGTTTCTAAAAGTTTATCTGGCTCCAGTAAGTAAATCCATTGTGCATCTTGCCAAAAGACCTCCAAATTTAAAAAATGATTTTCAGGGATGGGGGTATATAGCTCAGTGGTAAAGCACTTGCCTAGTATGAACAAGGCTCTAGGATTTTTTCATCACCACGGAAAAAAAATTTTTAGCAAAAAGTAAAATGATTATCAATATAAAAGTGAAAATGAACACATGTTAGAAATTGTATTTTTAGTCATTCAATAAGCTTACTGAACAAATATTTTAACTACCTTGCAGGAAAACTCATAAAGGTCAAATTTCTGTAGAGTAAAGGAATTAGATTACAAAAAGAGGCAAAACTGGTTTATCTACAGTTGAGAAGGAAGTCAATAGAAAATCCATGATATAAAACAGAATATACAGCTATATAATGGCCAAAGGCAATGAAATGCTAGGCTCTGATAATCCAGAATCATGTGCAATATGTGACAATACATTTTTTCCAATTGTTTCATATTTTCCCCACACAACATATTAGCAACTGATATGAAATGGAAAAAATGTATGGTACAAAATGTATGGTTTATAAGGAAAGCAATATTAAGGGTTACAAATGATGATTGAGATTAATTCTGAGATTAAGATTAATTCTGCCCCTGGAGCTGGTATTCAATTTAGGGATTATTTGATATGTTGTATTTCTTTGTTTTTAGATTTTCAAAGCACTGATGCAAACCATATACTCTTCTTTGGCTAGGTAGTTATGTCTAAATTCCATATGAGAAACTTCTTAACAATCAGGGCTATTCAAAAATGCTGTCTGCCCCTGGAGTGAGATTCCCAACACTAAGGATATTCAAACAGTGCTCAAAAGACTAGCTACTAAGAATGTCTTACAAGGGAATTCCTGCACTGTGTGAGAGGTTGGATTCCATGACCTTTAATTTCTCTCACAATTCTAAACTATGGTTCAATGCTAGTTAGATGTCTTAATATCACAGATAACTCTCCTTAGAGACAATTTTAATTGTCACTGCATCCTTAATTTAAATAGTTCAAAACCATACAATGACAACAATACAATCTGTAGGTTCTGGATACAGTATGCTCATTTCTATATGAATTGAATAATTTTAATTCTGGCTACAAACGTCTGTTAGCAGACTGCCCAAAGAACTTCTCAGCATGATCTCACAGCATGGTCCACAGGAAAAGAAAAGCGCCTGCCATAATGTTTAAAAGCAATAGAATCAGAGAAGTTCACTTGGGAGGTGAATACCTCCACAGTCATGCTTTTGTAAAAATTTCAGCCTTAGCATCCTGTTCATTCGATTCTCTCTCTCCTTCTACCTCTGTATTTTAGAATACAAAATACGTATCTTTTAGAAATTGTATAGAGCATTTTTCCTTGCCTCAATGTTAAATTCAATAGTATTATTAAAGATTAACTACCTTTTTCTTTAATATGAACTCTACAACCAAATACTATTCAGAAAAAGCCTGAAATTTGAAAATAAAGAGAAAGTATTTCTATATTTTCAAAAATTAATTTTTCCCCTGAAATATTATATTTGACCTTATCAGTCATAGAATTACTAAATTACAGGGATTAAACTGATTTAGCAACCATTTATTATGCCTTAATAAAATTATACTTTTGTTCTGTTCTATATCATTTTTCAGATTTTTCAGTATGTTCTTGACCAAATTGTAGTGCGTGTTTCTTTATTTTCCTTTCTCATTTATACCTCTATTTTGACAATTTGTTTTTATTAGACTTTTTATATAGAAGGTGATTTTTATATTTTCCTAAAAAAACTTTAAATATTTGAGAAAAAAAAAGACATATTTGACATTCTCCTTTGTTTTTTGGGGAAGACCAATATTCTCAGCATAACCTAGTAGCTTTAACATTTTAATACGCTAATTTCTAAATTCAATAGATTCTTACTGTGAGAAATTATGAAATAATATACGATCTTGTGTAACTCATGATTAATTGTTATGTATTTGGAAAAATATCGTGCTTGAAAATGCCAAAAAAAAATTTAAAAACCACAAAAAAATGCTTCACTTCCTAAGGGTCAAATAGATTAATGATGACTTTGGTATAAATTCTTAAAAACAAATAATTGTACACTTTACTTCAATTCAATATCATGGAAAAATTATAATCGATTTTTCCACTATCAACATGCTGCTTGAATTCCAGATCAATCAGTAAATCCCAGTGACATATTTGCCCTGTGTTAATTACCACACCAGAAAAATGGATCATAATTTATATCCCAAAGTATTAATGACAAATGAACAGCTGAAGTGCTCACTCAAGGATCAGGCAATCAACTAAGTGATATTTAATAGCTGGTAAGACTTAACGAGATTTTATTGATTTATATTAACCATGTTAAAAATTATCTGAACCTTCTGATCCCAAGAAGCTATGATTAAATCGTCCTCCTTCTCATCTTAGGTCTCCCCTTTTCCCAACAAATTCCCATCTTAGTTTCCCATCTAGTTCTGCCTTTTCCAAATGATTTTAATAAGACTCACAGATTTCCCTCTTACAATTTAGACAAAGCCAGATACCGACCCTCCAATTTCCCATCTATGTCTCATAAATGATTAGCCAGACTGTATTCTCTGGCCAATCAAGATAATTTTAGTATATGTGCTGCCGAAGCGAGCACCCAATCTAGATAAATATCTTCCATTTTAGCTAGGCCAAACTTACCTAAAACCTCTGTCCTTCCTGCAGGCCTCAGGACTTTTATACATCCTCCACTTGAGCCAGGATATTTCCTCTTAAGAAGCTCTTGGGAGTATCATGACATCAGAGAAAAACATTTCCTAATCAAGTGCATGATCCTGCAATCATGCCACCTACTTCCCACACCCAGTTCCTTCTAGCCTTTTTTACTCTCTCCCCTACAAAATGAAAACCTTCTCTGCCATACTGCATGGTTGAAACATTCTCCACATCACAATAGTTCATCTCCCCACGCTTAAAATAATCCTCAAGTAGAGCCCCTACTTACCTAGGTCCAGATTTGTTTATATTTGACAACATCAATGTCATATGGCTTACTTTCAATTCACTTCTATTAACGAGCTTCTGTGTAGAAATTTAAAGATACTTTAAAGCGGAGAGGTGGATAAGAACAATATTAATTTACAATTTTTCATTGCATGTTTATTTTCCTACTATATTGAACTATGCACATCAGAATACTGTTCAGTCTTCCTTCCAAAATGACGTCCCTACAGCTGGCAGCTTTGAACAGGATAAAGCAAATGTCCTTTGGAGAGGGAAGGGATAAGTTCACTACTAGAAAAATTCTTGTAATTTCTGACTTCACAATTGAAGTTTATCATTCTCCTTTTCTAGGAACCATTTTAATTCTAGTTTCAAAACTCAAAATGTATGATTTAATAAACAGTTTTCGTGTTTTATCGCACTGTTTTAAAGAATGGAATTAGAGGTAGCAAATCAATCAGTTATAACATTCACCAATTTGGTGCATTTTATATTAGAACAACTATAATAATGGGATCTGCATGTATTAAATATGGCATTGTATTGCACACTCCAAAGGGATGTATTCCCTACTCAATTTACTCATAAAGCAGAATATGAAACACACAGACACTGACAGGATTCCAAAACAGTCTATGAATGATTTAAGAGCATCATTGTTTTTCATATACAAAGTGAGCTAGAAATAGTGCAAACATGGATTCTGTTCTTCTAAAGAGATGGCCTTATTCTGAAAGTTGCAAGATGTTGAAAAATGAGGTTTTGATAATTCATTGCTTTAGAAAACATGTTCTAAATAAATAAGTCTCTAATATAACATTCCAAAATTCTTACTTTAGGCTGGTGACATTTAAATATAAATTCAGAGCTTGAGCTTCACGCTAAACCTCCTAAACTAGAACTTCGGAAAATAAGAGCCAGAAATTTATGTACTTTTACAATACTTGAAATTTTGTACAGATAATTTTGCGACATGATAAGGATTAAGCAGCACTTAAGGCCACAAAACGTTCTTGGCCTCTGACAATCAATAAAATGAGGTTACTATATTCTTTAAAGATATGTATAAATCTCTTGCCTTAATATGAATATCTCAGGAAAAGAAACATAACCAAGCTATTCTGCTTGCCACATTCCTAAAAGTATCAAAAACAAATCATAATTTCAAAATAAAATCAGTTTGAGGCTTAGGAAAGGATCGGCAAAATAGTTAATAAAAATCTTTTTTAAAAAATTATTTTATTGGTACATTTTAGGTATATAATACGTTTACATTTATCATTGGGTGCTTGTACCTGAACGTGATGTATCTTGGTTCTTATTTTTTCCCCCATTACCTGTGCACCCTTCACTCCCTCCACCCTTCCCTATTTACATAGATTTTGTTTCCATTTTTTTTCTTTTTAATAAAAATCTTATAGAAAATCTTGATTTCTTGGTTAGTCTAGCTTTTATGTAGTCAATTTTTTCCCAACAAGAACAAAATTAGTGTGTATCATTCAATAAGAATTAAATTAGGTACAGATAAACAAAAAGGCTGCAGCTTGCAGGTTCTAATGCTGCCAGTTCTCAATTCCATTCTGATCAGAGAAGCATTCTCCACTTTTGCCAAGGCACAGGTTGTAGCTTGGGTTCAGTGTGAAGTCAGAATCAGCAGCTCTAGGGTAAGTCACAGTTTTTTTGTTTGTTTGTTTTGTTTTGCTTTGTTTATTTTTTTTTGGCCAAGATAAAATGTCCATACCTTTCTTCTAAGAGTTAATGTATTCTTTATATGTGCTATAGATGCATAATGATCTTGTAAATGTTGTTATTTGCTCCCTTCTAAATATCTTGCCTCTGGTGGGATTATGAAAGTAACTGGGCATAGGAGTGTTCCAGGTCAACTTTGGACTACAACATGTAATTCACTTTGAAGATATTCCAGCACTTCGCTTTCTCATGATTGAGTGATCACGTGGTAGTCTTCCTCAGGCCTGAGTGTGAGTGATTATAACGTGCTGCACAGCCCACATACCCAACCCATCCTCAAATGGACAGGCAGTAAGAGCTAAACTTAACTATATGTACGTATTGCTTTTTCAGTTTTAGCTTACTGATTATTAGGGAACTGTTTGTTACCACAGTGTAACCCAGATTATTCTCACTGATGCAGCAAGCCAGAACGATGGAAACACATTTTATCATATAATGTCATTAAAAGCACAAAATATATCTACTTTCAGTAGATATTTTTTTTGCTTTTCTGGGACCTATTTTTTAAGTCTCAAGAAGTATTTTCCTTCCAAATTCTAAAAGTCAACACTTAAAGAAAGACCTGGGGGAATTAATCATAAGTTGAAGCCTATGTGTTCTTTCTGACCATATATTACATTTTATACATTATTCATAATTTTAATCAACCCTACTCCCAAGAACCGCACTATTAATGATTCTTCGAAATTATTTTCTAGGGTGGATATAATTCTCAACTGCTAAAAACTCACAATCATCAATCTATGGGGTTATCACCATCTCCTTTTCCTAAGACTCATTAATCAAAACATACACTCATCCATAAGTTGAGAGGTCAACACAATTCTTTTTGATTACATACCAAGAAATTTGTCTTGATGTTTGCATAGAAGAAAGAGTTCTTTCTATCTAGGTAACCTCCATCTAAACTGATTACTGTTCTGAATTCTCACCATTCTTTCCCTGGAGGTATCTGAAAAGCAAATGTGACACAAGCTAGCAAATTCCTATTTACTGCTAATTCATTCCAACTTGGAAATGAAACCAAGGACATTTTAAATCTAAATGAAAGCATGAAATGAGAAAATACAAAGTTCCACTTGTACTGCCAACTTCCTTATAATAACACTATGTTCATTATAAGGATGCTGGTTCATTGAAAATATTGCACTTGATACAAACATTATTGAAATTGTCCCTTATGTACTAAAATAAAGTTCTCACATTGTCACTTAATTTTGGAACACATAACTGAGGAAAACATGCGTGTATTATTGTCATTCTGATAATTAATGCTTAAAATTTTTCAAATTTATGATCACTAACACATATCTGAAACATTTATTTTCCACATTATGATACCCATGAAAATTGTAATTTATAAAAGCAATACTTATGGAAGCTTATGTTTCTCTTTTCCTTTTGTATTATAAACATCAGTAGTATGTGGATAAAAATGACACGGCACTTCTCACTTCATGCTATACTATTTTGAACATATTTCTTTCACTGTTGATTGAAAATTCTCCACATTTCATTGAGAATGATACCTTTAGTTGAAGTAGAATAAAAGTGTTTTCTGAAAGGCATTCGAATATGACCTTCAGTATGAAAATTTCAGCCACTTACAGATACATGTTGACAATCAGGCACTCCAAAATACATTATGTCTGCTCTGGCGCTTGGCCCATGAATTCTTCCATCTCTCTCTTTTAGATTTTTATGTACTGTGATTTTTTTTTTTAATTTTCCCTAAACCATGGCACTTATTTTCCCTCTCCTGATCACAAGAAAGTACAATAATTTTGAAAAATAGAGAAGTAAAAAATCTGAATAAAGTAGAAAGAAACCAATCTGCCAAATAGGTCCCAGGCTGCACTGTTAACATCTGCTGCTCACACAATTTAAGATCATCTCCAACATGCTTCTTAATAATATTATTAGACAACAATAACTGAGAGCCGAGGAATGCAGCTATGAACTCCATGTGCATTATCTTACATCTTCTCAGCATGATTTAGCAGATTACTGATAAACTTAAGCTAAAAGCAGTTAAATAACTTTTCCTTCAGATAAGTGGCTGAAAAAGGAATTAAGCATAGCTATGTCTTGGCAGAGGGCTTGGGATTGCCATCTAGCTACAAGATTGACCCCTGAACAACAATTTCACTTTTCAGGAACACAACTGTTTTACAGTGCAAAGCAAATAGAAAGCAGCATTGTGAGGTTTTATATCAAGAAACTATTAAGAGAAGAAAATGTCTTGTTCCCCATCTGTAGACAATGGGGCTTATAGACAATGTTATTTGTATCCTGCTAGAGTTCCACTGTACAGACTCGGATTATTTTTCCCTTTGATTATTTATACCCAAAGCTTCTACTCCCAAGTGCCTGTTAGCATAAGACACTGCCAACTGGCATGACCAAGCTAGTGAAAACAGTGGAGACAAAATGACTTAATTTAAACTTTTTCCCCACAGAGCACCAAATTAACCAGCAATCAATAACCAGCGACTTCCTTTCATGAAAATCCATATTTTAAAATAATTAAAGCAGTAGGCAATTCTGAGCACTCTGTTAATAAGATAAAAAAACACGTGTTTTATTTGATTTTTGAAAAATAATATTATAAGACCAGTTAAAAATCTGTACTATGTGCAAATTGTGATAAATTATTTCATATATCAATGCAACAAACTAATACATAGACATATAAAAGTGATCACATAACTTATCATCCAAAGTGGTGTAGTTTGGGTTTGAAAATGAAAGAAGGTTCTGTCAATAAGTGAGGGCAGTAGTGTTGCTTAAATTGAAGTCTTGCAGGTAGGTAGAGATTAGTTGTCTTTTATCTCAAATTGAGAACTGAAGAAAATGGATTCTGAAAGAATTTAAGTGGCTGCCCAAGGTTAGGTGACACAGAGGCAATGGATTCAAAATTTGAATTCAAATAAGCATGACACTGAAGTCTCAGCTTTCAACCATTTTGTGAAGGCGAGGGCCTTCTCAAACTTTAGGATATGTGAGAGTTGTTTTATTAGGGCTTCTAATAAAATGTGCCTCTATGGGCCCCATCCTAATATAGTTGTGGTATAAAGCTGGAGAACTTTGCATTTCAGTGAGCTCTTCTTCTTAGGAGATACTGATGAATGTTGGCTGCTGCTACATGTGAGGATACATTGTTGTCTTTTCACTCATACTTTTCAGCCAATAATCTATTTTCTTAAGCTCAACACAGTGAAAAAAAATGAAGAGCAAAGTAAAATAAAAAGATAAAACAGTGAAGACTTAGACGGTTCCTATTGTAAAATATAAATCTTTGAAAATATCAAAGATACAGTATAAGCAAAAGTACTCTGACAACTGACAGTAGGTTAGCTAGACTATGTTATATCATCTCACTGAACCATGTCCTGAAATTAATTTTTAAAATAATTCATTTCTTCCCTACACAGACTTACTGTTCGTATTTCTCCCACTATTATGTTCCTTCCATTCTTTTATCAAAATCAAGCTGTGTTTCCTTGCCAGATTAATGCTGAAGTTCTTTACTTTCTCATGTGTAGAAATCACAAACTGTTATAAATGACAAACTCCAACTAATGCTAAAGAATAGCACTTACATTTTTAAGAGATGTTAATTAAGCCATAAATCAATATTTTCACTTTCTCTTATTAGTTCAGTGACTTGCAAAACTCAGTAAGTAGGGGTTTACCAAATACTTATTCAATTCAAATAAAAAAAGGTTTAAAACCATCACTACACATTGAATTAAATTGAGAATAATTCCTAGAAAATGTGGACAGTACCAACTTTGGTTATTCCCATTGTAATTAGTAAGCTGCAGTATTTATCCCAGATTTCCTATAGAACTAAATAACATAAAATCTATCTCAGAATCTAGCATGGTTGAATTCTCAGCTGCATCCCACTGGCAAGCAGATATGAGCATTAACTGAAGTCCAATAGTTGAGGGGAAACATCATTAAAGAGAGTGAAAATAATACAGTGTTAGAAATCCAATCTTCCTTTTTGCTCCATGTCTAACCATGAGGATAAACATACATAATTTGGGAAATGTTCATCTCTAAGAATCACAAAGTAATTTTCATATTATTTCATACATGATGAGATTTTCTTAAAATGTTCTAGGAAGTTGTTGTTTAGTGATAAAATCAAAATCTAAAGTAATGAGGAAATATATTATTGCACAACCTATTGATGAAATGCATAAGTACAACCTGCAATAAAAAGACAACAACTACTAATTTTAAAAGATGAATAATTTAAAAATCATTTAAGAATCTGTTTGACAACTCCTCAAAGTTTGAAACCTATAATTATCACATGAATCAGTGATTCCATTTCTAGGTATAAGAACTGAAGAGAAGTATTCAAGAAAAAAATTGTATAAAAATATTCTCTGCAGCAGTACTCACAACAATCCATGGACGGAAACAACCCAAGCAATCATCAACAGATTAATGTATAAATAAATAAATATAAAATGGAATATTATTTACAAATGAAAAGGAATGAAGTAGTGATATGTATTAGATCATGGACAAATCTTGAAAACATTATGCTAATTAAAAGAAGCTTCATACAAAAGGCTACATATGATATAACTCCACTTATATGAAATCTCCAGTATAGATAAATTAAAAACAAACAGTATACTATTGGTTATCTAAAACTGGTGGACATGGGAAATGAGGAATGATTGCTAATGTATGTAAAGTTTCTTTTTGGGTGAGGTAAAATGTTTTAAATTTGATTTTGGTGATGGTTGTAAAATTTAGCAAATATACTAAATTCTCTTAAATTTTATATTTGAATTGAGTGATTATATAGTATGTAAATTATCTCTGAATAAATCTGTTAAATTAAAAACTAAATCTACACTAAATATCAATGTTTGTTCCTTTTAAAAGAGTTAATTTAATGTTGTGTGGATTTCATCTCAAAAGAAAAAAAAAACCTACCTTTTTTTTCCATTTTAGTCCAAGAAATTTTCATTGATTAATGTATGCTTTTAATTTTATGAGTTTGTTTTCTTTAATAGACACATAATCTTAATTTATCCTTCCTTTGAGACCCCTTACTCTAAATGAAATTTTATAATTATTTCTGCATATCAAAGCATACATCTTTCACTTCACCTACAGGCTTCATTACAACATACAGTAAATGAATCATAGCTAATAAATAATTCATCAACTTTTTAGATTACAACAAATGACTCACCTTATGCTGAAATATAGAAATAATATCAAAATTAAAAATTGAAGCGAGTATAAGGGGAGATTTGAGGACTTAAACTGCCTAATCTACTTTGCATGAATTTGACTATATGATAGATAACATGGCTAATTCTGAGGCTCAACTAAAAATTTGAGTTTAAGGCATAAAAATTTGAATTTAAGTGAAACAAAAAGAATTAACTCTGGTTAAAATATTTAAGTGCAACTTATGTTCTTTAAATTTAAGAAAAAAGTTTCAGGGTCTTCTAGTACCAATCTTCATTTATTCAAAGTCATCATTAAATTCAGCATACAAAAAACAAGGACATTTTTCTCCAGTCATAGCACTGAAAAACATGATATGAGAAATACTAGCAGAGAAGAAATTATTTTAACTTCCTTTAATAGAAGGAAGTTGTACACTGTAAATGGATTACAAAGGTAAGGATGATTTTACGTATTAAGTGAATAAAATATGATTAAGAGGAATTTAAAGGTATAATAAAATACAATACACACATGTACTAGAGGAACTTACAAGTAGTTTCTTGATAGTGATGAAGCTAGCAAACGAGTTCTATGAACAAAGTAGATTTAAATGTTATCTTTAAGAGAATGGCAAATACAAATTGGTGAATTAGAGATTATTGGAACTCTAAGCAAAGGAAAATTGATGCAATAGAAAAGAGAAGAAATAGATGCAAGCTGGAGATATTTAGGAGGCATTGAGAAGGTAGACTTACTAGAGGCTGAGGAACGGGGGTTAAAAAAAAATTAATATGCATTATGTACATGTACCAACTCCTGATGGTGAAAGTAATTTACTAATACAAATAAGAATTTTAAAAAGGAAATGTAAAGGAAAGGGCAAAGATGCAACATTCCGACTAATATCATTGAATAGATACTAACAGAGGTTGTGCATGGTGAATTTAAGCAAATAAAAGAAAGTTTAAAGGATGGAAATTGAATGTGTGTGTACACCATAAGCTCAATTTTCAGTGCAATTAACTTTATGGATAAAAACTGAGGTTCAGAGAGAAATGCTGCTTGGCAAAAGGTCACAGAATAAGCAAGTGACTTAATGGATTCCAGGACTTGATGATATTGTCTCTTATACTTTAGGGAGCAAAGGTAAGATAAGAAACATGGGCCAAGAGCAAAGGATAGACCATTAGATTTGACAAGGACTATGTCATTGCTTACTTTGGTAATTATAGTTTCTTTGTGGTAATCCTGCTGTAAACTGAAGTAAACCTTTCAAGTTTTTTGAGATTGTAAGAATACATGCAAGTGAAAGTAGATAAATGTAACCCTGTTTTAGATTTCCCATCATAGACAGAGTAAAGGCAAACAATATTTGAAAAATGTGACAAGCATAAAATTTTGGTTAAAAAATGTAACTGAACGGGTCTCTTGGGATTAGTATATAAGAAAATGGAAATTAGATGAAGCTGTAGAAATATTAAGTGTCATACCTAGAAGCAGTTCCTAAAAGTTAGGTTTGCTATATACTGAAATTTGTTAGTAAGAGAGACTGTATAATCTGTTTTCATCTCCCAACTCCACAACTGAAAGAAAACCCCAAGTGTATTTAAACTAATTCTCCTCTTATCCCATGTGTACATCACAACAGTGATACATGTGGAAAAATTTAGTAACATCTGAGTCTTGCTACTTACCAACTGTTCGCTTTCTAGTAAACCAAATTCATAGTTTTGGCTTTTGTCCCCTTAGGCACGCCCTTCTGAAATCAAGTTCTAGTTATTAGGATAAAGTTTAATTTTAAATTTTTTTTCATTTAGTTTATTGGTACATTTTAGGTATACAATACAGTTACATTCCTCATTGGGATCTTGTACCTTTACATGATGTATCTTGGTTCTTATTTTTCCCAATTCCCCTGCCCTCCCTTCACGCCCTCCACCCGTCCCTATTTATGAAGACTTTGTTTCCATGTTTTTCTTTTTCTCATATTTTTTCTTTTCCCTTTCCCGACACATATGTGTAAATACTGAATAGTTTCTCTCGTGTGAAAAACTAAAAGTGCAAATAAGAATCAAAATGTATAACTGATATTGTGAAATTGTAAGATGAAGTTTATTTTTAAGAAATAGAGAGTATCAAACAGGCTTCAGCAAAAGAGAATTTTATTTCTAGCTCCCATTAAAGTTGTCTATAGGCGGAGACCAGAACTGCTGTGGCACTTCATTGAAGTCATCAGCAAGCAAACTTCAGTTTGGCTCAATATTCCACCCCTCCAGAAGAACGTGCTACATATCTCAATGGCTCAATATGATTAGTGAGGTTCTAGCCATTCCACCTCCATCCCAAATAAGAGGATGATGGATGTGAAGATGAAGGGCATGCTTACTTCTTCCAGATTGCTTGTCAGTCCCACCAATTATATTTCACTGGTGACACCGTGAAGCAAAGGTGGAAAGAAAGTAGTTCTCTCTGCCTTGTATAATGACACTTCTTACATTAAAATAGGGACAAAATTCCCCTTGGCACAAGTATGCATTGTAAATCATTTCCATGACCATTTTCTTCCTGTTTGACAGGTATTTCATACCTTCTGTCCTGCAGCAAATTGCCTTTGACCCATCTTTCCTCATTCTCACATGATAATCTTGCTTTCAATTTTTGTGGGAAAAAAAGAACCAATAAGAACTTTAATATCTCATCTTGTTACAAACAAAAATGTCAAAAGCTCTTTTATATCTACCTATATAGTCTACATCTTTTTTGCATTTATGATACATAAAGTCTCTAGAATGATAGCCTCTAGGACCAGATCACTTGAGTTTGGAAACTAATTCTATAACTTACTAGATTATCCTCTGTGTTTCTCGTTTAGTCCTTTTAAAATGCGAATAGTACTAGAATGTAAGGTTATAGAGTTATTTTGAAAATTAAATGAATATATATATATGGAATCCATACTAAATTTTAGCTCTTATTATTAATGGATCCCATTACTTCATGCTTACTCAAAAGAAGTGTTAAAATATCCTCCTACCTCTCTTGCATCATAAATTTCCCTATCTTTAGTGGGACATTTCAATTAGTATACAAACATATTGTAACATCACTCCCTTTAAGAAACAAAGAGACAAACTAGGACTAGGGATGGAGCTCAGTGGTAGAGTGCTTACCTAGTCTGTGCAGTCCCCTGCATTCGATCCCTGCTATCCCCAAAACAAAGTCAGAAAACAGTTGCTAAGTCCTATATCTTTATCCAGCTACTAGTATATATTTAGCTTCTCTTTAGAGCAAATTCCTTGAAATATTTGTTTCTACTTACGGTTTCTAATTCCTCACCTCTTCCTTTTTTTAAAAAAACCCTGTAGTTTCAATTACTCTTTTTGAAACACTTCAAGGCCAATAATCATGTGCATTTTTCAAAATAAAATGATCAATTTTGTCAATTCTCATCTCATTCAAATTCTTCATAGCCTTACCAAATGATCACACCTTCCATCCTAAAGAATGTTCCGCTAGCCTTGGGGCTATGAGGCTCTCCTACTGTTCTTTCAAAAAACAAAAAAAGAAGAAGAAAGAAAGAAAACTTTCTTTCCACTCCTTCTGTAATACTTATTCTGGTCTTCTATAAATATGTATTTTCTGCCAAGCATCAAAAATTAAAGTGCCCCAGGGTTCAGTACTTGAACTTCTCACTAGATTGATAAATAATATTAAGTGTTGAGTCACCTTAAATTTGCATCTGTGATTCAGGCTTCTCCCATGAACTCTACATAGATTTCAATGTTTAATTGTCAAATAATCAGATCCATTTGGATAGAGAGAGGCTTCAGAAAGCTAATGTAGTTAAAAGAGAAGTCTTCACTCTTGTTAACCCCTATCCTATAAATTTCCCCATCTTGGTAATAGACATCATGATCTACCAGATGGATAAAACAAAACCTAGTAAACATCCTTGACTCAACACTTCTTCCAGTATGGTACCTTCAACTCAATTGCAAATTCTATTAGTTCTGGCCCAACTGCTACGCCTATCCTGAATTGTCTCTTTCTGTGACTGTCACTCTGCCACTTGAGTGCAAGAACAACTATTTCCCAATGAATCACTAGACTATCTTCCCTACTGGTATCCCTACTACCACTGGATCTACCAGAATAGTCTTGGTAAAATACTGATAAAGTTCACTACACTGCTCTACCTATAGCCATCTCATGTCTGCCTCAGGGTTTTAGGAAGATCTAAAAGTTCCAACCAGGCCCTCCAAGAATCACTGGCCTTATTTCAGATCACTCTCCTCATGCTCACCAGTGGAACCTTTCTTTTCTTCAAATGTCTCAGCTCATTCCTATGTCAAAGCCTGTCGTGTTGTAGTTCCCATCGTCTGAATACTCTACCATAAGATCTTCATAGGATTTGTTCTCTCACTTTACTTAGCACTCTTAATGTTCAGGTGCCCCTCTCCCTGAACAGTCTTTCAAGAACATCCTATCTTCAGTATTTCTTCCCTCTACTTCCTATAATGTTCTCCCTTAGTCTCCTTTTTATGATGGCACTTCTGCAGTAAAAGTCATCCAACTTTTAAAAATTTATCTGTTATGTTAACACATGAAAATGTTAGCTCTATGAAGGCAGAAGTTACATAACCAGCATTTAATCTGGATGTGATAAAGACACTCAAGTATTATGTATAATACTCAAATATTACATTTTGTATTCAATTTACCAACAAGAAAGAACACAAACGAAAGAAGATGAAATGTCAGTGATCTGGTATATTCCTGAAATTTGAGTATATCTAATCATATCACTGCTTTTCTAGGACACTAGAGCAAAATTTTTATCTTTTTATTCTCCCAACAACATACAATGGCCCTCCAAAACTATAATACTTTAGGTTTAAGATATTTCTAAAAGTACGGCAAGATAAAAAACACAAATGAGATAGATAAGTGACATATCATTGCAAGAGTTAAGAATATATAAGAATACTGATATTCAATTGTTTAACATGCCCACCAACATATGTATTATATCTATACTATGTAAAAATATAAGGCAAGAATATAAACAGAAAACCAATTATGTTAGTCAAATGAGCCAAGTTTTGAGAAATAGTTACAAGTTTAAGAATATTTGAATGGCCACAGTGGTTGGACCGGTCTGCACTCCCACCAACAATGGAGAAGGGTTCCTTTCTCCCCATAGCCTTCAAGAGTTTGTTGTTGGTTGATTTCTTGATAGCAGCAATTCTTTCTGTGAGGTGGAATCTCAGTGTTGTTTTCATCTGCATCTCTTGAATGACCAGTGATGTTGAACATTTTTCCATATCTTTATTTGCTGCTATTACTTCTTTGTCTGAGAAATGTTTATCCATTTCAGATGCCAATTTTTGAATTGCGTCTTTAAATTTGGGGGTCTGATTTTTGTCAGTTCTTTATATATTCCAGATAGTAGTCCTTTGTCTGAGAAACAGCTAGTTAAAATTTTTTCCCACATTGTAGGTTGTCTTTTAGCTCTGTTCGTGGTTTCTCTTGCAATGCAGAAGCTTTGTAATAGGATAAGATCCAAGTTGTTGATTCTCTGTGCTAGTTTCTATGCTACAGAGGTTTTGTTCAGAAAGTCTTTTTCTATGCCAATGTCTTCAAGAGTTCTACCTAACCTATCTTCCAGCAAGTTTAGTGTTGTTGTTTTAATATTTAGATCTTTGATCCACTTAAACTTAATGAAAAAAAAGAATATATGAATGGCAAGTTAAAAACTAACAGAATCAATATAATTGAATCTATACATACATATTATTAGAAGCATCCTTATAAATGCAATATGAACCTGAAACCTTGAGCCGTCTGACAGTTTTCATCCACAAAGTCCTTTATCATGTAATTGAATGTTTGAAAGCTGAAATCCAGATACAGTAGTGTCCACTAATCCAGGCTATAAAGAAACATATATGTAAAATATAAATCCTGGAAATGGTGTAGATGTGTTTTTCTCATACTTTCTCATTTAATATTATTATATAGATAAACAAATTTATCCATTTATGTATCCTATGTTTCAGACATAGTTTAAGCATTTTACCTATATTTATTTTCATAATCCTCATAGAAAACTCTTTTCTAGTCAGAAAACTGGTATTATGCTTACTTAAACCTAGAGTGGATAAAAAACAGGCCTGATAGGTCAAAACAGGCCAGCCATCTATTTTTGCCAATAAAGTTTTATTTGAACACAGTCATTCTCATTTGTTTACATATCGTCTATGACTGCTTTCATGCAACAAAACAGGTTTCACTAGGTGCAACAGAATCTGTAGACACGTGGAGTCAAAAAAAATATTGTCTTTCCGCAAAAATCCACTGCTTTCCAGTTTAATCTAATAATGCACAATTTGTTGTAATTTCCTATATGTTATTTGATAAGTGTTTGGTTGACTGATTTTAGTAGTATTATACAGATGAACAGAAAATGATTTCTGAAAATCTGAAACTGGTTGTCTAAAATTAAGTGCCAACTGCTAAATTTTTGTCTTTTTACCTGGAACACCTTTATAAATATCCAATCCATTTCAATGTCTACAAATTCAAAACATATAAGTTTTTTTTCAAAGTCTTAAGAAGCTCTTGGGAAAGTAATGCACATCTCACACAAAGCACATGCTTGCACTGGAGCCTGACTTGTCCAGTGGGTGGTGTCTGCCTGCCCCCAGCTCATAAACCAGTGTGAAGCATGAAGGTGGACCTCCATAGTTTTGGACTTGATTCACTAACAAGGTAGATGTTTTACTCTCACTAGAACTCTTTCCTATTTCCATTTTTTGATAATACAACTGAAGATTACATGACACACTCTACAACACTCATGTTGTTATATCGCCTGATGAATGAGGAACCAACTGAAGCTTTTCCTAACAGAGAACATCCGTTTCTACAAAGAAAAATATTAATATGTTAGAAGACTTGAGAAACAAAGCCCAAACGTTGCTAGTCATAATATCATAGAGGAGTTCCCTACATGTATTCGCATAAATTACATAAAGATGGATATCTATGCTCAAAATCAATTGTTTGAATATTGTAAATGGTATTTGTTAAAGTTATAAAAATTAAAGCTATTGGTGAATTTGGTGTTTCATAAAATGCTGGTAGTATTTTAAGCATTATCTTCCTAAAATTCTCTAAATTGTCTTCTTAGCATTTATATTTCAAAAGCACCAGAAATCGGTATTAATTAAAAACAGCTTCTTCTCATTAATTCTATTGCTGCAGGATACTGTGAATTTTACCAGTCTTTGCCAAGTCAATTCCAACTACTTACGACTGAAAAAATATCCTTTTATTATGATTCCAGGATCTAGGTCAAGGAGAAAAATAAAGAGGGAAAAAAATAGAAAATCAAACAAACACTTAAAAATAGTAAGTCTTGAAGTTCTAAAACCTTAATAAAGTTTTGGAACCTCTTTGAGACATTGGAAAGGGCTGAGTGATATTGTGCATCTTTCTATTTTAGAAGTCCTGTCGAGAGTATGTGTGAGGAGAGACGGAACAAATTGCTCAATGAAAGTAATGGGGTCATCCCCTCAGCTGCCTTCAGGGATGATGTAAATCTGGATGTTCTTCATTCCATTTCTATTCTTTTCTCTTCCTTATGTAGCTCCCAGCGATTTCAGCTTAGGTCCACTGGAGTTCATTGCGAGGTGCATTTCTCCTTGTAGACTGTTCTTCCTGTCAACCCTCATGAGTTTTCTTTCTTAAATACCTTCATTTTCAGATCAAAACTTGAAGTCAAGTGCTTTGAAAAATGTTAATGCTGTTATAATAAGAAGTGATATCTCCTTTTTAAACCCTACATGTTATTGCTCTCTTTCTTTGTGTTTTGTTCAAGGTGAACCTGACTAATAGGTCAAACGTGCCAGTTTTTCATCACCAGAGAAATGGTTAGTATAAAACAACTAAATAAGCTTCATAACCTTATGCTGATTTTTCTTAGACAGATTTTATGAATAAAAGTCTCACTAATGATCTTCACTTTTTAATGCCTGGAAGAGACATGTTGAAAACACTTTTGACATTGTTAACTTAATATTCTATAGTTGACTATCTTGTTTTCTTAACAAAAAATATCAACAATATGTTTAAAATGAAATGAATTGGTTCCTAAACCAGGTAACAACATAGTTGGATGAAATCTTATTTTTTCAGCAGCATTATTGATGAAAAATCTTACAAATAGATTTATTATACAAGCATAATATTACAACAGGGAACAAAATGCAGTTAGCATACTTTATATATTCTTACACTGTAGGAAGCAGAAATGTTTAAAATAATGTTAGTTTTGAGGTATTTTTAGATTTGACTGTTAATATGACACAATTAAAAGACTCTCAGATTAGTTAAAATCTTAAATTTAAAAATGAATGTTAATCACTACAAAGAGTCATTTGTTCCACAAAAATACAGTGCGATTCCAAAGACCAGGTATAGAAAGCAGGCAATAAGCAGGTGTATTTGCCATAGATAATTTTAAAACAATAATACAAATGGCTTCAAACCAATCTACTTTCTTATTTTCACCATGTCTTGGTAATTATCAATAATATCTCCACTACCAAATTATTCCTCTAAAAAACAACCATTCTTTTGGTTTTATCCTTAAAATCTTTTATTGGTACATTTTGGGTAAACAATACATTTACATTTATCATTGGGTGCTTGTACCTGAACATGATGTATCTTGGTTCTTATTTTTTTCCCCCATTACCTGTGCACCCTTCATCCCCTCCACCCTTCCCTATTTACATAGACTTTGTTTCCATTTTTTTTCTTTTCTCATAATTTTTCCTTTCCCCTTCCCCTCCCACCACCCCTACCCCTTTGGACGTTTTCTTCCTATTTCAAATTATCAATTATTTGTTTTAATCATTTTAATTCTTATTTACACTTTCAGTTTCTCACACTGGAGAAACTATTCGGTATTTACACATGTGTGTTCTATTTATTTCACTTATGAGTATGGCTTCAATATACATCCATTTAACTATAAATGTCTCTAGTTCCTCTTTCTTTATGGGTGAGTAGTACTCCATTTTATAAAAAAAAAACAAAAACACATCTTTTTATCTAGTTTCCAGTTGATGGGCACTTGGGATGTTTCCAAGCTTTAGCTATTACAAGCTGTGCTGCTATAAACATGGGTGCACATATATCGCTGTGGTATGATTCTTTTAATTCTTTTGGGAAGATACCCAGCAGGGGAATAACTGGGCCAAATGGGACCTCTAGTCCTGGTACTTTGAGGTATCTCCATACTGATTTCCACAGTGGTTGCACCAGTCTGCACTCCCACCAATAATGGAGAAGCGTTCCTTTCTCCCCACACCCCACCAACATTTGTTATTGGTTGATTTCTTGATAGCAGCAATTCTTTCTGGGATGAGGTGTAATCTCAGTCTTGTTTTCATCTGCATTTCTCGAATAACCAGTGATGTTGAACATTTTTTCATATGTTAATTTGCTGCTTTTAGTTCTTTGTGTGAGAAATGTCTCTTCATTTCAGATGTCCATTTTTGAATTGGTTTTTCTAATTTGGGGGGACTTATTTTTTTCAGTTCTTTATGTATTTTAGATAGTAGTCCTTTGTCTATGTTACAGCTGTGAAAAATTTTTCCCACATTGTAGGTTGTCTCTTAGTTCTGTTGATGGTTTCTTTTGCAGTGCAGAAGCTTTTTAATAAGATGAGATCCCAATTGTTTGTTCTTTGTTCTAGTTCCCGTGCTATTGAGGCTTTGTTCATATAGTCTTTTCCTATGCCAATGTCTTCAAGAGTTCTACCTAACTTTTCTTCCAGCAATGTTAATTTTTCTGTCTTAATATTTAGATCTTTACTCCACTTCTATATTAGTTTAGTCATGATAATGGGTATGGGTCTAGTTTTAATCTTTGGCAGGTTGAAATCCAGTTTTTACAACACCATTTATTAAATAGGCTATCTTTCCTCCAATGAGAGTGAAAACAACCATTCTTGCTCCAAATTCTAAGCAATTGTGGTAGTTTTGGTTGAATTTCAGTAAAATATGTATAAGATACAAGTTAGCAATTTTTTAACTACTTACCCTTGAATAAACATTAAACTCTACCTGGAATTTAACATGGTGGATTCCCAGATACATATTTCATCCTGACATACATAGATTTGGCAGTAAGGGTTTTTTTAAAGTTCAAGTTCCTAAAAGCTCCAAATCAAAATCACTTGAGCAAGTTCCTAAAAGCTCTGAGTTGAAATTGTTAAAGGTCTCTTTGTGTGCTGCTGTCTCCAAACTCTGGGTGTTACATAATATTTCTTTTAAAATTAGATTTAAAATAAATGATAATCTCATCATGATTGTAAAGGTCAAGAAATAGAATCTGTCTCTTCAGTGCTGACATATTTATGACAACATGGGAATTTTGTGTTAAAATTTCTTTTCATTTAGTGATATTTGAAAGTCTTTAAAATTTATCCCAAATAAAGATATAGACTATATAATAATTTCTAGAATTTATGGAAAGCTGGGATTTTTTTTTAATCTGTGAAATTTACCTTTATATTTAAGACTATTCCTAACTATATGGATATCTGTTTGCTCATGTCAAAAAAGATTTTCAAAATTAAACTTAATAAAAGTGACTCACCAAAGTCATTGGCAACTATATGGAGGTTAAAACTTGAAACTAGAAACTATACTCTTATTAAATTCTGAAAGAGATAAATAGGCTTATATTTTCTCATTATTCAGAAAATGTATTAAACATTTTTATTCATATTTTACCTATTTTGTTGCACTGTAACATTTAAATTATCTATTCATTTTCTTGACATATATGATCTATATGAATGTATGTGATTTTTTTCTTTTCTGGCCATCATTCTTTATTTTATATTGTGATTATTACTAAAGCTAATGTTGTAAAGAGTAGGACAGTGATAAAAAAAATATATGCTGCATTTGTCAAATGTGCTTGATATGCCATTGCAAGGTAAAGGACTGGAGAAAACTTCAGGTGTGAAGCCATCAAAAAGGACATGTGCAAGCGCAAGGACCCAAGTTCAATCCCTGGTACCAAAAAAAATAAATAAATAAGGACATGTTGATTTGTCTGTAAGGAAGAAATCATTTGCTTGATGCCTCTACCTATATTTGCTGACCTCAGTGCCTTGCGTTTCTCTCTTTTGAAACATGACCATTAGACTTGTGCGCCTGCTGCTCCTAGAAACTGATCTTGACCAGGTCATTAATTACCTCATTTTATTTAATCTCTCAGTAGTACTACTCCCTCCACCCTTGATTCTATAGCATCTCTCTTACTCAGACATTTTCTTTTCTTTCTTCCTCTATTCCCCAGACCTTTTGTATTTATTGTTCTGAGACAGGGTCTGGCTAAATTACCCAGGCTGGGCTTGAACTTGTACTCCTCCTGTCTCACTCTCCTAGCATTGTGGGATTGCAGGAATGCACCATCATACCCTTCTCAGTATTTTCTTAATAAGTCATTAGTCTCACTCCCTTCCAAAATGATTTTCCTCTATGTTCCCAGTTTGTTCTTACCAAAGAGCCTGTCAAACTGAATCAGCATTATGGTTTTGGCTTTATTATTTTAAATTACTTTAATGGTTTATGAACTCACTGTAGAAAATTAGTTCTCCTTAGTAAGGTATATAATCAGACTTTGATCCAACCCTATCTCTTGCCATACCTGGAGAAAGCCAATTCTTTAACTATTTCAAAATATTTGGAGTTTAATATTTAGTATGCCTCTGTAACTTTCTCATTGCCTACTCAACAAAAACCTCACTACTCTGAGAATACAATGAAGTAATACTTTTTTGAAAACTTTCCTCACTATCACAGCCAGTAATATTAAAAACTCCCAACTTACATTATTAATGACAGTTCAAACTATACCCTGAAAGCTTTATATTTATCCAATTTCTAGCTCTCTCTAAACTGCAAACTCCCAGACAGCAGCTACCTTACCTTAATTATTTTAATATTTGTGGCATCTAGAATATATAGTAGGTCATTGATGCCCATGATTCCCAAATAAACAAACAACTCATCTTCTTTTTTCTTTTATTGCCCTCACTTTTGTTACCTCTATAGCCTTATTTTATTGTCTCAACTTAAAATAGGCTTAAAAGACATAGTATATTTATCCTTTATTTATAAGCATTTACTGAGACTCTGCAGGATAACAGCATATGTGTGACTGGGGTATGTGTACATTTGTATAAAGTGTGAAGAAGAATATCATAGAAAAGTATACAAAACCTTGCCCTCAAATCTTTGCTTATTTCTGTGGTTCTGCTCCTCATGAACTCTATACACTTATTTCCTAAGGCAGGTGGACAACCTCAATAGAGTTGATAAGGGCCCTTTTCCACCTCAGAATTATTGGGAAGCTAATTACACATAAATCTTTGGACTAAGATTCTAGCCTGGACTTGCCCATGAAAACTTCACATATTTATATTCATATTTTATGCAATATGATTGAATTTGTTTTAGATATATTACATTCACAATTTTGTTTTGCTTATTAAAAGGTGACCTGTAAATCCCACCCATCTATAAACATCTGTTAAAACCTTAAGGAATTAGAAAACCCAGACCTATCCCCTGCCTCTGCTATTTATTAAACACTTTCTATGTTCTATAATTGACATATATTTATGTATATTTATTCAGCAGCTCATAGCATAGTTAAGAGTTCTCGGTATACTACCTGAATTGTGCTAAATATTATTCACACAACATTGTATTGAATCCTCATGTAAATCCTATGAGGGAAATGTTGCATTGTTCTCTTTTTAAAGTGAAGAAAGGAACACCCAGAGAGATTCAGGGATTTGTCCAAAATTACACAACCCAGATCTCAAGGAAAGCTTTCATATTCTAATTCTGTATACTAAACTATTACTTTATATAGCTTCAGCCAAAATTAACCCCTTATGTGCATTTTGATAACTGCAAATCCAATAAGAAAACGGGTTTCATTCCTTCAATATCTTATTTGTGATTGCATACAGAAATATCTCTGGGCAAAAAGCACATAGACTGATATTTATGTATATGAGTTATGTCCCTGTGTACAAACTAAAAGGGTAGGAAAATCAGCAGAAAGAAAATATAGAGGAGCATAAAATGCCAAAATGAAGATATTGCCAACATAATAATATTAAGTAGTTTTAGTCTTGAATGTGAAAATAGAAAATTACCCAGGCTAATATGGGAGCAAATCAAAACTGTTGTGAGCTCACATATGTACTTCTTCTACAAAATATACTAGTTTCTTATATTCTTCCAATTTTAGCCAACATATTGCAAATATCAACATCTAATATGTACTTTAAATAGCACAGTTGCAAACTGGGATGTCTGCTTTGGGGAATAAATAGTCTAAAGTTTTGTGAATACTGTAGATTATTTCGTGTTAATAATTTGTATAAATTGCCATGCCTTTGTCTGTTTTGTCACCTCTACCTTTTCCTTGCCAAAAGTCTAGTATAACTTACTTCCTAAATTTAGCTTCATTTCAAATGTTACTTAGTGCTTCACTGAAGTCACTGTTTCTCTATTCTGTTGTAACAGTGGCCGATCCAAAGGTCATGTGCTGCCACTGACTGTGGAACAAAGTTCCCAAATGTCTCCAATTGCCATTTCAAGAAGGTGTTGCTAGATAACTGTATTCCCAGCCAACTCAGCGTATCAAATTCAAGGAGATCATTTTTAAGCTATAATAGAATTTTCATTGAGGCAATTTGTCTTCAAAACCTGAGATATGATTTGCTCAGTTATCCTCAGATTTTGTCTGAGAAATCAAGCGAAGATATTGTCAAATAGTGGCTTTGCCTATTTTGATCACGAGTACAAAGCAATATGATGACAGTGTCATTTGGGAGTTCCATTTACATAAAACAAATTTATAATTGAAGTGCAATTTTGTGGTCACCAGAGTTAATGAATGGGGCTTTTAAGAACCTTTACTTAATAACAATAAAATGCCATTTTTACAAGACTTAATGTTGGAAGAATTAATGCACCTCACAGCCTGACCTTCAGCTGCTCTTTTGATGGTAACTACTGCATCATTTCAGGCTTAGAAATTCTCCAGATTTAAAGTTGACATTATAAAATCAGCATTCCTAGATATTTTTAATAAAATTGGGCTATTAATTGTGTATGGATAGAGCAGGCTCTAGTATGCAGGAAATATTTTAATAAGAAAGTAATGTCCATGAAGATTTAGATAACGCTTAGCCTCCAAAGCACCCAAATAACTTGTACTGATATGCAGGTGTTAAAAATGATTTGCCTAATGCATCATCATAACTGATCTGGGAGGCTTTCCACCAGTAATTGTTTTTGCAAAATAAATATTCAGTTAAGGAGTCAATAACAACCACTTCCCCCAACTCTTCACAAGGATGCATGACAAAACACTATGCAGTGGGACAGTAAATAGCCCACTGCCCTGCTCATGGACAGACACAGCAAAGCAAAGCAGATCTAAACATTCTAAATAGTAGGGTGTGGAGACTTCCTAATGATTCCCATGTGAATCATTAACTGGAGCTTGTGTTACAAAATTACATAATATGTTCTAGTGGCCTGTGAAGTGTTTTCACACATCTCGGTATTCATTACAGGAGACCTGGAAAAGAGTCACCAAGTTGTCTTGATTTGCCAAACGGGATAAACAAACCTCCTTTGACAGACAGATGCAAGAGAAACTATACTTTTCTATACTGGTTGGTAGATTTCAAATTGAAGGGAAGTGATTACTCAGTTCAAAACCTAAGTGAACAGACTATTCAAGCTCATTTAACAGCTTCCTGGAAAAAAAAAAACTTGTAAGGGAATATAGCTAAAGATCAAACTTTAAAATTTGAGAACAAATCTGAATTAAGGATCCAAAATTTTTAATTATTTCAGAAGAAGCATCTTTATTTATTCATTTGTTGATTTATAAATTTATGTATTGCACGTAGCAAACCAAGTCCTTTTCCTGGACAAGCAGATACAAAGATTAGATTAGACAGACATGGAATTATTTGGAGTCACATGAGAGAAGGGCTGGAAGACTTATGTATGATAGAAAACAAGATGGAGCCATGCAAGGCTGGGAAACCTGTTCCACATCAACACAGGACTGATTCTTTTAGAGACGAGGAGGAAGACAGAGAGGAAAGGAACCAGGGAATAATACTGTAGCATATTCTGTGAAAGACTCAGCCAAAGTGACCAGGAATCCTTGAGTCGATGATTCCATCAGAGGAGGGGACTGGGTCTGCCTTAGTATTGGCGTCGCATTGAGTGGGAGCCACTCTCAGCAAGGGGACCTCACCAAAAGTGTAACAGATCCTGTTGTGGGAGTTAGGAGAGAACATTTTCACAAGCAGCACAGAGCCAAAAGTCAGCCACTGTGTCTTCATCAAAATAAATAATTTAGTCAAACTCTGACCTTCAAAGGATAAAGAAAGATGAGTGATTTTACTTCAACTTTGAAGTTATCAAGCACATTTCTTTTATAGGTAAATGAACATTAGCATAGAAAATTGAGCTAAAATTAATGAACATTTCAACGGACCATAAAAATAGTAAATCATCCTAATTGATGAGTATCTTTACCTGTATTCCTTGTTTGTTGACATTAACTGCCTTCAGTATACATAAGCACACAGAATCTTACAATTCTAATGGATCAAGAGAGTATTGGCATCAGTTGAACAAAGCTAGTAGAAAAAAAAAGAGTGAGACCACTCAGATAATGAAAAGATACATTCATAGGACAGAAACAAAGGTAAATAGAAATTTATGAGTCTAATATTTGATATATAAGATGTGTCAGTCACTATGGTATGACGTTTACAAGAGAGACAAAGTTGAGAAGGAAAGAAACCTACGACTAAACTAAGTTTAAAAAGGGAGTTCTATTTGGCTTTGATATTGCAAGTTGTCAAAAGGTCTGGCTTGTGTCAATGATATCTGTTTGTACTGGTGAAAACCTGCCTAGATGAGCTGTTTGCAGGGAAAACAGATGATCTGTGGCTTTCTTTTTCTTGAATGCATTGAAACTGGCTTTCACTGAATTGAAGTAAGTGACATGCAGTGGCTTTATTGCTGTTGGTTTAAGGTTGCCAAATAAGCCCGTTCACATATTTTGTTACTTTGTTGTTGTATATATTGTGTGTGATATCTCCAATCTGGACCAATGGTTTCTAGTCCCTTTTTTATGTAACTGTTTTAATGATATGATGCTTTGAAGCAATGTCTTCCATGTATAGGGGTCTGAGAGCCTTGGGGAAAGAATGATAAAGACAGAGATTTTATTCCAATCTTTCTGAATGCTTTCATGAAACATATATATTACTATAAATGTTATCTGCCTACTCTCAAGAAAATGAAGAGATCACACTAGATCTCTGTTTTTCAAACAGCTTCACTGAACCCTAGGAATTTCTCAGCATATCTCATATGACACTTTGGAAAACAAAGAAAAACTGTGATTACAGGGCAGTGGATTAGCTGTTTTACATTTGAGTTTCATAAATGATTCTATCTGAACAAAAAACTCAAGGATTACAAATATCTGAATTAAATCATTCCTATGGTCTCTTTAGCAATATATTTTAAATCTTTTGATTAAAACTCCGAGTAATGGGGAACTCATAGAAAGTGCAGTGGGATAACCCTAGAAAATATTTTTCTATGCACAGAAACTCTTTTATGTATACCTAAACAGCAGCTCTTGATGAATAACAATATTTCATTTATGTTCTGATAGATAGCTCATTGTATGGTAAACTAAAACATGCTGCCCCCACAGATACCTATATCCCAACAAATGGAACCTGTGAATGCATAGAATAGTATCTAAAGCAACTTCTTATGATAAAAGTGTCTCCACAAAGGTAATAAAGTTATGGATCTTGAGATAGAAAATTACTCTAGATCTGTGGTGGTGAGCCTATGGCAGGAGTGCCATGCTGGGCTGTTTTTATCATTGAAAGCCCTGAAAGGTTCAGGATCACTGCTCTAGATTATCCTGGGAGACTAACTGCTATCACATATATCCTTTTTAAAATGAGACAATGGGTAATGTGAAACAGAAAGTAGATAGAGCAGCGAGAGACCTGAAGATGCTGACTTAGAAGTTTAGACCGACGTAGCCACAAGCCAAGGATTGCTGCCAGCCATCAGAAACTGGAACGGACAATGAATGAATTCTCTCCTGGAGCCTGCAGAGGGAGTATGGCCCTGTGGAGATTTTTCTTTCATTCCAGTGAAACTGATTTCATGTTTCTGTTTTCTAGAATTATAAGTGAGTAAATTTCTTATTTTTTATTTCATAGAAAATATCATAATCAAATAATGAGAGAATAACTACAGTTATTACACTGTGATTTTTTGTCTTCAAACTAGTTACACAAGAAATGAATATATTTCTGTTCTTTTAAGTCTTCATAGTTTGCGGTAGTCTGTTGTATCAGCCAAAGAAATCTAACATACATAGGGAAAGACTATCTTTTTCTTAGATCTTAATTTCCATCTTCTGCAAAGACACATACATACACACACACACACACGGGCTAGCTATAAGCTAAAGAAAATGATAGTTATGTGGTATCATCTGGAAATACCACTTTGTAATTTGAAAAATAGTTCCAGTGTGATTTTCAGTAACCTGTAATATAGGATCTTTTTGTTTTAGTACACATTTTGTTGAAGTAAATCATCACACAGAAAACTAAATATATCCTAAGCATAGATTGTGATGAACTTTTCACAAGGTCAATATGTGTGCATAAAGAGTACCAGGAGCGATCTTTGTCTTTCTTCTAGTAATTAATGCCCCAGTGGTAAACACCATATTGACATCTAACACGCAGTAGAGCTCTATTTCCCTTTTCAATATATTATCCAAAAGGAATTATACAAAACACATTATTTTTAGTGGTCTACTTTGCTTATATTTTTGTCATTATTCTATGTTGTTAATATAGTAGTAGATTATGTACTTTCATTGTTCTAGAACATTGTATGACTATACATTGTGCTGTATATTATACATTGAACATTGTACTGTATGACTATACCACAGAAAATATCTATTGGTGGCTATTCTTATTATTTACACTTTTTTAACTATTATACTTAGCACCACTATGAATATCCTTGGGGTCATAAGCAACTGTCTTTTAGATGAAGAGGGTCCAAGGTGAAAGGGCTGGGCAATAGTTTACGCACATTTAGAGCAGAGTATTTTAGTATAACTATCATTTCAAAATTATCCCTGTCATTCCATCATTTGATCTTAAAATTATATGTGAACTCTGAACAACCTTAGCACTTTTATCATATATTCTTAGAGAAAGTAGATAAAACTCTGAAGTCAGAGTCTTATAATTAAGCTTATCATCATCAACACCATCATCATCATCATTTGAAAATCAACATATCAAACCCAGGGCTTTATACTTGCTAGGCAAGTGCTCTACAACAGACCTGTACCTTCTGATCCTTCATTTGTTTATATTTTTAAAGGTCACTTTAATGTACTAAAGTATTTTGTAAGCGGATAAAAAAAAAGCTGAAACTTGGTACCTGGCTCTTTTCAAGTTTCATTTTCATTTGATTTTCTAGGAGGAAGAACATCAAACCCACAAAAGTCCTTAGTAAAGATGATAATTTATCATGAGAGGTGTATCTAAAACATCTTAATAATCATGCAGCTTCTCATATAATCCAGAAGGATGTAAATCTATGATGACGCACATGATCTCAGATTTCAATGGATGCAAAAATGAAAATATAATTAATCCAACTGTTTCTTTGAGATGCTTCCAACCTTTACAGCCAGCATAAAATGGTGATGTTTTCCCTTTTACAGCAGAAACAGTATCTTTTTTTAAATGTTTGGCTTTGATTATTTTTTTAAATTTCCTTCTCCTCCTTCCTAGAATAGTAAAGCTCTGAGCTCCATATAAGCAAGTATAAAGGATTGCATAAAACACAGAATGATAAACTTTATAGAGAAAAGCACTAGGCTTTAATCTATAATACTCTCAGGTTGAGGCTGAAAGAATCAGAGGTCTAAAGGTTTACAGACTCAGAATGAAAGCATGCATAACACCTATCTCTGAAAATTAGGTCATGTTAACAGAACCATTTGACTGCTCACTTTGCATCTGAAAATCCAATATTTGAGGAAATGTGACTATTTTAAAGACAGACCTGTGTCAGCAGTTATAAAAATTTGGATTAAAGCACTGAAAATAGTCTCCTTTCTTTGTCCTTCTAATTAGTCCAGATTCTGTTAGAATATCTGCCTTCATCCTACACCTTCACACCCAGCAGTGGTCACTAATTCAGAACTAATTTGCAAAGGTCAGGCCAAAATCTGGAAGCATTCTAAGAACCTATGACTGTGGTCCAATATTGCTGAGTATACAAAGGGTACACAGCTTTTGGCTAGGCACAATGGATTTTTTTTTAATAAACAAGGTCAGCTAGGAGAAAAATAAAACATGAATCAGTTAAATATAGAAAACCTGAATTTAAAAAACAAAATTATTGATTGTTTCTGTACTATAAAAAACTACACATTCGAGAAAGGACTCTACAGTAAATACTTGCCTCAAATGTGAAATGTATTTTAATAATTCATCTTGTCAATGAACACCTACTAATCAGGGCAATTTCTAGTCATGGGGGATATAATTGTGAATACAACAGGAAAACTCTCCCCCCATGAAGATTATATTTTTATGTGAAGGAGACAACAATCAAAGTTAAATAGAGTATACATTAGGAGCTAGTGGTGATAAGATCTAAGGAGTGGTCACAATTTTAAACAGGCAGCTAGAGAAAATTTCACTGAGCAAAGACTTGAAGGAGGTGACTTTGAGTGGGAGCGGTGCCCAATGGGTAGCTATGGGAAAAACACTTCAGGCAAAGGAAACTAGTGCACTGCACAGATATAAGAGAGAGTGTGTGCACTGTAACAGAAGAGCACAGTGTCCTGGAGTGCCCCCGAGTAGGGCAAACAAGAAGGAAGCACTGAGATAAAAGGAGAGGCAGTGAGGATCCAGATGATAATATACAAGAGCCTTGTGAATAACTGTAGGGACTTGGGATTTTATTCTGAGAGAGAGTATAAGTAGATGTGCAACAGAGGAGGATATTACGGTTTGTAACCCAAGAAATCACACAAGCTGTCATGTTGCCAAGAAAGCAGGTGAGTAGGGGAGAAAATAGAGGAAATTGTTAGGAGACTGTTGAAATAAAACAAGTGAGAGATGGAGCTAGGATCAAGATGCAGCATGTTTGTAAGAATTAGTCAAGCTCTGGGTCTAATTTTAAGGCAGATTTGTCAGAATCTGTTGATGGACTGGAGTGCTTAAGAAAGAGGAGTTAGGAAAAACCCAAGGTTACAGCCTGAGTGCCTGAAAGGATAAAGTTATCACCAAGGAACAATGAGAAGGGTCAAAGTAAAGAATCTGTTGGAGGTTAGCTAAGTGTGACACGCCTATTTAAATCAAAAGTAACAATATTGACTAGGCAGATAGATATATGTGAATGGTGTTCAGGAGAGAGGTCCAGGTTGGAGATTAAAATTTGGAAAACACTGGCAGGAAAACGGTATTTAAAGGCAGAATACTGACAGAATCCTCAAAGCAGCAAGTATAGAAAATGTCCAAAAAATGAAGTCTGGGACCCTACACTGTTTTAGTAACATACCAGTTTTTTTGGAATCTGTTGACAAGAAGGATTAAATATAGGAATGGAGTTCTCTGTGAAATGATTGCTCAAAAAAGAATATTACAGAATAAATTCATACACTGAGTAGTGATTTTAATCAGATGTTTCCTAATTTTCCTTCTCATGATATATGATTTTCATTACTGAAGATGAAATCTTCAATAATGACAACATATCACTACACACCTATGAGAGTAGCCAAACTTCACAATACTGACTATCAAATGCTGGCAGGCAATAATAAGAATCAAAAAGAGCTTTCATTTATAACAGAAGGTAATTCAAAGTGGCAGAGGTGACCTGAAAGACAGTTTAATGGTTGCTTATAAAACTGACACACTTTTACCATAGGACCCAGCAACTGAATTCTTTAAGTTGAAAATGTATGTCCACACAGAAATTCGCATATGTATTATTTTAGCACCTTTATTCATAACTACAAAAAATTTTGCAACCAGCATGCCTTTTAGTAGGTGAATAAATTGCAGTACGTGCAGACAATGGATTACTATTCAGTGCTAAACACAAATGTGCTGTCAAACCATTAAAAGACACGAAGGAAACTTAAATGTGTGTTAGTAAGTGAAATAAGCCAATGTCAAAAGGATAATGTTTGAGTTCAGCAATATGATACTCTAGAAATGGCAAAACAATGGAGACAGTAAATACAATTGTAGTTGCTACGTTTGGGAGGAGGAAGGAATGAATGCACAGAGCATCAAGTATTTGCAGGAGAGTAAAAATACCCTGTATGATACTATAAGGATGGATACATGTCATTACATATTTTTTCAAATTCATAAAATGTCCAACACCAAGAGTGAATCTTTAAGGAAACTCTCCATTTAGATGTTAAGGATATATCAACATAAGTTCTTCAATAGTAACAAATACACCACTGGTGTGGGGATGTTGATAGTGGGAAGCTATGTGCATAGTGAAAAGTGTATATGGGAAAACACTGCATTTTCCTCTCAATTTTTCTATAAACCTAAAGTGGCTCTAAAATATAATCTTTAAAATCGAAATCTTCATGTTTTGTCTTATATCATATTTTATCTTTATAAAGTATATGAATATCAGATATAAATATGCATTAGAATCCCCTGGTTTTTATACATCTTAGATGAGGATCAATCTTGTTCTGTTCTGATGAAGATTTTTACAGTAAAAACTTAGCTGCAAATATTTGAAATTCACTCAATGGAATTTTCAAATATTTGCCATTATAATTTTGAGTAAAAATGACGTAAATATAAAAAGGATATTAGTTAAACCATAAATATCCTGAAACTCCTTGGTTAAATCTGAGTTGATCCTATGTAGAAATATACAGCACTTCCCTTTTAATCTGAAATGTCTAGATCATTTTAAGTCATATGAGGAAAGATTTGATAAAATTGGTGATTTTGGTAAATGTTTTTCTTTGTAGAAAATAAAATTAAATGGTGTCAAAAATATTAAAATGTTATAATTTCATTAATATTTAACAGTACTTATATGTATGTAACAATTTCAATATGGCACGTTTAGTTTCAACTACACATATCTTACATTTCTGAGTAAATTACCTAACTTCTGGAAACCCTGGGAGCAAAAACATCCAGTAAGCCAGACATTACATCATTCCTTCTGCATGCTGTCTGATTATTTAGATTTAGCATGCACATACCATATCATTACAAATAATACCTTTTATCCCCAACATCATCCTAGGTGTGTTCTAAATTCATCAGAGAAGGCTCCTGAAAGATAGTAGTATTTCACCTGTCATGTACACAACAAAAGTACATCTTTTCTGTTCTTTCTTACCACTTGCTTTAAAAAGTACTCAAGATACAGGCAATCATAAAATGAGAATCCCAGCTTGGGTCAAGAATTCAGATATTAAAGAATCAATATGGAATGCTATCAAACTGTACCAGATGACAGCAAGACAGTATCAATAAGAACTGTTTCTCTTTTATCAAGGAACCACCACATTTTCATCATGTTCTTTCTACACTGTGGTCAGTGGAAGCCTCATTTTCAAATATAAAAAGGTTTAATGCCATAAAATGTAAATAATCTATGGGAAAATTCTTTAGAAACATAACCTTTTTTAAAATTAAAAAACTTTCCTTCTGAGATGTAGAGAGGCACAAAATCTACGTAACTCAGTCTCATGTCTTCCACAGGACGTCTCATACCTTTTTAGAGGAATTATAACACTAACAGGGTAAGAAAAAGCTGTCTTAAGTGAAATATGTGTCCCCACAAAAGCTAACCCATACCCATTAGGTGAGTCCAGCCAAGGGTAGGGAGTTTACTGTTCTAGAATGGCCTTAATTCATATCTGATGGTTGGCTAGCGGTCATTGGGGTGAGTGAGCCTCATGTCTCTCATCATCTGTTGGTGGCAGAGTTCAAAAAGTACTTGAGGAAGTGTTCAAAATCTCTTGAGATTTAAGCTCAGAGATGTTATTTTGACAATTTTACCACATCGTACTTATCAAAGCAAATCACAAGGTCAGATACAATTCAAAAGGTGGAAAATGAATTCGATCTTTTGAAGAGAAGGAATGAAAAAATAACACAAATGAATATGGGAGCATTGGGGATTACTAAGGCTGGGCCAGAGGGGAAGTGTCAAGAAATGAGTTCAGAGAGCTAAGCAAGGGAGATTAATAGTAGAAAAAGAGAGACCAGTTAAGAGGTAATTGGAATAATCCAGCAGAGAATTCAAATTATTGATTTTCAAACTCCCAATACACACTTCTTGAAAAAAATTTTGTCTTAATGAGCAAGCATCTGAATCTCAAATAAGGCATGCCTTACCAACTTGTTGTTCTGAACATTTTGTGTGTTCATTACCACTAAGCAAAGTTTAGGCTTTCAACAGATTAAGATACAGATCTAAAAATTTAGTAAAATTTGAATATGGAAGAATTCCTAACTCACAAGATATATATTTTTAAACTTCAAAGGTATATACAATTTGAGATGCTGTTTTTATAAAAATCCCAAGATAAAAGTTACTCGAAAGTTTAATAATAAATAAGACACTAAACTACCAATGTAGTTCCGAGGAATTATCCATTGAAATAAAAATGGGAATATAGCAAAGTTTTGATAATAATTAAATCCATACACTTGACAGCTAACACATGTAGCAGCAACATGCTTTCATGGATGGTAATTGAGACATTTAGAGGTTTGTTTATAGATTCACGTATCTTTTGTTTTCACAGCATTAACCATATGAGAAAATATTCCCAACTAGCTAGGAATTATCTTGCACACTTTCTTTTATGGTACTAGAAATATGGTAAGCCCTGCAAAATAATTTTATAAGACAAAAAAAGCAAGTGCTATATAACAAATTCCCAGCTTAATAGAATATAACATAAAAAGTACAACTTTTATTTCAACTTTATCCAGAAACATAATACTTACATTTGCTTTAGCTACAGAAATTATAAATAATAAAATAATACAACTTGATTGCACTGCCTGTGTCATATCTGTATCTCCAAATTTTTCTATGATTCAGAAATAACCTTGAGTGGTCATCAAGAACACACTGGAATCTTTAAACATAGCCACCCTCATACTGTCCACTGCTCAAAAACAAGTTATTTTAAAAGTTTAGTAGAACCAAATTATAGGCCTTACTTTACAAAATAATCCCTATAATTCTCATCATCACAAAATGATTTAACTTTTTCATTTTCTCTCAGTTCATATAACCAAGCTACTATTAAATGAAAAGTAATTTTATAATATGGCAAAGTTAATTGACGATTGCATTCATTTAACAAACACTGACTGAGGATCCACAATATCCAAAGCTCTTTGATATATATCGATGAAGAGTCATTATCCTTTGTGATAATTAAGAGAAAGGAGAATGGAATACTCACTGATTGCCCTGTGTTAGGTTATCGGGGGATGCATTTCAAACTCCCACAGGAACCCCAGAAAGCTCAATAGTTAAGTAGTTTGCCCAAGGTCATCAGCTGCAGTGCAACAGAGCCTAGACTACAGCACAATCCTAGCCACATCAACAGCTGCGTACATTTTCCACTGAACCATATATTTTTATATTTGACATATAATAATTTTACAAATTAATGGGGTGCAACAGGAATTATGTTTTACACATGTTGAACAGTTCATAAAATGTAGGTGACAAAATTATTTTTACACATCTATATTTAAAACTATTTTTTACATTCACAGCTTAACACGGCTTTATCCACAATGGCTTTATCCTTGAAGTACATAAGTAGCTAAACATATGAGATTCTAAACTATGGATAGAAAACTTTAAAATAAATGCCCTGGAAGAGATGATAAGCCAGGTTGAGCTATTGAGGTTGTACTATGAGGTGAGCAAAATTTAGGAAATCATATCATTACATTTCTTCCTACCTTATCCAATTGGGTATCCTACATTCACTTCCACTATAACTCATTTATATGTCTGGATCTCAGAATGAGAATAAATCTGATTATTACACCATTGTAAATTATTTTATTTTCACACTCATGAGAATCTCTACTTGAAATATATAGTCAAACTTAAGTATATAAAGTCAAATATATATGACTATTTAATAAATGATACTTTTAACTGCTAAGTAAATTATAAACCAATCCTGAAAACAATGTACTACACAGAAACCAAGGATGAGAGATTTAGCATTCTCCTCATCATAGAAGGGATACGTTTGTCTGATGTATTTCAGACTACCACATACCAAACTTCATTTGATTCCTAAATCACTCTTTTGGGTGATTCTGATGTGCCAAGGGTGAAGAAACATTGCTTATACAATGACTGACAATTTTAGTGCCAATTGCCCCTCTTTTAAAAAAGAGAGCATTAAAAAAATAAATAAAAAATTTTAAAAAATAAAAGGAGCATTTTGTGAGCATAACATTTATCTCTGTTTAAGGAGTAATTTCAGGCAAAATGTTCTTAGTACAGTAATATCCTACATTGTTAAAATATTTATCATTTTACCTTGTTTTTCTTTCACTGAGTTTATCTGTACACTAAAAAGCTTTTGCTATTGTCTCTGAAATGTGTCTTTGTGATTCCTAATTTTAAAACAGTAATACATAATTCTTGGCAATAAGTTTAGTCTATAAGTAGGATTTTTCTTATGTAAATTATTCCACTATATTATGCACTATGATATAATACGTATCAGAAATTCTTAATCTTCTAGTTATAAAAAGCTGTGTGGTGAACATAATGAGTATAAATGTATCTACTGGTAGACTACTGGAATATTAAGTATTGCATACTTCACTACAATAAAAATTGGAAAAGACATTTAACGAAGATTTATAGGTTTCCTTCAAGCTTAGGATATTAAAATATTCAAATAGTCACATTTTGACAAACACTGACAGTATTTTTAATATTATATTGAAAATTATTTTCCTTGGAAATCCACTACTTTTATTTAAGACTCGATATTCAGTATATCTAATGTTATACACTGAAGTAGATTTGTTCAGAATCAGGACTACTGCACAAGAATATATATGAAACATATTTCCATTGTAAATTAGATTCCATGCTTGTTACTCTTAAGAAGTAGATCTGGAAGACATAATAATATCAGGTTTCCCCACCGTTCCAATTTCTACTTCCAATTTCTAAATTCCAGTGTTCTCTATTCTAGGTAGTGACTCCACTAGAGAAACACGGCAGCTTAAGTCTTGCTTTAACATGGAAAAAAAGATAAAGTCCAAATACATTTTATTTCATATGAAAAAATAATAAATAAATATTTTCCTTATGAAATTTAGTTTGAAGTGATTTTTTCCACACATCAAAACTAAGATTTATAAACAGGATATAGTTTATTTGTAAATCTCATTAAAGTTTTAGTAGTAAAATAATGTGCTTGCTTGTAAAATCCAATAAAGTTCTGTATTAAAGTACTAGTACTGTACCAATCCCAATTTTCTGGCTTTTGTAAGGAACTCTAATTATGGAATCTGTTATTATTGGGAGAAAAGGGTTCTGTGACATGGGAAAACAAGTGCATTTGCTAATTCTATGAGTATGAAATTATTTCAAAATAATAAGTTATTCAGATATTACAAAATAACAAAGATATTTAGAATGTGTTTCATAAGATTTACTCCTGTATGAATGTCTTTTTAGACTCTCTGGTTCTTTATTATGCTAAAATCTACAAGTCTTATTCAGAAGATTTGGGTTCCAATATCTAATATCATTTTGGTATAATCAAAGAGATGTAATTAGCACTTCTTAATTTGTGATTTTTTGATCTCTCAATCCAACATATATTTTCTCAAATATTTGACAGTTTTAAACTCTAATACATTTTCTAAAATGTCTTCACTGTTTTTCTGAGCATTTTGAAACAGACAACTGATACTATTATATCTTCCTTTCATTTTATTAAGTTAATTTCTTAAAACACTCTTTTTGTGCAAGAATCATAAACTGAGTTTTCTTTATGAAGATAAGTCATTGAAATATGCAGCATAAAATAATTATTACATATTCCCTATATAAATATAGCAGTCATAAATTTTTTAAAATATGCACTGGCAATATCTATTATCAATTTCTCATAATGATTATACATCAATCCTGCCTCGACTTGATGTTATGGTGTGGCTTGTAGCCCTCACCATAAACATGGACTTGCTCAATATCCTCAAACATGCTCCAGTTGTTCAGTAAAGATTTTACAAAAAGATCTTAGTACTCTATGTAATTAACAGTAACTATTTTTTAAAACATTAGTATTTCAAAATTATATCTGATTATCTATATTTTGCTTTCTTAGCATGGATAATACTTGATAGCAATAATTTGAAATCTATTTTAATCATAACGAAATATATTTCACTGACTTTTTAAATAGTAAGACAGTATTATAAATATAAGGAAAAACAAAAGTATATTAATATTATTTCTAAGAATATCCCTACAACAGTTTAATAAAACTTGTAGCATATAAAAATATTAAATTTTAATTTAGAAATATTATTAAAATACAGCAAAATTTATCATCTAAAATTTCATTTGCCAGAAATATTACACATTATTTTAATGACTTTTTTTTTAGATTATAAGCACATATTAAAAATCTAAGTGGTCACATAGCATAACAAGATAGAAGAAAGGAATTCAACTTTTTTTTTCAAATGTAATGTTGAAACGCGAGATTGTATAGTACCACAGGGATGGAGAAAAAAAGTCCCTGTGAAGCAAGCTCTAATTTTTGACATCTTTAATACTTGTTTTTCAATGCTGAGGATGAAACCTAGGGCCTAGTGCACGTCAGGCAAATGCTCTCCCACTGAGGTATATCCTCATCCCAAAACCTTTAATAAATTTTCTAGCAAAATTAAAGTGTATCTGTGTAAGTGTGTGTTGGGATCACTTACATAACAGTGAGTTTCCTGAATACACTTCTGAGCAGAATTCACTGTATTCAAGGGTATAGGTAATAATTTTGTGTTAACTTGAAATATATATCATACATATAATTAATGATTCAGTGTTGATCACAACCACAGCAGTTATTTCGGATTTAGATCGAAAAGGAGTTTTTCAAGCAGCAGTAACTTATCCTTGGCAATGCCAGGTTATAGAAATAACAACAATAACAAAAGATGAGAATCGTGAGTAGTTTTACTGTTGTTTTAAAATTCCCTAACTGGAGAAAAAAAAAAAAACAACCTATCCTTTAACCCTTTTTTACCTTCATCAAGGCTTCTTTCACCCAGACTTAGTAAGATCCTATATGCTGAACCATATGCTCTTCCCTAAAAGAAACATGCTCAGTTCTCTGCATTTTGAATTGTCTATTTCTTATTTGGAGAATACTCACATCCTTTACTTCTTGTTACTTCTTAGCTGTCAAAAACTGATTTCTCATATTTGTTAAAGTTGTTCAAATACTGTAACCCAAAGCTTAGATTTTGTGCAGTATTGTGGAAATTTTTGGGAGGGGGGCAAAGAATTACAAAAACTAATTTCCAGTACTTGCTGTCAAAAAAGTACACTCTATTTCTTACCAGTTGTGCAAGGCCTCAGTATCTAGAATTCTTAAATGAGAGCTTTAGAGTTGATGAATTCTTCAAATTCCCTCCACTTTTTCAAAAGTTTTAGTTCTGTGATATGATTTTGTAATTTGAAAACATTTTTCTTCTTATTTCTATCATTAAAACTGTTCTATTGGTTCTGGGGCATTTGATTCTGATGATAAAGTAGAACTAATCACATGAATCCATAAATATCTGAAAATACATAATCAACAGTTAGTTGATAAATTGAGGAAGATAATGTCACCTAAGAAAATGTAAGGTCAGGGAAGTCAGAGAACTGAGAGAAAGTTTCATTTGGGAAAATGATTTGTATTGGGCCAAAAAGAAAGGCAACGTTTCCAAGGAGTAAGAGATGGGGCATCCACAAGAGATGGTGTGTAGAGTTGGCATGTACATGGCAGAGGAATGGTAGTACGGAGGGATGTCAGAGAGGCACATATAGATGGAAGTATCAAGTAGTATTGGTTATGATGGGATGGCTACATGCTAATCCAAAGGCTTGATAATCAAACTAAGTCTCAAAAAGTCTAACACAAGTCTTCTAGTAACTATGGTCCCACTCTGTGAAAAGAGTGCCTTATGATCCAGCCTCTTGCCCCTCCTAGGAACCATTGTCTTCTTGCCCCGTTACCTGGGGGAACAAGGACATGAAGAAACAAAAACAGTAGTTCCAGTCTGTCCTTTGTTCCCTCTGTAACACTGAAATCAAGAATTTCAGATATTTCCAAAATACATTTTATTTTCTTAAAATAAAGAGATATATGCTTCTGAAAATATTTACAGGTCTTTTGTTACAAGTGAAGGCGTCTTTTGAAAGAACATGGCCAATGTTTCAAAAATAGGCAGTATCGGCCAGCCTCTTTCCAGTTTCCTCTTAAGAAGCGACATGAAAGCATATTAAAAGACTATAACAACAGGAAAATATAATCACATAGAAACTTTTCATTTTTAAAAAGTAAATGAGCCTCTCTAGATTTAGCTGGTAGCTTATTAAACCATAAAAATATTAAACTGTGTGAGGTGATGCATATATTATTAGCTTGATTTAGCTCTTCCACTATGCATCCATACATAAAACATGTTCCACACCCTAAGCATATATGATTTTTTGTCAATTAAAAGTAAGTTTAAAAGGAAGGAATAACTATATTTTCCTTATTCTTTGAAAGCTACATCCCCCATCCTTACTCAAGCTCTCTCTTCTTCAGTCTCCTTTTTAAAAAAAAAATTTTGTCAGCAGCAGGCAAAGTTGGTTAGACAGTAACATAATTTCATATCACATTGCGAAGTTTTTGATGAGATTATATCAATCATTAAAAAGGATAAGAAATCTAAATAAATAAGAAATGAGACGTCAGACAACCAACCTTTGAATCATGATTAATGATAATGATTAATGGCGGCAGGAGTGTTGATGATGTTGACAGCAATGATGACTAGAGGATTTCAATTTTATTTAATTGCTATTAGTGTATGTATTGCCACATTAATTTTATCTTTGAATGTGCGTATGTGTGTGCATCTATTCATACTTATATAAAACTGGCAAACAAAAGCATTTTATAACTTTGGAGCCCTTTGGCATACTTCCTGGAAGTCTCAGTAATGACTATAGTTACTCTTAATTGCCTTCAACACACTTACATGAATGCTACATTCAGTTGAATTATTTCCTGGATTCCCTCTAATTAATCTGATAGCAGCTGTTTTAAGGCCTGTGCTGATTAACAGTTGCAAGACAGCTAAATGCCTGGTATAAGAAAAGCTATCTGAAGCTTACGTATGTTCATCCACATAATTTTGTCTTTTAGGCATCAGCATTTCAAAGAAGATCTTCTATTTTTAGATAACTTTATTATTTGTTTATATAACTCAAATGGTTTCACCCTAATATAGTGAAATATCATCTCAATATATTTAATAACTATCATAATAAATATTATGGAAATTCAACATTTCAAAAACAAATACAAGAACATGATTTAAAGATATGAAGGAAACAACAAATGAGGAATCATTATGGTATGGATTACTACTGGTTTCTTTGTCCTGGTTCAGAAAATATAAATGAACTTTAGAACACAAATGACACATTAAAGTAGTGACTTTTTGAAAGTAAAGTGCTACTAGGAAAACTTGTAATATCAGGCTATACACATTAGTTGATATGTTATTCCTTTTAAGCTACTAAAGTGGCAATTTGATGCACTTAAGCCCATGTGCTCAATTCAAACAACCATACTTATATGACACTTTCTGGAATCAACAGTATTTAGGTTACATTTTACCTGTTTGAAAATTAAGGCATTAATCCCTTTGTAAAAGCTTGGAGAACACAGGACTTCTGAAAATAGTGAAGATAGAACTCATAGTCTGGCATAGTGCCCACCATGATGCTAGTTTCTGACCACTCCAGTTTGTTCCCACCTGGGGATAAACTGTCATTTCCAGTAAGTGTCTTTCTTTCTTTGTATTGTACTGTTCCTTCACACCACCTGGAAAAGCCTACTGAAATCCCTCCAAAGATAGCTTAAAATCATTCCCTTGAAAAGCTGTCCAATATTCACAAACTCCAGCATCTCTCCTCAAAAGGCATATGTCATCAGTGCTGATTGCCAAGCCCAAAGGAAGTAGCTAAGGGTCAACTGCAGACCATTGCAATGGGCAAGATTTTCAGATGTCATAATTTTTTGCAAGATGCCAGATATACACATTTTAATGTGTGATGTCCCAATTTTTAAATATTGACAACAAATAGAAAACTAATTTTAAAAAGAAAAGAAAATTAATTTAATGTCCTTTGCTGGTCAAACAGGATACTTATGTGCACTGGCTTTTGCTGTTAAGTAATCTGTGTCCTCTGCCTTATAAAAGACTCTACAGAGCACATGTCCTTGAGGTGGTATTTTGTCCCATTGTAACCCTGCTAATCTCTATAAAAACTATTTCTCTAAACTGTGTAAAATGTGTGTGTGTGTGTGTGGTGCTTACATGCTGCAGGTGTTTGTCACATGGCCAAACTCAAAACATGATAAGTATTAAGAAGCACCTGCTTCTTAATGATGCTTGACAGTGCAAGAAATAGATTCCAAACCTTCAACTACCTACTCCCTATGTGCAACATCTTAAGGAAATCACATTTCCTTTAAAATATGCAGTATACTTGCTATAGATAATAGCATAATCTATTTACAAATTGTGAGAGGACAATGAGAAAAAACATATGCAATACTTAGGAAAAAGCCTAACACAATGTGAAGACTCAAACAAATGTTAATTGTTTTATTCTTCTATATGTAGCATGTGTGTGTATATGTATGTGATATATTGTCATTGCATTTTTTTTGGTACCAGGGATCAAACTCGGGACCTTGCGCTTGTGAGGCAGGTGCTGGAACCACTGAGCTAAATCCCTGGCTATATGTATGTGATATAGATGAAATATTTAATGTGTTATACACACTCATGTAACAAAAAAGTTTTTATAAAGAAGCTTTTTGTTTTTACTTCATGCACTTTATGAGAATTCATTGCCTCACCATTCTTCATAATAATGCTACATTTTGAAACTACCTCCAGAAAACTACAATCCAAGAAAACTAATAAAACACACACACACACAGACACACACACACACACATTTATTTATTTATTCATGTGGAAAGCTCAATACATTCAAAATGAACAACTGGCATACACAACGTGGATTAATTTCAGAAATATTTAATTTAGATAAGGAAGTCAGACACAAAGATTACCTACTACATAATTACACTCATCTGAAGTGCTAGAATAGTCAAATTTAATTGATGACAAGGCTGTGGGGAGAATGGAACCACTCTTCATTGTTTGGTGTGAGTGTAAACTGATCTAAACACTATGGAAATCAGTACAGAAATTCCTCAAAAAACTAAAAATAGAAATTCCATTTGACCCAGCTATTCCTTTCTAGATAATATCCCAAAAGACTTAAAGACATCATACCGCAGTGAGGCATGCATACCCATACTTATAGAAGCACAATTCATAATAGCTAAATCTCAGAAACAGTCCATATATTTCCATCAGCCGATGAATGAACAAAGAAAATATGTTACTACTCTGCCATAAAGAAGGATAAACTTGAGTCATTTGTGGGAAATGGATGCACCTTGAGGCCGTAATGTTAAGTGAAATACATCAGACACACAAGCTTAAATATCACATGGTTTGTTATATGAAAAAAAATCAATATTTAAAGTTCAAAATAAAAGACATAATAGGAAAAAAAGAGAGAATGAAAAAGTTATTGTAATTCAGCATGAACAATGTATCTAAAAGTGTACTTTGATGTAGTACAATTATCTTACTTGTTTTATATTTTTGGGCCTATTAGTCTGGTTTTTAATCTGTATATATTATAATTAACTTTATAAGGTCTTATAAATAAATGAATCTGATGCTGGCAAAACAAAAGGGGAGTGGAGGGATGGGGAAAATAATTGAAATGTGTTAGGTGCATGTACCAATTCCCTCAATGAATGTAACCATTACATACTGCAAACATGTACAAGTAAAAGTAAAAAATAAATCAAACAAAAAGAAAAAAAGTTAACTGATAGTAATAGAAATCAGAACGGGCTACCCACTTGGGACCCCCCTCCTGCCCCTCAGGAGCTTTCCTATAAATAAATATATTCCTACAAAAAAAAAGAAGAAATCAGAACATAACGGATTCAAATATAGCTCAGTGGTAGAGCAATGCCCTAGCATACGTGAGGCCCTGGGTTCCATCTCTAGTACCTCAATCAATCAATCAATCAATCAATCATAAATCCAAAAACAGGTTACTTTTGGTGTATACAAATTGCATGAGGGATAAATATAGAGTGAAAGAAATATAATTTTTTGATTAGGATGTGAGTTACACATAGATATGCATTAAAGTAAAGAAAGTCGGGCCGGGTATTTAGCTCAGTGGTTCCGCCGCCTGCCTCGCAAGCGTAAGGACCAGAGTTCAATCCCCAGTAACAAAAACAAAAACAAAACAAAACAAAAAAATCATTCTACAAAAATAAATAAAGTGTTCACTTAATATCTACATTTCATGAGAAAACTTTTCCTCAATATAATAATTTTAAAGTGGCCAATATATTAAATACTTCTCATACTTTAAAAAAGTTAACTGAATATTTACATGAATATATTAGTTAAATAATAAAATGATATTTGATCCCTCAAATGCAAAAGTCCTTCAAACATTATTTAAAGGCCATCAATAACCTTTTCTCCTCTTTCATTTTTATTAATTTTTTATTGTCACATGTTTGTAGTGCATTCTGATTGCTTTCATCATGGGGAATTGGCACAAGGACATGACATTTTTCAATTCCTCTTTTTTACTCCCTCCCTTCCTTCCCCTTCCCTACATATTTTGAACCCCTTCAACCATATGTCATATTATGTATATATGATATATATATATATCTTTCACTAATTTTTAAATCAGAGCCTATTTATCCTTCATTAGTTGCACAAATGAAATATATGTGAAAAGGCTTTTTTTGGTACCAGGGATCGAACTCAGGACCTTGTGCTTGTGAGGCAGGCACGGTAACACTGAGCTAAACCCCCAGCCTGGCCTAATTGCTTTTTATGCCCATCCACCTGATAACACTTGTGTTACGTGCTGTATCTGAACTCTACAGAATGTAGTCAAAATTTGGAAATTTCATAAAGGATGATGGGGGCTGTGAAAAAATTCAATTATATCATAATATATTATAAGTATAGCTATTTGAAATTATAGTCAATTGCTATTGATCTAGAAGCATATGCAGAAAATTACCTTGAATATAAAAATAAAGTTATAAGGCTTTAATTTTATTTCTCAAAAATAGAATTTAGAAAAAAATTAATCAAATTATTTGTTTTCCAATTAGAAGTAGCTCACAATTTACAGTCATAAAACTATACTACAACATCTATTCAATTTTGGAAAGAAACCTATTTCATGACCAAATGAATAGTTATCTTCAAAGGATTCTGAAGAAGAGCATTTAGAAGAATTACAGATAAATCTTTAAATTAAAAAGTATCGGGTTGAAAACAAACAGCAAGTGAATTTGTTCAAGTAATTAAGTCCTAAACTTTTAAAAATATTTCACATGTACTCTAATGTATTGGAATTATATTTTTAAAAATTGAAAGATGAATAGTTTTGTAAAAACTTAAGTATAAAGTGATGATAACATTTTCAAAGGCTAATATCATGAAGGAAACAATAAATTTTCAAATAAGAAAAATGTCAGGATTGGTAGGGTATGAAACTCTAAAGATCCATATCTCTATGAAACCAAAATGAACATCTGAGGAAATTATCAAAATGAACTATTTCAGAATTCTTAAAATATGTCAAAAGCTTAAAAGTATGTTAATGGCATTGGCTCAAGAAAGTTAGCCAAATTTCTGTAAGAACACTAAGCTTTATCAAAATTTTAGCTTTCCCTGTTATAATTTCCTTCTCTCCAACTCTGCGTTAATCTGCTGCCCAGCAGCACATAAATGGTATGAACAAGATTTGGAGCTGCTCACAAAGTTCTATTCCTCAAGCACTATTACTACTTGATTGCCTTGCTCAATTCAAGGACTACTCTTCCTTTAACTTAACTTAGAAATTGATTATTGAAGAAAGTCCTAACCTTAGCAGTAATTGTTCAATTTTGCAGCTGCCTGAGGAGATGAACTTGGGAAAAAACAAGAAAATAACCAAAAAACTTAAAAGAAAAATCTCTAAAATATGTAGGGGACAGGGGAAGGGGACGTTACCAGAACCTCTGCAGTGAGTCCCGGTCTCCTGTGAGCCACGGCAGCACACGGCGAATTACAGGAAAGGTAGAAAAATGAGACTGAGAAGAAGCTGAGCTTTGGGTCTGATCAGTGCTGCTCTGGGCAGCAAAGACAAAGCCCCCAGCTTACCACACCTTTTATTCAGTACATCGGGAAAAACAAATGTAACAAATGACTTGCAGAGAGTTCAACAGTTCACATTGGGATAAACAAGGGGTAACGGAAGGCTTGCAGAGAGTTCAGTACATCTCCGGCAAACAAGATGTTAATCAGTCCAAGAACAATGAGGAACTGAGCAGATGTTTGTTCTCCCAGGATGTTTCTTGTCCTGGAGAATCACAGCATTACTGGATCACTGAAGTCTCAGTTGTGACCGGAGGCCAAACTGGAGTTATTCTGTAGCTGGGCTGTAGGCAAGAGAACTAGGCTAACCAAATGATTTTTTCCTAGAATTATGTAGCATTGCTCCCAACAAAAATAATATGCCAATAGAGTGATCTAGAAGCTCTGACACATTTATTGGGCTCTCGTTGGTCTCATGCATGTACAGGACTATCTGTATGCCCAGAAAAGACTTGAGATGGCACTAATATCTCATATCTAGCTGCTCTTTAGTCTCAGTAAAGACTAAAGCAGAGTTGTAAATTTTCATTGTTGAAACTGTGCTTCAACATATACACAGAGCATGTGGGCAAAAGTTAGGAGAATTATTGCTTCAAGACATTAAAAAAAACTCAGTGGATATTTCTGAAAAAGAATACAAAATCGGCAAAATGATTTCAAGAATATTACTAATAAAGAGTGACATTCCCCTGGTGCTCCAAGGGGAAAAGGAAGCTTGGTTTACTAAATAACTACATTATATATTATTTAGTGTGTCTATTTTTGAACAATACTTTCTAAGACACATATCCATACACTGTAATCTATACCCCATACACAGAAAGACAGACAAAGAGCTGCTGCAGAGGAGGCTGTTAAATTCGACTTATTACAAAAAGACTCCAAATAAGCTATTATAAATAAATGCAAATAACTAAAAAATCACATCGAAGGAGACAAAGAACAGCATAATAATTATGTCTCACCACCTAGATAGCAATAGAAAGAATTTATATAATGGAAACAAATTCTAAAGTAGTAAAGTACAAGGAAATGAAAAATTGTACAAAGAGACTCACTGGCAGATTTGAGCTATCAGAAAAAATAATCATCAAACATGAAAATAGATCAAATTATCCAGTCTGGGAAAAAAAGGAAAAGATGAAGAAAATTGAACAGAGTACCAGAGTTGTATTGGACATGGTTAATTGATCAATAAATGCTTAATAGGAATCTGAGAAGGAGAAAAGATGAAAGAAAAAAGAAGCACAAAGAATATTTGAATACACATGCATAGTCAGGTTTATAGCAGCAAAATTTCAGTAGATAAGCTGTGGAAACAATCTACATGCTGGTCAATAGATGAATAGATGTTATTATTAATAATTTTAATAACTTAATATTTTAAAATAATTCTATTAATAAGTTATTAATGATTTTTCTTTTGATATATACAATAAAAAGAAAAAGAAATTATGTAAAAAGAAAAAACAAAAAGAAAAGAAAAATGAAATCAGGTAACTTTCTACAAAAAGGATGGAACTACAAACCATCATGTTAAGTGAAATTAGCATGATTTCTCTGATATAAGAAACCTAAAATATAAAAATACTTTACATAAATTAATAATTAAAGAATCCCAGTAAATGACAGAGGATAGGAAGCAAGCAGGTAGACTTCTGAAGACAAGGAAGGGGACAATTCAGAGGAGGGAGAAAAGGACGAGGAAGAAATGAGATTGAAATTGTTTAAGATACATTAAATGCATGTACCAAATTCCCAAAGTAAACCCCAACATCATGTAATATTAACATGAACTGATAAAATATTAGAAATAAAAGTAAAAAAAGAATATGGAAGAGATAATTGCTGACAGCTTCTCAAATTTGATGAACAACAACATTAATCTACACATCCACAAATCTCAACAAATTCACATGAGAATAAACTCAAGAAATCCATTCCTGGATTCATGTTAGTCAAACTGCTCAAGACAAAGAGAGAATTTTGAGAGAAACAAGTGAAAAGTAACTATTCCATACCAAAGATTCCCACTAAGATAAACAACTCCCTTTGCATCACAAATCATAGAAGCCATCAACCAACTGAACGAGATATTCGAATTGCTGAAAGTCACTTCTTTGGTGAATTTTAGATATTTGTATCTTGTTAGGAATTCGTCCATTTCAAATCTTTTTACTTCTTATTCTATGTATTTTTGTTTCTTTTTCTATGTATTTTTGTTTGTGATTCTATGTATTCTTAGTCTGTGTATGATGGTCAACCAAGAATTCTGTATCCAACCAAACAATTCTTCAAGAATAAAAGATACATTAAGATATTCCCAAATGAGCAAAAACTAAATGATTCTGTCACTTGCAGACATGTCCAAAAAGAAATACTAGAGTACTTCAATCTGAAGCACAGTAGACACTAATTCAAATCCTCTTGAAGAAATAAAGTGTCAATAAACTTAACTACAAAGGTAAATATACCTTTTACTGTTTAAATGTATTTGTGGTTATAACAGTTTTATTCTCCCATCAGAATTAAATGAAAACTACATAAAGTAGTGTATATATATATAATCATATTGATAGATTCATAAGTTATAAACAGATAATTTGTATAAGTATATATAGCACAGAGTAGCTATATTGAAACAAACTTTTATACACAATTAAAATTGACATTAATCCAATCTATACTGTTTTAAGATATGACCGATAGTAATAACATGCAATCACTAAGAAAATACTACACAATACACAAAATAAGAAACAAAAAGAATTGAAATTGACAAATCCCTAATAAGACAAATGTCTGAAGTTCACTCAAGAAGAATTAGGAAATCCAAGTATAGGTATAACAAATAAACCCATTGAATTAGTAATTAGAAGGCAAGATTTTCCACAGTACCATTTCTATTCAACATTTTACTGGAGATCTTCACTAGAAAAAAATAGGCAAGATTAAAAATAAAAGGCATCCACAATACAAGGAAGAAGCAAAGCTATTTTTATTTATATGTGACATAGTTTTGTACAGTCAACATCCTAAGAAATCTACACACACACACACACACACAAAGAAACACACTATTAGAGTTAATAACAACATTCAGCTAGAATGCAGTATGTAAATTATACAATTTGATTTCTCTATACTTGAACAATATGAAAATAAAATTAAACAAAATAATGAAATAGGAATAAGTTCAACAAAATAAGTAACACTTGTATACTGAAAACTATAAATCAGTGTTGACAAACATTAAAGACGACCTAAAGAAATGGAAAGACATTAAATATTCACTGAGCAAAAGATTTAACACTGCTACAATGAAATATTTTACCAGTGACCTAAAGATTAAGGAAATCTCAAACTTCTAGTTTCTTTCACTCAAAACTCCAAAGATGTACATAAAGATTATCTGAAAATATAAGGGATCAAAAATACAAAATATAATCTTAAAAATAAGAACAAAGTTGGAAGACTCATGTTTCCAAATTTCAAAATTTATTAGACAATAAACGTAATTGAAACAGTGTGATAATGGCAAGAGAATAGAAATATGAATCAAAGTAATGAATTAAGAGTCCTAAAATAAGCCTTCACATTTGGTCAATTGATCTTTGACAAGAGTACTAGCAGTATTCAATGGGGGAAAGAAGAGTCTTCTCAAAAAATGGTCTCGGTGGGCCAGGGATTTAGCTCAGTGGTGCCGCCGCCTGCCTTGCAAGCGCAGGGTTCCAAGTTCAATCTCTAGTACCAAAAAAAAAAACAAAAGAAAAAAAAGAAGAAAGAAAGAAAGAAAAAGAAAATGGTCTTGGAAAAATTGAATATCTACATATTAAAAACTGCATTTGTGTCCCCACCTGAAATTAACTACAAAGAGATTTAAAAAAACTCAAATGTAAGAGCTAACACTGTAAGTGTAAGAGCTAAAACTAAAAGACTCATAGCAAAACATAGCTACAAGCTTTGAAGGTATTGGGTGAAGCACTTATTTCTCACATATGGCACAAAAAGCAAGAGCACCAAAAGAAAATTGGATATCGTTAAAATCCTTTTGTGCTTCAGTGTAAGTGAAAATGTAAACCAAAAATTGAAAGAAAATACTTGTAAAATTAATTTATGATAAGAGATTTGCACCCACCCAGAATAATTTTTTTAGAAAACTTCTAAGGCAACCCAACTAAAAAATGAGTAAATAATTTGAAAAGACATTTATCCAAATAAGATACACAAATGGCCAATAAGAACACAAAAAATAGGCTCTTTATATTTTCAATTATAATATTAAAACAAGTTATATTTTAAAGTACTTGAAATAGGAGTATCATTTATTAACAGAAAATGTTTTTTAGATATTTCACTATGGGGGCCTGATGTTTATAAGGACTTCTGTTCAAATATAAAGATCTTATTTAAAAGTGCTAGTTCATATTCAATTCCCTCACACTAAATGTTGATTTTGACTGAACTTGTATAAATTCATTGGCAAAGAGTGAGAAAGACTAATGTCTAAGATAATTTCTGAATTCGGAAAAATAAAACAAGAATCTAAGTCTGAAAGTTAAAAAAAATGGTATTACTAAATTTATAGAGATCTGAGATCTAGTCACAAGCCAGAAAGAGAAGAGTAAACTGGTGAATGCATAAATATCAAAACTGCCTGGCCCTTAGAAAAATTATAATAGTAATGAGTGATAAACTGTACATATAAAAGTATCATTTGAGAACACAATTTGAGAAGACAATCACAAGAAAGTATATTTTAACAGGTGTATGAAACTTTTGGAAACACTAAAACATACAACTGTTGGTTAAAAAATTCTAATCCTTAATTAAGCTAACAGAAGTCAAACTAAAATGTTAATGACATTCAATATTTGTTTGTAGGAAAACAAAATAACTCACATCTTAATTACTTCTTCAATTTCATCTTTGGTGTAATAACTAGTAAATGAATAAAAGGCTTCAGTGCCGAGAGGAATAATAAATGTACAAACAGCTACTACGTAATGGAAATCCTCTTCAAAACTGTTGTAGGTAAAGCTAAAATTTAAATCTTCAACTTTCATTTAAGAAAAAAGAACAGAACACTTAGGGGTTCTTTACATGGGTTAAAAAAATAAGATAACGAAGTCAGAAAACATTTCATAGCCCATGTCAGTGGTGGTGAACCTGTGGCACACATGCCTCAGCAGGCACGCAAAGCCCTCTGTCCACATGTGAGCAAGTGACCACAGCATCAGCCCAGCAGCTGAGCATCCAGGTTTAATTGCATTGTTGGCACAATATGATAAATAAGTGGGTTTGGGTTGCAGTTTGGGCACTCGGTCTCTAGAATGTTCGCCATCACTGGCCTATGTCAATATCACTTCCTACTTCTTATTAAATAGGTTATTTAGAAATTTTCTGTGTTTAGTGCCACGTGATATTTTATAATGAATGAACACAGTCCAGTCTACTATTGATTAGACAAATGCCTAAAAAAAGAGATCAAAATTTATTGTACATAGCTCTTAATACTTTAAGCTTTCAACAATATAAATATTTAAGGATGTGGAGGCAATTTCAATAAAAATATGTAGCTAAAGAAAATATTGATGCTTCCTATATTTCTCTACTTAGCATAAAAATATGGCTAATGTAAAAATGTTCTCAAAAAGTGTCCTAATTAGTTAAGTGTATATTTTGCACAAATAGCAACTTCAACTGCCAATATGAAAACTGACTATGTTCAAGTAAATTCAATTTAATTATCCATGCTACTCCTTGCCAACATTTACACAGATAATTAATGATCTTCTCAGCAGATTTAAGACCACAGACCTGCTTCTTATAATTGTGCTGCCTCTCAAACCAACTGAATATGCAAAGAAACTTGTCTTGTGAAATGTCCTGGTTCTCTCTCCCTATCCTCTACTACTATGCTCTACTATTATGTTCTACTATGCTCTACTATGGTGAAGAGATGCTTGACTTCACTATTTTTTTATTCATTAAGTTCATTGGTACATTTTAGGTATACAATATGATGACATTCATCATTGGAAATTTGTACCTTTACGTGGTAGATCTTGGTTCTTATTTTTTCCCCATTCCCCTGTCCTCCCTTCAAGCCCTCCACCCCTCCCTATTTACAAAGACTTTGTTTCCGTTTTTTCCTTTTCTCATATTTGACCTTATCTCAAACTAATAAAAGCCACTTATGACAAACCAGTGGTCAGCATCATATTAAATGAGAGGTTGAAAGCTTTTCCTCTAAAATCAGGAACAAGACAGGAATATCTGTAATCACCACTAGTATTCAATATACTTCTTGAAATATTAGCCAGAGATCCGGCAAGAGAACAAAATGAAAGGGATATGTGTATGAAAGGAAGAAGTCAAATTGCCATTATTTGCAGATGATATTATCCTCTACATACAAGCCAAAAAAAAATTTCGCCAAAAGACTCCTAGAAATAATAACCATATTAAATTGGGTAGCAAAATAAAAGGTAACACACAAAAACGAATAGCATTCCTATATACCAATAATAAACTCACAAAGAAAGAAATTAGGGAAACAACACCTTTCACAATACCATCAAGAAAAATTAAATACTTAAGAAATAAAATATTCATTTAAAAAAAGAATGAACTTAAACTATAATGTGAAAAATCTCAATGATAAAACTACAGTATTTCAAAATAATGGATTACATAGAACATGAGAAAATGGAAAGAGGTCCATGTTCCCAGATAGGCAGAAGCAATATGGTCAAAATGGTCATACTTCCAAAACTGATACACAAATTTAATGTGATCCCAATCAAAATACCAATAGAATTCATCACATAACTGGAGAAAATGATCCTAAAATTATGTGAAACTAGAAGAAACCTAGAATAGCAAAATCAATCAAGACTTCACTTTATACTAAAAAGTGACAGTGATAAAAACAGCATGATATTGACAAAAAAGAGACACGTAGATCAATGAAATAGAATGGAGAAGGCAGAATAGAAAAAAATTTTGTCAGCTTTTCTTCAGAGGACTAATATTCAGAATATATGAAGAACTCAAAAAATTCACCACCCCTCAAAATAAAAGACACAGTAAAAAAAATGGGCCAGTGAAGTACACAGTTCTCTGAAGAAGAAATATAAATGGCCAATAAATATATAAAAATGTTCAACATCTCTGCCCATTAAAGAAACACAAATTAAAACATCACTGAGTTTCCATCTTACTCAAGAAAGAATGGCTATCATCAAAAAATCAGATAACAAATGTTGATGAGGCTGAAAGGAGGTGTGGGAGGTGATGGGGGACAAACCCTTCTACATTGTTGGTGTGAGTGTAAATTAATACAAACATTGTGGAAATCAGTTTGGAAATCCCTCTAAAAAATCTCATTTAATCCAGCTATTCCTCTTCTAGCTCTCTTTCCCAGAACTGTTAAAGATATCTCATTACAGCGATACATGCATACTCAAGTTTATAGCAGCACAATCCACAATAGGTAAATATCTGGAGTGGTCTATATGTCCATCAACAGATGAATGGACAAATAAAATGTGTTAGTTACACACAATAGAATACTACTGTGCCATAAAGAAAGATAAACTTGAGTCATTAGTAGGAAAAAAGGAGGTACCATGCAACTGGAGACCATAATGTTATATGAAATAAATCAGACACATAAACATAAGTATCACATTGTTTCTCTTACATGAGAAACCCAAAGAGCAAAATAAAAGACAGATAATTGGAAATAAAGAGATAGATTTTTAGCATATGGAAAGGGAATCAAGAGGTGGAGGGAGGTGGAGTGAGGGGAGGGCAAGAGGTGAAAGAAAAAGAATTAAGATGTACTGTAGCATATACATGTACAAACTCCCCACAAGGAATGTGATCATTATGTACTACACTTGTGGATTAATATAACTAATTAATTTTTGCTCAGCAATACCCCGAGGAAAAAGGGTAAAATCAAGTTTTGGAATTGAAAATGCCAGAACCAGTTCAAAATATAGATCCACAAACAATAACAAAACATGTTCTATGCAACATTCTATACAAAGGAACATTTCCTCTTTATAATATTCAACTGAAACAACCTGGTACCTTGGTTCAGCACTTGCATATAAAGAGTTTTGAATTCATCATCTCTACCTTTACCAGAAAAAGCTGGAAAAAAAGTGAAAAGTCAATGACTTCTTAAACTCCTGAGATAACTGAGGGAGCAGGGAAAACTTCCACACTAAATTCTCAAGACAGGGGTATACATAGAATCACAGAAGCCAAAGGAGACATAAAGTAGTACAAACACTTCAATTCGTTTTACAATTTTTAATTTTTATTAATGCATGATTGGATTTCAGAAGATTACATACCTTGTGAGGAGTTGGTACATGTACACAATGCATCTTAAATATTTTTTCATCCTCTTCTCTCCTCCCTGTTCCCTCTCTCTCTCTCTCTGTACCCTTCCCTTTTGCAAAAGATCTATCTCCCTATTTCCTACTATCTATCTTTTATTTTGCTCTCTCCAATACCAGGTAACAAAATTTAACCAATATTAAAAAAAAAAATCTACTGAGTAAATAAAGATCAGGATCCGATGGATTCACCACTGAATTCTAAAAGAACTTCAGGGAAGAATGAACACCAATACACTTCAAAGTCTTTAATGGAATTAAAAGGGAAGGATTATTCCCAGAGACATTCCTGGAAGGTAGCATTACCCTGATTCCAAAACCACACAAGCATCCAGTCAAAAAAAGAGAACTACAGGACAGTCTCACTAATGCAAATAGATACAAACCTTTCAAATTTTTTGATTCTTTTCTTGTTGTTGCTTTATTTTGTTGGGTTGTTTGTTTTTGCAGTACTGGGGATTGAGCCCAGAGCCTTCAACTTTTTATGTTTTTATTTTGAGCCATTTAAAATGCCTAGGCGGGACTCAAACTTGCAATCCTCTTACCTCAGCCTCTCAGAGTGCTGGGATTATAGGTGTGTACCACCACACCTGGCTTCAAATGTAATTTTGATGAGCTGCAGGAGGCTGTGAGTGGACTGATGTCAGAAACTTACATTTAACAAGATATGCCTCTTCTTGGTATGATCAAAAAGACTTAAAGACATATTATAATGTATATGCATACATGTGTTAATAACAGCACAATTCAGAATAGTTTAATCTTGGAAGTGGCCTATATGCCCATAAAAAAAAATCAATGGATACAGAAGATGTAGTGTACACACACAATCCAGTACTATTCTGACAGGAAGAAGGATAAATTTGAGTCATTTGTAGGAAAATGCATGTACCTTGAGACAATAATGTTAAATGAAATAAATCAGAGACAAATGGTTAAATGTCACATGGTTTCTCTTATATGAGAAACCCAATGCATACAAAATTTAAAGAGCAAAATAAAAGATAGATGATAGGAAATAGGGAGGTAAACTTCGTGGAGATAGGAAGGGGATTTAGGGATGGAAGGAGATGGGGTGGGGAGAAGGGGAAGTAAAAAGCATTAAGATGTGATAGGTATATGTACCAGTCCTCTGTGATGAATGTATTTATTACCTATCACAAGCATACACTAAGGAAAATATAAAATAAGTAAATAAACAAATAAATAAAAGAATAAATATCAGAATAATTACTATAAAGAGCTACAATCTTGCATGGGAATCCCATATTTTTGTGGGCTTTACTTCCTGAGAACCATAGTAGATTTTTACACCAAAGATGCAAGAAAGAGGGCCAGGGATATATATAGTTCAGTGATGCAGCACCTGCCTGGCAAGTGAGAGGCCCTGAGTTCAGTTCCCAGTAACACACACACACACACACACACACACACACACACAAGATACAAGAAATATTCCTTAAGGCCATGACAGAAGAAGAAGTGTACTCATTATGAAATATGCCCAAACCCTTTCCATAACAAAGGTGTACACTCCAAAAGAAAAAAAAGTATAAAAATGTGTATCTTATCTCTGTTGAAGGAAGTACATTTCTTCACAGAGGCCTCCTCTAGCAATCTGGTTTAAACAGGTGTGATAAGACACAGACAACAGGGGTGAGAGTTTCTAAGAAAGAGAATGAAAACTTACACTCCCCAAAAGAAGTTGGGGGGAGCCCGAAGTAATAGTCCCAGAGAACTGCTTGTGAAGATCACATTTCAGGAAAATAGGCTTAATAAAAGATTGAAATGTAATCCTAAAACTCTTCCCCTATACCAGAACTCCACATCCACATCGACAGGTTCCAGAATAATAGAAGATTACAACTGGAAGAGTGTCAATACTCAGATTGTCTCTAAAGAAGAGTAATTAAGGAAGACTGAAGTCAGAGAGAAAACAAAAAACAAGGACCCTAGAGGAATCTGGAGTCTCTGGCATCTCTAGCTAGAGCACTGCAAATGCTACCCCGATATTAACATAAATCCTCACACTACAAGGCCTATTTGCCTCAGTTCCTAGTATGCAATACAACATATCTAGCTTTCACCAAAAATTTACAAGGCATACCAAGGAAAAAAACAATACACACGGTCTAAAGAGAAAAATCAATGTGGAGATCTAGACTCAGATATGACACAGACATTATTATTATCAGACAGCAAATCTTTAAAAAAAAAACATGATTCACAAATGTTAAATCCTCTAATGAAATTAGTAAATAAAAGGAGAACAAATGAATTATATAAGTCCTGAAATGGACACTCTAAGAAACAATCAAAAAGAAGTGACAGAATTTAGAAACACTGCAACAGAAATGAAAAGGGACATTAGCAAACTCATTAGTGGGCTGGACAAAGCAAAAGAAAGAATCAGAGAGTTCGAAGACAGGTATGTAGAAACTTCACAAACTAAAAGGAAAACAACAAAAGAAACTTAAAAATACAACATCTAATAATGGTGGAGCAATTTCAAAAAGTGTAACATATATCCTATTAAATTGCCAGTTGGAAAGTAGAAATGGAGCAAAGAAATATTTGAAGTAATAACGACCAAGAAGTATCCAAAATTAATGACAGACATCAAATCATAGATCCAGGCAACTCAGCAAATACCAAATAAATGTCAAAAAAACTACAGCTAGGCATATCAAATTGGAAATAAAGATGAAGAGAAAATCTTGAATGCAGCCTCGAGATGGTGAGGATACTGTGAATTTTTCCTGTAGAATAACTAGATAAGAATTGTACCAGATTTTTGTTAAAACATGCATGTGAACAAGAAGACAGTAAGATATTTAAAATGAAAGAAAAAATCAAGCAAGAATTTCTTTTCCAATGAAATTCTATTCAAAAAATAAAGAGGAGACAATTTCTTTCTCATGAACAAAACTATAATTTTATCACAGTAAATCCATACTGCATGAAACACCAGTGACAATTTTTGATGCAGAAGTGAAACCAGAGAAGTCAGAAAGCTGGTCCTATATGAACAAAGAAAGAGGATCAGTAATAGAATGAAGATTAAAATATTTTATTCCTAAATTATCTAAATAGCTATTTAAAGTAATAATACAATAGAAACATTGCATTTGGTGTTATGGCATGAAGGCAAGTGAAAATGAATGATATCGATGTTATGAAAGACAGAATTACAGACTTAAGAATATTACAAAGTTTCAGCACTACACATGTAGAGAGAAGTGTAGTGCTATTCCTTGTAAACTTAGAAAAGAATGTATATTTCAAAAACTAAGATAATCACTTATTATTTTTTGCAAAAAGAAGCCTGATAGGCTAAGAAAGGAGATAAAATGGAACATTTAAAAGCTCAGTTAACACAAGAGAAGGCAGAAAAACAGGAGAAATGAAATTAAGCAAAGAACAAATGTAATACACTGAAAATATTTACAGACATGTAGCTATTAATCCATCTATTTTAATAATCACATCAAATAGAGTCTACATATTCCACTTAAACTTAGATTTAAGAATGTGTTATCTGCAAGAAACCCATCTTAAACACAAATTTTCATTATGTTACAGGCAAAAGGATAAAAGAAGATATTCCCACTAACACTAATTAAAACAAAATCAGAGAGTTCAACTTCTGGAATCACTATTTGAGTTCCGTGGCCCATTCCCTAGTGACACAAGCAATACTGGTGAAACTACTTGAAAAGAACAACTATTTAACATATCTAAAATTATAAAGAAATTATAGTAAAAGATGATAAAAGCTGTAAGAGTCTGTAGCATTTAAGCCACAATTTACTTTTTCCCTCCTAGAGCATCCCTCAGTTATAAAAGAACATGCACTCCAAGGGCTGGGTATTTTGCTCAGTGGTTCTGCCACCTGCCTCACAAGCACTAGGTCCTGAGTTGAATCCCCAGTACCAAAACAAAACAAAACAAAACAATGCAAAATAAAGAACCTCCCAATGGATGTGGCCAAACAAATGGGTAACCTTTCCAGCTCTCAATCAAAGTTAACATAATAAAGGCTGCCAGCATTTCACATTTCTCATTCTTTCCAAGTTCAAGTTAAAGAAGTTAAATTGCTTTTGAGTGCAGCCAAGAAGATGAGACAATCCCCCTCTACTGTCCAATTCCTCTCCTCATAAGATAGAAGTTCTAATGTATATTAAGAGACTTAACAACCATATGTCAATAATTAATAAATCAAGAAAGTAGCAAATCAGGAAGTAAATAGACAACCTGAGTCACACTATCAGTTGTGGTTTTTTTTTTTTTTAATCTCACTGGGACCATCCAATAACACTATTCATCCAAAAACAACAGAATTCACATTTGTCTAAATCTCACACAAAATCTTAACAAAAATATATACATACATACAAGCATTTATAGTGGTATAATTCATACCAGCTAAATCTTGGAAGTGGCCTATGTGTACATCGATGGGTGAATAGATATTTTTTAAAAAGCACTGTATGGAGTCTGCACAGAGAAGAGCTGCAGTGGCGTGCACGCTCCCAGCAGAGTCCTGTCATTCAGTCCCTAATTGTAGGCAGATCCCAGGGAGCAGCTGTGTGGCCCAGACAAGACCTGTGCAGCCTCAAGCAGATCCCAGCTGGGAGCCCCCCTCCAATACCAGAGGCTCTGGCACACCCCCCCCCAAGCCAGGAGCCTGACCAGAGAGGAGCTGCATGGGCACAGGGGCTCTCGCAAGAGGTTGGCCATACCATCAGCCACAGCCAGGGACCCACCTGGAGAAGGGATGTACAGGCACACAAGAAATGCCCAGAGCCTCACCTGATACCATTGATAAGGGTGAGGAGAGCCCACCCAAAGCCTGTACAGACAACAGAAACTGGGGTGCACAGCCCCCAACCAAAGGCCCTCCCAGACAATAGCTACAAAGGGGTGCCAGTGAGAGGCACACCTAGATAGCATCCCAAGTGTGCTCAGGCCCCATACAGAAGCTTGTGTAGACAACAGGTCAACTCAGGGATCTAGAAGGCCACCACAGTGAACCCAGGAATTGGTGTACTGCTGAGCAGCAGAGTAAAGATTGCTCAATGGCTTGCTGAGAATTCAAGATGACTGGGTGAGCAAAAAGTTGCCTGAACAAATACACAGCAGGCAACATCTGTTGAAATGAGAAGACATGTAAATAAGTCCCAAAACCAGACTTCCAGATCACTTAAGGGAAGCCCAAAGGGAAAGGAGATGGAACAATCTGATACTCAAACACTGGGACTCCCTGAACTGGCAATGAAAGGGGACCTGGAAAAAATTAAATCAGAAATAATTTATCAGACAACAGCAGAGACTGTGCCCATAATACAAGACATGATTAATAAATCTAGAGAGGACACAGATAAAAAAATAGAGGAGCTGAGGAGAATGATGGAATCCCAACATAGAAAACAGATGGAATCCATAAAACAAATGCAAACAGATTTCCAGGAGTTTAAAAATGCCATTGAAAGTTTATCCACCAGAATGACCCAATGCAAGAATAGAATTTCATATAAAGAAGATAGGATAGAAAATAGTAAGGGACCATGAGAAATTAATCCAGCAGCTGCTAGAAAATGCAAAGAAGAATAACATCAGAGTGATTGGAGTCAAGGAAGAAACAGAAGAGAGAGCGGATGACATAAAAAACATGTTCACAGAAGTAATGGCAGAAAATTTCCCAACTAGAGGGAAAGAACTTGACAAGGAGATAAGTGAGGCATACAGAACTCCACCTAGCTGTGTTCAAAATAATCTGCACATAGGCATATAATAGTTAAGATTCCAGAAACCCAACAAAAGAACAAAATTCTACAAGCAATTAGAGAAAAGAAACTAATCACATACAATGGAAAGCACATCAGAATCACAGCAGACTTCTCAACACAAACCCACAAGGCAGGAAGAGTGTGGAGCAATGTATTTGAAGCCTTAATTGGAAACATCCTCCAACCTAGATTGATGTACCCTGCCAAACTATCTTTCAAAATTGATGGAGAAATAAAATACTTTCATGACAAAGAGCAGCTTAGGAACTTCACGAATACCAAACCAGCACTCCGAAAAGTTTTAATCAATATACTAGGAAAAGGCAATGAGGATCACAACCACAGGAAGCCCAGCAGAATGAATCCTTCAGGCATGACAAGAAATTAAATGCAAAGGGGGAGAATCCAACAAAAAGAAAAAGTCATGACAATGATATGTCAATATATATCAGTTATAACAATCAATGTTAATGGTTCACCAATCAAAAGAAATAGACTGGAAGGATGGGTCAAGAAGCAAGTTCCAACAATATGCTGCACACAAGAAACACACTGAATTCAAACAGAAACTCAGTCACTGAAAGTTAAAGGGTGGAAAACAATACTCCATGTGACAGGAACCCCCCCAAAAAAGTAGGAGTAGCTATCCTTTTTGCAGATCAAGTGGATTTCAAACCAATGCTGATTAAGAGATGAAAATAAGGACACTATATCCTTGTAAAGGGAACAATCCAAGAGGAAGAGATGACAATCATTATATATGCACTAAACACTAGTGTGCCCAACTATAAAAAACAAATTCCAACAGACATGAAAAATCATATAAGCACTAATACAACAGTAGTGGGGGACCTTAATACCCCACTCTCACAAATAGACAGATCAACTAGACAAAAAATAAGCAACAAAATACTACAACTCAATCAAACACTTGAACAAATGAACTTAACAGATGTTTACAGAGTGTTCCACCACACAAAATCAGAATAGACATTCTTTTCAGCTGCACACAGGGTGTTCTCTAAAATAGACCACATATTTGCTCACAGAACATGTTTATGTATGTGCAAAGGAATTGAATTTATCCTCTGAATATTGTCAGACCATAATGCGATGAAATTGGAGATCAAAAGCAAAAGAAACCACAAGAATTACATAAACACATGGAAATTGAACCACACACTTCTGAATAACCAATGGGTCATAGAAAATTAAGAAATTAAACAGTTTCTACAATTAAATGACAACACCAATACAACATATTAGAATCTATGGGACACAATGAAAGCAGTCTTACAAGGGAAATTCATAGCAGTGAATACGAATATTAGGAAAACAGAGCTAGCTCAATTACATAATCTGATGCTGAATCTCAAGCTTCTAGAAAAAGAAGAGCAGGACAAACCCAAAGACCATAGAAGGGAGGAAAATATAATGATCAGGGCAGAAATCAATGCAATGGAGACTAAGAAAATAGTACAAAAAAATCAATGAAGCCAAGAGTTGGTTCTTTGAAAGAATAAGCAAAATTGACAAACCCTTAACCAACCTTATCAAAAAGAGGAAAGAAAAGACCCAAATCCATGCAATTAGGAATGAAAAGGATGAAATTACAATGGACCCAGCAGAAATCCAGAAGATCATCAATACCTACTTTCAGAAGCTATATACAAATGAGAAGGAAAATACAGGAGAAATGGACAGATTCCTAGATATGTGTGAATTACCAAAATTGAACGAAGATGACCTAAAAATTCTAAACGACCCAATATCAATCAATGCAATTGAAAATGTAATTAAAAACTTAGCAACTAAGAAAATCCCAGGTCCTGATGGCTTCACTGCTAAATTCTACAAGACATTTATAGAGGAAATACTGCCACTACTATTTAAACTCTTTAATGAAATTGAGAGGGAAGCAATGCTCCCAAATTCTTTCCTGGAAGCAAGCATCAGCTTCATCCAAAAAGCAGAGAAAGACCCAACCAAAAAAGAGAACTGTAGGCCAATCTCACTAATGAATATAGATGCAAAAATCCTAATAAGATACTGGCAAATAGAATGCAGAAGATCATCAAGAAGGTCATATACCCTGACCAAGTGGGATTTATCCCAGGAATGCAAGGATGGTTCAACATATGCAAATCAATAAATGTAATATACTATGTCAATAGAGCCACACACAAAAACCATATGATCATCTCAATAGATGCAGAAAAAGCATTTGACAAAATTCAACATGCATTTATGATAAAAACCCTACAAAAAAGTGGAAAATACTGTCTCTACCTCAATCTGATAAAAGCCATCTATGAAAAACCAACAGCCAATATCATACTCAATCGTCAAAAACTGAAATCCTTCACACTAAAATCAGGAACAAGACAAGGATGTCCACTATCACCACTCCTGTTCAATATAATTTTGGATACATTAGCTGCAGCAATTAGACAAGAGAAAGAAATAAAAGGAATAAAGGTAGGAAATGAAGAAGTCAAATTGTCATTATTTGCAGATGACATCATACTCCATATAGAATACCCCAAGAACTTCACCAAAAGTCTTCTAGACTTAATAACCAAATTCAGTAAAGTAGCTGGATACAAGGTCAACACACAGAAATCAATAGCTTTTCTGTACACAAAAAACAGACTCACTGAGACAGAAATGGGGCAATCAATTTCTTTCACAATATCATCCAAAAAATAAAAATACCTAGCAATCACCCTAACAAAAGTAATCAAAGACCTCTACTCTGAAAACTATAGGACTGAAAAAAGAGATTGAAGCGGATATCAGAAAATGGAAAGACATCCCTTGCTCCTGGGTAGGAAGAATCAACATAGTGAAAATGGTCATACTTCCAAAACTGCTATATAGATTTAATGCAATCCCAATTGAAATTCCAGCAGCATACTATTATACTACAAAGCTACTGTAATAAAAAAAAAAAACAGCACGGTACTGGCAAAGAAACAGACCTGAGGTCCAGTGGAACAGATTAGAAGATGCAAAATCAACTCCAGACACACTCAGCCACCTCATCTTTGAAGAAGAAGCCAAACACCCTCACTGGAGGAAAGATAGCCTCTTTAATAAATGGTGCTGGAGAACTTGGATTTCAACTTGCCAAAGATTAAAACTAGGCCTATATCTCTCAACATGCACTAAACTAAAATTAAAATGGATTAAAGATCTAAATATTAAAACAGAAACACTAAACCGGCTGGAAGAGAGGTTAGGAAGAACTCTTGAAGACATTGCTGTAGGAAAAGATTTTATAAATAAAACCCGTTGCCCGTGACCTAGCACAAGCAATCAACAAGTGGGATTTCTTCTTACTAAAAAGCTTGTGCACAGCAAGAGAAACCACCAACAGTGTGAAGAGACAACCAACAGTGTTGGAAAAATTTTTCACCAACTGTCCCTCAGACAAAGGTCTACTATTTAGAATCTATAAAGAACTTAAAAAAATCAGACCTCCCAAATTTAAAGACCCAATCCAAAAATGGGCATCTGAAATGAACAGACATTTCTTAGACAAAGAAGTAGAAATAGCAAACAAATATATGAAAAAATGTTCAACATCATTGGTCATTCGAGAGATGCAAATGAAAACAACACTGAGATTCCACCTCACTCCAGAAAGAATGGTTGCCCTCATGAAATCAACCAATAACAAATGCTGGCGGAGCTGTGGGGAAAGAGGAACCCTGCTCCACTGCTGGTGGGAGTGTAGATTGGTGCAACCATTGTGCAAATCAGCATAGAGATTCCTCAAAGAACTAGGACTGGAAGTCCCATTTGACCCAGCTATTTCCCTGCTGGGTATCTTCCCCAAAGAATTAAAAGAATCATATCACAATGATCTATGTGCACCCGTGTTCATAGCAGCACAATTTGTGATAGCTAAAACTTGGAAACAGTCCAATTGCCCATCAATTGGAGACTGGGTAAAGAAAATGTGGGGGTTTTTTATAAAATGGAGTATTAGTCATAAAGAACAAGAAACTAGAGACATTTATAGCTAAATGGATGCACACTGAGGCAATATTCTTAAGTGAAATAAATAGCACACATGTGTAAATACTGAATAGTTTCTCTAGTGTGAGAAACTGAAAGTGTAAATAAGGATTAAAAGGTATAATAGATAATGTGAAATAGGAAGAAAAGGGGCAAAGGGGAAGGGGAAGTGGGAGAGGTAGGGAAAATTAAAGAAGGGAATGGAATTAATATGAGAAAATGAAAAAATGGAAACAAAGTCTTTGTAGATAGGGAAGGTGGAGTGGTTGAAGGGAGGGCAGGGGAATGGGGAAAAATTAAGAACCAAGAGAAATTATGTAAAGGTGCAAATTTCCAATGATGAATGTCATTATATTGTATACTTTAAATGTACCAATATAATTAATTAAAAAAGAATAAAAAAGAATATCCCCCCCAAAAAAAGCAATGTATGGTGTTTATACACAATGGAGTACTGCTCTGCCATAAAGAAAGATAAACTTGAGTCACTTGTAGGAAAATGGGTGCACCTGGAGACCATAAAGTTAAATGAATAAATCATACATACACCCAAGCTTAAATACTGCAAGTCTCTCTTATATGAGAAATGCAAAATATAAATAAAGAGTAAAATAAGAGATAGATAAAAGGAAATAAAGAGAGAGAGAGAGAGAGAGACAGAGAGAGAGAGAGAGAGAGAGAGAGAGAGAGAGAGAGAGAGAGAGAGATCTTTTGCAAAAGGCCAGAAGATCAAGAGATGGAGGGAAAGGGGGGGGGGGCAGGATAGGGAAGAGTATTCAGAAAAAAGAGTTAAGAAGAAGTGGGGCCAGGGATTTAGCTCAGTGGTGCCACCGCCTGCCTAGCAAGCGTAAGGTCCTGAGTTTGATCGGGGTACCAAAAATAAATAAATAAATAAAACAAAAGTTTTATGTCCATGTACCAACCCCGCACAAGGGATGTAATCATTATGTACTACAAACCTATAAACATGTACCAATAAAAAATTTAAAAATTTGCCTCTGCTTGCAAAAAGTAAACTGTCAAACATGAAAAAACTCAAATAGAACAAAAATCATTTACTGTGTTATCTCAGAATAAAATGAAATTAAACTAGATATCAACAACAGAAAGATAGCTGGAAAATCCGCAAATATCTGCTTTTTAATAACATGTATGTGAATAACCCATGGTCAATGAAAAATCTCCAAAATGTAAAAAATTTTTGGACTAAAGAAAGTGAAAACACATTTTTTCAAAATTTGGGGGATACAGTGAAAGCAGAGTTTGAATGAAAATATGTAATATATATAATATTGGGGGGGAAAGATGTAAAAATAATGAAAAGATTTGGATTTTTAAAAAATACAATGAAGCAAGAATGTCATAATTCAATCATCAATTTCATTAACATTTATTGAACATCTTTCATGTGTCAGGCATTGTTCTAGGTTCTAAGGATAGAGGCATGAGTAAGAAAGAAAAATCCCAGCTATGTTTGAGTTTTTATTTCAACTGGAGCAGTGGAACAAGTAGATGAATGAATAAAATCCTTTTAGTGAGACATGGGTGATATGAAGAAAATGGAACTTGGGAAAGTCACAAATATTGAGAAAGGGTTAACATTCAGTGAAGTGAACACTGTGAATGCATCTTAGGATATTATATTCAAAAGATTTCCATGACATTTTTACTCTATATGCATATTTCTAGCCTTAAGCATCACTTTCAAAGTCCTGAAATAACTCTGTCATCTTAGGAGATTTGTTTGTCTGTAATTATTTTTTACAACCCACCTTAGGAACATGTATCTATTTTACACATTGAAATATATATGTACATATAACATTAAACTCTATTAGCTCTTGTGTAAACTCTAAAAGGAGGCACTTACACATTTGCCTAAGCAAATCTAGACACACGAAATTACAGACAAGTGCTTAAAAAATAGGAATTACCAGTATCAGAGAGATGTGCATTTTAACAACTTTAAATTTGACATTTTTAATTACAACAAGCAAAAAATAGTCAAAGCACATTCCAAATCTTTTATATTTAAGAGAAGAAAATGGTGCAGATCCAAAGTATGTGATTAATTTTGCCCAAAATTACATCTTTGCAAAACTCAGAGAGTTGACACTTGAAAATTATGTATCAGAGAATGAGTCCTTGGCAAAAGAATATAATTGAATAAAGAACCAGGCTAATGATGTGCTGCCTCACATGTGCCCAAATCTATGAGGTCATCTGACCATTGACTGAAACCTTCATCACTGCAAGCCAAAATAAATCTTTCTTCTTTATGAAAAACCAAGTAAGGCTAACATGCGGGCATTTTGATTTCTAAAGTTCAATTGGATGCAGTCAAATGAATCTATATATTATAAGCTGCTTCATTTTTATTGACAAAGCTAATAAAAACTATATAATATGCACATAACTTTCATTATGCATAAATTTTTCTCCAATAGCTATACTATTGCTGAGCTTTGTAATTCAAGTATGCCCCTTAGTCAATAATTGCTTTGTTTCTCTGGTACCCTCCAGGAGGAATATTCACAAAGATCATTTTCCAGCTCATGGGTGCCACTTCTCTTTATATTACCTCTAATTCTCTTAAATGGCCATACAACTAGCTGCAAAATCTTAAGTTATTTCACCTCATGTGAGGGAGATAACAGAAGACCACTGACATTTTGGGCTCCTTCATTATTTTGTTCAACAATAATGTTTAGATAACTCATCTCAGCCCAGGCTTTCACAGTGTGATATCTGACATGTATCGCATCTGGTACACATTTGTTTCTGAACATATTCCTAAATCATTGTATTCCTTATCTTCGGGGTTAGCATATTAGTTTTAATCATTGTATGCAATTCAACTTATTTTTATTCATCTACCCAATCCAAGTAGCCAAGCCATGCCTTTGCTTCTTTATTCTGTCATCCTGCCTTTATTTGACCATATGGATCTAGCCAGACTCCTACCTTACAACCTGCACCTTGCCATAGCCAGCTATATCGTGATTTCAGGGATTCTAGCTTGAAAATATGGGAAGTGTTCTGGAGCAAAAGGAATAGAATTGTGACCATCACTGGCATGTATTCTCTCTTTCCTTACAAGGATGATTCATGCTTAGCAACTTGTTGCCCAGGTGCACTGTCACTAATTACTATAAGGAATACCTTTTCTACAAGCTTCATTATAACACTGACAGTTTTATTCATCGCCAATACATTCCGCATTGTGGTCTTGTTTTTATATACATTCTCAGATTAAAATATATTTACATGCAATTTACTGAGCCAAAATGAGAAAGAGTTAAGATTAAAATAATTATTTAAGCTGAAATAATTCTGGATAAAACCTCTACCTCAGGGAGTATTAAATTAGAATGTTTCAGCATGGTACATATTGTCTAATCTAAACAAAACCAGTTCATTTGAACTTGAGAAAGATACTGTTTGTACTTATCGACACTCATGAAGAAGGCTGGTAGCTAATGTTATAGTCTGAACATTTCTAACTTACGGGATTTAACCAGTTGATAGGAAAAAAAACGTGTTTTTTTAAAGGGCCATCTGTACCTATCAGAAATTTCACATCTAATTTCATTAGATGCAGGTGGCAGAAATAATTAGCACAGCCCGTCACTACGTAATAGATCTAACAGGACAGTGGGTATGAGGAACATGGATTGGTGAAATAAATTTCAGTCAATTTGATGTTAACCAGTGTTTTTTTTTATGTCCTAAATCAGTGATCACTATGCTTCTGATATCCACTTTGCTATTTGGCTTATATATTAACGTCTGCAAATCTAGTGGAATGTATTAACATTCACAAGCATGCAACATCTAGGAGGACTTTAAATATGCTGCAGCATAACACCAGTGTAAGAGTAGCTTTGTTGAGCACTGCCTAGTCACTATTCTCGTTTTCTGTCCTACTCGTTGCTTTATATCACTGAGAGTTGTGTGTATTTCAAATGTGACAATTAACATTCTATATTATTGTATTTCTCAGCTCCATTCAATATATTTGATTTCACCTTCTTGAATTTTTTCTAGGCTCTTATATGAAATCACAGTCAGTTTTTCTCCCACTTTTCTTGCATCTCAATTCTTTACCAGCTACCAAATGGTTGAAACATCCCAGGACCCTGTGTGATATAACCTCTATTTTTCATATACACTTCCACTCAGCTTGAGTGATCTCATCTGGGCAAATGATTTTAAATCATATTTACTTGCCACTGGTTCTTTCCGTTTATATATCTAATCTTACCTCTTCACTGAGATGCCTATAGGCACCTTGAAAAATCCACTAGAATTTTGAATGGAAATCTCAAATTTAATACATCTAAAACCAAATCTTCTTCCTCTCCTAACTGGCTTCATCTCGTAAATAGCCCCACTGTTCGAACAAATGCTCCCAAAACATTTTCTGTAGTTCTTTTTATATTCCTCATCCCTCACATCTACTCTATCATTCAGTCCTGTTAGATTCTACTTCTAACCTTTATTGAAACCAGCCCTTATCTCTCAACTTGAGACCTCATAGCTGTCATTTATTGCTAGGAAGACTTAAAATGCCTCTTACTCGACAATCAATGCAATCTTTGAAAGCTGAATCAGATGCTGTCATTCTTCCACTTACTGATTCCAGTGACTTTGGATTATACTGTGAATAAAATATACACTCCAAAGCACGACCTAAGGGCTCATAGCTAATTCTCCAACATTCCTTTCTACTTCACCCCTTCAGTGATCACTCTCTACTCTTTGACAACTTCACTGTTTGAGTAAATGTATGATTCTTGCTTAAAGCCTATCATCCATAATCTGATTTCTTATATGTTTCATAGCTTCTTCCAAATTATCCCTTAATATGCTCTTTTTTTGTATAGTTAAGTCTCAACTCAAAAGGTATCTTCTCAAAGAAACTGCTCCTAACCACGTTATCTGCAGTAACTAGCTCTGTCAATCATTAATACATTACTTTATTTTATTAACAATATGAAGAATGATGAAATTATCTCATTTACTTAAGCCCACTGAGCCATGCTCTTCATGAAGAAAGCACCTATCATTTTATTGTTAGTGCCTAGAACAGTAGGTGGCACATTGTAGACTGCTCAAAACATATAATGAATGGGTGTTAAATGAAAAAAATTACTATGTCTAACACTTTTGAAGAAAAGAACTGCCTCATAAAGGTTAATAACCTCCCCTTCCACCAATATTGTTAAATTAAATACAGCTGAAGCCATCACATGAAAGCAAATATCTACAAGACTCTAAGAAGAATTTGTACAACCTGATAGAAAATATATTTACTCTTTTCATTATATGTCTCAAAATATTTTCTTCAAAATCCACACTTCTTTAAAATCATTATCTCTATAATGGCTTAGCAGGATATTTAAGAGTGAAAAATTACTACCTAAAAGCATTCTAGTTATTTATTCTAAACTGCTGAGTGAAAGCATTAACAGGGACAAAATAAATACTCCCCTCCATCAAAAAATAGTAATTACAAAGGTAATATAATCTCTTTTAGTTTGCAAAGCAAGATATAAATTTGAAAGATCTCATATTTATATACTAACAATGAATACCTTTTTCAGAAATTATTTAACTTTCTCATATTTAACTTTCTCATTAAAAGTATGTCTTAATATTCATCCAACTCAAGTATTACATTATATAAATATGTAACTATATAATCACACAAAACACATAAAGAACGTCTAAATTATCTATATAAAAGAGAAAATCATACATTTACATTCAAAAACACAGGAAAACCGTTTCTCATTGACTCATGAAGTATTAGTAAAGCTAATTTCAGTTTTTCATCCTTGCAATTCCCAGAGATGTAGGTATCTAAGTTAAATTGAACCATGAGTTTGAATATAAGTTTTAATAATTTGTCAAGGAACATTAAATTATAGATGGTGTGGTATAACCATATTGCAGCATGAACTATGTGTTTCCATTTTAAAATTATCACAAACAGCATCTAGCTATTTTCCTTAATTCAAAATATATGGTTATTACATTGTTTTTCCCAGGGTCGAACCTCGTCCCACGGTTACATCAAGATAGAAACAAATTTGATTTAAGCCATATTGGGATTTTCCATCTTTATCTTCGTAATTTCGAACTCATTCTACAGTGAAGTCAACAGGCATTATTTTATGCCAAAACTGCATAATGGCAAAGTGTAGCTTCAGATACAGAAAATAAAAACGAAAAACACAAATCTCTCTCAACATGGTGGTACACACCTGTTATCCCAGCACGCTGGGAGGCTAAGGCAAAAAGATTGCAAGTTTGAGCCCAGCCTGGGCAACCTAGCAACATAATGAGATCCTGTCTCAAAAAGTAAATAAATATATAAACAAACAAACAAACAGATGAACAAACATCTGGTGTGTAGCTAAAAAAGAAGACATAGATCTCTATTCTGTCCTCAGTTATTACTTGATACTCTGCCTCACAATGTTTTCTGTGTTCTCAGTTGTCACCTTATTAGGACTCCTCTCTTCCCTTCCATCTGATGAAGACTTTTCCCCCAGAGTTCTTGGTAATCACCCTAATAATTGTAGAGGAGATAATCTGACAGTAGGTGCTTTTCGAAAACATTCTAATGTACAAAAAGTGTCAATATGATTCTATTTTTCTCACTGATTAAATTAAGATCTATGACATGTTAGCTTGACTAAATTAAGAAAGCTGGTGTTTCCAGAGATGACTAGTACGTAGGCCAGCAAACTCATGAGAGGAAGACTCATCTCAGTTGTGGATGGTACCATCCAATAGGCTTGAAGCTTGGATGGAGCAAAAGGAAAAGAAGGAGGAGGTTGTCTTGCATTTAGAAAACTTCTAATCTGCTTGCTCAGGTGCACCTTCAGATGCTATCACCTGTGAACATCAGAGTCCGCTTCCTTCAGCTCTCCAATGTCAACTCACACCATGACTCCAGGGAGCTTCCAGGTCTTTGGTCTTTAACTGATGCTACATTCTTGCTCGCTCCTGCACTGTGGCTTCCAGCCTCTTGGACTGAACAACTTAATGGATCCTCCACCTTTCCAGCACAATTGCCAATATGAGATCTCCCAGCTCTGTTTCTATAATCCTACCCAATAAATCTCATTGATATATATATATATTTATTCTATATATAGAATTGATATATCTCATTGATATATATGTACATATTCTATTCCTCCAGATAACAATTAAAAATACAAATTATAACCTTTAATTCCAATTTATTTTAATAAAACTAATGACAAATACCTATAAATTGTAACTATTTTTTCTTAATTATACTCAGCCTGGCTTCTTCAAGTTATGATGATATAAAGTCTGAATAATAAATTTCCAAGTTTCAGAAAGGTCTTATTTTTTATGCCATGTAGGAACAGATTTGGAGAAGCATAAAAAACATAAAACTAAAAGCAAAGAATGTAATCAAAAATTAAAATAACTGCATAAATGAAATTCATTATATGCGATTTTCCATGTGAGGCATCAATTTAGTCGAGCATATGTTCTTGTCTAATTCAGAATATGTCAACAGTGTAATCACTCAGGTGGTGCTCAAAAAAAAGAAAATGTGATAAATACTATTCTGTACCTACCAGCTGTAATTCACAAACATTAAAATTGAAACAATTCAATATCACATCTTAGGCAAGCACAAGTGGATACAAGACCATCCATAATTTACTAATTGTAAATTGGATATAAAGTATGGTGAAGATTTAGAGCAACAGTATGCAGAGTTTGTGAAAGTTTTATATATATATGAGACATAAACCTTACTATAAAAAATTTATAATTAAAAATTAAGGAAAAATCCCTTCAAAGCTGTAGATACTGGAAAGAAGGATGGATCAAACAACATAAGAGTAACAACAAAAATTAACACAAATAAACCAAACTTCTGTTGTAACACCCCCCATACATGCTGCAGAATAAGATTCTCTAATTAGCTTCTGTAGATTGTCTCACCTTAGACAATTAGAGCTAGTTGCACAAAAATTGTCTCATTCAGAACATGCTTTGAGAGGGTTTACAAGATCCCAGTGGAGCTTCCAAACTTGCTTTGTTTTCCTAATTGAAAACTTAGAAGGAAATAACCTCCTCTCAATTCATAGAAAGCCGGAAACCCTAGGATACAAAGCAGTTTCCAAAGAAAATTAAAATAAAATCATGTATCATTAAAAATTGAACAAAATAAACCAAGCACGTCTCCCGAAGAAAGCAAAAGCCTACCTTTGAAATAAACAGTAAGTTACCACTGTTCATTACAGAGTGGCATGTCAGTTACAGAGTGGCAGAATGAATTTGCAAGTTGCCAAATTGAACTAATTCATGTTCTGAATTAAAATAAAACACCCTCGATGTTGTAGGCCACTTCTATTCACCAGAATTCTTAGGGTTTGCTTTGATCCATCTTGGGAGAAATGGAGGCATTGAACAGCTGCTTTGGCTCATCCCTCATTCCTCCCAGGCACACTTCCATGCAAGATTCCTTTCAGGATTCCTTTATTGCATCTAGCCTTCGAGGAACTATATGCAATATGGAGTTAGGTCACCCTACGAGCTAAAGAGGTCATGCTAATTCTTGGCCTGCAGAGAAATGCGAACTCAAATAAAACTATTCATTTCATATAAGTTAAATTCATTAATTTCCTCAAGTAATAATTGGTTAGAAAATGCTATGTACAAGGCATTGGGAGAGGACATGTAAAAGTTATGAAGTTAAACTATATAGAGATTATTCCCCAAATAATTTACAACATTTGAGAAGAGGAATGACAAGCACATAAAACATCATGAGAAAATATGGAGTGCTGTGATAAGATGCATCAATATTCTAAAATCCAGCAGTCAAATAAAAATATGTATTAAGCACTAATTATGAAATGACTCCTTTAAGCACACTGATTCTCAAAGACATACACATAAACATATATAAGATATTTTTGCACTCAATGACCTTATGCTATTTAGTTGGGTAAATAAAAAACAGATATTAAAAAGTGCAGCAAACATATATCCTAATCGCCTTTCAATCCTCACCACGTGGCATATAGTAGATCATTGATAAGTTTTACAAATGGATGATTAACTGTGTATATATTTGTGTACATGTTCATATGTGTATATATGTATGTAGGTATACCTGTAAGTTAGTATTATATTTTAAATGAGGCTTATTACCTTTTAAAAATCCCTCCCTGTGTTAACTTAAAGTATTTCACACAAATTATCAGGGAAAGACTCATTGATATAAGGCTCCATTATAAGCACACAGATGCAAGATATGTGAGAGAACTCCAAAGAGGAACAATTAATTTTAAGAAGATGCTCTGTATGAGCAATCTACTATAAGACACGGGTTTGGTTCTAAACCTGAGATTTTTATCGCAGATGTATACAGTAGGTCAATCTGAACACAAACCATAACCGATACATCATTTTGAAAACTTACATATGTATTGGACAAGAAAGCCTATACCAGAAATGAAACATTAGCTATCAAATCTTAACAAGATTTTTAACTTAATAAAATAGCTGAAATCACCTTTAGAGACTGCTCTCTCCATTATACAACCAGCTACTAGTTTCTCTTAGTTCTAGTTTTTACTGGAAACCAAATCAACTTTTCTCCCCTTCTATTCTTACTATTACCTCAATTCATGACTTTCTTGCCTGGACTACTGGCTTCATTTCCCACCCTCTGGTTTGAGAGCTCTTTCCAATTTATCTGGTTAGCCTAAACCTGCCAAACTTCTGCTTTAATGTCTTCAATCATCTCCAGTTCCCTGCAAGATAATATTAGCATTGTATCGTAAAGTCTTTGTGATTGGCCTCCTGTCTACCTCTCACCACTTTTCTTTCACGATTCCTCCTCTTTTAACCCCTGCTGTATCCAGATGTATATGTATTTCAGTCACATGAAACTCCTTCAGGTGAAAGCTATTCTAATAGCTAGACACAATAATGATAGACATGATGATAACCCTCCAAAGATATTATGTCTTAATTCCTGAAGACTGTGAATACATTACCATAATAGCAAAGTGAAATTTTAAGATACAATTAAGGTAAGAATTTGGAAATGAGAAATTATTCTGGACAAACCTGGTAGACCCAGTGCAATAGCAAGGATCTTTATCCTTATAAGAGAGAGACAGAAAGGTCAGAGTCAGAAAAAGACAGGATGAGTGACAAATTAGAAGTCAGAGAAAGAGTAAGGGGGGAGAGAGAGAGAGACAGAGAGAGAGAGAGGGAGGGAGAGAGGGGGAGAGAGAGATTAGAAGATATTATACTACAGTGTTTGAGTTCAGGAAGCAACCACAAGATAAAAAATACAGGTGATTTCTAAAAGCTGAGACAAAAACAGGGAAGCCGATTTTCCCTGGGGTAACCTGAAGGAATGCAGCTCTGTAGTCAGCTGGATTTTAGGACTTTTGACTTTTAGCATGGTAAGATAATAACTTTGTGCCGTTTTTAGTAACTAAATTTGTGGGTATTTGTTACAATAGCAATAAGAAGGAATACACTGCATTTGTTCCTCAAATATTGCTAATTATTTTTATAAGGCCTTTAAAGCAGATTGTATATAGTTAATCTTTTAAATCCTTCAGAAGTTTCAGTCCAATTTCAAATTGCATGTTTACAGTATGCTTTGTTAATTAATATTTGCTAAATATGAAAAGTAACTAGGACGGACTATTACATTGAAAATATAACACCAATAGCATCACCAGTTCTGAAGTTATGACAGGTACAAGGATTTTAGAAATGTGAAAAGGCATGCAGTTACAAAAATAACTTTTCTATATGATTCCAAGTAAAAACAATCATTAAAGTTATAGAGAGATTGTATAAAAAATTTTCAGAATTTGTTTCATGAATATGGAAATCCAAGAATGAACTAATCAAACCTTGCAAAGATAAATCATTTTGCCTCATTTCTTTTACTAGATCTTCCTATGATTTTGTTTTTAAAATGAGGAACTCAAAAGGCAAATTTTGATAAACAAAAGTCTAAACATTTTAAGCTTTATTATGTCCAGGCAGATTTGGTCGGGCACTTAGTATGTAGGAATTCACTAAATGCTTGTTAGTGCTCATATACAGAACCAAGTACCTTGTCCTTTGAGAATATAAAAGTTTCCATTTGTAAAACCTTAAAAGAAATAAACATAAATATATTCATAGATGTTATATATAAGCACTGATAAATGGAAACATACTCTCTTTAAAGTTTGGAAAAATTGTTATTATGTTGGTATTTGTATACAAGTTTGTGTATGTGTATATGTACATATATTTGTGTTTGTGCATATGTGTGTTATAGACCTTTTATTTGTAAATGAATTTATACCAACTGAGACCCTTTGAAAATTTTCATTTTATAGACCAAAACATTGCCAACTAAGAGTTTCTCCTGGACTTCACATTGTTGGATAGACAGATAATGACAATTGCTTCTACAGGATAACTTTACTTAGTGACCAGTGTTTTCCATTTAGCTATACAGTCCTTAGTCCCTCTCATCCCCTATTGCAAACTCAGCTGGCCAGACCCACAAGAAAACATAAGCCATAAAGCACATGTCCATCCACATGTGTTCTTCACATTCATATTTCTACCAGAAGCTCTTATTTATATTAGTGAGCAACTGAGAAATCTTCAATGTCTTTTTCTCCTTTTGACACCCGAACTATTGAAATGACAAGACTTTAATGACAGCAACATATTAAAACAGATTTTTAATACTCTAAAATGTGAATGTATTTGTCTTCATAATTTGAATTTAGCCCTGTTAATTATAGTGCTATAAATTGACATGATGATAATATTAAGAAAAATACTCCGAAAAACAATCTCAGTGAACATTTCTACTATAAAAATATACCAAAATATATGAGAAACTCACATATTTTTTAAAATAGTGCATTAAATTAGAGAAAATAAATATTTGAGAAATGTCAGGATCAATTAAAAGAATCTCTGAGCAGTAATTCACTGGAAATTTTCTACCTATGTTTATTTTCTCTCTGCATTCTCTGTTTATTACTGTATTTTTATCAACTCTGAAAAACCACAAGATGGCATTGGAGAGTCCAATTACAGAAAAAAATGTAAAGGTTTTCTATTCAGATAGTTTCCTTTTTTTCTGACATCACACTACAATTGAAAAAAATATTAATTCATTAGGGCATAGAAAGTTTTTCTCTAAATATATAAAAATAATGTTCCTTTATCATTTGCAAAGGACTAAATACATCATTTATGAAATGTAGAGTCACTGGAATATTCTTTTAGAACTCAAAGTAAAATGCCAATAGCAGAACTTTACTAAAATCAAGGTAGCAAACCTAACTGGAAAATATTTTAGCTCAGCTAATAAAATACAAATGACAATTGAATAGTGTTTGAAATACCCATTAAGAGCTCACTGACACTTTTTAAAGAAATATATATATATGACCCTCAGAGAACTTAAATCTTGGCAAACTTAACCACAGTTGTTGCCTCAAGGCAACATTTTCCATGCAAGGTGTCTTGCATAGATGTCTTGAGACCACAAACCTACAAAAAGAAATTCACTTTAAATCAGCAAAAATAGACTAAAACACAATTTACTATTTTGAACTGCCAAACCCAATTTCACCTGGACACATAACCATCTGCAAGGGAGAGAATTTTATTTTTAATTTAGCTCAGTAATGATATAAGAGGTGCTGTTTAAGCAAGAATGAAAAACCATATTTTTCCTGAACTGAATGTTTTAAACAGATACCCTCTGCTCTGTGGAGTTAGTACAAATAGTAGCACAAAGGTATAGGTCCCAACAGTGTGTGAGTACGAACTCTGTTCACCTAAATGTGTTTGATCAATTTGCCAATATATAAAATATGTTGCAAAAGAAAGGTGCTGTTTACATAATGTTGTATGCATTTAAAGTGTTTAATAAATGTTTGCAGAATGAACAAAACAATGAACTGTAATTTTTACTGATCATATAGTTCAAAACTGTTACTTTATAGTATGATTTATTAGGAGGTAGATTGAAACTTGAGTCCCCTAATTTCCAGTGCTATGGTTTTATAAAATTCATCAGACCAACCTAAACCACTTCTGAAAAATAACAGAACGTGTTTTTAGTGATCTTTGCAGATAAAATGTGGAATGCCAATATTAGCTTTCTGCAGAAGCATCTGCCAATTTACTACAGTCAACATGAGGATTAACCGAGGCAGGTAGACTATGTAATACACTTATAAGCCATCTTTCCTATATGTTTTTAGAGATTCTAACAGAATGAAAATCGAATCAGTATCACCCTCCATTCAGGATTTTTAACTGGAATATTTTTTCCTTTCTATAGCGCGATTTCTTTGCATTAGCATTGATGGCTGAAAGTTTGACACTTGTTTTACCTCACTAGAAAAAAAGCACAATTTCTAGAGTTAAACTTTTAAAAAAAAGAGTACTTCTGATATATTAATTTTGCACAATACACACATTTTAAAATATAAAATCAGAAATTTTCAGATATCCTTTTTCTCTGCCTCTACATTTTCCTGAATATTGATTTGGTGATTTATTTCCAGTCAGCTGACTCAGTGTTACAGAATTTAACACTATCACTCTCACCTTCTGAAACTAAATCCTCCATTGGATTCCAGGAAACTAGTAAGTTCTCTTTCTTTCAACTCTCCTTTAGTCTCTTTGCCTGCCTGGCTGCCCTTTCTCTGCCAACCTCTTCAAGTTGAGTTTTCCACTGGAACCTTCATCCTTTCCTCCTTCCTTTTCTTTTTCCTCTGCTCTCCATGCATGCACTCTCTGGATGATCGCACTCTATAACTCTGCATTCAAACGAGTACAATTTCCAAATCCTTATCTTGCCTTGACTTTTGTGGTGTACTGAAAGATGCCCCGCCAAAAGATATATCCACCCAGACTGGTGAATGTGACATATTTGTGTAGTGCATTTGCTAATGTGATTAAGGATCTCAAAATGGGATTGTCCTGGATCCTAAATTCAATGATAATTGTCCTCACATGAGAGAAGTGAAGGGATATTACTATCACAGGAGAAAAAGCCATGTGGAGACAAAGACAGAGATGGTATGACAGAGTCACAAACCAAGGGTCAACTGAAGCTACTAGAAACTAGCAGAGGAAATGAATGATTGTCCCTCTGAGACACTGCTCACACTTTTATTTCAGAATTCTGGCTTCCAGAAGTGTGAAAAAACAAATTTTTATTGTTTTAAGTCACCTAGTCTATGGTACTTTTTATGGCAGCCAAAGGAAGCTAAAATAACTCCAGATCAAAAATCTCATTGGCTCAATATTCCCAGTGATTGCCACAGCTGATATGTGCCAAAAATGAACTCAGTACGATCCCTCATGCTGAATGAACTGCTTCTCCTCCTGCTCTTCTCTCTTTAACTGGAAACACCATGAATATAACCTCTCATTATTTCACAATCGAACTCCAAGCATTCACCTGATATAATACATGTTCCTTGAGAAATATATTTTCAGCTATCATCAAAAACTCAAAAATCAACAAATGATGACAAGTTTGTAGGAAAAGTAAATATTTGAACATTGTTGGTAGAAATGTAAATTAGTACAGCTATTACAGAAAACAGTATGGAGATTCCTCAAAAAAATTGAAATTCCATTTGACCCAGGTATACTTCTTCTGGGTATCTTCCCAAAACAGTTTAAAATATCATATTAGTAATACAGTCATACACGTGTTTATAGCAGCACAAGTCACAATAGATAAATCTAAGAAGTGTCCCCTACACCCATCAACAGATGAATGGATAAAAAATTGTGATATATATACACAATGGAGTACTACTCTGCCATAAGGAGAATACATTTGAGTCATTTGTAGGAAAATTGATGCACATTGAGACCAAAATGCTAAGTGCAATAAATAGACACAGAAGATCAAATATTACATGGTTACTCCTACACGAGAAACTCGAAGTACAAATGACTTAAAGAGAAAAATAAGCAACAGGAAGGTAGACATTGTGCAGATGGGAAGGGGATCTAGGGATGAAAGGAGATAGGAAGGAGAAGAGAGCAGGGGGAAGTAAAAAAGATTAAGAGAAGATATGTATATGTACCAGTTCCCCATGATTGAATGTATTCATTATGTTACACAAACATGTACTAATTAAAAAAAATGATTGAATGGATCTGCCAAATCAGAGGCTCCATCTCACAGGCTAAACTTTCTACTGAAGGGATTTAAAGTAATTAAACACCTTAGCCAAAACTTTTTGTTCTACAAGGTAAAATCCGAAATCCTTTGCAGGATGTAAAATGTCATTCACATTTTATCTCTAATCTGCTTTTTGATCTTTGTCTTCATCACAAAGACCTTCTTACTGTTACCTTTGAACAAGTGGTTGTTTCAAGTTTCCCGGCTTTGGGGATCTTTAACATGACTGATAATTTTACCAAGCTTGCCCCCTTACAGGATGATTTTTTTTCAATGCTTTCTTTCTAACCTCCCACATTTAAGTGATCATCAACCTCAATGGATTCTAACTTAAAAATTGTCCTCTTTTCTGTCTTTCCTATTCTCTCTGCTGTAATCTTGATTCAGAGAATTATTTTTTTAACTGAAAGGTATACAGACTGCTTTAGGCTACTTCAAGGGAAAAAAGGTAATTTTGAAAGTATATTTTGTAGTGTGGATGAATCTTAAATGTTTTCATGCCCCAAGACTTCACGTGTGTCTTGTTTTCACTTTCTTTTTCCTTTTGTGTTCCTCTGCTACTCTCACCTGTTATTTATTTTTTAAATCATGGAGCACAAATCAAATGGATCCTTCAGCAAAATTTTTCAATATCCCTATTCTTATTTCCTCCTTTCTCATGTGGTTTCTAAATGACCACACATTTTCTAGTTCCCAATACAATTCAATAAGAATTCTGTTTGACGTAGCTAATTATAAACTCTGGTAGGCAATGCAATGCCCCTTCCTAATGTCTACATATTTATCCTTGAAATATGTGACTGCATTAAGTTATGTGACAAAAGGTGCCTTGTAAAATTTACTAATCTTGAAATAATTTAAGGGACCTTTAGAAAAGAATGAGAGAGGAAAAACAGTGAAAGGCAGAGAGGAAGATGTGATGATAGATGCTGAATTTGGAGAGATGCAGGGCCACGAGCCAAGCAAGGAATGCAGGCAGATCTTAGAAGCTATGAAAAGACACAAAATTGGACACTGCGGTAGCTTCCACAAAGTCCAAGTGATTCTGAATATCAGACTACAAGAAATATAACAAATTTGTAATGCTTTAAGCCACTAAATTTGAGGTAACTTGTTAAAGCAGCAATAGGACATGAGATACTATTGTTTCGATTTTCTAAATCTTCCTATGGATCCTCCTGCAAGGCTATGTTTGACTTCTCATTTATCAGGAATTCATGCTCTAGTCCAACCAGTAGCTACCTATGTGTTATGTCTCCCATAAGAAACAGTTCATTACCGTGGCTCAAAATGCCTACTGCTGACTGGTTCCTTACTGCTGTTCTCTATGCCTCGCTTCTCCCATCAAATATATAAAACATATTCTTTCACCCTAATAATACAGTGTTGCAGTAGTGTATTTCTTAATTTAGGATACTCTCTTCTTCACTGAACTTTGGTCAACTTTGAAGATTCATCCATTTTGACTTTATCTTTTCCATAGAAACTGATCATGTACATGGCACCGTTCTTCACATTTGCCATTAATCTGCGCCAATGCTCTCTAAAATTACACTGACAAATAGAACTGAATGTGTAAGTTCATGGTGAAATTCATAGATGCATCAGATGATTGCTACACAAAGGTAGCAAACAACTTTATTTTATTGTTAGATACGAGTTCTATTTTTGTTAGACATTTTCCCAAATAAAGACATCATTACAAATGAATACCTGTAGTGCTCTAGATCTAATTTCAAAATTTATAAAGAATAAAATAAATAAAGATAAACTTTTCCCCAGAAAACCTAAACTGCATTTTTCACCTCAAAAAGGAAAGAAATAAACGCTCAGAAATTTGGTCTTTTATTATCCCAAAGGAAAATAAGGAGAAATGCCTCTTACTTTTTGATGTATTTGTCAAACTAAGAATAAACACATGGAAACATAATAAAAGGCAGATGTTGGGGGACTAAGTTGTCTCTTACTCGTGTGGAATTAAGCTCATTGACTTCCAAGAATGCCCGAGAGATCTGATGTATATAAATCACACTGGCACGGCATGCAAGTACTCCACTAGACTGTTTCATTCCCATTCAGCTAAATCTCACTGCCTTTACACAGTAGTATAATTTCTTTTACTTAAATGGAGATCTAAAGATACCAAACACAAAGATTAGAACCTCCACTGTGTCTTTGGTGGTTTAACTACTGCTGACTTTTATAAATTATTTGGGCCTAATGTCACAAGTTTCAGAAAAGCTCTTGAGGCTTGCCTTGTCAGTTTCTTCTTTAAGGGAAGATCAATTCCCTGTGGCAACACTTTTACTCTCTAATAGCAAACTGCTTTAGGGAACTTTTATATATCTTAAATCCCTTCTAGAACATGCACTCTTTGGTTTATGTAATACAGTCACTTACTGTTCTCCACATGCTCTAATAATTATGAACACGGGGATAGAACTCGGGTCCTTGCGCTTGTGCAGCAGGCATTGAAACCACTGAGCTAAATCCCCGGCCCCATGAACACATTTTTCTATGCTGAAGTCACTTGCTTATTTATCAAGTATTGGTAATCACGAGCTACACCCTTTTCCTGATGGCACTATTGAGCAATACCATTAAAATCAAAGCATCTACACAACAATATTAAGTCTTCTTTAAAGCAGGATTAGATATAGTGAAGTCTCAATGTTAAAATATTTGAGGATTCATTTTCCTTTATTTGTGACAGATTTTTAACTGCATTCCAAGACTGAAAATACTCATAAATTGTCATAGTTCACTGTCTTCATCTAATATGCTCAACAGGTCCTAGATATTGCTTATTCTGCATTTATACATTTGTTTCAATAGTCTCATATTATATACAGTATTATATTGATTCTTCTTTTTTTAAAAGCGTTTTTTTTTCAATGCCTTTTATTTTATTTTGTCTTTATCTTTCTAATATTATCATGGTGCTGTGGCATCCTCACTGGAGTAACTCAACCTGAATATTAAAATCACTCACTTGTGCAATCATCAATTCACTAAAACATTTCTGTGAACTCTGAAACTGAAATATACACCACTTACTGTGTGATCAACAAATAGAGTGAATGTATAAATTTCTAAAAAATGCATTACAGTTAGGATTGTTTGTGTTTTTTGTTTGTTTTGTTTGTTTGTTTGGTACCGGGGATCGAACTCGGGACCTTGTGCTTGCAAGGCAGGCACTGGAACCACTGAGCTAAATCCCCCTCCCCTGCATTACAGTTAAAGACACATTGGCATTAATCTTTTTCAAAATACTCCTTCCCACTTCAAACACACTTTTCTCATCATTCTTGCCACTTTCTGAAGCACTACTGGAAGTTCTATTCCATGAGTGTCTTTAGGTTCAACCATTGTGGCTGGCTCTCTGTTCTGAAGCAATTCAAAAGGCTTTACCTTTCACAGTCATTTTGACTTTGAGGAAGAGCCAGAAGTCGCACAGTGTCAGGTTCAGTGAATAAAGTAATATTTTTGTGAGCCTGCCTTTCCATTGGATGGCACTCTGCAGCGACACTCACTGTATTTTTTATTGCACCTCATGAAAAAAAATTCACAAAAGAAGACTTCCAGAAGTGCTTCAGAAAGTGCCAAGAACAATGAGTAAGTGTGTTTTAAGTGGAGGTAAATATTTGGAGAAGGATAAATGACAAGGTGTCTTTTACTGTAATAAGTTTTTAAAATGTCAGCATTCACTATATATTTTGATCGCCACTTGAATTTGGCACCATAGAGACTAAAAACTTATGTAAGTTATGGTTCATGCATTCACCATCTAATATTCTATGGATGGAAATGAAAGCAAAGAGAAATAAGCAAAGAAAAAATCATCACAGAGCTTCCTCTCTTCTAATTTATACATTCAAGCCCCTCTCACTTCATTTCTCTTCAGCATCCCAAATTCTTCGACCAAATTGCAACTCACACATTACTTCCTCCAAAGTGCTGTAATCATAGTTTGTCCATAATAGTCCATAAACAGTTCATATTATTTCTCTGCCCCCAAACTTACCCCAAATTCTCTTATTTATACAAAATTTAACTATATCTATCTACAGATGGATGGATAGAAAGATAAATTGATTGATAGATATAGACAGATAATCATATATGAATAGCCATTAATTAAAAAATTCATACAGAAGCTCTTTGAATGGCTTGGAAAAGAGATAGCATTTTATGAATGTTGATCCTTTAAATAAATTAAAGACAGTATCTTTATAGTTAAAAGGTACTTCAAAGTCAGTGGCAATATGAAAATACATTATATTTATTTGCAAACAAATACAGTAAAAAATAAAGAAGCAAAGGAAAGAGGGAGGGAAGGATGAAACAAAGGGAAGAAAGAGAAAAGACAAATAACAAAGTTAAGGTAAATTTTCTATATTGGTTACAATGCAAATCTCCAAGTGAGTATGTGCTTTGCATGTTTTTGTACAGAATCCGATAAATAAGAGCAACTCAAATGTTTACTTACCAAATTGCTGTAACACTTCACACACTTGAAGGGGATAAGTAATATTGATAGTCTGCCTTTCTTCAAGTGTGCCTCATAAGGTTTTTTTTTTTTAAGTATAAAACTGTTTCAGGAGAGAAATCTGTTGTGTAACAAAAGCTGACTATAGACATTATAAAGTTTTACTTTTAATATTTCAATCAAGGAAAAAAATATTTCAATCAAGGATGTTACTATGATATAACTGCCTTAAAAGATTTAATTTGTTCCTTAAATTAATAACAATAGGGGTGTAGGCAAATGAGATAAAAATAATGCATCTGCAACTTGTGTAATAAGTGCTCCTATTGCTTTCAAATTAGTTCTGTTAAGAGAAACCAATACTTCTAAATTTTTACAGAATGACCACATCAGTCAGTTTAAATTAAACACTATACACAATCAATGTGTCATAAAAAATTCAATATTAGAGTATGCATGATACTCATATTTAATATGGTCTTAATTATTGTAATAGCTAGTTCTGGTTTCTTAGAGGTTACAGTGACTTAAAGAGTACATTCCAGTAAAAGACATGTGAAAGTCACTGGGTTTTAAATCATGATTATTGTACATTAAGAAAGATTAATAAGAAAAAGAAGAATAAGAAGTAAATAACAAGAAGAAAGAACAAGGAAAAGTAGCTGTCTTGGTTAATAAGCAAGATCAAACATCAAAAATTGATTTTGACTCTCTGGCCTTGGTGTTTCTAGGTTTATAGGTTGGGCTGAGCATGAAGATTGAGCCATCAATCTTTTAAAGAGAACATACCAAGTGCACTCTTCTACTTGATCTATGGAGATCAGTAATGATGCTATTCAGTTAGCCACATATCTGCTTCTCACAAACAAATGTGCCATGATAACAGACATCAGCTGAAATGAGTGCAAGTTATGCAAGTATATAGATAAAATAATATTCATCACAAATTGCACACTTAATACCCCCAAACCAATCAAATTTCCATTCTTCTGGGTCTTAACACAGACACGGAGAGAGGATATTGTAATTCAAAATGCAGATAAAAGTAAATAAAGAAAGCACAGTGCAAGACCCCAGTACTTGCCTTATTTGCCATTGTTACATTATGATATAAAAATATATTTAGTTTGGACGCTGATAACTAGGTGAAGACTGTCTTTATAAACAGAAGAAAGCAAGGTCTCACAATTTCCACATAATTTACAACCACGTTTTAGTAATGCACAGCTAAAATAATTATATTTACATAATTAAAATAAAAATTAAACTTGAAATGGGCTGTTGAGTTCTCTCAAGTCTCTAGAGTAAAAGGAGATAAGAATTTTCCAATTGTCTCACATTTATATGTCTGCTCCACACTCTTCAAACATACAAAGTAAGGGCCAATTCGATAAATCTTCTTGCCCTCAAATTAGAGCTTATATAGAATGGATTGCCACCACTATTGTATGATGAAAAAATGTCACATTTGCATTTCAATTAATAAATCATAGATTGGACATACACAGAATTTGAAAAAAAGAAAAGGTTTTACGTTACCAGGTGTTTTAACCAGAAAAATAAATTTTTCAAGATTCAATCAATAATTATAATCTCACTTTCCAATTTTCTTTTGTTTAAAAATATCCAGTAATTATACTTGAAATAATGTGCAAACATAGAAACAATAGTTTGTCACATTGCTTACAGTCACATCAGTAGCACATAGAATAGCTATACAATATTTTTCTAGAACCACCAATAGGCTTAGTAAAATTCCTACTTTCAACTCTGCATCAAACTCTTGTCTGTGTACAAAGTACTTCCAAATTTCTCTTAAATTTTCCCCACAAAAGGGGGTCATGAATGTAGAAGTGCTCTTCATTTCTCTAGTGTACGGACTTTTTCAACATTTCATCAAAGTGAGTTTGAAGACACTTAACATAAGGGACTGAAATGGTTGCTGCTCAGCCCCATCTCAATCCTTCTATTCCTCTCCTCTCTGAATTCCAAGATGCAATTCCTAATATTCCAACCCTGTGCACCCTCTTGAACAGTATCTCATCTATTTTTCCCACTGTCTCTCTAGAACTCAGAGAGCATGTTCTACTTCTAATAGCTAAACACAATGCATATCTTCTTCCTTTGTATCTAAAAACTATAAAATCAAAAACTTCTCTTACCCCACATAAAGTGTGAATCTTCCAAGGCTTTGTATTATCAATGATTTATCAGACATAGATTCATATCAATATGTATTCAATTTCCCTGTATACTTCCTAATTCCAAGTAGCAACATCCAACTAAAAACTCAAACACTTAATAAAATGTAGAGATTTCCATTAGTTTTCAACATTAACCTTTATAGCAGCTCTTTTCATTACTGTTCTACTCTACCTGTTTCCTACTAAAATGTGGCAATATGTCCCTGTGACATTTTCTTAAATAACAGTGATGCTTTCTTTAAATAGTTCTGAGTAGTTCAGCACATCAGCTGATGCATTATCCTAAAAAAGTCTTCCCTAAGGGTAGCTGACAACAAAGTGATAACATTAATACTAACATCAAAAAAATCTACAGTATTTCCAATGAAAAATTAAAATGACACTCTCCATAAAAGAAGGTAGAAAATCATAGTATATGATGGTACTAAAATGAAACATTTTGGTATTGAATCCAACCCAATTCATAGTAATCAACAGAAAGCTGTATTAATTTCAACCCATTCTCACTTTTATAATTCACAATTAATAAGTTCCACTACTTACCCATGTATCTACAACATCTCCACAATATAGATTCCCAGCAATGCTTAACCTCTCACTAATGACGTGTGTATAACTGCAGCATTATTATTTTAAGCCTTAAAACTGAGGGGAAAAAAGGAGAAACACTTCTTACCAGAGCCTCTTTTGGTTACAACCTTCAAACTCTGAGTAAAAGTAGCGTATAAGAGAATCAAATGCGGAATTGGAGCTTTCATCTTCCAGCTCTTAAAGGCTGATCCCTAAAGCAAAGATAAAAAGAAAAGCATGCACTTTTAAAGATATACACCAACATTATAATATTTTTCTAAGACTTTTGATCAAGTATGATTGGGGCAATGAATTACACAAAGAGAAAGAACATGGACAGGATTTCTATTTTATTTCCCATATATTGTGGTCTTTCAATTAAATCAAAACCAGTAATGCCAAAATTATGTCTCCGTAGGCTTGTCAAAGTGCTTTAAAATTTTATATTCACTTAAGGTTTATAATTTCTCTTTATTTAGAGGCTTGAATTCTGTTTCAATTGGTGGAAATAATCCCTTCAAGAGAACTATTTTACTAATAACTTATCTTCAATATAATTTGCCAAAACTGACCTTTTTAAATATTCCATGCTGCAATACAATACAATTTTATTCAGGGTCCTTCTTTCCAATGAAGGTGAAATCATAAATTTTGCGCCTCTAAATATTTAATTATGATTTTGAAAATATTTTACAAAAAACTTGAACAGATACTGCAGGAGAATTTTAAGGTCTTTCTTTCTACTGAAAGAAGGTATACTGTTGATGAAAGGTACAAAAGTAGCCTTTGTTCTTATTACAAGGCTCTCGGCAGGCTACCAGGAGGGACACTACACTAGTGTTTGACTTTCAAAAGGAGGAAACATTTCACTTGAAATTAGCTATATTTACATTGTCTTCCTCAGAAAATCATCCCTCTTTTTTTCAACATTTTGTGATATAGTTGAGAAAATTATACATATTCAAGTCGTACGCTGTGATGGACATGTACATATATACCTTATGAAATTCTTATAGCAATCATGTTAGTTAACATATCTATCACTTGATGTAGCTATTATTTTACGCCTTGGAAGGACACTTAAAATCTACTCTCAGCCAATTTCAATTATATAATGCACTGTTGTCAACTGTAGTCCCACGCTGCATATTAGATCCCCACAATTTATTCCTTTTATAACTGCAAGTTTGTACCCTTTGCCCACCATCTCCCCGCTTCCTTACTCCCCTTCCAGCCCTTGCCAACCACCACTCTACTCTCTGCTCCTTTTCTTTGTGTGAAAGGCCAAGACGGGAGAGGTGAGAGACTGAATTTCCAGAGTGGCAAGTCAGAAAATCGTTCAAATATAACTCATGACGCGGGCCAAGATTCTTTGAAAGACTGATCATATCCAGTTTTCTATCACTAGGACTTTATTAAGGGACATGAAATGGTGGTTTGACAGTCATGTTTATTCCTCTTCCAGAGTCTTAGATGCCTCTGAATATTTTAAGAGATTAAATTATTCACATTAACAAAAGTCTGTTAATACACTTTTTAATTCACCAAAAATCAAAATCCATTCACTTGCAGCAAAATGTCACCATCATCGTTTTTGTCAGAAAATCAGAGAATTTATAAAATAGCGTTGAAAAAAGAAAAACCTCTTTTTTAAATCCATCACCCCTTTAAATGGTGATAGCCTGCTTTGGTTTTCTAACTAGTGACCTTGGGTTCATATAAAAACATAAATGAAACCTAGCCCAAAGAGCTGATTCATCAGACACATCTGAGAAACTACCACATTAAAGTGCAAGCCTGAGTCATGTATTCCTAAAACCTCAATCCCATTTCCAGCCACCGCACTAACTGGAGCGGCAGGAAATCTTCAGGCTGATATCTTCAGCCTTCAGGTTAGCAGTGAGAATCCGTTCCTTTCTCAGTGTGAGTTTAATCAGCGCTTCCCAAGTAACTCCAGGGTTCAACTACATACTGGAAGCCCTTCTAGCTTAATTATCTTATTATTTTACAGTTGTTCAAAATACTATTTCCTAGTCATTTCATTTCTATAAGGCATACGGGCTAATTTGCAATTCTGTTTCTTAAAATTAAATTAGTTTAGAAAGTATCGATTTGGTAACATCAAAATCCTTAACTGAATTTCTTGAAACTGTGTATGGTGGAGGGGAGAATTGCATGGACTTAATGTATTTGTCAATCTATAATGATCTTTACAAACCTTTTTGAGGAAATTTATTGTATCTTAAATTAAAAGATTAAATATGTCAAGTCACAGAAATCCAAGCTTTGCTCTTCTGGTGAAAAAGCTTATATTGTAACCTAGAAATAGCCAGGCACACTATAAATAATAGTTCCCCCTTAATAACAAGGGATGTGATCCAAGACTGTCAGTGAATGTTTGAAGTCGCAGATAGTACCAAAAGCTATGCATCCTGTTTTTCCTACACATACACATTGATGATAGATTAAATGATAAATTAGATGAAGGGATTATGTACTAACAATATATTGTGATAAAAGTCATATGACTTGTCTTTCAAAATATCTTACTGTACTATACTCATCCTTCTTGTGGGGATGTGAGATGATACAAGGCCTATGCATTGTGATGAAGTAAAGTAAATAATGTAGGCACTGGGTCAGATTTTGGTAACTTCTTAAAGGTTAGTTGAACACAAGCAGGGCAATACCATCACAGGCACTCTGATAACAGAGATGGCTACAAAATGACTAAAAGGTGAGTGACATACACAGCGTGGATATGCTGGCTAGAAGGATAATTCACACATTCCAGGTAGGACTGAGTATGACAATGTGAGATTTCATCACACTACCCCAAAGAGCACAAAATTTAAAATTCATGAATGATTTATCTATGGAAATTTCCATTTATATTTACAGAACATGGTTGGCTGTGAGCAGCTGAAACTATGGAAAGTGAAACTGTAGATGGGGTATACTCTATAAACATTTCCTGAGGTTCTCATGTATTTTTTTTTTATTGTCACATGCTAGTTCCTACTATTGGTGAACTGATTTTAAAGTGCTTTCATTTCTGGATGGAAGGACCTAAAACTGCTACCGTATTTCCTATCAAGATTACCATTCAGGGCAGAGAAGCTCAGCTGGTCCCAGCACCCGGAAGGAAGCTCCCTGCCTCCATCCCAGGCTCCTAGGGCAGAGAAGCTCAGCCGGTCCCAGCACCCAGAAGGAAGCTCCCCCACCTCCATCCCAGGCTCCTAGGGCAGAGAAGCTCACCCAGTCCCAGAACTCGGAAGGAAGCTCCCCCACTGCCATCCCAGGCTCCTAGGGCAGAGAAGGTGAGCTGGTCCCAGAACCCAGAAGGAAGCTCCCCCACTGCCATCTCAGGCTCCTAGGGCAGAGAAGGTGAGCCAGTCCCAGCACCCAGAAGGAAGCTCCCCCACCGCCATCTCAAGCTCTTAGGGCAGAGAAGGTGAGCCACATGGGCTACAGAAGCACCCCCTCCCGTGGAAATGAGAAGACATATAAACAAGTCTCACAAACAGACTTCTGGATCACCTACAGCAAGCCCAAAGGGAAATGAGATGGAACAGTCTGATACTCAACCACCTGGACTTTCTGAACTGGCAACAAAGGAGGATCTGGGAAAAATGAAATCAGAAATAATTAATCAGATAACAGCAAAGATTTTGCTCATGGTGCAAGACATGATTAATAAATCTAGAGAGGACACAGATAAAAAAATAGAGGATCTGAGGAACATGATGGAATCCCAACATAGGAAACAAATGGAATTCATAAAACAGATACAAGCAGATTTCCAAGAGACTAAAAACTCCATTGAAAGTCTGTGCAGCAGAATGAACCAATGTGAAGATAGAATTTCACATATAGAAGATAAGATTGCAATTAGTGAGGGGGAAAAGAAAAATTGCTTTAAAATTGTAAAGGAACAGGAGAAATCAATCCAGCAGCTGCTAGACGATGCAAAGAAGAATAACATAAGACTGATTAGAGTCAAGGAAGAAAGAGGAGAGAGTGCAGATGGCATAAAAAAACTGTTCACAGAAGTGATGGCAGAAAACTTCCCAAGGAGGGGAAAAGAACTTGACATACAGATAAGTGAGGCATATAGGACTCCAGCTAGCCTTAATCAAAAAAAAAATCTGCACATAGGCATATAATAGTTAGGATTCCAGAAATCCAACAGAAGAACAAAATTCTACAAGCAGTGAGAGAAAAGAAACAAATCACATACAAAGGAAAGCCCATCAGAATCACAGCAGACTTCTCCATGCAAACCCTCAAGGAAAGAAGAGCTTGGAGTGATGTATTTCAAGCCCTGAAGGAAAACAGCCTCCAACCTAGATTGATGTACCCTGCAAAACTGTCTTTCAAAATTGATGGAGAAATAAGATACTTTCATGATAAAGAGCACCTCAGGATCTTCATGAATACCAAACCGGCACTCCAAAAGTTTTAGACAATACCCTAGGAAAAGACAATGAGGATCACAACCCCAGGAAACCCAGCAGAATGGATCCATTGTGTGTGACAAATTAAACGCAAAGGGGGAGAATCCAACAAAAAGAAAAACTCATGACAAGGCTTTGAAAACTTTTAACTTCATCTCCCTAATGAGTGTATAATTCAATCTTATTATTGTACCGATTAGTATTTTTCTGATTCTAGAGTTGCTCACCATTCCTTATGCTGTACTGGCTATTTATCATCTTTTTATGTCTACATTTTAATTGGGTTGTCTATTAATGAGTTCTAAGAATTATTTATATATTCTGGTCATAGTTTATATGTATTGTAAATATGGTCTGTTTAAGGACTACTTTTCATTTTAATGATGTCATTTAAAGTTCTAAATTTTGATGGAATCTTATTTATCAATTTTTTTCTTTTATACATCATGTTTTTTTGTATCCTAGGTAGTTCTTGCCTACCCTGAATTCATAAATATTTTCCCTTATAATTTCTTCTTAAAGTTTTATACTTTTAGGCTTTCTTATTTAGGTTCATAGATCCCTTCAAGTTATTTTCATGTATGGAAAAAAAGGGTTGAGGTTAATTTTTTATATACAGATACCAGGTGTTCTAGTGCCATTTGCTGAAAACACTATCTCTTCCTCGGCCCTTGAATTGAGTTTATATTCTATGAAATGCTAATGTGAAATAATCTTTCAAAACTCAGTGGACCATATATGTGTGGTTCTATTTCTAGATTCTCTGTTTTATTCCAATGATCTATATGTCTTTCCTTACAACAACACTGCCTTGATTACTGTAGCTTTAGAAGAAGTCTTAAAATTAGGTATTAAATGTCTTCCAACACTGTTTTTGTTTTTAACTTTTCTAGGTCCTTTGTACTCCTACATAACTTTTAAATTTCAATATCCAATTCTTCATTTATAGCAAGTATACACAGACCTGAATTTTTATATATACCTTGTGTCTTCTAATTCTGCTAAATTCAAGTACAAGTTCTAGGGGCTCCTAGAGATTTCTTAGTATTTTCTCTGTAGATGATCATTTCATCTACATAGAAAGATTTTGTTTCTGCCATGCCAATCCTATCCTAGTTGTGTCATTTTATTGCCAGACTCTTTTGCTGGGGACTAGGTTTCAAAGTTTAATGGACAGATAAAGAGTAAGCATATCTGACCTTGTTCCCCTCCTTAAGGAAAAAGCATTGTATCTTCTCCATTTATATAAGGCATTCTTGCTGGAAGTATGGAGTACATGTCTTTAATCTGTTGAGAAGTTTCTGTTCTACTTCTAGGCTCCTGATGGCTTTTACCATGATCAGCTGTAGAACTTAGTCCAATAATTTTTCTCCAACTAGTGACAGGATCATATGGCTTTTTCCTTTCCTCTGTTAAAATTATTACTTTTGGGGGTGGATCTTCCAATGCTGAACCAACACTGCCATCCCTATTACAAAACCATTTTCTACATCCTGCCAGATCTGACTTCTAAGAGTTTGTTTGGTTAAACAAATTTCTATCTATGTTCATACTTTTTTCTTCTATTATCTTTATCCAGTTTTAGGATTAGCACAATGTTGAGTTCCTAAAATGAGGGAAGAAGTGTTCCTTCTTTTTTCTGCTTTAATTGTTTGATATAATTTATCAGTTAAAATGTATATGAGCCTGCTGTTGTCATATAGGTAGGTTTTCAAGCTAGGAATATACTTTCTTTAATAGGTGCTATTCAAATTTTATATTTCCTTCAGAGTTAGTTTCATTAATTTGTCTTCCAAGGTACTTCTTAGAAGTTGTCAAATTTATTTCAAAAAAGAGTTTTGTAATATGCTTTCTGTCCTTTTAAATTCTGTAAAATCTGTGGTAATGTCTCCTAGATCTTAATATTGTAATTTAAAAAATGTATAACTGATACTGTGTAACAGGAAGAAAAGGTCTAAAAGAGCAGGGGAATTGGGAGGGGTAGGGGAGAGGAAAAAAGGGAAAGGAAAAAATATGAAAAGAGGAAAAAAAATGGAAACACGGTCTTTGCAAATAGGGAAGGGTGGAGGGGGTGAAGGGAGGGCAAGGGAAGGGGAAAAAAAATAAGAACCAAGATACTCATGTAAAGGTACAAGATCCCAATGATGAATGCAACTGTATTTTATACCGAAAATGTACCAATAAACTTAATGGGAAAAAAAACGTTTACCATTCACCTCTTGGGTTTACATAAACCACTATTAAATCTTATGCAGAATAAGGACATCACAGTGGTAAAGAGCAGTAAATTCTTGTCTCAACTAGGTTCTTATCTGATCATTGCCACCTATCAAGTGTATTATTTTGGGCAAATAGCTTACCCGACCACTTTGTGGCCAGTTTCTTTACTTGCACAATAAGTGTATAACCATACATATATTGGCTAGAACAATACTGGCACATGGAAAGCACTCAGTATGAAAAAGCTGCCACTGTGTTACTGTAGCTCATTGTTGTTGATAGCTGCCGCAACAGTAGCAGCAGTAGTAATACTATTATAGACTTGACTCCTAATCTCTGAAACTCGGGTATGCCAGTTTTGTTTTGTTTTGTTTTGTTTTTTACATCCTATTGCATGGTATTAGTTTATGTCTTTATTTATGTAGCTTTTCATTCTACTAGACTTGAAGCCTCTGCAGGACAAATGTGTGTTTTGTTCAACTCTTTATTTTCAATGCTCAATGAATGCTATCTGGAAAAAAAAGAATAAATGGATGAATGAAAGATTGAGTGTGGGTGATCTTATATACACTTCAATTTCAGCATTCATACTCATCATCTGATAAACACTTACTGAGTGTATACTAGTTACAAAATGGTCTGCTATGGTGCCATGGGGACACAAAAATCATGCAAGGCAGTCAAATAAAGGAGGTTCACAGACCAATAAAGAAGACAAATGCTCACCTAATTAGACTGGTCCTATTGCCATATGGTGAGTAAAATGTGCTGAGGGAGTAGAGGGAGGAATCTATTAATTCTGCTCCAGGTTGAGTTTGATGGAATCAAGGAAAGGGCTTTCAAAGGAAGAAGCTTTTCCTTAAGCCATGAAAGAGAGACTTTCTAATAGAAAGGGAATTCAGGGTCCAGAACAAAGAATGACTGACATAGTCTGTGTGGGAGCTGGAATGACACTCCCTCCCACCATCAAACATGTCCACATCCAAATCTCTGGAGCTTGTGACTATGTAAAGGCACTGTGTAGATGTGATTAGAATTTTTAAGTGGGAGATGATCATTCACGTATGCACAAATTACAAACTCTCTTATAAAAGGACAGTTGAAGAATCAGCATAAGTCAAAGTCAGAGATTCAGTTGATGTACTTCGGATACAGAAGAACAGGCCGTGAGTGAATGAGCATTTGTGGCCTCGAGGGTGTAACTAGGTAAACATCTAGGTAAACATTCTCCCGTAGAACCTTCAGAAAAACTGAAGGCCTCTCATCACCATGATGTTAGCCCATTTTTGCATTTTGGAATTCTGAACTCAAGAAATGTAAAGTTGAAGTTGAACGGACTTTTAAGCCTTTAAAGTTAGTGATAATTTGTTAGAAACAATAGAAAACTACTACTGCAAGAATGTGAAGTGGTACATCTCAGGAATGACTTGTGAGTAGACTACAAGTATCAGGCTGTAATGACAGAAGTTAAAAATGTTCAGTGTTAATGGCAAGATATGCTAGGTAAGAAGTTGAGATTTTTCCTTTGTAACTCCTAGAATGTATTTTTAAATCTTTTATCAAACTTCATGATCCAAGACCATTTCATGCAACTTTACTTTCTTAATTTATTTTTAAATCATATTGAATGTTTCCTCAGAATACATCTAATGGCTTACCTGAGGATCTGCCTGCCCCCACTTTCATACAATCCTAAGAATCTTTGCAGTATACACAATGAAGATCAATAGAAGCTCATAATAAAATAATCTAAATTGTTTTATAAAACATAGGGTAAAATTTTCTTAAAAACTAGTTATCAGGTAGAAGTTCAAGAAGAAGAGGTACAAAGTCAGACTTAACCAGTAACAGTAAATACGGGGAGTAAAGATTTGGAAATATATAAAACATAGAGATTTTAAATGAAGAGGTATTGAAAGGAAGCTTCTAAAGAAGATAACAGCCATATAATTTGTGAAATATGCCCCATTATGATACTATTTTCCAATATATTGAAATACAAAAGAAACTTTAGCAATAATGGTGAAAAAAACATGCAAAGTTATATTTGTGTCATGTTGAATTTAAATTAAATTGCTTGTGATATCTCATGTTAGAATTGTATTGTATTCAATCAAAAATATCATCTAAGGGCTTAGTAGAGAGGTGGAGGATAACAACATTGTGATTGTAGCTAATGTCAAAGACACAAATTAGGATAAAAGAGAGAAAAAGAGAAGAAAGCTTGTGTTTTCAATCCTAGGGCATACATATATTTATCAGACAAGTAAATGGAATCAAGGAACAGTGAATCAGAAGAGAGGTATCCCAATGATGCAAGCAAGAATATTTAAGGACACAATCAGGAGAGGATATATTATAAAGACATCTGATTTCACATTTAAGAGGCTGATAGTAAAATTGGTCAGACTTTTCAACAGACAAATCAAGGAATAATCAGAAAATATGTGGTGGAAAATAGGCGTCATTCACTTGTTTCTGAATGGTAGGATGCAGAGTCCACAAATGAGGATAGAGAATTTGAGGAGTGGCAATACTTGAGGATGAGAAATACCAAGCCATATATGTAAAATGAGGTAAAGGATAAACAGAGCCAAATAAAGTGAAATTTGAAAGCAAGAGATACTAGTATGGGGAGGTTGGGTCGAGACACACCCTCTATGACAGTTAAAGTAGACTGTCAACTTGACTAACTTGGGACTTACCCAGGGGATTAGGAAAGTACACTTCTGTTTGTGTCTGTGTGGGTCATGGAGGTGTGACCTTGGGAGTCTATATAGTGTCCCTCTCCCTTTCCTCTCTGGCACTGTTCCCCTGCTCTGCCTCCCAGCCACCATGAACTAAGCCACTTTGCCACACTCTTCCAACAGCATACTTCTTCCTTGGAGCCTGTTCACCACACACTGAGTCCTCTAAAACACAAAGCTAAATGAATTTGTGGGTCCTGAATATGATATCCCACTAATAGAACAGCCCAAAAATACATCCTCTTATAAGCAGAAAAATAAAGTACAAGTGGATGAATACAAAGTTAAGTTTAGAAATGAAGTGGAGGGAAACTGCACTCATTAGTTTTGTTCTATTTATGAAATAGAGACAATGGATTTTAGAATGAGAATGGGATTAAGAAACAACTCTTTATGTATTCTAGATATTAGTCCTTTGTCTGAGAAATAGCTGGGAAAAAATTTTTCCCACTCTGTGGGTTGTCTCTTCACTCTGTTGGTGGTTTATTTAGCTGTGCATAAGCTTTCTAATAAGATGAGATCCCAGTTTTTTATCCTTTGTAATATTTCTCAAGTGATCTGAGTTTTGTTCATAAAGTTTTGCCTATACTTATGTCTTCAAGAGTTCTAGCAATTCTCTCTTCCAGCAGATTTTGTGTTTCTGTTTTAATATTTAGAACTCTGACCAATTTTGATTTTAGTTTAGTGCATGCTGAGAGACAGGGATGTAGTTTTAGTCTTCAGCATGTGGAAAGCCAGTTTTTCCAGAACCATTTATTAAAGAGGCTATTTTTCTGCCAATTAAAGTGTTTGGCTCCTTTGTCAAAGATAAGATGGCTGAGTGTGTTTGGAGTTGTTTCTGCATCTTCTAGTCTTTTCCATTGATCCTCAGGTCTCTTTTTTGCCAGTACCATGCTGTTTTTAATCACTGTAGCTTTGTAGTATAATTTCAAGTCAGGGATTGTGATAACCCCTGCTTTGCCTTTATTGCCCAGGATTGTTTTTGCTATTCTAGGTCTCTTCTGGTTCTAAATGAATTTTAGGATGGTTTTCTCTAATTCTGTGAAGTATGCAATTGGTATTTTGTTTGGGATTGCATTAAATCTGTGTAACAATTTTGAGAGTATGGCCATTTTCACTATATTTGTTCTTCCTACCCAAGAACAAGAGATATCTTTCCATTTTCTGAACTCCTCCTCGATCTCCTTTTTCAGAGTGCTGTAGTTTTCAATGTTAAGGTCTTTTACTCCCTTTGTTAGATTGATTCCAAAGTATTTCATTTTTTTTGGATGCTATTGTGAAAGGTGTCGCTTCTCTAATTTCTCTCTCAGTGAGTTTGTTGTTTGTGTAAGAAAATTACTTCATCTTTATAAGTTTAAGTTTTTTTATCTAGAAAGAATTAATATAAGAGCCTGACATGTTTATTACATTCATTATCAATTTTACAGCATATTGAGATAGCAAATACATAGTTCAACATTTTATGATTCTTAAATAAAATAATTTAGTAACTATTTGAGTGTTTAATAATATTTAAAAGTAGATATTTTTAAATGCTAGCTCTTTTCCTATGTCTACTACCAATCTTGAATAGTAATAATTAACTGTGTTTAACTGTACTACTTAAAGTTTTGACATTACTCTACTCAAGATTAAAGCAAGTATATTTTCCCACCAAGAAAAAAATTAAGTATCCATTCATGCATGACGCAGATAAAGTATTTTTCCCAGTGCTCAATTTGCATAAAGTAAAGCATGTTAAAGTTGTGAGATAAATTAATTCCCTATAGAGAGTATAAACAGAGGTTCTTCCAGACTCTGCAACTGAAAGTTACTAAAAGCCATGATAATTAAAATTAGTCACAAGTAAACTTGTCTCTTATATCATGAAACTTTGACTACAATCCTAAAAATATATATATAAATATTGAATATATCTGTATATTTATTATAAAAGTTATTGTCTAGGTAGTTTATAAGCAGTTATAAGTGTTAAGATACAAAATTATTTGGCAGTGGTCACTGTGGTCAATAATAACATGGAAAAGAGATACGGAAATCAACAATTTTAACATAGAGTTACATGTTGTAAGAGATGAACTCTCAAGAAACCGTGGAAAGTCCTCACTGCTCTCTAGATGTCACGCTATCGTTTGCAGAGCTGCATTTGATTTGACTATGAAAACAGGAAACTACATTCATTGAAGACCACAGTTGAAGAGGTATAAAAATGATAGGCAAACAATTACAGAAAGTACAGCTTTCCCATTGCTGGAGCCAAGTACCAAACACCCACAATTTAATGGAAGAAATAGTTTATTTATTTGGCTCATGGTTTCAGAAGTTTCAGTCCATGGTCAGTTGGCTCCAAGACAGAAACACCAAGGGAGAGGGTGTGACAGAACAAAGTTCATGGTGGCTGAGAAGCAAAGTAGGGTAACAGTGTCAGAGAAAAGACAAGGGACCAGATATAGTACCTAAACTCAAGTCTGCATGACCCAACCAGACACACCCAGAAGTGTGCCTTACTAATCCCTTCAACAGCTCCTAAGCCAATCAAATTGACAGTTAAATTTAAGCATTCCAGAAAACAAAAAGAATGCATGTGAATTTGGAAAACCACTGATGAAAATATATACTTGACAATCTGTGTAATACAGGTTGGGGTTGGTTACATCATCTAGATTAAGTTTCAGATCACTCATATTTCTTTTTTATAAAATGTCTCAGACATAGCTCTGTGTTTTTGTTCTTTTTAAAACAATTTTCAGCAAAAGATCATTCATTGCTATGGAACCTGGCCCAGGAGAAAATGTTAAAGTTCCAAATTCTGTAACCAAACTTCTATGCTGTTCTCCAAAAGCTAATTCATCATCTGACTAAAAGGTCAAGGTGTAAATAAAATCTCTAGTTATGTAGTTCATGACAGATTCCCCTATAAGATGATGAAGAATATAATATTCAAAAGACAAATGAGCTTGTCCAAAATGTGTTTCTGATTTAAATACTGTACTAAGATTTAAACTCTATGGACTTGGCTATGGAATAAAATGGTATAAAATGCCATGTAATGTCCTGCAAAGCCACACATTGAAGTAGTGACACAAATACTAGGGGAAAATTGGCACACTGTTTAGTAGAACCATATGAAACTGAAAAGCTGTAGAGGAATACAATAAAGAGAGGATTTATTCAACACTGAAGAAGTCCCAAATTTATCCTTCAGCAAGGTGGAAGACAGTAAGTATTGTAACCAACTCTGTAGAATAACGTGTTAGCTAAGCTTCAATCTAATCAATTAAGAAAATAGAGCTAATGATATAAACAAAATTAGAAGTAAAAAAGTAGTAATAAAAAATGCAATGACATGAAACCTTTACAATAAATTGTAAGAAATACAGAATTGATTTTTCTAAGAATATACATTACTAAAATTTATAAGATAAAACTATGAATAAAAACTATTAAAAATTCAAAATTATATTGAGAGGTAAATTTAAAAAATATTTATTGCAGAAAATAACACAGATATGAAAACTTCAAACTTTCAAGGAACAGAAAATCATGTTTTGCTTGTAAAACAGAAAACCTTTTAATGAAACTGAACAAACTGTTAAAAACAATAAAAGGAATTTAATAAACTGAAAGAATTATTAATAATAATATTAATATGCTACAATTAGTGCTAATAATAACTACTATTACTTAGATCTAGAATTTCTAGGCAATGAAACAAAATATTAAGGATGATGACAGTAAATACACATATTAGAAGAAGAAGAACCTAAATTTTTCAGGTTTGTAGGCTATGGTCATAAAAAATTAGAAAACCTTATTCTATTAAAAACAAAGACAAACAATGTGCTCTGAAATTAAAACGTTGACTTTATAAATTTTGGCAAAAAAGCTCAATTTTTTTCCAAACTGATATTACTACTTCTAATCAGAATCCAAATGGAATATTTATCGTGACTTCTGATGAATTTGGACTAAAATTTGAGTAGAAGAAGAAAGAAAACATTTAGAAAAAAAGGAGAAATTGAATAGAAATTGACCTCAAGTTAACAAAATAAATTATAATTTTAGCCTCACTGAAGTAGAATACTATCAGAAAATTTGATAAACAAATTAGTGAAGATAATATATCACCAAAGCTAGCAGAATATATAGAAACAATATATGATAAGGAAAGTGTACTCTATTGATCAAATAACCATGGCTATTTGGAAAAGTATGACATGAAGTAAAACAAATATCATATCACACCCCAAAATAGGCATAACAGGTGTCCTATTTTAAAACCTAACATAAATTACAAGGAATACTGTTTATATATCTTGCTTTTAGATGGGGTTTGATTTCCCATTATGAAACATTGGAAGGACTCTTAATAGTAATGTCAAATTTTACAACATGAAAATAAAAATACTATAGGGAAAATTAAAAATCAAATTACATATTAACATAAATATTTTTAACACAAGTACCCTTAACGTTCGCAAACCTCTCACAAATGTATTGGGAAAATGAGCAAAGGGAATGAATAGAGAAAATGGACAATTTGAATGAACAGAAAGCATATACAAGATGTAAGGCCACTACATATTAAAATCACCAAATTCATCAGTAAATAAAAATGTATAATAAAGTAGTTTGTACTTTTTTCAAATAATGATACTATATTTTGTATTATTATATATTTTGCATAATTGTAGAGAAAGAAAATACGAATTTTGTAATGATTGTATGAGTACAATAAAATAAGTTTGTTCATAATCCTATAGTGGCAGTGAATATTGGTCCAGTTTTTCTGGAAACCAATTTCTCAATATATAGTCTTCAAAATATTTAAATATTATGACTCAATCATCTTCTAAAAATTCATGTGTGGTAGTAAAAATTCTGGAAAGGCCCCGAAGATCTATCATCTTGTGCTCAGATCCTTAAACTTTCCTTTGCAAGTGGACAAGCTCAATAACTGCATTGATCGTTGTGCCCATGATTAAGTTATATTATATTTAACAATTTGAAGGGATGTACTTGAAAAGTCAAGATCACTTTCAGATGCTTTTAAGTTAATCAAAAGGTGATTATTTTGGGTGGACCAAGACTAAGTGACCATTTAAAAGAAGGTCTTAATTTCAGAAAAGTATGAATCAACAAAAAGGTTCTCTTATTGGCCTTTAAGAAGAAATTGCCATGTTGCACTGCAGGGAGAGCTACTTGGCAAGTAATGGCAGGCAGCTTCTGGAAGTCTCAATTCCAAAAATCACAAAAAACTGAATTCTGTAAATAACCCCATGAGCTTGGAACAGGACAGCAAGGCTCAGATGATACATGAGTCCCAGATGATGTCTTGAATGAAGGCTGTGAGACCATGAGCTGAGGACCCAGCTAAACTGTGCCCAGAAAAATACATTTGTGGTTTAAAGCTACAAAATTTGTAGTAAGTTGTTATGTGCCTATTGGTAGCTAATGAATCACTAAATGAATAATTCCAGTTGACATAATGAATAGATATATATCTTAATGTAAAGATATATTTAATGGAGCATTATTAAATTGTCAAATTCTTACTATAGAAGAACGTTAAATTATAGAAAATACCTATAAGGTGGAATAGTACTCAGCAATCACAAATAATCTTGAAGGTAATCAATTGGAAAAGTTGTCACAATAGAATGTGAAGAGATAAAAGTGGAATACAATGTTTTATAGATAGCAGGAAATAAGTAGAAAGAATGACAGCAACTTATTACGTCAACTTTATTATCTTAAGTAATTATACTTATTTTGATTTCCTCCTTAATGTTAAATGTTTGTCCAATTGAAAAAATAAAAATGTCTTGTTTTTTATAAAATACATGCATACTTATTTCACTTTAAAATTTCCTTAGAAAAAGTTTCAAGGAATCAAATTGCTTCAATTTTTCAAGAATCTGGGTGATCTACTATAATTTTAATGTAATAAGTCAGCAACATACATTTGTAAACCTGAGTCATTCTAGTAAACCATATTGTACAAAATATTTACTCCCTACAATTTCTAATACTCAAAGCCATAGTTCTATGCAAAATGTTCACTAATAAAAACACCGTGAAAGCAATCAGAATCTAATTAAAATGGATTTGCAACCAGCAGGTGCACACACACACACACACACACACACACACTTCCTTTTTTATTTTTACAATACCCATTAAACTGTTTCAAGTAGATAATAGACCCTAAGAAGTTATTTATTGGATAACGGAAAGAATGAAATGTCCACTATAGAAGAGATAAGCGAGCAAATGCACACACACGGATTCTCCTGTAAGGAATTATTTGACATAGAGGAGTGAGCAATAGAGATTACTGGCTATTCTTTCATTTGAAAATTGTAGCCTCTGGGGATTCTCATCCCATATACCTTTGTCTTTGAATAAGGTATTTTACAGCACTATGAGGATAGTGAATATAAAGAAAGTTAATAGCAATGCAAATAGTTCTTGTCCATAGGAATACAAATTGATTGTATCTGTGGAAAGAAATTGATTATCTCCCTATAGATAGGCCTGCTTTCATCAATTCATTTCAGTATTCCTTAAATTTGTGTATATGACCCATTTGTAACAACTCCTATAATTCCCTAATTAATTCATGACATAAATAGCATCTTTGATATATGTTCATTTGATATCTTTATGAGAATCATGGCTGTTTTTTAAAAAATGTTTTAACACATATTCATTCATTATTATCAAGTTAGTCAATGAAAACTTTGGAATAATGAAAGTACTTTAGAAGTTTAAATAAGATAAATAATTAAGATGATTGATAGGTTAATCAGCTTAGTTCAATCATTCCACATTTTGTACATTTATAATACCATCACTTTTTACCACCTAAACATACAGTAATGGCTTCTCAATATTCAATAAGTTATTTTTTAAAAAATAAGATAAACTACCTTGCATTAGATTTTGCATTGTACTCAGTGTTTAGCACCATGGGGTTTTAATCGGAACCCATGTGAACAATATAATGATACCTTCAAGGCAGCAAAATTGCAAAGATGCACAAAAAAGTCAATTTCCATAATATTATCATCAAAAAAAAGAAGTAAATGCACTGTAGGACGCAAGACATTTCTCTCAGTTTTGAAAATGTAGAGGAACTCCTCATTTTAGAGGAATGGTGGCTGGCATGTACCTACCTAGAAAGACTGCAATATCAAAATTCTTTGAAATGTATGAAGTTATCTCCTGCAAATAATACGTTGTTAATACATCCAAATATAGCTTAGAACATCTCTGGAACAAGCTGATGCTTGTTTACAAAGATGGATCTGCAGAAATATACAATGAAGGCCAGCTCAACTTCATATTATTTATGTAAACTAAGATAAATTATCAATACTTCACATGAACGTACTTCATTTCCTTCATCTGTAAAATGGGCAGGGAAATAGTTTCAATATCAGAGGATTACTGTGAAAATCAAATACTATAATGTGCAATTAGCGTTAAGCACTGGTACCTCATTGGGTTTGTTTTTACAAGCCACAGAATATTGACAAGGCTGTTGATAGCAATACACTTGACTGAATTAGTTACGCGTAATAATTCTGAACCTAAAGTACTGGGAATTATTGGAGAAATTGAAATGTTTCATATGCTGTCAGATAATTCTATAAAATTCAATACAACTCATACTTATTTGGTGACAGGAGAAAATCCAGTAAATGGATGAAAGTGACTAGCTAAAATGGAAAGTGTACTGTGCACAAGAATGGAGAGCATAAATGAAAACACTACACAGTTTCCATGTGCCACTTTTCTAATTCACTTTACTTACATCTACGGTATTCATCATTTCCTCCACTGTTATTCAGCTTCAAAAGCTCATGCTAAAGAAACCTCAGGTTCTGAAATCAGCAGGTTGGCATGTAACAAAGCCAGGGAGGAAAAGCAAATATATTCCGTCAGTGCATTTGCAGGCTGCAAACATGATTCTAGCTGAGTGGTTTTGCCCTCTTTGTGAGTATTTCTTGCCAATATATTTAAAGGACAGCTGGATAAACCTGACCCATAGCACATTTCTGTGCATTAAAAATTCAATATATGCTGGAAACTGCAACGTTTAAGAAAAAGTGGCTTTATGCTCGAGTACAATATATGATGTTTCTTGAAGATGGCAATAAAAATTTGAAAGTTTCATTTTTACAATTAAACTCTATATCCAAAGTCATAACAATTTTGGAGGAAGGTAGAAAATGGGAGAAAAGCTTTGGCAGTATTTTTCAGCCTCAGCTGCACAATGGGATCACTTTGGGAGCTTTCAAAAGACTGATTACCTAAGTGACGCCAATGAGGGTGGTCCATACACCACACTATGGGAAAAAAAAATTCCAAGCAATAGAATTTCTTAAATTTCCTTATGTATTTTTCAACCACAGGGCTATTACTCTTTGGGGCAGAAATCTCCATTGTTGATGGTTGTCCTGCACATCATAAAGTGAGTCTACCCACTGGATACCAGCAGTATCTTTACCCAGTTATGAAAAGCAATTATGTCTCTAAATGTTGCCACATGATCTGTGGCATAGCTGGTCTCCCCAGATCACAAGCATAGTCACTAGTCAGATTAACTAGCCCTGCTAGACAAAACGTCAGTTTTGAGACCAGGAAACATAGAAAAACTAGTTACCTTTTAGAAAGATGCTTGGTAGTCACCTAGGATTACTCAGTGTGAACGTAATGGCTGAAACTGGCAGAGAAAAAAATTTAACCAGTTGTCTTGTAGCTAGTGAGTCAATAGAATACTTCTTATAAAGAAAAAAAGGCAATGACAAACTTTGTATTTATTTCAAAATAACAATCAAAATTTAAAGAGTGAATACATTCATACTAGACAGTATAGTGTATAGTGGTCCCCATATATATCCAGGCTCTCACCATCCAAACTGATAAATATAGTATCTTACTTAACAAAAGGAACTTTGCAGTGATAACTCAGTTAAAGTTTTTTTCATGGTACTGTGGAATGAATGCAAGATCTTGTCATTGAGCTACATCACTAGCCTTTTGTTTTGTTTTGTTTTGAAACTGGTTCTCACTAAGTTCCTGAATTGCCCAGACAGGGCTTGAACTTTGGAACTGTCCTGCCTGTCTTCCTGAGTGCTAGGATTACAGGTGTGTGTCATAAGGACTTTGAGAAGAGAAGATTATCCTAGATTACAAGGTGATCCTGATGTAATAACAAGATCTTATAAGAGATTGACAAGAGTGTCAAAGGTAAGGAAAATGACATGTTACAATGGAAGTAGAGTGATGAAGTCATGGCCCAGGAAAGCCAACAACCACTAAGAGTTAAAAGCTTCAAGTAACAGTTCCTCTCCTGGGCCCCCCAGAAGAACTGGCCCTATCAGCAGCATGATTTGAGCCTCATAAATTTTATTTCTCATTTATATTTTCAGTTTTCTTGTTGCTGGAACAAAATGCCTGACATCTACAACTTATGAGAAGAGAGGTTTATTGTGGCTCACGGTTTCAGAGGCTTCAGTCCATGGCCAGCTGTTTCTGAAGCACAGACATCATTGGCAGGAGGGTATGGTAGACCTAACCTGTTCAATTCATGGTGGCCAAGAAACAGAGAACAGGGGAAGAGGCAGAGAAAAGGGGTCCAGAAACCAGATAGAGTCCTCAAGGTCACACCATCATGGCCCACTCCCTGCAATAAAACACCACCTCCCAGCAGCCTATTCAGCTATGAACCCCACTGATGAGGTCAGTGACTTTACAATCCAATCATGTCTCCTAGAGTCTGTTAATATAATCAAGTTGGCAATCAAGAACAACCTGAAAAGTACTCTTGACCTTCAGAAATGTAAGAGAATACATTTATGTTGTTTTGAGCTACTAAGTTTGTGATAATTTGATACAATATTAATAGGAAGCTAGTACATGCTAGAATCCAGAAAGACAACAGGAATATTATGGTTTATCATTAGCATTTCCAGGTAATTGTGGTATTATGCATTGTATTTTCAATGTTTAATAGTAATAACAGTTACCTTTGTTAACCACTTAATATGTGCCAAGCACATATCTAAGTATTTTACATGGACTATCAATCTTTAGAAATCTTTGTTAATCTTTAGAAATTACTAATTGAGTAGTTGTTATTTTTGTCTAAATAGAGTATCTATCCCAAGATCATGGAACTATAAAATTAGGTTCTATGTCTTCTGATAACAAAATGTTAATCAATAATAATTAAAATGGAGTTCGTTCTGACAGTTTGATGCAAATATATACACATATAAGGATATAAACAATTCATACCCGGAGATCCACCTACAAATAATGCTACTATTTCTCTGAAAAATGTTTTTAAAGTCTGCATGAACTGCAGCTCTTTGCATGTGAAATTTATGTGGTTTTCAGCTTGATATTGGCTCCAGTCACTCAGCTGAAAGATTTTCACTATCTGAGGTTCCTGCTTCTTTATCGCTGGAGCTGCACTATTTCCTCAAAGAGAATATAAATTGCTTTATGCCTGTTTGATCTGGTTATTTCTTAACTTTTCAATACTTAGAATACAGTTTTCTTTGCTTGGGGTTCTTCTAAGAATTGACTTCTAAGATTGACTGTTCTTCTTACAACTACATCTAGAAATACTACGTATCAATTCTTATCGCTTTCATACTTTCAGAAAATCAGAAGTAAATAAGCATTCAGTATCTACTACTACTACTTCCCAGAATTCTACTTAAGTTTTGTTCATTTTTGAAGTTGTAATGAGAACATAAATTCATTGACCAACATATTCCATGAACTGTCCTAGGTATTGGAGCATTGGCGAAATAACAAGAAACAAGACAGATCCATATCTTTCATTCACTAAACTTACATTTTTGCCAAGCAAGAGACAATCAAAGAAGCAAGTTGTATATCAAACTCCCAGAACTTTCAGAGAAATAATGGGTTTGCCAACACCTTGATTTTTAAATTCTAGCCTCCTAAACTTTGAGTGAATAAATTTCCATTGTTTGAAATCACCCAGTTTGTGGTCATTTGTTATACACACTCAAAAGAATAATACAAGTACTAATAAAAACTATCCACTTTTCTAAAAACCCACTTTGACTACCACATGCAGAATACATCATAATAGAACACAAATTGGGGAAAGAGATACTAATAAGGTTGAAGTCTAATGTGGCAATAGAGGCAAGAAATAATATTGGCTTAGATTAGAGTTTTAACAGATGTAATGATGGAAAGTCATTGGACTTAGTATAGAATATGGAGATGACAAAAGGAGTTATTCATATAATGGGTCCAAGAAATGAGTAGATAAATCAAATATCAGTCCCATGTTTGGACAGAGAATAGAGATGTGCCACCATTCACTGAGATGGGAAAGGCGAGAGTAGCAAGTTAAGCAAGGTGTTAGGAAGATGTGATATGTTTTGAATACTTTGAGATATGTTTCACATATCCAAGTTAATTGGATATACACATCAACTTTCCCTAAATCAAATATCCAAAATCCAAAATGCTCCAAAAGTCTGAAACCTTCTGAGCTCTGATATAATACCAAAAGAAGAAAATTCTGCAGCTGACCTCATATGACAAGTCACAGTAAACACACAGGCACAGCAAAAATATTGCAGAAAACTACCTTTAGGCCATGTGCATAAGTATATGTAAGTTGTAAGTGAATTTTGTGTTTAGATTTGAGACCCAACCCCAGAATATCATTATATATATGCAAATATTCCAAAAAATTTTTAAATTCCAAAATTTAAAACATTTGTGGTTCCAAGCATTTTAGATAAGGGATACTCAACCTATATTAATATGGCAGGCCTCTAATAATTCCTGCTTCCGGCTACCTTGTATAATCCCCTACTTTTGAGTGTGAAATGTACCTAGGGTGTCACTAATATAGCAATAACAATGAGATGTCTCTTCTAAGATTAAGGTACAAAACACTGACTTCCATTTTGCTGACACTCTCTTGCTCACTGACTTTGATGAATCCAGCTGCCATATTGAGCACTACCCTGTGGAAAAGTCCAGGTGGCAAGAAAATGTGGGCAGCTTCTGGTCAAAAAATCCCAGTCCAATAACTTTCAAGGAACTGAATCCTACCAACAACCACTGCATATACTTGAGAGCAGATACTGCTCTAATCAAACCTCAAGATGACTGAAACCATAGCCAATAAGAAGAGCTTTGTGAAAGACCCTGAGCCAGAGTATGCAGTTAATTGATTCCTGGATTCCTGACCCAGCAACTGCAAGATAATAGATGTCATTGTTTTAAGACTCTAGGTTTTGATAAATCTTCATTTACAAATAGATAATAATACAATACAGACAGGATGGAGGTGAAAGAAATCTGAGCTGCAGACATATATTTAAGAATCATCTATCACCGGGTAGATTTTATCTAAAGCCAGAGAACTAGATGAGGTCACCTATGGAGGGAAGAAAGAAGGCTCAGGATTGAGATTTTTAAACTCTAGTATAATGAATCTAAGCAGAAAGAAAAAATATGAAGTAAATTACGATGTAATGAGGTAGGAAAAAACATTAAAAACAGTGATGACATGGAGTTGTGATGAACTGGGTCAAATTATACAAAGGGTCACTTAAGACATGAGAAATGTCCATTGGATTTGGTAGCATAGCATTCATTAGTGACTTTAACATAGCCATTTTGCAAGGAATGAAAATGGCATTGAGTTTGGCTAGGGAGACAATGGAAAGTGTGATAGGAAGGACACTAAATACAAACCGCTCTTAGGTGGAATTTTCTGTGAAGTCAATAAGGCTGCAGCATGGCACACTTTCCTTAACATGTGTCAGAAAAGGCTGCATTTTTGTACTCTTTGGAGTGCACATAGGTTGGTGTTGGTGACATAAGAGAGAAGACAATCAATGTCTTTCAGAAATGGTTGGAAAAAATGGTGGAATTGGCTTTAGATAATGTAAGGCAGAATTTACATACCATAGATGCAGGGAAAGTTTAAGTGGTAAGTTTTGTAATAGACATGTGAACTTGTTCTATTCCAATGCATTGTTTTAAAAATATTAAGAGGAAAGAAAGGTAAACAATACTTCACAGCTGAGTGTGAAAAATGTAGAAAAAGAATACAAGGTTTAAAGATACAGGAGAATGTGCAAAATAACATCTCAGAACATGGTAAAGTTAATGTTCTAGAGAAGTTAAATGATTGTGTGACACTATTGCATGATCATAAAGTCCGAAAAACAATATGATGTAATTCTGTAAGGCTCAAATTTGAATGACTGTGGAGAGCAGCCAGATAGCTGGATTTAGTTCTAATTCAGGTTTTTTTATGTAAGTACAGTAGAAAAAATAGACAAGAGTGTCAAGGTTTAATGGGTTATCATAGTGCTGGATAATGGAACTGTACCAATAAATTGTTCATATATATACACACACACACACACACACACACACACACACATATCTTTATGCCAAAACCATACATTTTCTAATAGTTTAGACCTGCTAATTAAAAGCTAACCTGGTTCAGATAGTGCCATAGAAAATTTCATGTTAAGGATTATAAAGCAGACACATATCATTCGACAGATTGAAAAGACCCAGTTCCCTTTAGCTGCCCGAGTTTTCACTCCTTGGGTAATATACCCACTGTTTACACTTCAGAAAAATATTTTCAGGCACAACGGGTTCTAAATACCCTTCTGGCTGAAGCTAGTCTGCTATTCCCTCCATGTTAACCTCAATGCAAGAAACAGGTTTGACTCTGCAATTTAATAGGACTTAGAACTTCTTCTGGGAAAAACCAGCACAATTTTCAACTCTAGTAGATGTTATTGCAATCATGCCAGCAGAAAACGTAATTTTGAGAAGCCTATGGGCTTCAAGAAAACTAGATTAAAAATACTTTCTCATCAATATCATGCAGAGAAGCATGTCATCAACCATTTATTAGACAAAATATGTACCTAAACTGTTCTAAGGTACAACATGGTGAAGAACAACACTGGTATTATTATCCCAAATGGCAGGACCTCACTCTCCCTATTGAGGCAAGTTCTCGAAAGACTCGAATATCCCTTCATTCTCCACCTACCAATAATAACATATTTTAGGGTAAAAGGGAAGAAAGCCCTTTCAATCCATAGGTGTCAGTACAGGTAAAACCACTGTTTTCTCAACCAGTATTTAACATTTAACTTCTGTAACAGTTCTTTCTCAAAGCTAAACTAAGTTTCTCTAGTAGTAATTTTTAAGCCTTTAGAAGGTTTTATGGTATTATCCATTAGTCTACATTATATTTGATTATTTTGCTTCTAGATCCTTATTTATCTAATGGAGAAAATGTTCAGAACATCATATCTGAGTAGGAATGCTTAAAAGTGTCCTTGGAAAGGATTTTCCAATATCATTCTATCAGCACAGGGCTTGCTTTTGCTGCTAAAAGTTTCTCCATTAAAAGATGATAGGCTTGGGCAAATTCCAAATCTTCTGCACTGTGATATGCACATCTTTCTCTTCCATACTTGCCTTTCAGGCCACTTCACTTAAAAATTTAATTCATGGTGACTGACACTCCCACTGAAATTTGTCTGCGACTAATATATTCTAACAGCTACTATCATGCATTCGTTCTTTCCCATTTGCTCACTTTGACTTTCTCCCCTAAAGACATTGCTTATTAGAAAGATGCTGGGTTGAGGATTTTCCTGCCAAAAGATTCAGATTCTAATTAAATAACTCACAGAAAAGCAGTCATAACAAAAAGCTAAATTATAAGACCTTGGGAATATCATCATTTCCTGGTGGGGCAGGACAGAGGGGACGGCATAAACTTCAGTTGGCCTTTGGAAAAGACAGAGTGGCATAATGAAAAGCCTGATGCCCTTTGTGTTCTAAGTCCTGGGCTCGAATCCCAGTTGTGTTACTTCAGGGAAATAAGTTCATATCCTGCAACTGATTTTCTTTACAAGAATGGGGAACATAATAATGCCTTGCCTATCTCAAAATACTGTAATGTAAAATATTAGCCTTATTTCCTCTACCCCTATCATGCATTCCATGTGTGGACATTGACTGAAAAACAGTATTTTGAATATGCATCATTTCTCTGAATGCTTCAATGATTTTCACTTTAACAGTAACACTTTTTTGAATAGATATGTTCTCACTTAGCTTCATTTTTGTAAATGGAAAAACTTGGGTTAAATAATTTGTAATTTAATAACTTCCAAAAATGCAGATAAACTATATTACCTTAACATATCAATATAATCCATCATTTCATAATTCTTTCCAGGACTAATATCATTGCTTCTTTAAAAATGTTAATCCCATATATCTAGAGAGCAGAATAGTGGTTGCCAGTTGGTTTCAATGTAAAAATTATACTTAGGAAGAATCATACTAGTATTCTAGAGCACAGTAGGGTGAATATAGTTAACAATGATTTATTTTATATTGCAAAATAGCTGGAAGAGAGAATCTGGAGAATTCCCAACAAGAAATGATAAATGTTGTGATTATGTTTAGTTTGATTTAATCATTGGTCATTGTATGCAGGTATGAAAATATCACAATTCACCAAATAAATATTTGGTAAGTCAAATATTAATATTAATGAATATTAATTTTTGTTTCTAATTTATAATTATGTGCATGCTGTGCATGACATTCCCATGTACATTGTACAGCTTATTTCTTTTTTTAATCCCCTTCCCATCCACCTCCTCCCTGTGTCTCTAAATCCCCTTTGCCGGTTTTCATTATTGTTGTAGTTATTATTACTCTTAACTCATGTTTATGACATAAAATTTTTACATTCATTGTGGTTCTTAGGTTTCTGTGTATGTCATATCTTAATTCTTCTTACATCTCTTTCCCCTCCCCGTCTCCCCTCAGTATCCTGGATCCCTTCCCATTTGCAAGAGATTTATTCCCTTGTTTCCTTCTATCCAGAATTTTTAGAAATGGCTTTTTACCTAAATGTTGGTGACTAGAAGGTTTTAAAAAGAAGGACTGTGTGTCTAAATCATTATGAAAGGCAATATTGTGAACTTAGAGCTAGAGAGTATAGCCTGTATTCCTGTGTACAAGCAAACATGCATGTTAACCTCTTTATAAATGTTGGAAGGATGCCACTTTTAAGATGAGAAAAAAGATTACATTTTAGTTGTTCTCAGTTGCAACACTTTGGAGAAATAACACATTCAAAAGTCTGACCAAAACTCTATAATTTTAATTAACTTAATTGACTCAGAAATAGGCTGATAAGTCCTGAACTTGAGGGTCTTTATATTACATAGGCCTTGTTTACAACCCTGTACTTAATTTTGTGGTTGCAATTTTTTATCCTTTTTGCTTACAGAGTAGAGCCAAAATTGTATAAGCTTAAAAGGCAATCAAAACTAAATCATCTGCAGCTCACCATATGCATATAAATTACTCACTATCATATTTTATCAAGTTAAGCATTTTCACTGTTCTAGAGATCCCAACACACTGAAAATATAATGAAATAACAAAGTCTTATTCAATATTTGATGAAGACCATTCTACATGTGCTACCCAATCAGCAATTTACACCAGAAGCATTTAGAAAGAGCTGTGGCTGCATGGAATAGTAGTAAGGGCAGTAACTTGGGAATGGAGACCAAGATTCAAGGTCACAGTCCACAGTACACATACTCCTCACTATAAAATTAAGATCTCTGTAAAGTCATTTAACCTCTCTAGGCTTTAGGATCTTTACTTATGATGAAAGACTTGGACAAGATTGTCACTACAAATTCCTCTTAGAATATTAAAATTTATAAATATCATAATATTTCTCAGAATTATATCATTTTAGACTCAAATTCATAGTGCAACAAATGCATGCAATAGAAGTACCGAACATTCTTCCTAATGCCCACCTATGCTCGGGACCCCAAACTGGGAAGCAAACTCTACAATGATAACTTTGGTCTGTCTACTTCATCCACTTGAAACCTGGAAGTACATACTCATGGAGTTATACCATGTTTCATCAAATAAGTCATCAGTCTTTATGTATTATTTCACTTATGGAGATCAGCATGGCATTTCACATGTAACATATTTTCAATTTTTCTTTGCTTGTTTTCATGACAGTGACATTCAATATATCAAAGTTTGATTAAATATTACTTATTTCTTAGATAGATGTCTTTCATATGGCTCATCAATTCCTTCCCCTCCATATATGCATGTCATTCCTCTACTGAAAATTTGGATGTACTTCTCTCTTCGCTAGAATATGGGCCGCCCTTTTGGCTCATCTAATCAGTAGAATGCAACAGAAGTGGTGTTTTTAGCTATGACAATCTTGAGAATTTCATCTTTCTTTATTTTTGTTTGTTTGTTAATACTTTCTAGGATAACAGCTCAGTCTTAAGGGAACTTACCATCACATAAATATAGAACATTTATTCTAAATAAATCTATTCTAGTTAGACTGTCATGTATATATATATATATATATATATATATGAAAACCACAGATTAAAAATTATCTTACAAGTAATGTTATACTGACTAGGAATTTTAACCAATTGATGATTTGACATGTGGCTGTATTCATGCAATTTTTAATCACAGTGCTATAGTGATATTGATACTCTAGAATTGAAGGAAATACGCAAAAAAAGATCATTTCTCACAAACACAATTTTAATCTATACACTAATGTTGAATTAAATCAAAAACTATTTCCTTCACATAGTTCTTTGAATTATCCATAAGGTTTATGATTTGGAAAAGCTGACAGGAGCACACAGTACCAATTCTCAGAGCTACAACTGGAAAGAGCCAGTTCTAAAATAACCACTATCTAAGCAGCAGATGTGTTTATAGATCAACATATTGACTTTTATACAATACAAAGTAAAGATCAACGTGCAAAAAAATCAATGTAGTAAAGATGATGAAAATCAGAATTTTGTAGAACTAGAACTATAGTTAGAATTTCAACTAAAGTGAGTTATATTTTTATGAGCATAAAACTAGAGATCATAAATTAAAACCCACATCACATGTTTAAACTTCATGGGCTACTTAGGACATGCAAGAAGTTACAGCCTACCATGTCTCTGTAACTATAGAAAGCAAAAATATAGCAAGTGATTTATGCAACATTAAGATCTCCAACAGATATATTTTAAGTATGCACATTTGCATGAGAGTAGCACTAAGCAATACTCTTCATTTAATTCAAAGTTAACTCTGAATCAAAATCCTCAGAATATCACAGTAGCAAGAGATGACTTACAACCAGTGATCATTTATTATCCTTTTTTTGGTATTATATTTTAGATAAATTTCTTTTTGCATTGCACAGTTGCAGAGAATATCATAGGTCATTGAATAAAATTCATGCTTAGTTTTTGAATAAGCAGAGACACACTACACATGTTCAGGTATGTGTTCAAGTAAGATTCAGAAGGAAGAGTAAATGGAATTCTGAATGTAAACATATATGTATACACATATATTTATTAATATATTTATTATTATATTTATATACATTTATATTTATTTATATATAAAGATATTGATATATAAGATCTTATAGTCTGAGGCCTAAATTCCTTCCATTAAATCCATAGTTATCTCTTAGGGAGAAAATATCCCTAGTTAAAATAGTAACATTCTGTACCCTCTTCATGAAGCAACTCACTTGAAAACAAACTGAAAAGATCATACAGTTAATCAATTATTCCCATATTTTCTATATGAACCATCTCAAATGTCATTACAAATAGAGTCAGTTTGTCCTACCGATGAAAGTGGGCTTTCATGATAAAGATAATGAAAATGCTGTATTACTGATTAGGAATCTGTCACTGACACTGGCATAAAGTAAAGAATGTGCTGCTTAAACCTATTTAACTTAAAATAAATTGACATAAAGAAACTTTTCGTGATTATAGGCCTAATTTCTAATTGATTTTATCACAAGCTTTCTAAAAATTACTAGTATTCAAATCGCATAGACACATGGTTCAGTTTGTGAACTTGGACTCTTTCCAAATCTCTTTTCTCTATAAATCCCTCTTTAGCGGATTGAGTCTCTCTAAAAACCAAAATTTTCTGTGCTTATTTGTGAAAAGATAGAGTTCCATTTCCCACTGCCCCATCAGGGGGTCAATTTGGGAAAGAATGACAAAAAGCCATAGATCATTAAGGTTTCACATTAGGATGAGTTTTACAGCTTCTCATTAAGATAAAATTTAGGGCACGCATTTTTACTGGGTACTCACATGGTACATTTTGCTGCTTTACATGCAAAGAACAATGCAGAAACCTTCTAAAAGAACAGAATTTGACTGTACACCACCTTGTGAATTTCATAATAAATGCAAACAACCTTTATTTCAATTTTCTTCAAGTATACCCAAGGGGATTATTGGGAAAAGTTAACAAACATGACTATGTATTTTTCAAATTACAGTATATTCTATAGAATCCAGAATTCCACAAAGTTACTGTTCCATAGAATTTTTTAATATAAAGACTGAGATTATGTAAATATACTGATACATTGTTATCTTAAGTCAGTGTAAGTATATGAGTTTTCAAAGTCAAATGAGATTCTTATCTTCATTTTAAGAATGCACATATTATCCAAAGATTGAAGATAAACACTACAGTACAGCAACTGAATTCTGTCATTAGTTGTTTTCTCACTTGCTTTTTTAGTCATATTTTCTTTTGTAACTTGAATCACTGTAACTTTATTTAAAATTTTTCATAGGGTATTAAATCATCAAAATTTCATCAATCTGATAAGTTTATACATTAAAATGTCTATAATTTTTTAAAAATTAGAAACTAGAGCAGGGTCAGCAAATGACAGCCCATGGACCAAATCTGGTCTGTTGTCTTTTTTATAAGGTCCACAGGCTAAGAATGGATTTTATATTTTGAAATATTCAGGGAGAAAAATAAGAGTATTTTATGACATAGGAAATTTATATGAAATTTAACGTTTTTAATGTTCTTAAGTAAACTTGCTCTGGAACTCAGCCATGCTGAGGACAATTTTGTGTTTGTGAATTAAACAGGATTTTTGGCCTCTGATTTTGTATACATACAGTGTTTTAGAAAAATAATTTTAAGAGAAAATTAAAATCAGGAAATAGCATGTCTGACAGCTGCACAGCTGAGACAAATAATGATATTTTTGATTTATTTGGATATGTGAAAATTATGTGACTTTTGATAATAGTATAATTTTTAAAAGAAATGCTATTTATGAAATATTAGTTAAATAAAGTGCCCACATTTTATAACTGAGGGACATGGGGCAGTCTTTAGTTACTAGGTTAAATTTTTAACCTCAGATATCTCCCTGGTACTACCCTGAGAAGTAAGAAAGTAACATTTCTGATTTTCAGTTTAACTTCAGATAAAATTTAGGACAGGCCGGGGATTTAGCTCAGTGACACTGCTCCTGCCTCACAAGCACAAGGTCCTCAGTTCGATCCCCAACACTGAAAAATACAATTATTTAGGACATGGTATTGAAAAATTTCTCATTGAGTAGCTATTATGATTGAGATGTTGACAGCTGTGTGTTTCAAAAAGTTAGATATTTATAAGAATGCATTTGTGTCAAGCCACAAATCTACTACAAAAAAAATTGTTATGGCTCAGAACACACAATAATTGTTCAAAACAAAACAAACATTTTCCCTAGTCTTTACCTTTCCCCTCAAAAAGAGTTATTTTAAATCCCTAAGTCAAAAACTTCATTTTTGAACAAGCCTCTCTAGCTGATAATAAATATTCCCTTCAAAAAATCTCCCCATAAAATAGTCAAATACAAAGTTCACTCTTAGCTTGGGCTGGGGATGCACGTCTGTAATTCCAGCTCTCCAGGATAGGTCTTGCCTTTGAGCAAATTAGTAACTGGAAAAATTAGCAACATAATAAGAATGTGTCCCTTTCTCTCTTAAAAAAAAAACAAAAAAAGCCACGACCCAGTGCAATCAAAGGGAGAGGTGACTAAGGAAGAAGGGTTGGAGAGACACAGCATTGCTGTCTTTCAAGATGGAGGGATAGGGGAAAGGAAAGAAGGGAATGGAATTAATATGAGAAAAAGAAAAAATGGAAACAAACTCTTTGTATATAGGGAGGGATGGAGGGGTTGAAGGGGTTGGCAGGGGAATGGGGAAAATATAAGGACCAAGAGAATTATGTAAAGGTGCAAATTTCCAATGATGAAAGTCATTATATTGTACACCTAAAATGTACCAATAAAATTAATTTAAAAAAAAAAGAAATAGAGAGTGAAAAAAAAACACAACAAAAACATAAAAGAAGGCTGAGGATGTAGGTCAGTGCAAAGGCCCAGGCTTCAATCCCCAATACTGAAAATAAGTTCAGTCTTAAAATTTCATAGTCATATTTTTCTTTCTTGAGATAATAAGATGTTCAGTGATTATTGCATTATGGACTTAGCCTATTTGTATTTGAATCTATTAGATGCTGGTGTGGTTTGCTTAAGTCCACTGAATCTTAATATCCTCCTCTGTAAAATGTGGACAAAATGGAATCTATGTAATAGGATTGTTGTAAAGATTATATGAATAAACAAAAATATATGTAACACTTTCTGACACTTGGTAAAGTCTTATTATGTTAGATGTTATAAACATTTATTAATTTCTAGTAAGGCATAGAAAGTTTTCCTAAAGATGAGTCACTAAACTAATTTCTCTGGTTTAAGCTCACCAAGAAAATGCCATATCCATTGTTTTTCACCAAGTAATTGACTCATTTTTCTCCACTAAAAGATTTCTTTCAGCTAAGTGTCATCTTTCAAGATATCATTAGTGTAACAACTGTGCAGTTGTGTATTTGACAGTGTCTTCACCTTATATCGTCCTCTTCTACCATAAAGAAAGAATGGTCTTCTCTTACTCAGATGATTGTTTTGTTTTGTTTTTTTGATACCGGGGATCGAACTCAGGTCCTTGTGCTTTCTAGGCAGGCACTGGAACCACTGAGCTAAATCCCTGGTCCTCAGATGATTGTTGACAAAGTAGGTATGTTTGGAGCTGTGGCTAGTAGATAAATAGGTGGACTGGGTTAGAGGAACTCATATTTCCTACTTTGGCTCTTCTTAAAGAGAAACCTTGAGATATTTGTGCCATTTTATTTAAGGCTTACTGAGCTCTTTGCTCCGTTAATCTCCTGATATTTAGAATGATCAACTGAAATTGACATTCCTTATGTTAAAAGTAAATCAGTCATTGCCTGTACTACCTGTAGTATTTTAAAGTATCAAACACAATGAATTATTCATTATATTAGTTTACTTCATTAAGCATTCTACTGAAGCAAACTCAGCTTATCTCTCAAAGTAATTGCCCACTCCGAGGCATCTACAAATGAAAAGTATACCCTAGTGCTTTATTCTAAGAGTTAAGACAACACTATAAGCCCTAAGCAGAATTTTACAGATGGACAAGCTAACCTTACCAACTAGAAAGAATGGCTACTGCATACTTTAGTATGCACCGAATTATGCAGAAATTTATATAATATAATTGATGTATACATGACTGAAGCATCAGTAATTTTCACATAATTACCTTTCTAAAGTTAATCAAATTTTTAGGAAAATTATAGTAGAATCAAATTTGACTTTGGAAATTAAATTATGCTGAAATTTCCAGCACACTAGAAGTGCCTTGATGGACATGAGCTAAGTTTAGGTACATTAATACAGACCTTTCGAGATTTTTCAAATCAATCCAGCATAACACCATAAGTTGCTGGTATATTTCTGAGGATTTATTTCCCATAAAAACTCAATTAGGTTTGTTGTTTACTTAGTTGTAGGCTTCTAGTTGAGAAAAGATTAAGAATTTATTTTCCTTTTATTTATAGAAGTAGAATTCTGATTTACTGTCAGTCTCACTGCTGTATTTTATTTAAAAACAAGAAATGTGACTGACAACCTTTATATTTGTTAATTAAATTAACTGCTTTTTTCTATTAACTTGGATTTTCCCCATTAACTTTAGAGAACTTTAGCCTGATATAAGCAAAGATTAGTCAGAATGTACTTTTACACAGCCTCTAGTGGGAGTACAAATTGTGATAAAATATTTGATAAAAATAATGTAACAATATAGCGCACTTGCATTCTATTGGTGAGTTGGTTTAAGAGTTGGTGAGAAAGGTCATTATAGGCCAAAATAAGTGTACTCAGAATTATTCTTGAGAAATCATTTGAACTGCACATATAAAATATGGCATACTGATTTAGGTACAAAGCAATCAGGATTTCCTGGTTCTGTGCGTGTGTATGTATGGGCATGTTAGTGCACACATGTGCACTTGTATGATGGGGATATGTCTGGCCGAGATGACCAATGAGGCGTAGGATTATAGACACTTACTTTTGTTTTCCTCTTTATATTAATCCTCTTCTAAATGTCATTTGGTATTTTATATTTTTTTTTTACTTTGCAGTTCTGTGAATGTCATGATTTTTTTCTATTCATGTCCTATTCCTTTTCAGATTTAATTTTTTCTACTTATTTGTAAAATATCTCTCTATATATTAAGGATATTAAATATTTATTAGTTTTTGTTGCAGATATATTTCCAGTATTCATTTTTTCTTTGTTTCAAGTTTCTAAGGTTCTATATTTTTTCCCCATTCTTAGCCCGCCCTTCACCCCCTCCACCCTTCCCTATTTACAAAGACTTTATTTCCATTTATTCCATTTCTCAGCACTTTTCCTTTCCCTTCTTTCCTTTCCCCTGCCCCTCCCACTACCCCTGCCCCTTTGGACCTTTTCTTCCTATTTGGCATTATTGATTATTCATTCTAATCATTGGTACATTTTAGGTATACAATATAATGACATTCATCATTGGAAATTTGCATCTTTAACATAGTCTCTCTTGGTTCTTATTTTTCACCCTTGCCCAGCCCTCCCTTCAACCCCTCCCTTCATTCCTCCCTATTTACAAAGATTTTGTTCCTATTTTTCCATTTTCTCATATTAATCCCATTCCCTTCTATCCTTTCCCCTAGCCCTCTCACTTCCTTCCCCTTTGCCCATTTTCTTCCTATTTCACATTACCTATTATACATTTAGTCCTTATTTACACTTTCAGTTTCTCACACCAGAGAAACTATTCGGTATTTATTCATGTGTGTCCTATTTATTTCACTTAAGAGTATCACCTCAATGTGCATCCACTTAGCTATAAATGTCTCTAATTTCTCATTTTTTATGGCTGAGTAGTACTCCATTTTATTTTTAAAAACCCACATTTTCTTTATCCAGTCTCCAGTTGATGGGCATTTGGGCTGTTTCCAAGTTTTAGCTATCACAAACTGTGCTGCTATGAACATGGGTGCACATATATCACTGTGGTATGATTCTTTTAATTCTCTGGGGAAGATACCCAGCAGCAGAAGAGCAGTGTCAAATGGGACTTCCAGTCCTAGTTCTTTGAGGTATCTCCATACTGATTTCCACAGTGCTTGCACCAGTCTACACTCCCACCAGCAGTGGATCAGGGTTCCTCCTTCCCCACAGCCCCACCAGCATTTGTTATTGGTTGATTTCATGATAGCAGCCATTCTTTCTGGAGTGAGGTAGAATCTCAGCTTTGTTTTCATTTGCATCTCTCAAATGACCAGTGATGTTGAACATTTTTTCATGTATTTATTTGCTATTTCTACTTCTTTTTCTGAGAAATGTCTGTTCATTTCAGATGCCCATTTTTGGATTGGGTCTTTAAATTTGGGAGGTCTGATCTTTTAAAGTTCTTTATAGATTCGAGATAGTAGACCTTTGTCTGAGGAAGAGCAGGTGAAGATTTTTTCCCACCTTGTGGGTTGTCTCTTCACACTGCTGGTGGTTTCTCTTGCTGTGTAGAAGCCTTTTAATAAGAAGAGATCCCACTTGTTGATTGTTTGTGCTAGTTCACGGGCAACTGAGGTTTTGTTCATAAAATCTTTTCCTACACCGATATCTAAGGTTGTATATTTATGCTCTTTTTTAATGATGTCGTCCATCATTTAAACTGTTAACTTCCAATCATAGATCAGCAATTGATCTATGTAAGTTTTATTCTGATTTTTGTTATGTTTTAACTATTTGCATTTCTGTTTAATTAATTTTGAATTCACTATGATGATACATGCTTATCATAATAGTTACCACTTATTCTTATAATGTGCTAGCACTGTGGTAAGGAATTTAAATAAATTTTCTCATCTATTCCGACACTACCTAAGTGTTAGTATCACTATTCATCTCAGAGTGGTTAAAACTGAAGATTAGAAATATGAGGTAATTTGTTAATGATCAGAAGAGCCACCAATCAAACTCAGATATTACTGACTCTTTCAACTACATTTTCTTGGATATGATCCAATCATCTCTTGTTACTATTGTTGTTCACCAAATTCCTGTTTTAAATTGTGAACATGATGTGCATTTTTTTGAACATTAAAATATACTGAAATAGAAAAGAAACATTTTATTGTTACACATTTTATATTTTATTTATAAGCATTATTATTATAGAACTAAACCAAAAAGTTCCTATGTTGCTGCTTTCAAACTCCATCCCTAGTGACTGCTACAGGTTTGGTTACATTTTGATATGAACAAAGCATAGGCAGGTTGGCATTTACCAGCCTCAAATGAAGTGTGTTCCTTTTTTGGACAGTGTAAGGATCTATCCAAAAGACTTTTGATTGGTTGGCCTGCTAAGTGTCAGCAGTCCCTGCTTCCTATTCATTTGTCCGTAATTACTTAAGGGGTTTTTATAATTCAATAAAATTCGAGGAGAGTTACACCTAGATAATTATCCTAAGAGTTTACATGCACTAGAAAATAAATACTTTGTCAGTTTCCAATTACTGATCATTTTGACACAAATATTTGGTTATACAAATAGCACATACAGTATTTTTCTTTAGCTTTTTACTAAATAATAATGTATCGGATAATGTCATGAAGTCATGTGAAGCTGGCTTTTCTTTTCTCCATTATGACCTCCTATTTTGCATTCTACATGTTTAGAAAAGGATCAAGGTTTTAAAAATTTAAAAACTTTTCACATTAAAAAATTCAGAAACTACTTTAACAATCTGAGTCTTAAAAGTATAGAATGTTTTTAAACTTTTCACTATCAAAGTAAGAGAGTTAATGCAGTCAGGCATGAATTATCTAGCAGACATTTATCTTTTTTAAAATTTAGGCAAAAATACTTCCTAGGCACAAGATTTCAAGTGGTTCCTGATTTCTGGTTGTGCCATCCTAGTGATGCCAAGATTTATTAGTGGTTTAGGAGATTTCTGCCTGATCCCTCCATGCTCAAAGGCCCCATCAACCTTTAACTTAATTGCTTGATGATCATTTCATTATGAGCTGCAAAATGGTGATATTCTCCCAGGCCTCCTGCATTTATTAGCTGAAACTGTTCTTCAAAAATAAGGTTCCTGGGGCCTGGAGTTGTAGCTCAGTGTAAGAGGATTTGCCCAACATGCATAAAGCTCTGGGTTTGTGACACTCCAAAAAAAAGTTTTCTTTATTTCTGATTTGATTAGACTGAAATACAGTTGGTACAGAAAAGGAAGACCGAATATACCCTTCCTCTCCTTTATTTGTTTCTTTTTAGAATAACGAGTTGGGGTACAGTAACTTCCAATTGACTAGTGAGGTTTCTTTTTTTAGCGTGTTTATGAACTCATGAGCTTTTAAATATTTGATGCGCTCCAATTCATTGTGGTTGTTATTTATTGAAGCTCAAATTGTCTTAACTTGTGCTCTGTCCTCATTTTTAATTGAAGATAGACAGCATTGCATCCATTGGCTTCTTCCCTGCAGGAGATAATGAGGTGCTGATGAATTCCTGTGATGCTTTAAAAAACAACAACAACAACAACAAAAAACCCCAAAGAACCCTCTGCCTATTGAATAAGGATAATGTGTATTCTTAGTCTATGTAGAGTGAAAGGCATTTCTTTTACATCAAACCTCTCCATTTAATAGAAAGAGGTTAGGTCAGAAAAAAGAGGGCATTGGGTAATCTAAGACTGAAAGAGAGCTATAAAAGGATGTTTCTGGTTGGTGTTCACAAAATGGGAAGCTCTTGTGTGGATTTTAATTGAAAGTGAAGGGAAAGATGTAATTTTTTAAAATTATAACACATCTCCAGAATAAAATCAAGAGTTTTAGTAATCCTTATTTTAATTTATAAGAACCATTCAATAACACCAATTATCACTTTTTGTTTTGAGAACCTCTGTCTTCAAATCATGTGCTAGCTCTTCATCCTTCTATTTGTCACTTGCATGAGTTGCCCAAGCTGTGGCACTTTGAAAATGGCAGTGTTATTCCATTTGGCCTTGGAGAACTGAACCTCTTTAACATCTTTCAAAAAGAACTTCTACTGAGTTGCCTATAATGTCTTGTTCTGTCACCAATTTTATCTCTAATTTCCAGACCAAACTCTCTATCACCTAAATGGAATTTCTACTCGATTATCCGCCTGTCTTCTAATAAAATGTTTTCTTTTCCTCTGAAATCTGTTTTTTCCTCTTAATTTTTTTTCTCTGTTTCTCCATCTCACATCATCAGCATGGTTACCAAAGATTTGTTACTTTATTCTCCTTTTCATCTAATAGTCAACAAGCAGCAAAATTTGGCTATTAGTATCCTAGTAAGCCTACTATATAAACCCAGTCATCTCCATTGTTACTTTGTGGTACACTATGTCAGAGTGCCATGGCGTTCTGCTATTACAACTATAATATTTTGAATGCCTTTCTATTTCAATCTGTCTATCTCACATTAACAAAAACAGCTCCCTAAATAATATCCTACCATTTATGATACAGTAGTTACCCTATATCGTGTCTCATGTAGCCACATGCAGTAATGTTCCCCTAGCTTTTCGATATCTTTCAATACTTTTGCCTTGTCTTCCCAACTGAATGGTATAACTTTTCTTTCTGTATTACAACAGGAAAAAATAAATGAGCTGTTGAAATGAAAATAATGACAGAGGGATAAGAGGATAAAAGGAATTAGAAACTAGCAACATATATTATACAGAATGGTGAATAAAGAATTGAGTTTTGTTAGCCAATAAGAGCCTATTTGGCACTTCTGGGTGAAATGAAAATAGAAGCTACTCCTTAAGAGACTTGGAAGAAGACACCTGCATTTTAAAAATCAGTAATATCTCCAAGGGAAGGCACCTGTTTATGAGTATAGCCCTGAACAGCAACCCTGTGTATACTGCTGTATATGGTTGTGCCAGGATCACTAAGTTATTTATGTCTGTCATTTTGGCCCTCACTTTCCAAATCTATTCAAGAGTCATAGTAGTTTATGCTCTATTTGTTTCACTTGCTCATTACAAAAATAAGAGTTGTCAATGATTTGGTCTCATGTGGAATGCAAGCTGAAATAAAAATATGAATAAAAAACACAATTTAAGAACATTAGGAACAGCAAGAGAGAAATGTGTTGAGACAACTGATGTGTTTGTGTTCTCATTTTGTTGTTTGTCTTTTTCTGGTCAGTTTTAAATTGAAAATGAGAAAAAGATAAACACAAAGTTGAAATAGATTAAGGTAAGAGAAATGTAATAGAAAAGTATAATAAAAAGTTGGAAACTACTGCAAATTTATCTAATTTTTCAATTGCATCTTCTGCAATATAGAAGAGAGATAAATAACACTCCTCACGAGAAAATATGATCATATAAAAACATTAGTAATAGCCATGATTTTATATTTCCTATGATCCAGGTATTGTGTGATGTTTCTTCTCTCATTTGTTCTTCTCAGTGATTCCAAATGATAAATGCTAGTATTATGCAGGTGATAAAAATGAGATGCAGAGGCAGAAGGTAAAGACAGGTTTTCTCACTGTAGAGGCTTCTCTAAGAGTAAAGGCTTTATCCTGAAAAGTTGCTGTACAGAGGATTCGAATTACAGTTTAGCAAGAAATAAAGTTGAGATCCACTTGGTAATGCAATTGGAATAAATTTAGTGTGCACATATGCACTAATTCAAATACTGGAACGTAAAAGGCTTGATGTAAATTTTAATTCAACATAAACACATAAACATTTCTGGAGACTATATGAGAAGAAAAAAGATCAAAATTTTACAATCAAATGAGGACACTATGACATTGTTTTTTCAAGAGTTGAATAAGAATAAGCCAACTCAGTAACAGTAGGAGACAGGTGGAGACTTGGGCTGAAGAGAGCAATTATAAATGAGAAAGGTGTCACAGTGGGAGGTGTGCTGACCACCTGCCAAGAGGTTTTCATTAAAGAACAGAGAAATATTATTGCTGGTGTATGGAGTACAGCTAACAATATGACATAACTGTCACTTGCTAGGTCACTTAAGTACAGAACATTTAGGAACCTTTGCTTTGGTCTTGAGTGCAGGGATGCCTTAGTGCATCCTGATAAGACAGTCACTAGCAAAAACAAAGTAAATGCCTAAGGACAGGTCACATTGAAAGGAAGGGTACAACTGGCAGTGAAGCCACCTTAATGAGCCAACAGAATGCAACAGGAAAAGGAAAGAGAACAAGAAAAACCTGTACAACTTAAATCTTGAAAGTCTCCTAGGGAAGAAATAGAAAAAACACAGCCTGCACTTGTAGGCAGATTTTAGTAGGATTAAAGGAGATGGATTTCAAATTATGGGAGAAATACATGATAAGTAAAAAATAAAAAGAGGAAGGAATGTGTAGGTTATATAGAAAAATTCTAAAAGAAGTATATGAAGAAATGCTTTCTACATAAAAGAAAATAAGTAAAGGAAAGTAGAAGCCTTCCTTAGGGATTGTTTCCAGAGGTGGGAGCTCCCAGACAAAAACCTGGGAATTGAGTAGAACTGCAAATTATCTGGCCTCATCTCAGACTGTCTGAATCAGAAACTCTAGCAGTGAGGGGCTTAATGTATGTTTAAATAAACTCTCCAAGTAATTTTGATGCACATAAACATTTGTAAATCATTGATCTAGGGAACAAAAAGGGAAATGCAAGGAAACAGAATCTGACTGAATATTTTGGCAAAATTGTGGAAAATAAGCAAAAAATAGTAGTAAATAATACAAAGAGCAAAAGACCACTAAAGTTTAGTGGTGCAGATCATAAATTCTACTAAAAAGAAACCAAGTTTACACAGTCTTTGTAAAAACAGTTTTAAGAGGTTTAATATAATGGGGAGAAATATATTACAAATGAAGAAAATATGTTCTCTAATATTTAGTTTCTAACAAAACTTCCTACAGTAATGAAAATAATCTATATCTGAGCTGTCTAATGTGGTAGCTACTAGCTACATGGAGCTCTTGAGCACCTGACATATGACTAATACAACTGCAAAACCAAATTTTAAATTTCATTTAATTTTACTTAACTTAAAGCTAAACAGTCACATGTGGCTAGTGCTTACCATTATTAGGCAAAGTAAGCATTCAGCTAATTCCATAAAGATTGGTGGGATGAGAATAATGGTAACACAGATTTTTGTGAATATATTTAATAATAATATAAAACCTGTATTATAAAATATGAAATCATAGAAATAAATTAGGGATTACACATTTATCCAAATAGATGACCAAATAATTTTTTATCCATATTTCACCCAAGAAAAGGATTCTATATCTTCAGAGGAGTTGCTAGTATTGTTCCAAAACAGATGAAAAGGCTAGAACTAGATGGACGTAGTTAACTTACAGTCACAATACAACACACTTAGAATCACTTTGTAAGAATTCAGGATTTGACTTGCTAAATTCAAGTACAAGTTCTAGGGGCTCCTAGAGATTTCTTAGTATTTTCTCTGTAGATGATCATTTCATCTACATATAAAGATTTTGCTTCTGCCATGCCAATCCTATCCTAGTTGTGTCATTTTATTGCCAGACTCTTTTGCTGGGGACTAGGTTTCAAAGTTTAATGGACAGATAAACAGTAAGCATATCTGCCCTTGTTCCCCACCTTAAGGAGAAAGCATTGTATCTTCTCCATTCATAGAAGGCGTTCTCGCTGGAAGTATGGAGTACATGTCTTTAATCTGCTGAGAAGTTTCTGTTCTACTTCTAGGCTCCTGATAGCTTTTACCATGATCAGCTGTAGAATTTAGGCCAATACTTTTTCTCCAACTAGTGACAGGATCATATGGCTTTTTCCTTTCCTCTGTTAAAATTATTACTTTTGGGGGTGGATCTTCCAATGCTGAACCAACACTGCCATCCCTATAACAAAACCACTTTCTACATCCTGCCAGATCTGACTTCTAAGAGTTTGTTTGGTTAAACAAATTTCTATCTATGTTCATACCTTTTTCTTCTATTATCTTTATCCAGTTTTAGGATTAGCACAATGTTGAGTTCCTAAAATGAGGGGAGAAGTGTTCCTTTTTTTTTCTGCTTTAATTGTTTGATATAATTTATCAGTTAAAATGTTTATGAGCCTGCTGTTGTCATATAGGTAGGTTTTCAAGCTAGGAATATACTTTCTTTAATAGGTGCTATTCAAATTTTATATTTCCTCCAGAGTTAGTTTCATTAATTTGTCTTCCAAGGTACTTCTTAGAAGTTGTCAAATTTATTTCAAAATAGAGTTTTGTAATATGCTTTCTATATCCTTTTAAATTCTGTAAAATCTGTGATAATGTCTCCTAGATCTTAATATTGTAATTTAAAAAATGTATAACTGATACTGTGTAACAGGAAGAAATGGTCTAAAAGACCAGGGGAATTGGGAGGGGTAGGGGAAGGAAAAAAAGGGAAAGGAAAAAATATGAGAAGGGGAAAAAAATGGAAACAAGGTCTTTGCAAATAGGGAAGGATGGAGGGGGTGAAGGGAGGGCAAGGGAAGGGGAAAAAAAATAAGAATCAAGAGACTCATGTAATGGTACAAGATCCCAATGATGAATGTAACTGTATTTTATACCTAAAATGTATCAGTAAAGTTAATGGGGAAAAAAAAAAGAATTCAGGATTTGAGATCTTATATTTAGATATTTGGTGTCATATTTATGAGAAAAAACAGCATAGATTTGGATGGTCTTCAAAATGATTATATTAATGTGAAGTGAAAATAAGCATTATAAAATGTAAAGGGAAGACTAAATCTTGGAAAAGTTAAGTTAATTTTTCAAAATATGGCACAGTTTTCAAAAACATAAAAAATGAATAAATTCTTATGAAACTGGGAGAAAAATTAATAATCATATATATCCAAGAGCAAGTCTAAACTATTCACCTTTCAAGAATTCAGATCATGAAGGAGCTAGCTAGGTTTGCATAAGAAATGTAGTCAAGGAAAGGAGAATATTGAAATGCCCTAAATTACAAAATAGTATTTCTATCTGAAGACGTAGTTAATGATGACAAGAAAAAAATCTCTTTTTAAAAGAGGTTAAAAAATTGTAAGGATTGAACCAAAAATAGTACAAATCAAAGAGCCAAGTGAGAAAAGTATGTAGAGTAAAAGGTGAAATGATGCACAAAGAACAAGGTCATACAGAGACAAGGCACATGTGCAGAAAAATGTGTTCTGTTTCACAAGATTAAAAAGTTATCTGAGATGATGCTGAAGGAAACAGTTGATAATCGTCGATTAGAAATATAAAACATCTTTACAGTGCTTACTCATGCAACATCTCTCCTCTCCTCTCCTCTCCCCTTCCTCCCTTCCTGCCTCCCTCCCACTCTTTAAACATTAACTTCAAAGACAGAAATAGATTTTAAAATGATAAAGGGGAAAGATAAGGGTAAATCCTAAGGTGGAGAGAATTAAAGGCTTTGACTTTACGATTGCTTGGATGGCTCAAGTGTGACCAACACAATCAAATTTTCTATTAAGATTTGAGGTCTAACTATTGGAAGAAAAAAAGACTGACTAGCATATCATAGCTGGACAATATTATTAAAATGAAGTGATTAAAAATCAGAGCTTATCAGTATCACTCAACAGTGCCTACAGGTTTTAAGAATTAGGCTGCCTCGTGAACAGATGATAATCCACGAATCAAGATGACATGACACAGTGCGCTACTGGATATAGGATGTGTGAAGGGTATATATGAAACTACAAACTGTACGAACGGAGGTTGATTCATTCAGAACACAATCACTATTTTGTTTTAATGAGCCTTTTTTTGCTGGCTGTATGATATTTTTCATTCTTAAGATCATCAATACAGTTCCACACGATACCTGTAGTATAGTGCCATAATTTATGCACAAGATCCAAATGTCTATAGTCATTAAATCAATTATGAAAAAATTCAATTGGCAAGTAAGTGAGAAAAGGAGCCAAAGGTAGATTTTCCTTTTTTTTAATGTTATCTTTAGAAGTGATCAGTAACCTTGTATGTAAAGAGCCAGAAAGTAAATCTTGTAAGCACTGTGGGCTGTATGGCCTCTACTGAAAATACTCAAAGCCACTGACACGCTATAAGGCAGCCACTAGCAATAGAGACAAATGGGCATGGCTGTTTTCCAATTAAAAGTTTATTTGCAAAATAGGCAGCTGTGGGTGCTTGACCTTTCTGCCACAGTTTGCTTAACTTTGGTCTACATGCTCATTTTTTAAAAGGATAAGTTTCCGAGAGAAATGAGATATAAAGATGCAAAAGCAACAGTAGTGTACATCCAAACACATAGACCTCATTCTGTGACAGAAGTCATTTATTTCTCAAACAACCATTATTGAAATACTAGGAAGAATGGAGATCAGAGCTTAAAATAGAGACGGCGTGCCTGAAGAATTGGAGTAAAAATGAACAGTATTATCAGGGGAAGTTTTACCACCTCGTCTGCTGGCAGCTCAATGCCATACTTCCTGCCCTGCTCCCCTCTATGTCACAGGGGCTGGGAACCATGAGTACCCATCACATTTCCAGAATCTTATATCAGATTTGGAAACTAGGGGGAGGCTGAAGATTTATCATGGCTTCCCTGGTGGTGATAGGCAAAAGTGTGAGCTTCAGCAGACATGAGTGTCCATGGCCTCTAGGCATTTCCCTGCAAATCAGTTGCTTTAATGCTACAAGCAGGGGTGAAAATTGCTGGTGGTTTCCTGTGGTCTATGCAATTTGCTGACTTTCAGGATTGTGGCTGAAGGGAGAGCTTGTGCCATCTTCCTCTAAATTTTATTCCTCCAGCCTTTCCAGTAGTTCAGTAAAGCACTTAGGTTATTTGTATTAAATCTCTTCACTGCTTGAAATCCATAGCATAGCTCATCTTCTTGGGACCAGTCCCTGAGGAATGCAGTATTTTTGTAGTATTAAAGATGTAAAAGTGAAACGATGAGCTAGAGAAGATCCTTTCCTTATGCCTCCAAGTAAAGTTGTATAAATAAACTTGGATATGGAAATACAAAGAGAAATAAAAGAAAATCCAGAGAGTGTAAATCTAATTAGAGAACTAAGTAACAGTGAACAATGTCTGAGACCAATTTTCTTATATATTAGTTATTTTTAATGTACATACCAGTCTATGTGACTCACAGTGTTCAATGCAAAAGATAATATTACATTATATTGAGCAACTTCTTTGGGAAATGCATTTTTTACAACTGTTTAAACCCTCCTGAAGGAAGAGATTGTTATCCCCTTCCTATATTAAGAAGTTAAAGGACTCAGAGTCTCGCAGCTACTAAATGACAAGACCAGGATTGGAAACAAGAACTGCTGGGCTGCAAAGCTTGCATTCTTTCTGCTCTACTATGCCAAAAAGATCAATTGGATACTTGGAGAAGTCAAAAAGCTTTAGGCCTAACGTACATAGAATAATTTCAGTTACATACTGTTTTGAAAGTACATTATGAAATTGAACTTTTCCCCTCATCCACTTATTCATTAAATGTAGTTGTTCAAAATGAATTTTGCACCAGCTAAAGAATGATGTGGTTCCTACTTTCATGGAGCTTATATTCTATTTACTGCTGTAGCAATATTGAACATAATAAAGTGTTTGTTGATGGGGAAATAACTTACATAACTAATGAGAAAGTGGAAATCAAATATTAACTCTATAGAGAAAAATAACAAATCATTTTCACGTAGACTTTAAGAGAAAAATTTAATTATAAAGCATGAATTTAACAGATATTTGAAGAAAAACTATAATATTTGAAAAAATTAAAAAATTTATGGTATGCAAAATAAATTTTGCATCTATTACATTTTGTCAATTTTAGATCCAGTCATATGCTACATATTGTTGCTTTGGTCAACAGTGGTCCTACAGAGGTTCCACAGACTTGTATCACTTAAAGGCACTGTCGTGTCAGACTTTAATTGCACTCAATGGTACTTTCATAACTACTAATGCATTTTTCAGAAACTATCCCATAGTTAAGCACTGAAACACTATGCTATAAAGGTTTGAGCAGAAGACAGATAGCTCCTATTTAAGTAGAAGACTTTAACAGCTAGTAGGTAAACATACTTGCAAAGAAAACATTTATAGACGCTCATTAAAATAGAGTTCAGAAAGTGGAAAGAAGTAATGGCTATCTTATTGCTAATGATACTCGAAGGTAATGTAAAATGTCTATAAATATTTAAGGGTCAAAAGGACCTCTGGGAGAATAAAATACATCATAGAAAAGATGAAGTAAAGCAAGTAAAAATAAAATAATGAAAAATTGAGGATGTCAAACTGACAAGAAATTGATAGACCTGTAAAAAGTGTGTAATATAACAAAAAAACACAATTGAACTAAACTCTACAACCAGATTTGAAAAATTCACTAGTATATGTAGATGCAGAGCTAGCTCAAAATCATTGCAAATGCTAAGAAGCCATGCTCTAACTTAGATTTTGGCAAAATAAGAAATACCATTTCAATATTTAACCAGTACTGCTGACAAACATTTTTGGGCTCATTTTCTAAGTATTCTCTTACATATGTCACTACTTCTAAACTGACTGCTCTAAGTCAGTATATTGATCAATCTAATATACATATCATGATGTAAAGTTTCCACATTTTGGTTATTTGAACTAAAGAAAAATTAGCTGGCTTTATCTTAAAAGTAAAGAAACAATTGTGTGGGCTTTAATAAAAAGCTACTATTTTTAATGACTAAAAGGTTAATAAGATCTATACAGAAGTGAATATGAGTAACAAAATGAGACTAAACTCTAAATATGATATGAATTTATCTATTGAAATCAATATGCTGTATAAAGAGCTATACAAAAATTTCTCATATTTAATTAATATACATGGTTGATGCCATTTCATGCTGTAAACAGAAAAATACATACTTTGAAACAGTAATGAAAGAAAAGAATTTTCCTCTCTTAGGTAAAAGTATTGTGTGATATCTAAGATGATGTAATTAAAAATTAAAATTCAGAAATCCTAAAATTCCTATAATTTAGAAAGTGATTAGTTTTCAGATATTAATCATTTATCTATTCAAATTTCTATTAAGCACCTGCTATTTTACATCTCAATAAAATGAACTACTCTTTTATTAATCATACATGGGTCAAACTGTATAGGCTCTTACTATACAGGTCAATAAAATCTACAAATTCAAATTTGTGAAATGCAAAATAGAGTTGGAATACACGCACACACAGATTGTATTATATGATATATAAAATATATTGTTATATATGTTTGAGTATGAACTAATTTCCCTTTATTTATAGTTCCAGAATATACATCTCCAGAACATGCATGCATAGAAATACAGAACTTGAGAGATAAAATGTATAGCACAATAAAAAGAAAAGATGGAATACCTACAAAAGACAATTGGAGAAAGAATATCATCCACAGGATACAATGTCCAGTAATAGCTCAACTATTATTCTCTGATAAAAGTAAAATGCAATTACAAAAATAAACACTAACATTTGTGCTTTGGAAAGCAGTAAATTCAATCCCAAAAGAAGAATTAGAACTCACTGAAGAAAATGGAAAAATAAAAACTGGGCATAGTGGTGCACACCTGTAAGCCCAGCACTTGGGAGGCTGAGGTAGTAGGATTGCAGTGAATTCAAGGCCAGTCTGGAGTACATGGTGAATACAAGGTCAGCCTGAACTACACTGAGAGACCCTGTCTCAAAAGAAAAACAAAAGCAACCAAAAAGTGAAAACTAAATATATTAATACTATAGAAAATAATAATGACTAGTGGGAGGGGTAAAAATGTGTAGGACCAAAATAATAGGACACAATAATATGGAAGATGCAAGAAGGAAAATCATAATTTAAGCATTCTATTGTCCTTGCAATGTTTAGAAAACAATAACTTCATTATGAGTGGTACATATTTAATAAAAATGGGCTCAGAAAATATAATTGGAATACAAACAACTCAACCAGTGTAAAGATAAGAAGGAAAGTGAAGAAAACATAAGTGTTTACACAGAAAGAAGATAGTAGGAGGAGATAATGTCTATGTATGCATATATATTTATGTTAAATAGCAAAGGGAATAAAATTAGTAATTTGATAAAATATAAAGAAAAAAGTTACACATGTAAACAATAGTTCAACTATAACTTTGAAAGAAAGCACTCATAATTAGTATCAGAAATTACTCGGACTTCATCATGTTCTTAACATAATTCTTCACTGGGAATAAATATGGTCTACTAAATGACCTATTAAAATATATACAAAGCATTTCTCTTTGTATATGTGTTTTGTAGGTCTTCATAAGCTATAACAATTGTTTCAAGGAAAATAAAATCTATTTAGAAAGCTTACTTTCACAATTTAAACATAATAGAAAAAAGTCTTATGGTGCCTGACTATATCACTTTTATTCTAACCCTAGATTGAAATGACTTTTTACAAAGTGTGGTTATAAAATAGGGTATCAAAATTAAAAGATTAGAGATGTACCATTCATCGAAATAACCTATTTCCTTAAACAACTTACTGTGTATCTATTGTCCAATGACTCCACCTTGAAACTATTTATATGTTCAACCCATTCTACCACTTAAGGTAAAGAGTTTCTTAAGTTTACTACCCACTGGTTAAAATAGAACTTCCTTTCATTTTATCCTCAAAGTAATTCTTTCAAGCCTTAGGGAGTGCCTCTTAGTTCTAATATTCTGACTTTGGTAAATAAGAATGCATTGACCCTATTCATACAATTTCCGAATTTATAAGCTTTGATAATATCTCCTCTAAGTCCTCATTTTTTAAAAAGAGCTATAAAAAAAGTTTGTCCTAGAATGAAGGTATTCTCTCTCAACATACTTAGTATTCTATAATTTAGTAGGCTTCCCAAATATGATTTTACTTTTAATTAAAGATGTAGAAATGGGTTGGTTTTGTGTAAGGAGCCTGTTCTCTAGTTTGGTTCCAAGACCCTTTGCGTCAAGAATTCTCTTCCTATATTGTACTGTCACTATTATAGCAGACTATTGTTACTTTATTCTCCACTCCAAAATGGTTTTGTTCCCAAGGACTCAGTCTTTTGTTAAGGCAGGGTTGCACTATGTAATATAGGCTGGCCTCAATCTCACTATGTAGCCTTGGCTGGGCTTCAACTCAAAGTTTCTCCTGGCTCAGCTTGCACAGAGCTGGAATTACAGATATGCACCATCATGGTCAGCTGCAAGGGCTCATTCTTAAAATAACTTGTCTTCATTGTCTACACTTTCTCCCTTGTGATTTCTTTCAGAAACATGGCTCTAAGCTGCATATTTATACTGATACCTCCCAAGTTTATACCTCCAAAATAAACTGCCCTCCAGAACTCCAATCTCAGGTAGCAAATGAACATGTGAGAGACTATTACATTTCTTAGACTTTACATATCATTTAAAACATTTTGATAACCCTCTGTCTGCAAACTTCTCTTCCTTACCTTTTTCCTTATCAGTAAGCGGAACTGTGAGCCAGAAATTAAATTAAGATAAAAATGCAGGACTCAGTTTTCATTATTTTTGTCACACATATTTTGGCCAATTCTATAGACCAGTTGTTCTCACCCTTTGCATGTCGTGACGGGCTGAAGGAGACTGGGGAGGTTGCTCATGAATAGAGATGAGCAGCTTGGGGATTTGGGCTGACCAAGTCCCAGCTTGAAGACTGAAATGGTCAGTATCATGGGATTCTACTAGCCTGTTAGCTGCTACCAGTTGAGAAAATCTATTCAGTATTACATGTAAAGCATATCTTGAACTTCACCCTTTTTCCCCTTTTCATAACAACCACTCTAATAATGCTTGTATTTCAAGTATTTTAGGAAATTGTAGTTTAGTTGGGAATCCCAAGAATCAGTGCTACATAGTTCTTGTTGTTGTGTATATTTGTTAAGCTTGGAGATCCTATAGCTCCAATAATTCCTATGAAGTATCTAGGATCAATTTTCTACTACAACTTTTAGTGCCATCCACTCTATGATTGCCATTAGTAAGTCCCTCACTGCTTAAACTAATTAGAATTCTTTGGCCATCTTCAGCTATTTGTGGACTACTTTCTTCTGACAGGTCTAGTTTCCCATTTTTCCATAATGCCATATTTTACTTTCAGATCATGTTCCAATGAGATGGTCTGCCAGTCTCTGTAGAAAACTGAAATTTCCCAATCCTCTCAACTTAACAGTTCACATTCACCAATTTAATTTCAATTGAATGTTTTGATAAGATAGACCAAAGAATGCCACCATTTTGGAAACAAGGGAAAAAGGGAAAAATAAAAATAAAAACATATGAGTCTCTCATGGAAACTACAGAGAAATGTGTTTTAATTAAAGAGAAATACCCACTTGGACAAAAATATTTTGTTTATTCAAGAACCATGTTGCAAATTTTATTTATTTTCTGCTGATAAAAAAGCTAAAGGATGACTATTTATAACGTCAGGTTCAAAAGAAGCAATGTGTTGACTCAGTTCAGGGGGAGATCTCAAGTAAGTGTGATTTGACTGTGTCTTATTTTATATCAGATGTTACAGACCCGGTTTATCTTGCTTTCTTAAATTCAACAAAATGAAATAAACAATCTCTTAGAAAATTGTTTTAGTATAATCTATTTACTCATAAAACATCTGCATATACTTCATGGTTTGTGAAGCGTGCTTAGAAACAAAATATGTCTAGTGCAAGAGATAGGAATGCTTTGTAAAATTCACCTACTGTTGAAGACTTCATATACAATATAATGTAAAACTCAACTTCCAGTCCTTCTAATTCTCACTTCTCCTCTTCCTCATCATTCCTCATTCTCATTTAAAATTAGTTTTTTGTCTGAAGCATATCAATTTACATTCAATGGGTGAGACAGCAGCCTTTTTATTATTCTCTTCGGTGACATAAAATAAACCTGTTGACGATTTTGAAATTGTCAAATCATGATAATCTCTAGTCCCTCAAAATTATTATACCAAGTTTATTGGATTTGAGATTTCTACTGTACAGATGTTTTAGCATTTTTAACCAAGTAAGATTTCTATAATGTTAATGAGTATGCAGTTAAAATGTGTGCCACATATTCATTTAACAAAATATTATTGTGCAACAACTTTGCATGCCCAGAGCTGTACTAAGAAGTTAGAATATAAAAACTAACAAGACACCATCCCTGTCTTGAGAGTCCAAGGTCTAGGAGGTATAAGAAAATCATTAATTAAAATATTGAACAATAATTATTGAACTATCTTATGGAAGCAACGAGGATGGACACAAGAAACTCCTATTTATAGCAAGCAGAGGAGCAGGAAATTATAAAAAACCTTTAGAAATGAGATGAAGACCAGGTGAAAACTGAAAAGTCAAGTAGCATATGGCCAAAAAAAGAGAAAAATTAAGAACATTATCACAGAGAAAGTACAATCAAAAGGCTCAGCCCTTAGAAACATAGGGTGCCTACAGCAAATAGTAAAATTTGTTTTGGTACCATAGGTACATACACTGGTCTGGAAAGAAAATAGTTTATTTCCTTTCTTTAATAGTTAATTTTGATTGTCAACTTCATTGGCTTGAGAGATACCTAAAAGATTAGTAAAGAACATTTGTGTCTGGGTAAATCATGCAAACATGACCTTGAGGAATATATCTTATCCCTGGTCCCATCCTCTCTGGCTTTTGCTACTCTCTCTACTGCCTTGATGCCTGATGTTTGTACTTTGGAGCCAGCCTACTATGGACTGAACTCTATGAAATCATGAGCCAAAAATAAGCCTTTGGTCCTTTACAGTGTGTGTACTGGGTATTTTATTCCACCAAAAGGAAATTGACTAATACACTTTTGTTGAAAAAAATATTCACTGAGCACATTGTTTCACATAGTGTTGAAGATGTTAGTGACTTCAAGGAAGCAGTAGAGATTAACTATAAGAAGAGCCATGTAGGGAAGCAGATTACCTGAATTAAAATGCTGTCTTTTCTATTATGTTATCCACAGAACTGGGTTCCAGTTACATAGTCTTTCTGTGCCTTAATAGCCAAATGTAGCCTAAGAAGTAGTATCTTCCTCCTGTAGTTAAGTATTAAATGAGTTGGTACATGCAATTTTTTGGAAATAGTGCCTGGGAAATAATAAGCATGGAATATATGTCAGATTTTTTATTGGTATAGATTTATGAAGTCAAACAAGGCTACTGCCTCATGGAGTTTTCATACTAGGAAATACACCTCAAAAGAATACAAACACAAGTAATTACCATCTATTTTAAAGATGAAATAAATAGCATGAAAATGAGGAATATCAAGTGCTGCCTATTTTATACAGAGTGGTAAGAAGGTAAGGTCTCTCCTTAAAGGCATTGGACAGGCAATTTAAATGATGAAAAGGAAGCAGACATGGGTAAGGATGTGAGAAAAAAAAAACATTTTGGATACAAGAAACTACGGAATTAAGGCCCAGAAGAGCCTCGATGTCTATGTATCTTGGAAAGGTCAAATTATGAAGTATGTTGAATATCATTTTAGAAGTTTGCATTTCTGCAAAACTAATGGAGTGTCACAAGAGGACCTTAAATTGGGAATAACAAGATGGGGCATACATTATGGAAAGATCACTCTGAGACCACAAGAAGAAGAGGAGCTGGAGCGACTAATTAGGAAGGTAATTAAGAGGTTAACACTACTGATCAGAAATGAGAATTATTGCCCAAGAATGATACACCCCACATGGATCAATAGTGATAAATAGGCAACCTCTGCTGCCTCCTGCCATTAACCAATTTTTCATCCTTGAAACCAAAGTCCTTACAAAGCACTCCCAACACCATTACCTTTCTAACTTTCTCTTCTAGTGACCTCCCTTTCTTATTCCACTCCAGACACACCATTTTTCTTCCTGCTCCTTGATAATACCCAGTACCTGTCTCCTGGTCTTTGGACCTACATGTCTCTTGATCTAATACACAATTAGATTATTTCACCTTTTAAAGATTAGTTGAAATGATTATTTCTCAGTGAGGTCTTCATTATCAATCCTAGAGAACTACTACAACTTCAAATCAGAAATGATATATATAGAGGTGACTTTCTGGTTGTAAGTTACATTTCATAATACTATGGTTGCTTCTGCTTTAGCAATTACCTGAATAAATATCTATCTTCCTTCTTTTTTTCCATTTCCTTTTTCTTCTTGCCCTTTCTGCTCTCTCCATCTGTCTTTCTTTTTTGACTTTTCTTTTTTAAAAATTTTCGCACATTTCCACATGAATGTGAACAATATGAAGAATGAAGATGGGTACATGAACTGCAGCATTCAATTTCTTGAACCATTAAATAGCAGAATGTTTTGCACTCACAAGATAGTCAACACATTTTGGTTAAATAAATTATTGTATAATGAAAGAGTTGTACATCAAAGTTTCAATGTATTTGTACCATTACATATTTCACATGAGAATTTCAATGTTAAAATCCTAAAGTTTAAAAAACACACTGGGGTAAAACCCTTCCTGAAAATTGTCAAATGAGTTTGTGGATTACTACTCTTATTTTTGGAATCTTAATATTAGAGATATGAAGGACATTAGAAGCATTTGTCACTCCCAGTTCATTAGTCACTCCCAGTTTCTTTAGTTTCTCCAAACACCCAGTTTTGTTATGCATTTCATAATACTCCTTTTTTTAATAATATTTAAAGAAGTTAATGGGATGGGAGAATACATGGCATTTTGCAAATGTGAGATTAATAAAATCCCATGTTGCATATAGTTTATCACAAAATAATATCCACACACAACTCACTCCTAAAAGCAAAAAAAAAAAGACAAAAATAAAATTAAAATGTTCTCTCTTATCACCTCATGAACTGCAGCTCCAGGACCTACAAAAAGAACCAAGGCAAGGACCCACTAAAAGAGGGTCCCAGACACGAGGACCATGAGGTTCCAGACACTGGGGAGCCCTATGCTCTTTAGGGCCTGGGTGCAACATGCTTGCTCTGTCAGTGTATGAGGAGGTGCAGCAACCATGGCCAGCACACGGACCTGCTGAATAACCTGCAGCTGATGGAGAAGGTGCCCAAAGTGAAGGAACTCCATGCTGCCGAGGAGCACTGCACCCAGCAGTTGAAGAAGTGGGTGCAGTACCTTCAGGACTTTCAGCACTGCAAGCACAAGTGCACATAGAAGCACAGTATGGCCTGCCACTGCAAGAAGGTGGACTTGGAGGGCAGCATGGCCTGCTGGAGACCTTGATGATACAAGAAATGTTTTTACGAGACCCTGGAAGGCCGATGCCTCACCTGACCAAGTACAGCTTCCTGGAAGGAAAGACATAAGTCCAGCCCACTTCTGTGAAGGGCCCCAGCTTTGCTATCCTCACATTGTTCCTCCTGCTTTCTCTATAAAAGGAGGTTATGCTGGGCGGGCTGGCTGAAGCACCAAGAGAAATCATGAGAAGTGGAAAATGAATGTGAGATGACTGGTGACCCAGAGCCAAAGTTCCCATTTCTCTGTTTAGTGAAGTCAAGAACAGTGTTAGCATATTGAATGTTGATTAGGGCTGGGTACAGTGGAAACAAGGTAAGTTAGATGCTACAACCACTCTATAGCAGATGAAACATAGACACAGAGAGCTTCAGAAACTTACTCCAAGTCCTATTAAAGCCAAGTCTGTGCTCCTAATTGTAACATACCACTACTACCTTCCACACCAGAAGGAATAGCTGAAAGCAAATAGAGAGAGAGACGGGGAGAGAGAGAGAGAGAGAGAGAGAGAGAGAGAGAGAGAGAGAGAGAGAGAGAGAGAGAGAGAGAATACAGTTTGTACATGGAGGTACAGTGAGGAACCCTTGTAACTTAGAAATAAAATCACTGCCTGACCCTTTATCCAGAAAATTCGCAGTGAAATGTATGATACTGGTCATTTTGCGAGGCCTGACTCAGGTTTTCTCCCGAGTTGAGACAGGATACACAAGTCTTTGAGGAACTGAGCAAATGGATGAAGAAAAGGGCTAGGAGTTTAAGAATGGCCACAGACTACCTTCAGTGTGGGGAATAGGACAGGGTCTTGGAGAACATGGGGTTTCCCTCTCTGCTGTCCTCTCCATCCCAGGGTTTATCAATTGCAGCCTTCTGAGCCTGGCTCAGTTTCTATCCTGATTCCTGGCTTGCCCCACCCCTGCTTGTCACCAGTTCCAGGTATTCTGATGTTCAAAACAATGTGAATAGGAAGTAGACAGGAACATCTTCATCACTGAGAAAGTGTCAAGAGGTCCAAAGTGTTCTTGTCAATTCTTTGGGGCTCAGAGACTGTCATGTTGAAGTCATAAAACAAAAGAGTATTTCTGGGCTCTCCCAACCTAGGACTTCAGACTATGTGCTTCACCAGAGGCCAAACTGTCACCTTAGGCACGAGTTGCTTCTTTTGTGCTTACAATCCATAGCACAAAATATAAAAAGCATACAAATAGAGAAGTTTCCAGAAGGTGACTTCATGCTGAGAAGATAACCCCTCAAGTCACAGAAAACAGATGTAACTCTCACTTCCTCTAGTCTATAAAGCCCAAATATGGCTGGTTTCATTCTGCTCCCACTCAGACATCCTCGTGGCAGGTTTAATTCCCTGCATGACTGTGAGCTTCCACAGAGCCAAGCGCCCCTCCACTAGGCTAAGGTAGAAGGGTATGGACTTTTCACCTTTCTACTTCTGTCCCTCATAGCCCTGATCATGCCCTCTGTTTCTTTGAATATAGCATGGATGACAACAGGAACGAGGCCTTTTTTAGGTTCATGTCCTGGCTCTTCTAAACATCACCTGTGTGGCCAAGAGAAAGTTGTCTTGCCAGTTTGTACCTCAGCTTTTCAATCTGGACAGTGAAGGTAACCATTACAGCCGACTCAATGACATAGCATAAATGTATGTGTAAGCATACTTGGGACAGGAGTTGGCATGTAGCATGTGCTCGGTGGTGATTAATTCTCATCTTCTCTGCTGGTGGCCCCAGAGGAGATGGAGATAGATTGTGTTTAGCAAAAACTTACATTAAAAAACCAGCAACTTCCTTCAGATATTTCCATTGAGAGAATAAAAACATGTCCATACAAAATCTTGGATATAGATGTTCGTGACCACATTTTTCATAATAGTTCCTAAATGAAAATAATCCAAAGGTCCAATAACTGGTAAATAAATGAGTATATACATACATACAAAAGTTATATCCACACAAGGGAATATTAATCTGCCATGTAACTGAATAAAATACTGACACAAACTATAATGCTAATGAATCTGGCTAAGTGAAAGAAGTGACACAGAAGTTCACATATCATAATTCCATTGTACGATATTTCCAGAAAAAAAACAAATCTATAGACTCAGAAAATAATTAGAAGTTTCCTAGGGAGGGAGAAGGGAGACTACCAATGTGTATGGGGATTTTCTGAGAGTATTTAAATGTTTTAAATGAACAGATATTTTTGCTTTCAAATCCATGAAGTTAAATACAAACAGAACTTTCCCATAGTTAATTTTTCAAGCTTGTTTTGCCATTTTTTTTTCTCAACAGGATAGTTTGTGCTTCTGGGATGCTGAATAATTGTGTAAGCTGGTTTAATAGTGATGGTTATTAAACACAAAGAGGAAAGTTAAAGGCCCTCCGTTAGCACAGACTTTATCTGGGTTTGTAAGTTTTGGACATAAACTAAGCCATTTTAATGTTTAATGTGCATATATTATATGCAATTGTAGGAAATGAACTGCATAAATTAACATATATGTAGAAGAGTTGTGGAAGGCAAATGAACTTTTTTGTGAATATCATCTATGAGCCCCCATCTTAACAAATAACGATAATACACATTCTAATTGGCCATCACTATTTTTCCAGTTTGATCATTTAATTCAGTAAACATGTAAATATTTTCCTACTATGAAATATCTTAAATTTTTAAAAGCTCATATATGGGCATATTATTCTATGCATAACCAATACCTTATACTTATAATATCCAAGGAAAACCATTTTGCTTATCCATAAGGAAGGAATCACAAAAGAAAATATCTATGCAATCATTAATTTTAAAAAATATCTTTTTTGCAATAGCTTTTATTATGCATTTTTTTGTTTGTGAGACCAATTAATTTGTCTCATTTTTAAGTTCTTTTCTTGCAAAGATTCTGAGGAACCTTGCTGGAAACTAATTTCTAAGCAAACATACTATATATAAATACACAGGAGCATGAATGTGTACATTGCTTTGCCAGAAGACATATTTCTGACCTTCAGGATTTAGCCAGCTAGTCAAAGAAACATAGGATGTTCTCATGAAACAGTGAGATGGTGCGAACATATGATGGCTATATTGCATTGTAGGAAAAATAAGTCCTACACTAGTTCTGAGGAATTGGAAATCACTGTGCACAAGAATGACCAAAGAAGAAAATCTTCATTGGTAATGCAGAATTTGATTGAGAAGTAATATTTAATAAATTAAGAGAAGACATCCAAAGGAGAAGAGCAACATTGGATGCTGTGGTCTTTAAGTTTCATATTGAGCTATACATATTACATGCATAGCAAGTGAAAAATCATAAATGATGTTCATTTCCTGTGTCATGTATATATCCTGTGTGACATCTGAATTTATCCAAAACCTTCAACAATATTTATAAGGAAGAGAAAAAATAATACAATTCTTATTCAATCACTCATTCATCCAGCATAGAGTTATCAAATGCCTACTACATGAAATGTACTGATCTAAATATTAAAAGAAAAATGTTCCCTACCTGAATAGAGCTTATAGGACAAAGCAGGTAAAAATTAACAGATATAATAAATAAGTAAATTTTTATGATATTGGAAGAGATGCTAAGTTCTATAACAGTGCATTGGAGATGGAAAGTGTCAGAGGTAGTAGTGGAGGCTTAGAAAGTTACAGTTTTATTACTAAAGGGAGAATCACATTCAAAGACTGATATTTGTGCAGAGACCTAGAAAGAAAAGAAAAATAATGACGGGGTTTTGCATGAAAAAATCATCTTAAGCAGAGGGAACAAGTGCAATGCCTTAATGCAGGTGTATGTTTCAGGAAAGTGAGGAGGTGCTAGAGTAGTGTGAATGATGAGGAAAGCCACAGATAACATTTAAAAAGCCTATAGGAGCCAGTTCCTACAACTCTATATAAGCCACTATAAACACTGGCTTTTACTCTAACTGCAGTAGGGCCCCACTGCAGGATTGATTTCAAGGAGAGGACTGAGATGATTTTACTGGAACTTGGCTTTAGTGTGAGGAATAGATCAGAAAGGGGAGGGAAGAGCAGAAACAGGCAGACCAGATGTCAGTACTGAAATTCAGGAGAGAAATGATAGTGATTTAAAGCAAGGTGCTGGCAGTATATGTAGTAAGAAGCGGTCACCATCTGGATCTCTTGTGAGGTCAAGACAATAGAAGGTGAAGACTGTTTGATTTGGAACCTGACAGAATAAGAGGAATGAAGGATGACTCTCAGCTCTTTGTTCTGAACAGCTCAAAGGATGGAATTGAAATGACTGTTGTGGAAAAGCAATGAGTGGAACCAGTTTTGAATGGAGTAACTAGAGATTTTGGATATTTTAAATTTTAACTATCCATGAGTGCTCCAAGTGAATATAATGAGTAAAGAGTTACATGTGGAAGTCTGGAAGTTGTTAGAGGAGCCAGAAACAGAAATCTGAACTAGCCAACAGTCAGCAGTTAAGTGGTATTTAAAACTGCAGTACTAAGTGAAATGACCAAGAAAGTGAGCTAAGAAGACCAAGGAATGAGGTGAGCTTCTTCATCATTAAGATCTACACGAAGAGACAAAATCAGCAAAGATGACTGAGAAGCAGCAACTACTGAGTTCACAGGAAAACCAAGAGGCTAGATTCTAAAAGACAGATAAAAACAAATATATGTGGAAGTGGGTGATAAATGATTGCTGGTAGCTCAAGGTAAAACAAGGACAGAGGGGTGCATTGCACTTAGCAAGGTGGAAGTCATTGAGAACCGTTAAGAACAGTTATGTTGGAACTGTGGCTCTAAAATTCAAACAGAAATGGGGGAACAAGCACAGGAAACCTAGTTTTATTGCAAGGGAAAGAAAATGACAGGAGGAGCTGGGGGACATTACACAAAAGCATTTTAATAATATTATCAGGATTAGCATTGGACTATTAGTATCACTAGTATTATTATAAGTATTAATGGGAAACAATTATTGTTAGGATTGACAATGTGATAGTTAACTGACTGTGTTAATTTAAGTAAGAAATGCCCAACCAAATTGGCTCTGGGTGTGAATAACCCACCCTAGGGAGGATTTGTGGCCAGAATGGTAGAAAAAGGAACCTGAAGAAAGAAGGTTCACTTCTGTTTCTTTGAAGGAGCTCTAGTCTTCACCTTCTCCTTGGACTTCATCTTCAGCCTCCGGCATAGACCCCTTGGCCTCCTGATAAGGAATCACACAGGACGCTACACTGAGCTCCAGGACTTCGACTTGATCCATCGGATCTCCAGTGCACAGACAGACCTTTGGCACTCTTCGATGCCTGACTCTGCAGGCAGCCATTGTAAGCCAATCTTGTAAATTCTTACATATTTGTATAACTTGCATTAAGTCTTTTTCTCTAGTGACTGACTATCCAGGCAATAATATTTAATAAGTTTCTGTTATTCTAAGTATATATGTATAGTCACGTATGTACATTTATATATATATAATAAATTGAAACTGTTTTATAAAATAGACACTACTAGAAGCCCATTTTACAGTTGAGAGAAGTGAAACATACACTCAGAAGCTTAGTGTGCTTACACAGATAAAGAGTGGCAGAGTTAGAATTTGATCCAGTTAATTTGACTACAGAATCTATGTATACCAACCTACTGTATTATGGAACAAATTATTAGTGCAAACGAGGTATCAGAAAGGGGTGCTTCCACTACTTAGGACATTAAAGTAGTGTAATTGCCTGAATTAACAGGTGTTTATGAACTGCTTCATACATATTCTACTTTTCTATTTAAAATATCCTTTCAGAAATATGACAAAGGAGTTCACACAGTATAGAAGGTTAGCTTAACCCTCTTTCTATATGTACAAGAAGTAAAAATCGGCCTCTTTTAGACTTTTCATAGGTTTAGAATATTCTCCCAGTAGTCTAAATGAGATTGTACTATACAACACAACACAAATTAAATTTTGATATATGAACAACTGTGCCAAAAACAGCATTTTAAAAATATGTAAACAGGAAATGTTCTTGCATACTATTATTTAATTTGATAATCTCCACATAATTCGTTATAATTAGAACTTTTTGTTTACTCTGGATGACTTCCTCTCTGACAAATGCAACCTACTCTCAGGCTTCCTGTGCTATTTCCCCTCAAGTCCAAAGTCTGGCTGTTGAAAAGATCTTTTTATAAGTAGGTCATCCTCTGCCTTAAACCTCTTAACCAGCCTTGCCTTTTTTCCTGCCTCAGACTCTAGCTCCTTATGATTATCTTCAGGGCCCTTTTACCTCATCCGAGCCTGTAGCGTTGGTTTGATATTTGCCCCAGTTTTCTGGGCTTAACTTCTAAATAGAGCCTTTATCACCTTCCTCCACTCTGGTCTCATGCTGCCCCTGTGCCTTATTCGACAATTTCCTTTGACATCTTTCTTGAAAATTTCTATTTTCTTTGACACCTTTCTTTTAAAAAGTCTTTTTATTAGGAGAGTTGTCGGAGGCTAAGAGGGGGGCAACATAGATGGGTGCTCTTCAGAAAAAGGACAAAGTCTCCATAGTATGCTCATCTTAACTCCCCACTTAGACCAGCCACCTCACATTCTCTTGATCTATGACTGTGCCTGTCTCTCCTCAGTTACCCTTCACACACTGATATGAAACAAATGTGCCATCACTTTAGCTTTTTCCCACCATTCAGCTTCCTTACATCACCTCAGCTTTTTAATCCATCACTCAGAGTATTAGAAGCTCTTCAAAATAGAAGAAATGTACGGGCATAATAGGAACGTCCTTTTTTTTCTTCTTTCCTTCCAGATTTCACCTTCAAAGTGGGGAGAAGTTAACATGGCAAAAAAAGCAGATTTTGCTGACAGTGGAGAAAATGGAAAAATGCTAGCTAGCAGTCGGTCATTGTCTTTTGAATAGAAGCCACTTGACTTTTCATATCCAGGCCTACTAACACAGCTAAGCGAGATTATTACAATGTATAAAGTAGAACCATTATAGGCTTCCCCTAGTATGCTTTTGTGTTTGTAAATGATGAAAAAGAAGTGAGAAGAAAAAGGAGGAAAAATGCATGTGATAAATATTCCTTTAAATGAGTATATTTAACATCCTAATTGTATACAATTAAAAGCATTAGGTTGGTGATCCTAGTTTGAGGCCTTTTAATATGAGGATATCATTATTACATCAAATACCTACTAGTTTATCGCTAATACACCCATTAATCTTTCTAGTGGTGAGCATTCTTACATCTGAGTCACTTCCTACTTGTTGTCATTTTGCCAACTCTTAAATTGATCTTGGTGGCCCTAAGATCAAATACACTTAAACCAATGTGTAAAGCCTGGCATGTTCATTAATTAGAGTCAAATTTATACTTCTGTAATTGAGACTAATTATTTGTTCGGTTTAAGTAAATTGTTAAGCATTCATTAAAGTCATCCATCATAGGCACCAAATGAACACAGTTTCAAAGTCCGTATATATGCTAAAGTATCAGGCCTAGGATTTCAAAGCAAGAAATCTTTTGGAAAAAAGTACTACAGGTTCTCATTCATATGTAAAAGCTAAAAAATGTCCACTTGAAAGCATAGAGGAAGACAGACAAAGATAGATGGCATTTCACCCGTGCATGCTGAGTGCACGTGTGGAAAGATCACATTGAACTCCATTTCTGTGTAGAAATACTTTTCAAATATCTTTTGAAAACGAAAAATTTTTCTTTCTTTTGTTATTATTGTATATGTGCATATGTTTAGAGGTATATGTCAGAATGATGACTATTTTGAAAAGATTTTGGCTGTATTTTCTACAAATTTTTCTAATATACAATGAACATTTATTCAATTAATGTTTTATTGACAAAATTAACTTTTAAGTAAAATACACAACAGAAAACCCCAACTGATATTTTTTGCAGTTTTTTCTTGAAAAAGGAACTACACAGAAGATTTTCCAATCATCAAAGTTGTCATTGTCTTATTTCAATCTTGATGCTTCTCACAAGAATAGCTGACACAGCAATACAAATTTCAAACTGAAACAGAAGAGATTCACCAGCTGTACAAATGCCATGATGATTACAGCAATAATTTTAAAAGTTATAAATTGAAACAAATGAGGAATACCGCCTATTGGAAACTATCATTAGACAATTCAAAATCATGACTGTAGGAATTTTTAAAGAGAAATATTTAATAGAAAAGAATGATGCTTGAGAGTAAGAGTTTGTCATTGGATTCGATCTGTATTAAAATAGTACAGTGTGTCATATATATTTAAAATTAACCCACCTTAAGTGAATAAAAATTTATTCTCACTAGGATACAGGGTCTTATTTTAAATGTAACATTTTACCTTTTCTTTTCAAACTCTGGCTTTTTAAAAATAAAATTACATTACATCAACCTCTTAGACTAAATTTACTTATGGCATTCACTGAAAATATTAAGTGCCAAGATTGGCTACTACTATAGTCCGTATTTGACTTTCATATATCTGACTTTCAAACAACCCATCCTCTTGTACATTATGTAATCACAACCTGAAATGACTACTCATGTGCTAAACTTAGACTTGCATGTTTCTGCTCAAGAGCAAATATTTTAAACTCTGGCTCATGAGCCCTACTTTCCTACAGAGTTCTTTTGCTAGTAGTACCAATCTTAATTGGAAAGTGTTGATTTCCAAATACTTGAATATTTTTCCTCAATTGTCTGCAAACTGTGCCATATTGAAGCATGGAATTGCCTCTTGGAATCGAGGGAAAGCTGAGTTAGAAGCTCTAAAATCTTTCAATTAGATCATCTCTCCCTTTATCTGTGGGATTTCCTATGATACTGGTAAAGACTTTCTTTGAAGAAATAAGTCCACTACCTGAAGAAATGAAGAAAGAAGAAAGGAGAAGTGGAGGGAGGACAAGGAGGGAACTATGGGAAGAAGGAAAAATGGAGAGCTGAAAGGGAGAAGAGAAGAAAGAAAATGAAAGAGGGAGGGAAAGGAGTTAGGGATGGAAGAAGAAAAGAAAAGAAGGGAAAAGGTAAAAGGAAAAGGAGAAAGTGTATATGATAGGAAAGTCATTGGTTATGTGTATTGTCTTTCCTTGTTCTTTTATAAAGTTAATAAGAATATTTTAAGTGAACCTGCATTAAAAGACAAGTCTTTTAAACTTGATATGATTCATTCACTGATTAATTTAGTAGTGGTTCATTAAAAGACCAGACACTGTGCTCAGCTTAGATGAAATAATTAGGCTTGCCAAATCCTTGATCTCTAGAAGGCAGTCAGACATTCCATATCAAAATCGTGTAACAGCTATAAAACTTGGAGAGTATTCTTCATCCTGCAGCAGGATTCTGAAAGTAGCACTGACTAAAGAGGAACTGTAAAGATATATCTGTTAGGACCATTTCAACCTAGGTCAAATCTATAGCAGTCCATAGAATACTTAGCTTTATTGATGATAAATTCAAAAATAAAAGAATAAAAATAATCTTACTAATGAAAACAATTCTTGTTACAGTCTAATTACTTCCACCCTAAATAATTCCCTCTTTTATCACTCATTCTTCATGCATTCTTCTATAGTTCCTTATTCTTACCTATTATGTTAGAAAACTCTGTTTATCCATATTTCTGGCAAGCATGAAAATTCTTCAAGAGAAAGAATTTAAGAAAGAGAAAATAAACTGTATTTATTCACATCATTGTAAATCACATGAACCCTCACTAGCTAATTTCAGCACATACAAGTAAAGATGTAGTTTGCACCAATTCAAGTCTTCAAAAGAAAATGGAAAGGAGTTAAAATAAAACCCACAAAATGGAATAAGTGGGAAAAAAAGGAATCCTTTTACATTGTTGGCGGGAATGTAATCTAGAACAACCACTATAGAAATCAGTATGGAGATTCCTCAAAAAACTAAAACTAGAAATTTCATTCGACCCAGCCATTCCCCTTCTAGATATCTTCCTGAAAGAGTTAAAGTCATCATATTACAGTGATATATGCATACCCTGGTTTATAGCTACACAATTCATAATAGCTAAATCTTGGAAGGAGTCTATATGTCCACCGATAGATAAATGGATAAATAAAATGTGATTTTATACTCAATGGAGTACAATTCTATAATAAAAAGGATAAATTTGAATCATTTGTAGGAAAATTGATGCACCTTGAGATAATAATTTTACTTGCAATCAATCAGACTTACAACTTAAGTAACACATGACTTCTCTTAGATGAGAAACTCAAAATATAAATAAAGAGCAAAATAAAAAATAGATAATAGAAAATAGGGAGATAGACATTTTCCCCAATGAGAAGGGGATCTAGAGATGGAGAAAGAGGGAGGAAGGGAGGGGGAAAGGGGAAGTAAAAAGAATTAAGATGTGTTATGTACATATACCAACTCCCCAAGATGACTTGTAATCATTATGTACTGCAAACATGTACTAATAAAAATAAAACTTAAAAAAAGAAACACCTTCCTTCCCAAGAAATTATGTTGAAGGGTTAAGATTCTATCCCCTTATGGAATCAAACTTCCCCTCAACAATCCACTCAAGAAAAACAATTTATCAAAGTATGTGATTCTAAACACAGTCATTAATATGAAAGGGTTGGGTAAGTGAGTGTTATCACCTTTCCTCAACTGTGGAATATCTACCAAACAAAGATGTCCTATTCTGTGGTGGACACATTGATGGGATGCCCAAATCTCCCTTCACAGAAGTACTTGCTAACCCATCATTTGGGAATGCTAATAGCACCAGCTTCAGCTCTCAGCCACCTGGGGCATTTCTTCAGCTGCTGAGAGCTACATTCACAGGACGTTCCATATCCAATAATGAGTTAATCCAAAGTAAAGAGTTGCAGTCATCCCAGCCCTACTCAGGACAACCCTAAAGGGTCATTCCAGCTTAAGTCTAGAGCATCATGTTGGGTTAGTTATGGTTATTGTTGTATCTTTTAACTTAGTTGACCATCACCATGCCTCCCTTTGACCAGTTCACCAAAAAGAAACTTCTTAACCAACATCTCACATCGTAAACTCAAACCTAGAGTCGGTTCCCTGGAGAACCCAATCTGTTGGGTTCCTTTATAAGAGGAGTGTATATAAATGAATGTAGATAGATGAGTAGATAGATAGACAGATAGATACAAATGCCTTATATTAATAAACATATATATATTGTATTTGTTACAGAGCATGGTTTCTATTAGGTTTTTTTTCCAGAAAGTCTATTTTATCATCAGAAAGAATTAGATGAATATGTTTTCATAGACAATTTTTCATGTTGGTCCAACGGCTCTAATGAGCACTGACTAATCAAAACAAACACCAGTATTAATTAATAACAATAGTGCATACTTGAAGCATACCAACCCTTTGGTCAGTATTTTAATATACAAGAACTTAACCTTGGTGCATCTTTTCAGTCTTCAGTTGAAGATATTAACACATAAGCAGAAAGCTAGTCTCCCCATGGCTTTGGCTTACCTGCTTATGCTACAACCCAGAACTTATGCTCTTATATGATACCATAATGATTATTTATTTTTATCGGTCAGATCAATAAGATCCCTGGAAATTTGGGAGATGGCTATATTTATTCAAAAATGAAAGTCAGACAACTTATTACATTCACTATGTTTATTCTTTTAATGATATTCCATATAACAACAGGATAGTTTCACATTGAGTGACTTTTACAAGAGTCTAATGTTTCTTCGTATTAACTATTTTGATCCTTAGATTTTAACCTAAAAAAGAAAGCCACCTTCTGAATTTCAGATGAGTTTATGTAGCTTCCTACTTTCAGGTAACTCTGTATGACAGCTTTAACTGGACAAACATGTCTAGAATGTTAGAGCATTTCCAATCTTCATTAATCATTGAGTAAACCTTTTTTGAACTTAGCCATTTCCTTAACATCTTACCATTAGATGTGCTTCTGGTTTCTATTGCATCTATTAAGATACACTTATCTTAAATAATATTTTAAACATCATCATAAATTTATCTTTTTGGTTTCAAGTAATTTGGGTTTCTCTTTGCCTCTGGATGTTTTTATACTCCTCTGTATTTCAAAATGGCACATATAAGCTAATGTAATGAACTCTTCAAATAGATCAACTATGTTCCCTTCATACACTAGTTCTAGAAACCTACCTAGAAAAACTACTAAATTTTTATTTAACTAGCACTTCCCTGGCTATTACATAATCATATTGGAACCAAAGCTTTCCAAATGAAGTGTGTGTGTGTGCATGTGCGTACATGTGTGTATTTTTGGTAAATGTCCCTCCAAAAGCATTTTGACCAGTCTGAGAGCCTATTTCCTAACTGTAAAATAAATGCCAGTCATTTTACATTTGCACAAATTAAAGTCTAGAAATGATATAATTATAGTCATTATAGTAGCATGCAAAACATTTCAAAGAGCAAATTATAATATACAATAAAGAAGCTAGAGTGGGTTGTAAAATTCCTTTGACTTTATAACAATAAAAGGCGTTATAAAGAAAGACAACATTAAAAATCATTCAAAAACTTTCTTCAGGACAAAAGATTTTTGAGCGTAGTAAGTACCCAAATACTCATAGCATATATACTATCTATGAAGAAATCTATAGAATCAAGAGATTGATTCCAGGGGCTTTGAAGGGTATTTGACTTGATTTCTTTGTGTTTTGTTTTTTCACCTATACAATGGCTAATTGCATTACTTGAGTTAAAGAGTGCTGACATAATGCACTGTAACGCAGGAAGTTTCCAATAAATGACCGTTATTACTGTAGTTTGGGAGAATAAATATCAGTGCAGATACTGTATTTATGTTTTTCTTCAAATATTACAGAATAGTGTTGACTAAGCCTCTCCCATGTGCAAGGTTTAAAGTGCATTCTTAATTTCACAGACTAAACCAAAGCCATGCAGTTTCCCTCCCAAAAGGAGGGATGATTTTTCTTCCTAAGTTACAAGTTCCCTTAGACACACTCTCACTATCTATAATCTGCATTTGCCAGAATAAAGGAGCCACACCTCTGGGGTGCATGTTAGGCTGTTTGGTGGGGGAGTAGAAGGTATCAACTGAACATAAACTCCCTCTCTTTCTCTGAATAAAGGCATCCCCAGGACAAATATACAGGACTTTGCATATCAACTTTACATTACGTCCTTTGTGATTTCATAGTGATTCAATAAACTGTTGAAAGTATAATCTCTCTGTTTAACCTGTAAGAAAAGTCCATTCAAATAGTTAAACAAGATATGATTTGTGGACATTTCTATATACCATAGGATAGTATGTATCAATAACTGTACAATGATATCTGAATTTATGAAACTTGTATAAAAGTGGTATAATAGGAAGTGATCATAATAATCCTATATACAGTATAGTAAAAATAACTTTTATTAAAAGATTGACAAAACAAAGAAGAAAGCACATCATTTGTCTAATATATAATACAGAAAATAATAAAATTGAGAATATAAATCTTCTGATCACATCAGTCCTGTTTTCACAAAGGAGTTGGCTAGATATGTTTGCAATCAGAGTTCTTGGATTCTACAATCCGTCTAAGTGAAGAAATAGTATTTAGTGCAGTGTTTAAGCAGGTGAGCACTGGAGCTCTGAAGTCAAGTCACACCATCACTCAGCAATTTAGGAACTTGAGCAAATTGCTTAACCTCTATAGCTCAGTTTCGTCATAATCTGGGGAAAATGATATTAATTTCAAAGAAAAACACTGTGAAGTGCTGCCTGCTGTGCAAGTGCAAGGACCTGAGTTCGATCCCTGGTCCAAAAAAAAAAAGAAAGAAAGAAAGAAAGAAGGAAAAACACTGTGAGGATGACAGGAATCATGAATTGTAGCAGTCACTTTCCTGTCACTGGGAAAAAATAGGACCCTAACCCACAATTTAAAGGAGGAAAGGTTAATTTTGGCTCACAGTTTCAGTCCAAGTTTTGATGGCCCAAGGCAGACACTTGACAGAGGGGCATAGCAGAGGAAAGGTGCTCAACTCATGGCACCCAGGAAGCAGAGAAGGAAGGGAGGAGTCAGGAAAAAGAATGCACTGTTCCAGGTCACACCTCAAGAACCCACCTCCAAGTGGGACCCACCTCCTAAAAGTACATTCTGCTATGAACTCATCTGATGCATATAGTGTCCCACAGTGCTAATCAGCCTCCAAACACATGAGATTTTGGGGGACATTTTAGATCTAAACCACAACATTAAGTAAACATCACTTATTGTCTAAGAGATAGTACAGTTTCAAAAAATAATTTAAATTTCAGTTTCTGATTCTATGGATTATGAGGATGTTTAAATAGGCTTTGCCTCAATGTTTGAGTTCCCTCACAATACCGACACATAATAGGCACTAAAAAATATTGGTTCAATGAAAAAATGCCATTCCCAAATGAAGGTATGTCTGAATTTTACACTTCATAGTTTCCATTCAATGCAAATGAGCTTATGTTCACATTAATAATGAAGCAGTGCATGTTAGTATATAGAAGCAGATTTTTATTATTGATCATTTCTGGTCTGTGTCGATTTTTTAAATATAGTATCAATAATATATAATATTAAAAATTTGGAATCACTTGTGATTCAGATCATAGACTCCCATTTTATACATGAACAAAGTGAAACACATGACCACACATATCATAGTTCTCTACTCAAGGAAATGGGAATGATTGGTTTTTAAAGAAATTTACATGCAGTCTAGAAATATTCCTATTTTGTCCTTCCCTGTTTTTAATATTACATTGAAGTAACTATCTGTTATCTAATATTGGCCATGTTTTCTATAAATTATATAAAAAAGAAATGAGTGCAATGTGATAGCCTTATCATTAACTATTATTTCACTTACATAAATAACTTTGGAAATAAGCATGGCATTCAGAGAAAATTACCATGTGACACTGGAATTATCTCTTTTTTCTTCAACTTAACTACATGATGCTTTTCTGAATATAAAAAAATGCATAAACGGTCTCAAGTTTTAAAATGTCTTTTGAAAATATAAAGGAGCTTGTCAGAGCTGTCTTCTCTACAGAGGCCTTTGCCATCATAGCAGCTTTCCAACACCATCACACTCATTACATTTTACTTTTACTCATAATTTATTCTTAATATAACCCACCCTACTCTTCTACCTTGCCAATCATCCTCATGTTAACATTTTCAGAAGGGATTGGGAATTTTCTGAGCCTATGACTGAGAAAGAAAGAAGTTTTAAGAGTCTTTCCTGATACTTTAACATTTTTAAATGTGAATGAGGAGAACAGGAGTTGCTGGGAAGATGGGATTCTCAGAGGAAGTCATGCAAGTTTTGCACAATCTCCCACCCTCACTTTCCCCCAGATAGCTCTACCATTTGACTATTCCTGAGTTATAGCCTTTAAAATAAGCTGGTAAATGGATGGACCTTGAGACCATCATGTTAAATTAAATGAGTCAGACACAGATAATTAAATATTGCATGGCTTCTCATATATGAAATACCCAAAATATAAATAGATGAAAGAGTAAAAGGAAAGATGTAGGAAACAGCATGGCATTCTGGAGATAGGGAAGGGAATCGGGAAGGGTGAAAAGGAAGAAATAGTGTGGAGGGTAAAGGGATTAAAAACTATCAAGATATATGACATATAATTTATATGTGTAATAACTTAGGAAAATGAATGTAAGTATTATGTATCTCAAAATCACACTAATAAAAAGAAAAATAAAATTAAATAAACAAGTAAGTAAAATAAGTTGTAATAGTAAGTTAAAAATAAAATTAAATAAAGGCGAAACAAAATGATTCTCAACCAAAGAAATGAGCAGGAATTATTCTCTCTTTGTAAAGAAGCTTCTAATTCTTCCAGTTTTCCTACCTAGTCCTAGGACTTCTTGTCATTCTGGGGTAGTTTTTGTGAATGTTTAAATATCTGTTATTGAGACCAAATCTCCTTTTGAATCTTTTTATTTTTTCTTTTCTAAAAACACATATAGTTGAAGCTAGATGTCATATTATGTTCCATTTAACAAAAGTTGAAAATATATGTGGGAAGGCTTTGTATAGAAGAATCAGTAGTTTACATTTTCATACATATTTATTGTTTTCATAGTACATAGAAAAGCCTTCAACAATTAGTCATTTTGTATTGTTATATAGTTGAATAATATCTCAGATCAGAAATTTAAAGGTATCATTTGAACCTGGGTCATTTGGTGTGATTAAAATGCTATAAACAGGAGAGTCAAGAGAAAAATACTATGTGACTGAAATTGTATTACTAAAGTCTGTTATTTCTCCAAAATCAGGAATTATGGATATCAGAGCTATTATCAGAGCATCACTGTTAACCTCTGTCATTAATTTCACAAATGGCACTTTAGTGGTGATAGAGTGGCACTCTTGTTGACTATACAACAGAAATCATCGGGAACATATAAGTTACTTATTTTAGACACAACTATTGGGTTCTATAGACAAGAAAATTCAATTCTGGCCTCTCTCAAATTCTCATAAACATACAACAAACAATTACATGATCTTTTAAAACAAGAAGATAAGAAAGTAGAGGATAATGATTCCAGGTGCAAGGACAATTTGTACAAAAAAATACATTTAAAAGTTTTGGTTATGTGACTCTCACAAATTACTTTGGGATGTGCAATAGTATTATTTGCATTTTTCTTCAAGAATTGCTTTTTAATTGTATACTCATCTGATGCATATTTACTCAAGAGAAAAAAAATATCTAGTCAATGCCACTGAATAAAATTGGGACCAAAAACAAATATCCTTGATGTTATGTTCTCCCTTGACTTTTATGAGCAATTTGATTCAAATTTAATCCCCCTCTTTCTCATATATGCTGGAATGTTCCTATTGGAAGTGCAGATCATGTATGCTGTACTGACCTTTCATCTGCTCCACTTGGCAGCAACAATATGTAACACCTTACTACTGTTCAAAGAGAAATAAGCTGGAAATATTAAGAATTGAACCTTGTTTTTGTTTCCTCAAAAAGGTAACGATCAATATAAATTCTATTGAAGGTCATCTGAGAGCATGTTTCTACCTAATGAACATTATAAATAGGCAATATAGATGAAGAAATTTAGATTTATCAAAAGCTAATTATAATATTGATGTAAAAGGAATTCAAAATTCACATTTTATAAACTCTGTTCTCATCCCTACCATTATTTTTCATTTTTAGTTATTACTTCAAATGTAGAATCTTTAGTTTCCCAAATAGAGGCTCTACTTGAAACGAATGGTCAGTATAATATCCTCTGAATCCTTCCCAAGTCTAACACATAACAAATGCTTAATAATAAAATTATATAAGTAATATAATTAATTTTCACTGAATCCTTACAATGAGACAGATCCAATGCTGAGCTCTTTTCTTGTGGTGTATCGTGTTTTGTTTTTTGTTTTGCTTTTTTCTAGAAATTGAATCCAGGCCTCAACATACTAAGCAAGCACTCCACTACTCAGCTACATCCCCAGCCTTTCAATTTTTTTCTTTGGTGATATCGTCTCTCTATGTTGCTCAGGCTGGACTCAAACTTGCTATCCTACCCTCCTACCTCTGCCTCCAGAGGAGCTGGGATTACAAGCATGCTCCACTTCACCCAGCTTATTGCTGAGCTTTGTCCAGTTTGATTATCTTATTGATTTGCACCAAAACAACCTTGGGTATTGAATACTAAGATACTTATGTGATAAAAGGAAAAAGCAAAGTCAAAGAAAATAAGTAGCTTGGTGCATCTTTGTCCAAATCAATCTCATTTGGACCCTCTGCTCAAAGCCATTATATCAATGTTTCCTAAAGTTCTATATGTGTATACTTATTTTTGAGAAAGAGTATTTGAAATTTTGTCTAACCCCATCTCCACGCAAAAAAAAAAGAAAGGAAAGGGAAATTTAGGTTATCCTTATGAGAAGGAATCATGGCAATGTGCAGACTATTCTCTGCAGACAATCACGGAAAAGGATTCTCATCCTCAATTCAGGAAACTTCATGAACTTAATTACAGAAAACTGTCCTGAAAGCTCAATTGGATAAAACAAGTAAGAGTCAGATGAGGTGATTTTATATATCTATTCATCTCTATGTACATATTTTTCTGTTTGCAAAGAACTACTGACAGAAGTTTACCACAAAAAGTTTCAAGTCAACCTAAAAAGCAATAAAGGATTTTATTTCATGTTTAGCTTGATGAAATGTGAGATGTTACATATGTAATATTTGTAAAATTCCAATAAATCACATAATTTACCAAAACAAATTATGCCTAAATTGTATAAAATGTTTATTTTTTAAATTAGTTTCATAACTTGCTCTACCTTTCCCATAATAAAGAATTTTCCCCAAACAACTACATAAACAGCTCTCACTTACAAAAATGTTGTATGCCAGGATTAGGGACTTATAAATCATGATTTTTTAAATTCAAATATATTACACATCCGCAGTGTTCACAGAAGTTCACTCTTGTATTTCATAGTGAGAGAATCTGAAAAATTACAATGAAATGAATCCTAAAAGAAGTTGTCACTATTTAATTATGAATAAAATGAATTGGACTAGTGTAATTATTTCACTTAATTATTTCACTTAATTTGACTTTTATATAAATAATAGGTATACAAAAACATTGTAACAGGGTATAATAGAAGCCAGAAACCTGCAAATGGGGAGGTTTTTAAAATAAATGCTGCAGATTTCAAGTTATGCATTGATGTAGTTCACTGATGTATCCCAAGCACATACCAAGGTATATGGTAAGCACTCAAAATGTTTATTGAATGATTTCTAATCTTCCTTAGAATTCTTGGTTTTGCATTCTTCTCCTTCTTCCTCTTCCTCTTCATCCTCCTCCTCCTCCTTTTCTTCTTCGTCGTCTTCTCCTCCTCCTCCTCCTCCTCCTCCTCTTCTTTCTTTTTTTGGTCTTTTTTCTTTTTTGGTACCTGGAAACGAACTTAGGGCCTCGTACTTGCCAGGCAGGCTTTACATCCTGAGCTACATACCTGGCCCTACATTCTACTTCTTAAAAAACATTACATAATAGTAAGAACGATTTAAATTTACTCATTTTGTCACATGGAGTATTAATATATTTTGAAAAAATAATATTTACGTATTCATCATGTAAGTTTATCAGCATTTTAAAATATATGCATTTTATGAGGATCATTTTGGAAAATGCTACAGTAGATTATTTTGCTTCTAAATATAATGAAACAGAACTTGAAAATGCCTGAGAGAAAGCATTTTGAAGTTCAGCAACTCCAAAATATTACCAAAGAGTAGGGAGGAAATACATTCTCTTTCAAAACACTGCTTGCTTCCTTATGAACTCTGAAAAATGCTCTCCACCCTCTCACCACCTATCCCCTCAAATCTCAATCCTGAGACTCAGATATCAAGATTTTATAAAGATTCATGAGTATTTTCAGTATAATCTAATGTTTCCAGCTGACAGGTATGTGTGTGAGGATAGCCACAGGCAGCAGTGTGAATAATATAAGACACTTTACAAAATACCCTCTCTTTCCTTATAATCTCAGCTATCTATACCACTGGTAATTTCTCACACCTTATTGCACAAGTATACAAAAGGAATTGCTGAATTTCAGCTGGCTCGCTATCAAATTCTCTAATTTCAAATCTGCTCATGGGGGTGAGGTCATGACTTATGTAAAGCTATTTCCCCACACCAAAGAAAGCTCTCAGGCACATTCACCAAATGTATATTTTCAGGTTGGTGTGTGCATGAGTTTGTGTCTTGGTCTGAGCACCAAGTTCTTAAAAGCAAATAATTATATATTATTATAAAGAGATGAGGCTTGAAGAGTCATTCAGATTTAGAAATATGATTTCCATCCTTCCTTTCTCCCTTCCTCTCTTCCATTAAATGTATGTCTGTAATTTTTCCATATCTCTGTAAGTGCTTGAGATACAAAAAGGTGTGTGAATAGTGCTGCTCTTGAGTTTCACAATGAAATAATCAAAAATATAAGAAAGATGATAGTACTTAAAATGTTAGAAAGAAGCAAATGGCCCAACAAAATATCTGGGCTAAAGAAAAGGGAGATGCAGCCAAATGGAAGCTGGAAAAAGGAGAAAGATTAGAAAGTAGTTAGGCAGGGATTGAAAGTTAATACTTCTCCAGTAAAACAGAAATAAGAAGAAATATAAAAACGTCTGTAGACTTGAGTATAATCTTAGTGAAGTATTTATGAGATAATCATAAGAATATAGCACCAAAGCAATGAAATTATGTATAAATGATGACATTGGCTTACTTGCTTAAAATGTGTGATAATAGTGTTCAGAATGCTGTGAAAACTCATTGAAATTCACCTATAGCAGACATATCTATTAAAATGATATTGACATTTCCTGCTGTGTATGTTACTCAGCTTCTTGAAAGCTGAAACTTTACATCTCAATCAAGCTTCATCTTCAAATCAGTACAACTTCCTAGGGAATGTGCAGAACTTGAAACTCTCTGAGACATCTTTTTTGTTGCTGTTGTTATATGTAGTCTGTTATCTGACATAACTGGCTGCCTTCCTACTAGATTTCCTTTATATGCTGATTGTCCTCCAGGTCTTTACGTATTTATTAACCCAAATGTCATATTTAAGTTTGCAAACAGAATGCCTTTGACTCATAATTGTCCTCGGTTGCAGATTATGGAAAAGGGTATTTGTTAGGAAATGAAAAATCTGAGGCAAGGTAAGGAAATTCGACCCTATCTTTTCTGCTCTAGGCTGCCGTGATTCTCACCTCAACACATAAAACATTTTGGTGCTGCGAGTTCTTTTTCTCCAACATAAAATAATATTAGACATAATATTAAATTACTTTTCAAAGACATATGGAGCATGCCTCAAAATTAATTTTGAATCCAAGGTCCTTTTGTTAATAAGACAAAAATCACTAGATCTTTGTTTAATTAAAAGATTTGATATTAATTGAATAGACAACTATTTTACTGGTGTTACAGAACAAGCAATTTTAATCTATTTGCATAACAGCCAATAATAGGAAACCATTTTACCGTTTGATAAGCTTTCTTTGTATGATGGACATTTAATTGTAACAACAGAAAAAAATTATTCAAAATGTGCATTCTTGTGTTATTTTGATCAACATTATATGAAGTATTAAAAGACAATTAAGTTTGTAATCTTATAAATTTTTCTTTAAAAACAGCCTTAAATGGGGTGGGGATTTAGCTCAGTGGTGCCACCACCTGCCTCGCAAGTGCAAGGTCCTGAGTTTGATCCCTGGTACCAAAAAAAAAAAAAAAAACAGCCTTAAAATACAATTAATTCTGTTATCTAATACTGTAAACATTCTCATCATTATCATTTGGCTTGGATTATTATTACTGGTTCTATTAAGTAACTTTAGACACATAAATTTCTGGGTGTGTCCGCATGGGTCATGGAGGCATGACCTTGGGTACTGTATTTGGTCCCTGACCACTTCTTTTCTGGTGCTGTTCTTCCATTCTATTTCACACTCCTCGTGAATGAGCAGCTCTGTTCCACTATGCCCGTTCATCGTGAAGCTCCCGCCTTTGAGTTGGCTAATCATGGAATGAAGCTTCTGAAAACACAGGCCAAAGTAAACCTTCCCTCCTTTAAGTTGTGGGTTTCAGGTGTTGTGTCCCTGTTATGGGAAAGATGATCAATACAATACTGCACATCCTTTCCCAGTTGGCAGGATGTTCTGCTCTGTGGGTGGAGTGAAAGAAGAAGAAAAATAGACACCTGCCAGCCCCAAACTTAAAATTGATGAAAATATCCTCTAAAGTTTGTAATCACCAAGGCAGATAATAGGGAAGTGCATAGCTTCCTCTGGGTTATCTCCAGTCTTCCAAGTGAGAGCATATTTATATCCATAGAACAGTCTAGAAAAGTGTAAGAAAGTCCCTGTAATTACTATGGCCACCAAAATGGTGTACACACTTTTGCTAGTCCATATTTGGCCTCTATGAATTCATCATAACTTCTAGTTTAATTTCTAGGCCCAGGTAGAAAATGGCTCAAGTTGTACCTTCAGGCAGGCACCTGCTTCTCCAGGTTTGGGGATGGGAGTTTGTACTACAAACTCGGTTCTCTGAAAGGTACAAGTCACTAATATTCAGTCGTCATGCTTTTTTTATTGTAAAGGCAGCAGCAATAATTTCTCAGGTTTTTTACACATCTGAGCTAAAACTGGAAGACCTCTTTGGATACAACCATTATATATTTATGATAAGAACAATAGATCTATATAGAAAAGAAGCCCCCCTTCTTCTCCAGGCCTTGAAATCACTCCACCTAATAATGCTGAAGATAATTATCCACATGTTGTAAATCCTTCCAGACTGGTATTGGATTTCATAATGTTGGAATGTTCCCAGACTCAATCCTCAGATCTCTTTTCTTCTTGATCCACCCTCACTACCTTAATGATCTCATCCAGTCTCAGAACTTTAAATATTTTGTATTTAGGCTGATGGGTCTCAAATTTATATCTTTAGCCTAGACTTTTTTCTCAAATTCAGACTTCTGTATCCAACTGTCAACTCAAATCTCCCCTTGGAGGTCTAATAGAAATCCCAGACTTCTGTTTTCCCCTCCACACCTACCCAACCTACAGAATCACAGTAGCAGTTCATAGAAAGTCCATCTTATCAGTTACTCAGGCCAAAAGCCTTGGAATATTATCCTTGAAACTTCTGGTTCCCTTACTCTTCCCATTGAATCTGTCTATAAATCATACTGACTTTACCTTAAAAATAAATCTAAAATCTGATCATTTTGTCCCATTCTGAATGCTAACACCTGGTCTGAGTTGTTATCATCTCTGGCCTGGAGAGGTCAAAAGCCTCTTATTAGGTCTCCCTATCTCTAAACATGCTTCCCTTCTTCCTTCCCAATTTAGGTGTTTCTCAACATACCAGTTAAAGTGATCCATTTAAAATATAAGTCAGACCAAATCACCCTTCTGCTCAGACTTCTGCAATTATTTCTTTCCATGTAGAAGCAAAATCCTAACCAGTGACCTATAGGGCCTTTTCTTTGTGCTGTCTGATTTGGTAGCTGCTAATCACGGTGGCTAGTAAGAACTTGAAATGTTATCCAAATGTAGAAGAATTGCATGCATGAAATATGGACCATATTGCAAAGTCTTAGTACAAATGTATAAATTAACTCTCATACATTAGTCAAGTCTAGTAGTGTGAACCTGTAATCTCAGCTACTGTGGAGGCTGAAGTTGGTGAATCCCAAACTGGAGGCCAGCCTATACAATATTCCAAGACCAATCTCAAAAACATCATATATTGGTTACATGTTAATGCGATAATATTTTGGACAGAGTATCTTAAATAAAATACATCATTGAAATTAATTTCACCAGATTATTTTTGGTTTTTCATAGTGGGTACTGAAACTTTAAAGTAACATATGAGTTTGGCATTATATTTGTTATAACTAATCCTGCCCTATATAATACGAGCCTTAAGTTAATTCTACACCCTCCCGTCACCTACTCTTCCCCTCACTTCCTCCTCACCAACCATACCATTTTGCTTGGTGTCCTTTGAATATCAGGTGTGTTCCCATCCTAAAGCCTGTGTTAAAGCTTTTCTTCCCTCTCCTTAGAACCCCAGTTTTTCCTCATGTTTTCAGCTTTTCTGGCATTTGCTCCAATGTCACCTCAGTGAAGCATACCTTGACTACATTATTAATATCTGCCTCCACATCCTACCCCTCATTAGCACTCCTAATTACATTCACCTTCTCTCATTTTCATTTTCTGTTACATAATTTACTTATTTATTCTGACTAGCTTTTGTTTACTTTCTCTTCTGTAGAATATAAGCTCCATGAGGGCAGAGACGTCTGATCTGTCATTCTATTTGTTTTATTACTTTATTCCATGAACATGAACAATTGCCATATTCAAATTAAATATATGTATATATGTACATCAAATCTCTTTGGGTCCCACCACTCCCAGCCCAGAGGAAGGGGCTTCTGGGCCGCCGTTCCAACACTCCCAGCCCGGAGGAGGTGAGCCGCACAGGCACCAACAACCTCCCCCTCTCCCTGTCGAAATGAGAAGACACGTAAATAAGTCTCAAAACCAGACTTCCAGATCACCTACAGCAACCCCAAAGCCCAAAGGGAAATGAGATGGAACATTCTGATACTCAACCACCTGGACTCTCTGAACTGGCAACAAAAGAGCATCTGACCCGCGTTCGATCCCCAATACCAAAAAAAAAAAAAAAAAGAGGATCTGGAAATAATGAAATCAGAAATAATTTCTCAGATAACAGCAGAGATTGTGCCCATAGTACACGACATGATTAATAAATCTAAAGAGGACACAGATAAAAAAATAGAGGAGCTGAGGAACATGGTGGAATCCCAACATAGGAAACAAATGGAATCCATAAAACAGATACAAACAGATTTCCAGGAGATTAAAAACTCCACTGAAAGTCTACACAGCAGAACGAGCCAATGTGAGGACAGAACTTCAGATACAGAAGATAGGATTGCAATTAGTGACCAGGAAAAGAAAAATTGCTTCAAAATTGTAAGGGACCATGAGAAGTCAATCCAGCGGCTGCTAGATAATGCAAAGAAGAATAACATAAGACTGATTGGTGTCAATGAAGAAAGAGGAGAGAGTGCAGATGACATTAAAAAAAACTGTTCACAGAAGAGATGGCAGAAAACTTCCCAAGCAGGGGAAAAAAACTTGTCACACAGATAAGTGAGGCATATAGGACTCCAAATAGCCTTGATCAAAAAAAATCTACACATAGGCATATAATTGTTAAGATTCCAGAAACCTAACAGAAGAACAACGTTATACAAGCAGTTAGAGAAAAGAAACAAATCACATACAAAGGAAAGCCCATCAGAATCACAGCAGACTTCTCAACACAAATCCTCAAGGCAAGAAGAGCTTGGAATGATGTATTACAAGCCCTAAAGGAAAACAGCCTCCAAACCAGATTGATGTACCCTGCAAAACTATCTTTCAAAATTGATGGAGAAGTAAGATACTTTCATGACAAAGAGTACCTTAGGAACTTCATGAATACCAAGCCAGCACTCCAAAAAATTTTAGAAAATATCCTAGGAACAGACAATGAGGATTGCAACCACAGGAAGCACAGCAGAATGAATCCATCAGGAGCGACAAGAAATTAAATGTAAAGGGGGAGAATCCAACAGAAAGAAAAAGTCATGAACTTCATCTCCTTAATGAGTGTATAATTCAATCTTGTTATTGTACTCATTAGTATTTTTCTGATTCTAGTGTTGCACACCTTCCCTTGTGCTGTATTGGCTATTTATCATCTTCTTGTGACTATTAATGAGCTGTAAGAATTCTTTATATATTCTAGTCATAGGTTATATGCATTATAAATATGATCTCTTTAAGGACTACTTTTCATTTCCTTAATGATATCATTTAAAGTTCTAAATTTTGATGGAATTTCATTTATCAATTTATTTCTATTATACATCATGATTTTTATGTCCTAGGAAATTCTTGCCTACCCTAAATTCATAAACATTTTCTCTTATAATTTCTTATTAAAATTTTATAGTTTTAGGCTTTCATATTTAGGTTCATAGATCTTTTCAAGTTATTTTTATGTATGGAAATAAAGGGTTGAGGTTAATTTTTTATATATGGATACCAGGTGTTCTAGTGCCATTTGCTGAAAACAATATCTTTCCCTCGGCTCTTGAATTGAGTTTATGTTCTATAAAATCTTAATGTTAAATAATCTTTCAAAACTCAGTGGACCATATATGTGTGGCTCTATTTCTAGATTCTCTGTTTTATTCCAATGATCTATATGTCTTTCCTTACACCAACACTGCCTTGATTACTGTAGCTTTAGAAGAAGTCTTAAAATTAGGTACTAAATGTCTTCCAACACTGTTTTCTTTTTCTTTTTACTTTTGTAGGTCCTTTGTACTCCTACATAACTTTCAAATTTCAACATCCAATTCTTCATTTATAGCAAGTATACATAGACCTGAATTTTTCTATATACCTTATGTTTTCTAATCCTGCTAAATTCAAGTACAAGTTCTAGGGGCTCCTAGAGATTTCTTAGTATTTTCTCTGTAGATGATCATTTCATCTACATATAAAGATTTTACTTCTACCTTGCCAACCCTATCCTAATTGTGTCATTTATTGCCAGACTCTTTTGGTTTGGGCCTATGTTTCAAAGTTTAATGGACAGATGAAAAGTAGGCATATCTTCCCTTGTTCCCCACCTTAAGGAGAAAGCATTGTATCTTCTCCATTCATATAAGACATTTTTCCTGGAAGTATGGAGTACATCTTTAATCTGTTGAGAAGGTTCTGTTCTACTTCTAGTCTCCTGAGAGTTTTTACCATGAACAGCTGTAGAATTTAGTCCAATGCTTTTTCTCCAACTACTGACAGTATCATATGGCTTTTTCTTTTGCTTTTAATGTTTGATATAATTTATCAGTTAAAATGTATATGACCCTGCTGTTGTCATTTAGGTAGGTTTTCAAGCTAGGCATATACTTTCTTTAAGAGGTGCTATTCAAATTTTATATTTCCTCCAGGGTCAGTTTAATTAATTTGTCTTCCAAGGTACATTTTAGAAGTTGTCCAATTTATTTCAAAAAAGATTTTTGTAATACGCTTTCTATATCCTTTTAAATTCTGTATAATCTGTGGTAATATCTTCTAGATCCTGATGTTGTAATTTTTAAAATGTACTATTGATACTGTGTAATAAGAAGAAAAGGTCTAAAGGAGTAGGGGAAGTTGGAGGTGTAGGGGAAAGGGAAGAAGGGGAAAGAAAAATTATGAGAAATGGAAAAAAATGGAAACAAAGTCTTTGCAAATAGGGAAGGGTGGAGGGGGTGAAGGGAGGACAGGGGAAGGGGAAAAAATAAGAACCAAGATACTCATGTAAAGGTACAAGATTCTAATGATGAATATAACTGTATTTTATACCTAAAATGTACCAATAAACTTAATAGAAAAATATCACTTTGTTGCATTGTACAGTAAAACACAACCATCTCTCAATGTCACCAAACACAGATGAGCATCAATGTTTTTAAATAATCCGTGATATAATACAGTACAAAAGTTCTCCCTTTGAAAGTCATTTTTGTTTATACTTTTACAAAAATTCAGTATAGGTGATTCTGTGGTATGTATTCCTCATTGTGAAAAGTGACAAAAAGCCATGTAAATTTTAAGTTTTGAAGTGTTGCAAACTTGCTTGCCCAGAAACCTGTATCAATCTGCATTTCTACCTACAACTTACTAACTTCCTACTCAAAATCGCCTACATTTGAATCACTATTCACTCTTCCACCCACATACACCTACACAACGTGTGATTTTACTTTCCACTTTCAAGATACTTCTTGAAGCATTATCACTTTGTGCCATCGCTCCACTACCCCACCTCCAGATCCACACACTTCCAAAATCCTACTCTGTTCTGATTCATCTATAGCATAAATTTCATTCAAGACTAAGAAAGTTGCTTCCCATTCTGATATAAGTGAAACTCTTCTTTCAATGCAGACTAGTGTTTTAGGCACACTAACCCTGAAGTTAGATTACCTAGGGTTAAATTCCTTCAAATTCAGTGACCCTGTGTATGTTAGCCAACCTTTCTTTGCTTCTATTTTCCTTGTTAAAATAGTAATAAACAGTGCTCTCTGCTAATTTCCTAATAACTACTGTGTTACCACATGTGAAGCATTTTGGGTTGTCTATGTGTATATCCTCAATATCTTCATTTATATTACCATACACTTTTCACTCGCATATCAATTTCATTCACAGATTTTTAAACAATCTTCTCAGATAATTGCAACTTCCTCAAGGATAGGGATTACGTAGTATAATTACATTCCTGAAAACACCAAACACTTCATTGTACATACAAGATAATCAAAACTGATGACTGACTGTCTTATACTGTTTTTATTTTTGAGCCTTGCTCTGAGGACATTCCCTTAAGGATATCAGTTAGGGCTTTTCCTATGGAAAGTAATGTGCTGTAACTAAATATGGAAATGTGGAAATTCTGAGGTTTTCTCTTGCAAGAAAAGCAAAGCAATGGAAAACTATTCATTGCTAGGGTACCTCCCCCATTCTGTTTGGCCATAATTACCCTTGCAGTTGTTTGTAAATGCCCATAACTCCATATCAACTTGTCCTAAATCCTCAATGTTTTGGAATTATTCCACTGTTGATGAAATTGGTAAGAGGCTTGTGTGTTCCCTAGGTCAATGGACAATGTAAACAACACTATTTTTTAAAATCCCAGATCCATTTCAAAGAGTCACTGAGGCTTTAGGCTAAGCTTTGATGCTTTGCAAAAAGACACTGTCAATTGCACTAACACATTTAGCCACATGCATCTCATTAAAGTAAATTAAAAATGTGCTACAAAAATCTCTATTCATGGTAGTACATTCTCTCTCACTATGGGCATATCATTCCTATTTATACTGATTCAATGGAGATGGGGAAAGACCTTTAAATATTTCTCTTTTAGTCGTCATCTCAGATTAGTAATTTTATTAAAAAGTATAAAGAACCTTCTCTGTAACTTGGGACTAAATGTGAACCACTAAATTCTAGTTAACATCATTTGAGTCAAGGTCTTTCAAAATAATGTCACTGTTTCTCCTTGGTAACACTGCCATTGTGATAATTAATTGTGATGTTTACTTCAGTGGACTAAGAAATGCCTAGCAGATTAGTGGAGCACAGTTCTGGTTTTGTCTGTGGATGACATGTAGGCCACACGCGGAGGAGGGAAGGCCCACCCCAGATGTGGGTGGCACCAACCAATAAGCTTGCAGCTTGGACAGAATAAAAAGAGATAGAAAAACAAAGTCTTCACTTTTGCTTCTTCGGAGGAATTACAGTATTTGTCATTCCCTTTGGACGTTCCTTCCTAGTTCCTTCAGGCTTACAGCACAGCCTTCCAATGCAACTCTGGCTTTCCAACTTACGCCCTTCAGCTTTCTGAAAAGGTCTCGCACAGGACTCTTCAGTGAGCTCCAGACCTTCAACCTTCCACTGGATCTTCCTGCTTTCCAGGGCACAGAGTACAGTTGGCTGTTTTGCATTCTTCCAGCCTTGATTCTGCAGGTGGCCATTGCAAGCCTACTGAGTAAATCTTGATATAATATAATATTATATATATATATATATTCTGTTCCTGTAGTGAAACTTAACTAATACATCCAACAAAGTATACACTTTTGTCCTAAGAAATTATAGCAATTGAAAAAAAGCCAGTGGCATGATCAGTATCATATATTTTATATATTTTTGTTTGTTTGTTTGCTTGTTTTGTTTTGTTTTCTTTTTGGGTTTTTTTTTGGTACTGGGGATCAAACTCGGGATCTTGTGCTTGCGAGGCCAGCGCCGGAACCACTGAGCTAAATCCCCGGCCCAGTATCATATATTTAGATAACCCTATGTGAGTTTGAAGAGCTGGCTCCCTTTACAGTAAAAAGAGATGTTCCTAGAGTATTAACTTATGAAACAATCACATAGTCGATGTAAAGACTTATTAAGTAACTATAGTATGTGAAGTATTTGCATGGGTACTAACTGAGACACACAAAAAAGTCTTATAGATCTTGTAATTTAGGTGGGAGAAATATATACATGCTAGAAAAGCTAATGTTATGTGAATCTTCCTTAGCCACTTAACAGTTTAGCCAGAGTGTCACTCAGGCAGGTGTCATTTCAACCAGTTGACTTTTATATTGAATAAATTTGAATAAATTGTCCTTTTTCATATTTCCTGTTCTACTGTCTTATAAAAATATGCAATTTTTGGTCATCCTGTATTGAAATGACTGGACTGGTAAGTGGTTAATGCCAAAAATGTTAAAAAAATAAAAATGAAAATACAAAAGCAAGGCAACACATGGCTATGAGATTCCAGAGGAAAAGGAGTGCAATTTGACCTAACTTGGTCAGGCAAAGTTTCAAAAAGGAAGGAAATGGTCATTTTACTGGGCTTGGGCTTGAGAACAGATTGTATAAGGTTGTAAAAGAAGTCAAAGGACATAACTAGAGTGGTAGCAATGGGTAATGAGGTAGTGAAAAATGGAACAAAGCCATTGTGTTTTGGTTGGATCTGGAGACAAAGTTAAAATTTTTAAAAATGAGTAACTACAAAATTGATTGTCAAGGCGACTCAGATGAAAAAAAAAAAAACAGGGAGATGGATGTACTTTGAAGATTCAGAGAATTTGGTTCTGAAATATGCTGAACCACTAAAAAAAGAGTGAACTTTTCCTGTTCATCATGTTCCATTGATTAACTTACTCAATACTAAGAGTAAATTTGGGGACTAGCCAACAAGCAAACTTCTTTCCTGTTTCTGTCTGTCTCTCTATGCTGATGTGTGTGTATATGGTGTGTGTCTGTCTCTCTGTGTGTCTCTCTGAATTTCTAATTCTCTGTCTTATACTTCCTCCCTCTCCTTTGTTATTAGCAGAGATTTTGAAGGGAAACCTCATTAAGAGAGCACGTTTTAGAAACTCATTACCATTACCTTACCCAGGGAGGGCTTACCTGATAATCATTCTGTGCACAAGCAGATACTCAGCAATTCCTGGAGATACTTTAGTGTATAAAGGCCAGGGATGCTGCATCACATGCTACAGTGCACAGGACAGACCACCACAATAAAGGTCTATCTGGACCAAAATGTCAACAACACCAAGACTGAAAAATCCTACACTACTCCATGTTATCGATGTCTCTCACCTGCCACTTTACAATTGATTCCTTGTGGGTTGCCTTCCTTGTTTCACTCTAATCTCCTCTCTGTAAAACAACCAGAGTAATCTTTTAAACCATATCTGACTATGCGTCTCCTATACATAAAACCCTTTGGTAGTTTGCCCTTTCTCTTTGGCTAAAGGCAAAATTTTAACTGTAATCTAAAAGGCCATGTGTGAAATGGACTCTCCGTCTAGCCTCTCCCACTGTCACTATTTTTCTTTCTCACTTTAATGCCATTTTATTCTGGGGGAAAAAATCCAATCTCTCTTCTACTACAAGGCCTGTCTTGTAGTACAATTTACTTCAGTTGTGGCTGTCTTCACCTAGTTAACACCTACTTAACCTCTATATGGTGCTTCTTTAGAGTAACCTTCACTGAACCCACAGACTTGACTTTGTGTTACAAATTTTTGTAACCTTCACTTTTCTCCATAGAACTTATTAAAATATGTGATTATGTGTCTTAGTTTGGGTTACGTGAGGACACACCCTGAGAAAATTTGAGTGCATTTAGTTAGTTTGGGAGGAAACATTGTTTTGTAGTAGATGGGACATAGGAAATGAAAGGAAGTTAATCAAGGGTGTCATATTAAGTAAGTTACCACCGCATGCAACTGCAGCTTACAACTGCCAGGAAATTCTGGGAGAAAGTAGACAACATATCTCTACTTTTTAGAACAATTATTCCAAAAGACAAGTGAGCAATCTAGAGTTTACCCACCATTTCTCATCCATCATTTGCTGAAGTGTTGCTCCTAGGAGTATGAGTGCCTCAGTGTGTAGGGCTTACTCTTTCCGTGGACCAAGCATATTGTCATTACCAGAAACAAAAACCCTAATCATTCAAAGTAAAGAGTCCTACAGAGTGCCAAAAGCATATGAATGGACATCAGGAGCATCTACCATATTACATATTTTTTAACTATTTAATAAATGGCCATCTTCTCCCACTAGATTTGACAGGATGTTTTGAGAACCAACATATACACATAGGCCAGAGCAAGTGTCTTGCACAAAGATAACACTAACAGTTGTTAGAAAAATGAATTACTCTCTTTCCACATTTCTTTATTACTGATCCTTCAAGAATTGGGCATTTGCCCCCCCCCAACTCTTATTTTATGATATATTTTAAAACCTAGTGTGTGGTTTAAAACACCTGACAGGCAATTCACATCCATTACAATGGCTATTATCAAAACAGAAAATAATATTGGCAGAGATGAGGAGAAATCGGACAACTGTGCATTGCCAGTGGGAACAGTATAGTTTCTATGGAAGGCACTATGGGACTTCGCAGGTTAAAATACATCAAAAATGTTTATCACAGTATATGGGTTTTTTAGGATCTTTTGCTGCCTACACAGCAAACCACATCTCAACTCTATCATTTCATTTATTTCTGTGTCAAAATGTGTTAGTTGAAGCTACTGGATCATGCTAATATGACCTATGCCTCTATGCAGTAGTCTTTGCTAGTCCTTTTCTCTGGAATTCCTGTGCCCACAGGTATAAAGGATAAAAATCTGCTTGTACAAAGGTCATCTTTGAGTAGGACTCCATGAGCAGTTATTTCTGCCTTCCAAGATACACTGGAATATTTGTACTGCAATTTATATGCTGTACTGCAGTTTGTATGGAATGAGTTCCTTGAGTACAGAAAATGTGTATTATACTTATTTTTTTTTGCCAATATCAGAGATCGAACTCAGGACCTTGCACTTGCCAAGCTGGTGCGGTGCCACTGAGCTACATCCCTGGCCCAGTTATCCATATTTGGGTCACAGTATCTAACATAGCGCCTAATGCACAGGTCTATGTTGGTGCTTTCTTTGTGTATTCTCTATCTATTGGGGTCTTTTTCAGGATGATAAGACATAATAATTCCATTTTTCAAAATAGTAATAATTTGTCTTTACAGAAAGGCCTATATTATTAAAAGATATGGCTAAATTTGATGAAAACTCTAGCAGACATTTTAAGGGATTCATAACCAATTTTGAATATTTTATAGGTTAGTTGCACAGTCTTTACATTATTTTTCCATGGTCTGAAGTTTAATTGAACACTTAAGCTCCCTATTCTTGATTCAAATTTGTTATAGGCATTGTAGTTAGATTTACCAAACAAATTAGGGTAACTCCACTGGATCGCAAACAGAACAATCTATCAGCTAGCCCCATTGGCTCTGTCACTGAAACGGATCTTGGCTTTCTCAATCTCTTTCTAATCTCTCTCAGGTAATTTTAATAATGTCCAACCACATCTCACTATACCCACTCTAGCTCATCACAAAATATTTTCCAAAACCAAAGTGGCAAATTTAAATTGTAAAGCAAAACATGCCACTATCCCTATAATCTTCCAATTGATTTCTACGATATTGAAAACAAAATGAAAGCTCATTGCCAATGCCCCCATGTTTATTCTTGTCTGCCATACTACAATCATGCAGTCATTTTTGTTTGTTAGTTTTTATTACTCACACCTACCAAATTGCCCAGGCCATGAACCCTTCCACCTTTTCCCTACATCTTCTCTTGTCTGTCTCAATCTTATTCAGGTGTAAATTCAAATGTGACCTTTTCAGAGAAATCTCTTCTAACTAACCACTCTCCATCCCAGCGTCATATTCAATGTTAATTTATTTGTAATGTTTATTTTTAGAGCTTATCACTAGCTTTTACCTTTTTATGATTACTTCCTTGCTTGAATGCAAGTTCCATGAGAGAAGTGATCTTTATTTTTGGATATTTTGCTGGATCAGCAACACCTATTTGTAGCCTAATACATTAAGGGGCTGCGTATGTGCATATGCATTTTGAAAGAATGGCTGAACAAAGGTATAAACAAATGTGGAAGTAATACTATTCTGTGAGAACATGCTGAAATTTGAAATGGAAAGAGAGGAAAAAATGGGAACTACGATTGCTTAAGGTATGAGAAAAAGTCCAGCAGATAAAAGAGGATATAATTCGATACACAATTCTCTGAAGGAAAAGAAATGTGCAAGCAGTATTACTCCCTATCATTTAATAAACTAGAGAAGGTTCAGAGTCATCTCAAGGTATGAGCAAAAGTTTAACTATGTGCAGGAATCTATTTATATGGAGCATTTGTTACTAGGATATTTTTCACTTGAGTGTTTCTTATTGTTCCATAAAAAGTGAGAAGTGATTATAATAGTTGTTTTTGGATATCCGTTCACAGATCCCACTTCCCCACTTCTAGTATTAGGTAAGGCTTCATAAACTCCACCCCTTACTGCTAAGGGTCTGTAAAGCACGTAGAAACTTGAGTGGACAGAAGAGCAAGCGATGTTGATGGGAAAATGGCAAGATAAGAGGGAGATACTAGAAAAATAAAAGTTGGAGAAAAAAAATAACCAAGATACATCATGTACAGGTACAAGCACCCAATGATAAATGTAAATGAATTGTATACCTAAAACGTACCAATAAAATTAATTTTTAAAAAAAGTTGGAGAAAAGCTAGTGCTGATGACATTTTTTGACAGAGGTAGACACAGACAATATTCTAGAAATCCCCAACCTTTTATGAAATTGATAATATATAAATGCTAACTAGAATAATGTTTAGGTGTCAATTACATTTTGAATAATGGAGGCTACAATTTTCTTTTCAGTCAGAAAAACTACGAAATAGAAGAAAAATAGAAGGGAAAATAAATAAACTTACTCTTACTCTAAAACAATTATGTAGAATGTCATTAAATTGATGAATGGTGTGCCCATGATCACTGTGATTGTATCAATTAAAAAACTGGGTAATGTTTAAAAAAAAACCTTGCTGGGGCCGGAGATTTAGCTCAGTGGTTCCACTGCCTGCCTCAAAAGCTCAGGGACCCAAGTTCAATCCTTGGTACCAAAAAAAAAAAAAAAGAAAAAGTAAAAAAACCCTTGCTGAAATCCAAAATGTTTCAGCATCAAGTTAAAATTCTGACTTTTTGTTTTTAATTAACAGTGATTAGTGAGGCAATGCCTCTCTAAAATCTACATGGTGAGATTACTGCATTTGAAGTATGTTTCTTTTGTCAATGCTACTATGGAAATGATTACTCGAAAAGGCCAATGATTTTTTGATGTATTGGAGTTTCTTCCTTTTGAAAAGCTGTCAGTTGTACTGAGAGTTTTCTTAAAGTTTAACATACCAATTACTGTTCTTTCAATTTGTACAACTGTACAACAAAAAGTTTGAAAAATACTTTGCAAAAAACATTTTAATACCATTCAAGTGTTTCAATTTTACAAGTGTATTTTATTTTCTATTATGCATAACTTCAAAGTGCAGTCTTTTTTTTAAAGGAGTTAATAACTAAATATTTTTTAAAGACTCCATTGGCCCTGAATCATAGGATTTGAGTTCATGAAAGATACAACACCTGAGTGGAAGACTGAGAGATTTGGGGTTCAAAACAACTGATACACAGAATAAATGTTTAAAGCCTAACTTTTTAATACAACTTAGCAATCATCACAAAGCAAGTTACTATACATTAAAGGCAACTTTAGAACAGTAGTCTTCCAACTCTCAATCACAAGCATTAATTCTCAATGCACAAGCATTAATTTACTGTCAGATATCAGAGCCTTGTGATATTCTCTGAATGCAAACAGAAGTATTGACTGATTATTTAAAAATAAATGTGCACTGTTTTATGTTTTTTGACTTAAAGGCATTTGATATCTAATATATGCTGTGATTTGTGCATTCATTTCTGTCAAATATTAGGTTATTTTCTTTAGGTACCTTCCCTCTCCAGCCATTTTAAAAATTCTCCTCCCACATTTTCTACTAGACAAACTTTCCATGGAAATGTAACTCAGTGGCATCACTAGACCTTGATACACACTTCTGAAGTTGAAAGACATACACAAAGCCATAAGGAGGAGGGACTTTGGTGCTGAGTCTCTACTTGCATGGTATGTAAGCAAGACAATCTGGTGTCATAAGTTCTAATTTTTACATAAACACATGGATGCTTTTCAATAGATTTGCTTTACCTCTGAAAGAAGACTCAGAATTAGACTCAATAAAATTCATTTACACAGCAATTTTCTCCTGAGGTCAGCACATTTAACATATGTTGCTTTATGGATGTTGCAAGGATACTTGCAGTATTCTTGTTATTGGCCATATTTTACAAATATTAAAATTAATCTCCCATTAGTATCATGGTAAAAAATAACTGCACCCTGTGGCATATCAAAGCAATGATGATGCTTCTCTTATGCAGATTTTACACATTCATTTATTCAATCACTTATATCAACTAACAATTTTGCAATCACATACCATGTTCTATGGATATCATTTGCATAGCTAGTTCAGTAACTAGAAATCGGGTCTAAACTAAGTAAGCTAAACTAACTATTAAACTAACCATAACAAGCTTAGTGCATAACTTAGGAGTAATGCTTCTGGAGTCAAACTGAAAGTAAAAGTTTCAGCTGTGCAATCTTAGGCAAGTTACTTACTTTTTTGGGCTTCAGCTTCCTCATCTCCAAAATAAGGATAATGAAAATACCTACTTAATCAGAATTATGTGAGGATAAAATGATATGCAGAGTATGTGAAAATCATATGGACAATTATTATGATATGACTTTAAATGTATGTAAGTTGGATATAAACTTTACCACTGTGTAAATTAAGTAATTATTTTGTTCCTATCTTAGCTTGTAAAGCATTATTTTCTTTTTAATCAGTAAGCACCCAAAAAAATCAAATAGTCTTTTTTTAAAAAAGTCTTCTCATATTCCATTTGATACCTAATTTTTCTACCTATAAAATCAAATTCAAAAATTGTCCTGTATTTAAATAATACTCTTAATTTTCAAATTGTTGGGTGATAAATTCATTTATTATCAACTGCTCTGTAATGAAAAATTTTAAAAATAACAGTTCTTTGGGAAGTATATAGTCCTCAATGTCAGATATTTTAAAGATCTAAATAGCAGTCTTTCCATTGGCATATGTGTTGTAGAACCTTGAACTGAGTGACAAAGATGAGTGGCATACAGGTATGATGATTGTGACATAGTTTTAGCAACCTGTTTTTAACTACCCTTTCATAAAATCATTTTTGTCCAGCAACAAAGGCATTTTGTTGCTTCTAAGTATTCATCTGTCACTCTCTTCACCGTTTACACATGGTTCACCAACACTTGATGGCAACTTTACCATCATTGCATATGCTCCATTAACAGTTGACAGCTGTCAGTGAGACAAGACCACTCAAGCCCTTCTCCAAACATGAGGCTTTGACAAACAGGAGAGAGAGAGTCTCAACCAACCACCTGCTGAGGCCATCTTCATCTGGCACTAATTAACTTCCTTGGCTAGAATCCTTCTCTGCTACAGGAGAGAGAATCCAGTTTAAAGAAAATGTCTGGCTGAAAAGTCTGACTGAGCCAATGCAGTTATGCTATTAAAAATATCACTCACACCCATGAGTATCAGTTCATCTACTTCAAAATACGTTTTTCCCATTTTGTAGATATGTTCTTATTGTGGCAAAAACTTAATGCATTTTGGTGAAGCAAAAAAAAGCAAACAAACAAACTAACACCTAAATTTAAAATGGCAGTAAACACTTTTACATAGCATTCTTCTGAGTGTGTTCAAAGTTTCTTTTACAGAACAAGGGAAAGAAGAAGCACACTCTTTTGAAACATTAAAAGGAATACAGGGGACACTTATCAAGGTATGTTTCAATTACCTGTGAGGTAGCTAATTTCTAATGGAATTTAAATAGCATTATTCTCTTCTTCAAAGTGTTGCATGGTCTAATGTGGACCATCTATTAACTATGCACTTACTTACATACATTAAAAAGTGACTGAACAAGATGGAAGAATGTGCTTAAGAAACACTAAACAATGAAAATGGGAGTGAAATAGAGATTGCCAAAAAAGATTTCACTAGTGTTTTAAAACTGTTAAACTCACTGAAAGAAAGACATTGTGAGGACAAAATTTGTATTCTAAGATTCTCATGAGCTGCAATTTATGTGTTAAAGTTATTTCTGTGTGATAGTCTATGGCTTTGCAAGACAGGAAAGCCCTGCCCCTCAGCTACTTCAGTTGATTTTTAAATAGGTGAGACTATCACAAACTTTCATTTATATAAACGTCAACTTCTTTCTGTGTGATATTTTACTAAATTTGGATGACAAAATTCTTCATGCATCTCAATGGCTCAGTTTTAGATATATGTCTACACTAGACAAATTACAAAGAAAATATATCTGTAATTTTATATGTGACAATTATACACCTAATATGGGCATTAAAAGAGGTAGACTATTTTAAAATTGTTTTCCAGATAGTAAATAATTTCAGTTTTATCATATAACACAAAAACAAAGCATTAAAATAAATAATTTTCATTATGTTGATTCATATTTGATCCCCAAAACAAATTACTACTAAATCAAGAATGAGAACTATAACAACACATACCATGTTGTGATTAAACTTGAATACTTATAGTCAAAGTTAGAGTTCAAGGAGGTGAATATTTAATCATTTACCTGAAAAATATCACGGTGTCCATTTTCTTAATTATGCTGATATCTGTTTTTAGCAATGAAATGACTCATCATTTCCATTAAAATGAGATTTCAAATCCCTTTCCCCTCACCATCCTTCAGAGAAGAAAGATGTCAGTAAGGAACCTCAGAGCAGAGAAGAGAGTCACAGCAAGGAAAATACAACTCAGAACCTTCAGCTGGGGATTTAGCTCAGTGGTGCCGCCACCTGCCTTGCAAGTGCAAGGTCCTGAGTCTGATCCCCAGTACCAAAAAACAAAAACAAAAACAAAAAAAACTTCATTTAGTGAGATGGAGGGGAGGAAATTATGTTGACAGCTTGATCACCAATTCTTTTTCACTACTGGCTGAGTTAAATCTACCCGATTCTTCATATTGACACATATCCATATCCATTCATTCCCCTCCACACACTTCTTCTTTCCTTCCTTTTCCTCCTTATTTCCTTCCCTGCCATGAGTTTTTCTTTTTTATACAGAGCTGATAGATAATGATAAATATCTGGGAAGTGCGAGAGACTGGACAGCCTACTTACCATGCTTAAGGACCACACAAGGCCTTTGGAGATTGTTTAGTTCAGATTCTTCATTTTATTTCAGAAAAAATGAGTATCAGGACCCCATCATACATTTAGTGACAGACTATTTTTGTGATTTCTGGACCCATTGCTCTGCTCGTAATTGAATGCCATATCTGTAAAAGGCAGTGACCATCTCAAAATGGTGCCCTTGGCCCCCATGCTCCTTTTAGAACTCCTGGAAAATGGGAGGAACTTAATATTTGTTGAATGCATGAACGAAAAGTTTGTGGAATGCTTCTGTATTCATTAAAGAGGGATTACTTTTAATAAAAATTCTTAGTTAAATTCTGTAAGAAAAAATGATAAATTATGTTTTAAATTACTGTGTCAGCTGTCCCTTCAACTGGAGGAAACTAAAAGAGTACCTCCATTTTAAAATGTGCTTGCTTATAATCCTTGTCTATCACACTTATAAATTTTTAAAATTAAACAATTAAACATCTATAAACAATTTAGAAGACATCAAATTTAAGGGACTAGAAAGTCGATATTAGTCAAGATGTCATAAGCAGAGATAGGTTTTCAAGACGAAAATATCTAAACATTCTTTTATGGGAAGAGGTACGATAAGTCCTAGGCAAATGACAGATTTTTTTAAAAAATCATTTCAAATGCAGAAAACACAGGGTTACTTTCAACTATGTATAAAATGTATTTATAAATTCACAAAGAAACAGATATTCCAACAAAAGTTGGGCCAGGGATTTGAATTAGATAACTTACAAAGGAGAAAATCTAAAAGGCCAACAAACTTATCAAAAGAAATTCAAATGTACAAGCCATGAGGAAAATTTAAGTTAAAAACAGTCTTTCTACAACTATCTCACACTTCTTACTTGTGGACAGGTAAAGAAATATCCACAAACATCAGTTAAAACTGAAAGTTGCATACATTTTTAAAAGCAGTCTGTCAACATTCACTTAAAAAGTTATGATCCATATCCTTGACCCAACCATTATCCCACTTTGGAATCTCTTCCAAAGGTACAGAATTATTTCAGGTCATGTATTTAAGGATGCTTACTGCAGCAATAGCTGTAGTGCCAAACCCTGTAAGCAATATGCCTATGGTAAATATGGTAAAAAAAAAAATCATGCCACTGCAACATAGAATATCATGCACCTACAGGGGGAAAAAGTGGGGCTGTACAGATAAAAAAATTAAAAATTAGGGCTGTGTCTGTTCATTACACAGATGCCCACGAGTTACTATTGAATGCTAGAAGCAGGATTGAGAAAAGTCAATTTGTATAGTCCAATTTTTCTAAAAAGTGATAAAACTCTATTTGTGTGTATATGTGGGATGCTTAGAAACATAAAAACATAGAAAGGGAAAATGGAGAGACAAACATTTAGTAATTAATATGTTTGGATTTTGCTGTGAGTGCCTACAAGAGTCAACTAATTTGCATCAACAGGGAAAGAAATGAAGAGGCAGAAGTTCACAGAAAACAAGGAAAACAACCCAATATTTTTTATTAAAGTTATGCAGCTATGTAAAAATATTTTATCTATAAAATTAAACAAAATATTTAAATTAAAATTTAAAATATCTTTTGAGAAAAATCATATTATCAGTTTTAGCATAGCTTCTGTTTGCCACTAACAGATCAGGTATTAAATTCTTCACAATATTACAACAAATTAACTGTACTTTATTTTTCAAAGCTACCATTTATTGAGTGTCACTATATATATGCAAAATTCCATATAAATATTGCTAGTTTGTTTTTCACAGAATTGAACTTGAGACTCAACAAATTCCCATAAATTGTCTCTTACTCCTTTTTTTTGCTACCGGGGATCAAAGTCGGGACCTTATGCTTGCGAGACAGGCGGCGGAACCACTGAGCTAAATCCCTGGCCCCTTTCTTAATCTTCTTGATTGGGCCACTACCCAGTTTTTATATGTGAACTCTAAGAAAGAAGAAAGACCCTTTTTTGTTCACTATTATATTCCCAATGCCTTTAATCATTGTTAGCACATGGTAGAGAGGAAATAGTTGCTGAATTTGTGGAATAAAGAGTTAAATGTGATTTTTTAGTATATCATTAGAAATCAGACTTCCAAAGATCATGAAGCTATATAAAGCTTACTTCAAATTTTCATTATCCTATTTTTAAACATCTTATAAAATAATCAATAAAATTCAAATAAAACTGTTTAATCTGATTTAAACATTACATGATATATATATTAAAATCCCATATAATGTCTCATTAATATGCATAAGTTTTGTTTCTATGTGTCAGGTAAAATAAGCTTACTTTTTAAATTTTTTAAATTTACCCCCCTTTTTTATTTTTGGTATCAGGGATCGAACTCAGGACCTTGCGCTTGCAAGGCAGCTGCGGTGCCACTGACCTAAATCCCAGCCCTACCCCTTTTTGAAAAACAGAAACCAAGAGAATTTTTTAAATTCTTAATACTCTTACAGGGTGATTTTAATATAACAAAGTCTGATAATGTGCATTTTTATATTTAAGAACATCTCCATATGATGTGATTTAATAGGGTACAGTGTCAAGAATTAAAAAAATAGGCTAGGCAATACAATTGATAGGATTCAAATTGGTGCCCCTCCAGTTGGTAACCGTGTGACATAGGGAAGAGATATAACCTCTCTGTGCCTCCTCTGTAAAAATACCATCAGGTTTACACGAGGCATGACACATAGAACTCCCAGCACAGAGTCTTGCACATGGCAAAAGCTTAATAAAATATTTTTATATCATTGATAATGAGATGTAATTAAAATAATAGCAATATATTCCTCATTATCTCTTTGCCAAATCGCAATGGCTTTTTTGTTCTGAGCAGGAACACTTTTTGGAGTACTTCAGTTGCTCAGTACTCCTCCCAGTAGTAGAGTCGAAGATTGGGATAAGGGTTGCACCCAAGTTAAAATGGGCAAGAAGTCAGAAGACACAAAATTGGAGTCAAGTTTTTCTTTAAAAGGTAACAGGAATGAGCAGAAAGGAGACATCGCGTGTCAGGATGAAATCGTGGTTAAAAACCAGAAGGGTCCAAAGTAGAATCTAGGAAGCAGGACACCCAGGAAGCATAGCAAGGCAGTAAAATGAGGACAGTGGATGTTGGCTCCCATAATTAAGGAAGCTTCCTCTTGAAGGAATCCTGGGATCCATCAGTAAGTTCCTTGCTTTTTTCCTCCTAGCCAGTAAGACATTCAAAATCTGCCAATTAAACCAGGATGTAGGTATCCTTGAATTGATTGAGAAGTACAGGAATTAAATTACATGGATTAAAAACCTTTATAATATGATTTACAACCCATTTATTAATTGCTTAACTATTCCATGTTAATATTTTACACCATGTTTGAATTGTCCTGATAGATGCAGCTGCACCCTCATTTATCTTAGATAACAAGCACAACTTTCATTAACTGTAGTGAATTCTTCAGAGTCCAATTAATATGCTAAGAGCTCCTCAGTTCACAAGGCCTACATGTTGACCTGTGAAATCTTCATATTTTTTAAATTAGAAGGTGGCTTAAGAAGCAATATCCTTATGCCTGCCTGGCAGATTAGGCCAGAGTGAATAATATGTTAAGTCAATTTCCAGTGGAACAACAAAAGAGTGATGCTTAACTTATTACATTAAAATACCTAGTCAGCCTTGTCAAAAAAGGAACAAGATGAAAACTCCCCAAGTTTAGAGAGAAAGGATAAAGTGAGAATGATATATGCATGTACTGTAGGCTTAACACAAAACAGCTGAGTTGAGTTATAGTCTATAAGAGAAGGCAGGAAAGTGAAGTGCAACTGGAGAGAATGTGCTCTGGTTTCCTGGGTAACGAGAGTCAAAAACTGCAAGGAATGGAGCTGAGAAAGGTGCTTCCACAGGAAAAGTAAGAAACACACCACCACAGGAGACTCTGCGGGAAGGCAATAGTGCATGTTCAACAAGTATTACTGGACAGGTATTCAACCAGAGAAGGGGATGATGAACTAACAGAGAACTCCTGACAATTCTTCTTGGAAATGCATTTCTTCTGCAGGTAAACAGAGTTAGTTAACCAGCATTCCTTGTTTTGCATAATTAAATATTGATTGAAAAGATGCATTTAGTGCCTTTGAAATAAAACAGGCAAGTGCTGTATGTGGGGAAGAACTCAATAGAGGGATCACAATGTAGGACTTCCTGCTGACAAATGAAGGGTCTGAAACATCTCTGTATCAATAATGTCAGCCCTGCTGGCTCCTTCTAAAAATCATCATTGTTATTCCAGACACTAGCTGCCCTAATAATCCTATCACATTTACTTGAACTCAATTCAGTACAAGAAAATTAAAAAGATTCACCCAATTTGATACTTGAAATACCTGCAAATGGGCAAAATGTGTTTTATTGCCATTCTAAAACAAGGCTTCGTCAAAAGGCATGGTTCATTTTGGGCTTTGAGAAGACTTTCCCTGGACTTAATTGTTGTATGAAATAGACATTTTATGACAAAAGCATAATCAGATAATCACAACTATTCCTAAAATCAACAATTTAACTCTGGTAATTAGAATGGACAGCACATCTTCAGATAGCTCAAAGAAGAACACATCATTAAAGACATATACTTTTTAAGTAAAGAGACAAAGACTGTCTTGCTTATTTCCTGTTGGATAGTAAAACATATCTTTGGCAGGGCTGCCTTGTAAAGGGTTGTTTACCACTTGGAAAAGGGTTTTTTATCAGACATGTACTGAATATGATGCAATGTCATAGAACAGTATCAGCTGTGTAGCTGCCAAAAATGACATCAATTCTCACCCCCACAAAGACAGACATTGTTAGGGATACCATTAATGAGGCACACACTTTTTCTTTTCTCCATCCTTCCTCTGTGGAGTGAAAGATCAAGGCATTTCAGTGGAATTATCTTTCTACAGAATAAAAAACACAACTGTTTCACAACGTGAAAGCTAATGAAAAATTGAAAGCAATGGATGCAATTATAAAATTTTCACTTGAAAATATACAGAAATAACCATTGGCTCAATTTCATTATTCTACATTGAATGCATTTTTCCAAAATATCACATTGTATCCAGTAAATATCTATAAGTATGATTTTATCAATTCAAATATTTAGAAAAAACATAAATAAATAAAAGAATATATAGACAAGCAGGATAAATGCACACACATATGTACATTTGTTCTCACAAAGTATTTATTAAATAAACTTTTAATTTTTCAAAATTATGTATTGCATTCATCTTCCATTATTTGTTTGTCTGATTTAGAAATGTATATGAACACTTTGTAAAGGTTTTCCAATGTTCTGTGCTGTTTAATAGTCCTTAATAAAATCTTCAATTACTTAAAGTTTTCAACATGGGTCCAAATGACCAAAATTTATTGTGTAGCTTCTGTATGTCAGGTTCTTTTATCACATAAGTAACTAGTATACTGTAATACCTACAAGCAGTGATTATCTCCTTATGTAAACACGAAGAACCAAGTTCAGAGCGATCACTGGAGTAAGCCCAGAGCCACATACCAAGCAAAGGCAAAACCAGGAAGCAAAGTCTATTATTTCTGATTTCAATATCTGTACACTTCATCTGCTATGACAGGTTGCCTCTCACCAAAAAGATCTTGCAAGAACAATACCCACACGCACAAAAATTACTGGGCTAATTATAGCCCAGAAATTAACTGTTAAGTGAGTATCTGACTTGTCAGTCCCAATAGTAGATACACAATGAAAAAAAGCTGAATGGAAAAGAGAGAGGGGGGGAGAAAAGAGAGAAAAGGGGGAAACAGCAAAGAAAAGAGAAAAGTGCTTTTACTCATTATGTTATTATATATTTATTGAGCGCCCAATTTGTCAGACTCTGATAAGAGCTAGAGATCCAATGATGAAGAAAAGCATTAACTACCTCTCACCTCAGAGTTTTGAGACAAGTGAAGATAATTAGCACTAATCAAAAAATCACAAAAAAGTAAAATCACAACTCTGTTCATGCTGCCTGGCAGAGATACATGGCACTACTGAATGTTTGTAATAGAGCACTTGTCACAGTCAGAATGGCCAGAGAAAGCTATCTTGAGGGCAGAACACTAAAGAAAAACACCCTGTGAAGTAGATGTTAACATGGAAGGGAAAGAGAGTGCTCCTAACAATAATAACTGTACATTCAAAGGCAGAAGTCATGCTATGGGTTGAAAATGACAGGGAAAAGACACTTAAAGAAGCCGGTGAGGCTAGAGTGCATAGAATGAGATGAAGTGTGGGCACAATGAAGATAGCTGGAGAGGTGGTTGGCACCAGGTCTTCATGTCTGAAGGTCTTTGAAAAGACCCTAACTTTAACTGAGAAGACGATGCCAACAGCCAAGTGAGGAGGCTATTGCACTTATCTAGTGGAGCACCGAGGTGTGGATCAGGGTGACAGCAGGGGGACCTTACAAACGTGAAGAGAAGTGAGACATACTTCTGACACTGTGGCTATATTTTTGGCTATTGTGAGTTGTGATTGTTGGTATGGTTGCAGTTGTAGTTACAGTTATGGTTATGCAGGTTAAAGTGATTGAAGTTTCAAGAATAACACTTATGTTTATGTCCTTAATTAATTAAATACATGAGGGAGGGCACGGGAGAGGATTAAGTTCTTTGGGGATCAATTACAGATTGTATGTGATCTTGACTTGATTTCACTGTGCCTTTGGGGGGGGGGGGGAAGTGTGTGTGTCTGTACTCAGAGGACCATATAAAGACCCTGTTCCCAAAAAGTCTATCTGGGTAGAGGAAGTTTGCAAGTCAACTGTTAAATAGGCAGTATGACAGTTGTGACAGCTTTTCACCAAATATGTCCAGGTCTCTGCCCTCTGGGTACATAGGGCACCACCCGGAAGATAGGAAGCAACCAAGAGCCTATTCCATCTTTAGGAGTGGAAGATGAAAAAAGACATACTATTATCAGACTCTAGAAGCCCCTTGAAGAATTTTTTACTACATCATACTTGCCTGATGGGAGCTGAAATCAAAGAAGCCAATACTGCTGAAGATGCCACCCAATATTGAAAGACAATGAGATGAAATAATGTAATTTATTCAGCCCTCCCGCCCTCCACACTCACATAAATGCTTCCCATTGACCAAAATTGTCTGGATTCCATAGAATAAGAAACCCGGTGAGCAAGAGCAAAATTAAGAAAGGAGTAGAAGGTGCCTTGGAGTAAACAGGCAAAGGATTTGAACAGTGGATCATTGAATACTTTGGATCAGTTACAAGAGGAAGTAGCATAAAATTTTTAGACACAATGTATACTGAGGGTTAATTATGAGAGATTCTTAAATGCTCTCTTTCTTCTGCCAAACTAAGTGGTAACAATAGAGATAACAACTGCTCAGATAATCAGGGTCCCAGGGTGAAGACAACATGGAGCAGAGTCCCCAGGTGATCCATGAAACGTTGGGAAAATGAGAATTGTCTGATACTTACAGCATCAACCCAGCCAATCCTGTTACATGAAAATAAAAATTCCTAAGTGGAGCGATGCCCCGTTAAGCTTGGTGGTTTGGTTGAAGGTCACCGATAAATTCACACTTAAAAGCTAGGATTATAAGCTAAAATATATAGTGGTGAAATAATAGATAGATCAGTTGTCAACCATAATTTGAAAGGAAATTAATGTCTCTTAGAGATATATACCTTTTACACAGAGCCCTCTTAGAATAGCCACATGTACGCTCTTCCTTATCTCATGCTTCTCTTGCTCATGAACTCTCTATCCCAAGAAAATATATCAGGACCTCAGGTAGGAACTGCTATACATTTCCCAAAAATTGTAGAGTAAGATTATTTTTGCTGCCAAGACAAATGTTTTAAAAAGAGAAAAGATATTGTAAGGCTATGACATTGTTTTGTTTACTGAATTCAAAATGGATGTGAAGGATGGGATCACAGAATAACTGATATAGCTGATGTAAAGACTACAGTTTTCATTCCTTCTGACATAAAGAACAGCAACATGTCATATGTTAATTGATCCATTAACATAGATCTCATATGACAACATGATATAGAAATCCTAGTTGACCTGGTCATGTAGCACAAACAAGGAGTAACTTTATTGTTTTAATCCACCAAGATTTGGCTTTGTTCATTGGGACCATAACCTATTCCTTGCTGGCTTAGAAAAGTGGTAATAAAAGCCAAACACGTGAAAAATAAGAACCAAGAGAGATTATGTAAAGGTGCAAATTTCCAATGATGAATGTCATTGTATTGTATACCTAAAATGTATCAATGATTAGAATGAATAATTGATAATGCAAAATAGGAAGAAAAGGTCCAAAGGGGTAGGGGTAGTGGGAGGGGCAGGGGAAAGGAAAGAAGGGAAAGGAAAAATGATGAGAAATGGAAATAAAGTCTTTGTTAATAGGGAAGGGTGGAGGGGGTGAAGGGAGGGCTAGGAATGGGGAAAAATAAGAACCAAGATGCATTATATAAAGGTACAATTCCCAATGAGAAATGTAATTGTGTTGTATACCTACAGTGTACCAATAAAAGAATTTAACAACAAAAAAAAAGCCAAACACGTAAAGTAAATGAGATTGCCTAAGAGAATAGATTGTGCTTAATGAAACGGAAGAGAAGAAAAAACTCAGGATAATTTTCTGTCACAGAAGCAATCTGAAGAGTGTTTTTCAAGAAAAAGAGAATGGTCAAGCATCCACTGCTGGTAAGAAATAGAATATGAAATAAAAATGAAAATTTCCATTGGGTTTAACAACAAAGTGATTGTGATGTTCTCAGCAAGTCTCATGAAGGAGAGAAAGGCCAAAATAATCTGGGTCGAGAAGTGGCTGGGAGTTTGAAGAGATTAAGAGAGAGAATATTGATAATGTCTTCGGAAAACTTAGATGGAGGAGAGATTGCATGCAATGAGAGACAGCCCAAGGGCAAGCATCTCAAAACCTGGGTTTTCCAGAATCATCCCCAAAGCCCCCATTTTAATGGTATAAAATAGCTTACAAACTACAATTATTTGGAATTCTAGTTGATGAGGCAGGATAATAATCACCTTTAATGCAAAACAGATCACCTTATATTTGTGATTCTGTAAAAATTCTGGTCTGTATTTGACTGTTTTTATAAAAAGAACATTCACACCTCTAAATTTACAGAGGAACTACAAGGGCCACTTGCAGATCATAAGATCATTGTTTAAACTTCAGAATCTTGCACCATGATCAAATTTGGTTTTGTGAAGTAGAAATATATTGTCCCAGCATAATTCATAATTTATAGAAAGGACTAAATAAGTTCCAAGTTGCAAAAAATAATAATAAATGTTACTTCAAAAAGACATGTTTCAGTCATTTTCACTTTTATATTCCCAGCATCTAAGGCAAGTTACTAGAACATCATGGGTAACTCATTGTACACTCCATTGCTATATTCTGGGGACATCCATTCAGACAAAAAGGTTAATTGCTATTGAGCTAATCAACAGCCTGGTAGGTGTTGAGGAAATAGGTAATCCCTGAAATTTCACACGAGTTCTTATTTAAATGAATTTTTGCAGCTAGACAAAATAGAAATTACTATCTAAGTGAAAGACTGCATCTACAGTTTGCATTTACAGCTTGTAATTCCCGGTGAGCCCCTCTACATACATATTTGCTTTTAAAGCCAGGAAAAGAAATACTCAGAATTTAATAATCATTTTCATTAGGAAATGTGCTGAATCAGTGCAGTGTGGATTATATATCATAGGTGAAATAATTTTAATTCATTTAAGTGGTAGGTGCTATAATTCCCATTCTACCCACAAATACAGTGTAGAGGTCTACGTCCATACAGGTAGCCTATGGCCAAGGTTGGATACTAATCAAGCACCTTATGTCACCAAAGTGTTGCCTATAAATTCACATTTTTTATTTCAAACACAAATATTCTGTTTTATGGGTGGCATAGGTCATCACACTTTCAAGAGAGTAGTCACAGTTTCATTCAGCTTTTTAAAAATTGTTACATTTTACAAGTGAGCATTCTCCCTAAAGCTCAAAAGTAGAAATTGCTTTTAAAGTCTGATAAAGACTGCTATTATGGGTGGGCAACCCACTTTCTGGTCCCCCTTCTGTCTCTCTTAGGCAGAAGCTTTCTTTCTCCCAATAAATTTTTCCTACACTTTAAAAACAAAGACTGCTATTAAATAGATCTCTCAAATAGAGCTTAATTACTTAACATTGGTAATTGAAACAAAAAGTTTCAATTTTTGATATACTTTATTTATCTCAAAGGACCTTTAGAGTTCTCAGAGGGCAAAATAATAGTAAACATAATTTTATAATGAGATAAATGGAAACAGCAAGATCTCATTTTCCTATCAATACCTATTTGTGAGCTTATAATCAACGCTTGCAAATTTAATATTGCTGAGTGAATTTAAACGTGAGACAACTGGTCTCGTGTATATATAAGACATACTCATAATTAAAGGTTCCGACTTTCTTCTTCATTGTGATTTATAAAATACGTTAATTAGAAAACACATCATGACTAGATTGTGGTTCATATCCTAGTTTTGTTAATAACCTCCTCTCTCACCATGGCTAGGACTATCAAAAATTTATAGATCTGATCTTTTTAAAGCCAGCTAATGGAGAAAAATCCTCAGAAAAATGTGTAGCACTCTCAGAATGGCTGTACAATGTTACTGCCAAATAATAATGCTCATTATCATACATCCTGTAAAAATTATATTTACCTGATAGTCAAAAGTTGAAGCACCAATCAAATAAGCAGCTTGAGATGGGAAAAGATATTGCACATTTAAAATTGGAAAACATGAATTAAATTATTGATAATGTATAAATGTGATTGTTTTGATAAACCATGAAGCCCTTCTTAGCCCAATTTCCCTATTGTTAAATAGTGAAACCTAATTAACAGAGTGAGAATAAAATGAAATAGCAACTTGCAAATGGTAATATCAAGTTAGACAAATATGTTGTATACTGTACCTTGATAGATATTTTGCAAAGAACGCTTTCTATGTTGCTTTGTTTTATTAAAGTGCCCATATTTGTTGGCAAAATAAAGCATTAACTTGTTTAGCCAGGCGTGGTGGCACATGCCTGGAATCCCAGTACTTGGGAGACTGAGGCAGGAGGATCACAGTGAGTTCAAGGTGCACCTGGACTACATAGTGAGCTCAGGGCCAGCTTGAGCTACAGAGTGAGTCCCTGTCTCCAAAAAAAATTTACCTTTTTTGTCCATGCTAAAACTCACGTTATTCTATAAAATATGTGGTAAAAGTATAATAAAATCTCTACTTTTCAAATAAATAAAGGGAATGAGAAGCATAATTCAGAAAGAATTTAAGTTTCTTTTTGACAAGACATAAATGTGTAATTCAGCAGATTTTCTTATCTGATAAAACTTTTATGCTGCCATTGTTGTCTTTGCTCTAAATATATACATTGAATGTGGATGAGCATGGACGATGCGGAGAATGATCCTTGGATGAAAAATAAAAAGGTATATGGCATTTGTAGGTACTGGAAGAATAATTATACAGAAAGAATAAACATTATAAGTTGATTTCAATGATAGACATATTTGACCTCAGTAGCTGAAGATAAAAACACTTGAAGTAATTGTAAAACCTAAAAAAATCTGATAATTAACTAAAAAGCCCACAAGTAAAATTGTTTTCTTATCAGTTCTAAAAATCCTTTCAAAGAAAACTAATTTATTATTTGAGAAGGTGGGATTCCAGCTTATGAAGAACTATTTTCTTGTCTCAGACTTACCAAAATTCTCCATATGTAAATGAAAAGTGTGTCTCAAAATAAGCAGTATATTATCAACACTTCCAGCTTTGTCCACTCTCTCTCTTACTTTCCCTTGCAAGGTCATCCAGATGATACAGCGTGAATAAATGGAGAGGTAAACAGGCAGAGAAAATGCTCAGAATCAAAAGCATTCCTGAATATTTAAAATGGATAACCTTATTTCCATTAGATAATTAAAATAATTATATTTTAAAGACAATAAATGAAGCAGTGCACCGATTTCCCTAAGGCTACTGAAGTGTTTATTAGAAACAGAAAATAATTGTGATCCCTTTCTTCTTTGTAAACAACATTAATTTTCATGATGTCTAGAAAGTTAAAGTATACAAGTGTTGTCTGAGACAAGGGTTCCACAGCTAACCAAATATCCTGAGGCATTATCCTTTCCAAGGCTTCATATTATATTTCTAGCGTGATAATCACAAATGACCACCAATATTTTCATTTTAGTCCTGCCTAGAAAATCACATAGAAAATTAGAAAAAGGAGGAAAGGGCTACTTATCTGGAGGTTTATAAGAAACTTATGACCCCATATCCTGCCCTCCCTTCAACCCAATAAAATTTTAAAAAAGAAACTTATGACCAATATGTGGTAATCAATTATAATGGTTTTATTAATTATTTATCTTTAAGATAAAAGGTGTTTCTATTTTAAATATCTTCAATACATTTCTTGGATAAAAAATTTAATCCATGAGGATGCATTTTGTTTAATTCAATTCAATATGTTGTGTACTAACTGAGGATATATGGCCCAAGCAGTGTGGATAGGCAGAATAAGAGTAAGAAATGCAATTCAGGCCATACTCTTAAGTGAAATAAATAGGACACCCATGCGTAAATACTAAATAGTTTCTCTGGTGTGAGAAACTGAAAGTGTACATAAGGGCTAAAATGTATAATAGGTAATGTGAAATAGGTAGAAAAGGGGCAAAAGGGAAGAGGAAGAGGGAGGGGTAGGGGAAAGGAAAGAAGGGAATGGAATTAATATGAGAAAATGAAAAAATGGAAACAAGTCTTTGTAAATAGGGAGGGGTGGAGGGGTTGAAGGGAGGGCAGGGGAAGGGGGAAAAATAAGAACCAAGATATATGATGTAAAGGTGCAAATTTCCAATGGTGAATATTGTATACTTAAAATGTACCAATGAACGTAGTTAATTTAAAAAAGAGTAAGAAGTGCACAGTCTGTGATGCCAAGAAATATTCAGGCCTTGTATTATTATTGAATTTGGTCAATTCAGCAGAAATAATCAATTGGTATAGGATAAAAGTTCACCACAGAAAATGCAAAACATGGAAGAGAAATCCCTATCACTCTTAGTGTTAATATATCCCTGAATCTATTCAACTCTTCAACTATGTCACATAAGCAAGTTTATTTTCATGTCAGTTTTGTTTGAAAATAACCATATTTCCAAAATAAAATTACATCAATGAAGAAAATCATGAGAAGGAAGGATTTCTAAATCTTGCTTCAGGGCCAGGGATTTAGCTCAGTGGTGCCGAGCATGCCTGGCAAGTGCCATGTCCTGATTTTGATTTCCAGTACCAAAAAAAAAAAAATAATAATAATAATCCTGCTTCCTAATCATTCAGAAAAAAAGAATTGTGCAGATCAGAATGGAAAATACTCATGCTTAGTCATTTAAATGACCGTATTTTCTGAAAACTAAGTTGCCAACCAAAGAATGTAAGGTAAACTTTCACCTCTTGTGTGCCAGTAAGAGTTTTTTTTAAAACACATTGATAGGCTCTGCCATTCTCCGGCCAAGGGGCTCGCTTTAACCCCGACAGGCCGACAGTCATCGCAGTCCCCCCAGCCTCGTATGGACGAAAGCCAGTGACTGAGTAGAAATGAGGCCTCACTGGAACCCTGAGCAGAGGTTGGACAACTGCTTCTCAGGAACTCAGGAAATTCATGCGTCGGAAAAGGTGACTCATAAATAAACCAAAAGAATATGGCTGCACAGATACCAGAATCTGATCAGATAAAACAGTTTAGGGAATTCCTGGGAACCTACAATAAACTTACAGAAACCTGCTTTTTGGACTGTGTTAAAGACTTCACAACAAGAGAAGTAAAACCTGAAGAGATCACCTGTTCAGAACATTGCTTACAGAAATATTTTAAAATGACACAAAGAATATCCATGAGATTTCAGGAATACCATATTCAGCAGAATGAGGCCCTGGCAGCCAAAGCGGGACTTCTTTGCCAGCCCCGATAGAGAAGTCCCAATGGCTGAACTCTGGGTGGAGGCTGCCATGGCTGTTGCACTGGGAAAGAGGACTCATCAGGTAGAATCCCTGAAAGTGGTGGGCACCATGTTGAACCATCTGTCATGACTATTTGACAAATGGAAACCACTGGAAAAACAAAATTGCTGCTCACCAGGAGTAATCAAAATAGAGGATCTTATTGTTCAGCGAAAATAATAAGATGCAACATTAAGGTTGAGCCCTTAAGATTCAGTAGCTTGGTAACTTAATTAGAAAAATAAGCCACTGTTTCTTCAACTGTGACTGTTAATTTTAAAGCAAAATATGTGTTCAATCATGTAAGAGAAAAACATTACTGAAAGTGAAATAAATGGGAATATCACTGAAAAAGAAAAGACATTGATAGTTAAAAGATTGATGCACCATAGACTGTCACATTAAATTTTGATTTCAGAGGTGTTAAACTTGTGCTTAGAATCAGTGAAGTGTAGTGAGTGTTTGTTTGCTTGCTCAACTTCTTCATTTAAACATTGGCCCAACAGAAGTTCAGAAGTAAACTCATCCAATTACGTAAGCTTAATTTGGTTCCATAAATTAAAATAGTAATAGAAAATAATTATTTTACCTATTAAATCACAGATAACAGACTATTGTTGAGTATTACTATAATTGTGGTATGGTTTACAAATTTTAAACATCAGCATAAACAACTAAATGCAACATGGGGACTGACTGGTTGGCTAAAATATTAAAAGATATAGGTGGTGTTAAGATGGGTGTCATCTGACTGGATGCTGGGGCTAAGGGGCAGCTAGTGTTTCACTAAGCAAGTAATCAATTAATGTTAAAATTAAAGGGAAGAAAATCATTGATCCAGTCATGATAGCTGATTTTTGCTTACTACTTACACTACTTACTTGGTAGAAAGTGAAATAGTTTGCTATTTAAAATTATAACTGTCTTTACTCTGGCCAATTCCTCAGTCCCCAGTATAAAGCACTCTCTGTGATTTTGTTTCGTTTTGTTCCTCATTTTAGAGACAAAGCCTTTAGAAACCCATAAATAATCTTATTTTAAAATGATTAAGTTAACAGTAATCTTAACAGTTACCTTATCAATGTGAGATTAATTTAGAAATTACATTAAAACCACAATTGTAAAACTTTCAGTTCTTTTCTAAGCTTAACAATCAATTAATAAAAGCATCACACATTTATCAAAACCTACTAAAAACATACAGAAGGTTAGATATTTAGTTCACAGCTAAAAACTATAAAATAAATAAAGTATGATTCCCCAAGTATAATCTCTAATTTATAGACTGGCCAACAACCATATATTTGGCATTCATACCACAAATACTGCTTATCTGCCTCCTAATGCCTTACAATCATGCAGAAAAATAAGTCAGTTTCCTTTGGGTTTTTTTTTCCTGGACAGACTAGAAAATAGGCTAGAAAGTGTTAAGATTTAATTTAGGTTATAATAGATTGGCTTGAGTAGAGTTGTAACACACTAAAAATATCAGAGATTTATAGTATCTTGCAAGATAAATTCAGAAGTGGTACTTTTTTGTAGGAGAGGATTCGAACATATTTTATATGGTGAAGAATGTTCATAAACCAACTCACATATGACACCTTATTCTTCCATTCCTTCAAAGTCCTGAGGTATTAGAGCAAATATTGAAAAATCAATTTCATTAGTCAGTAGGTACAATTTTGTGACTATAGACATAGACTTAAATATATGGAATTTATATCCCAGGACTACCATCTATTCTAAAAATTCACTTAATTTTCTGAGGTTTAGTTGCCCCTACAAGGGCAACAATGAAAGGAAATACTATGTGCAAAATAATTTGAAAGTATAACAAACATACTGTGCCATTTTAATGAGTTAAAATGCTGGTCGATCAAGAAATCTGCAAGATTTATCAAGGAAAATGATATATGTTTTATTTTTCTTCATTTTTTCCTCAAAAAAACAATTATCAAGCTGTGGCAGACAAAACAATGGCCTCCAAAGGTATCCATGTCCAAATCTCTGAAATCTGTGGGCATTTTACCTTACAAGGTGGAAAGGAAGTTGTAGAATAATTAAATTGACAATCTTGGGACAGGGAGATCATTCTGGGTTATCTGGGTAGTTCCACAAGAATCCTTACAGGTAACAGAGTCAAAGCAGTAGATGTCAGGATGGAAGCAGAGATCAGAATGATACAGTTGCTAACATTAAAGACAGAGGAAGCCAAAGAATGCACAAAGCTTCCAGAAGTTAAAACAGGAAAAGAAATAAATTCTCTCCTAGACCGCCCCCCCCAACAAAACAATGCAGCCTTAGCAACCTAGATTTTAGCCCAGTGAGATCTATTGTCTAACTTCTGACATCCCTGACATTAAAATAACAAAGATTTGTTGTTTAAGTTACTCCATGTGTGATAATTTCTTACAGCAGCCATAGTAGACTAATATAAACAAACGCCTTGCTAGAGTGCATAGTTATATTCTAGCCCATAGGGCTACAATCATGGGGCTAGGAGGCCAGTCTCTTTCTTTTTAAATAAAGGAATTGAACTAAAGAGATGCTTCAGGTCTCCTCTATTTCCAAAATATTATAATTATATATAATAATTTACTTCTTTATTGTTTTTCATCATATCTGCCACCTCCCTCCTTGGATCAAAAAAGTTATTTCTCTTCAGTTGTATTTTATGCCTCTGGAGGAAGGTAATTCCTTGTGCTAGCTGGTCTGGTGAAAACTACTAAGGGATAATGAGGCTCACTTACCATGACAAGCCATTACAGCTGCTTTACCTCACTGGCAATAACTAAGGAACTTCTCTTCCCCACTCCAATTTTCTCTAGTTTCTATTTTCCAGGTCTCCAAATACACAGGGAGAAGTTATACAGGAATTCAACATGAACTCAAGGTCCCTGAAGAGTAGCTTCCCAGGCAATTATATGTAAAAATATCCTCCTCATCAACATGATTCATCGAAAGACTGTCGTCAGCTCTAAGATTTTAAAATTTCATGATTTCTCACCCCTAATTATAAATGAAGAAATTTGTGAGAATTTCTGGTATCTTCAAATAAGATCACTAACACATTCAACCTTGAATCAAAAGGGTCAACTAAATGAAACATAACATACAATACCCAACAGCTAAAAAGTTTACTTACATTTTCTTCAACTTTAAATTGTAAGTTTTAATAGGACTCTCAAATTCCAGGAAAAGATTATCAGAGAATTAGTATTTTAAATCTCTGAACATCAAACTCTATAGCAATAATGAAATCAGTGATTATCTAGACAAATGAGTTGAAGTTTTTATTTTTTAATCCTAAGAAAATTACCATGCAAGTTCTCATACTTTTATGAAAGGAACCTATATAAATTCTATGGTTAAGATGACCAGACAATTGCTCCGCTAGATATATAAGCCAAAAACTAATTGAAAACAAGCATTCAAACAAACATTTCTACATATATGTTCATTGCAGCACAATTTACAATAGCAAAAAGTAGAAACAACTCAGATGTCCTTAATCAGAAAAATAAGTAAGCAAAAACCAGGTACGTATACAATGCAATATTATTCAGTCATAAAAATAAGGAAGCATGGATACATACTAGAAAATAGATGGATTTCAAAACATGCTAGGTAAAAAAGTCCAGACACAAAAATCATATATTTTATAATTCTATTTATAGTGTATAAGGGGCCGGGGATTTAGCTCAGTGGTTTCGCCACCTGCTGCGCAAGCGCAAGGACCCGAGTTCAATCCCCGGTTCCAAATATATATGTATATATATATATACACATATATATTGTATGAAAAATCCAGAATATGTAAGAGACAAAATAGACTAGTGGTTGCCAGAGGCTAGTGGGAGTGAAACAAGGACTGGCAATATACTACATCATTTCTTCTGGGACTGATGAAAATGTATCTTAACTACAGGTGATGATTGCACAACACTATAAATATACAAAATGCCAATGAGTTGTCAGGAATTTTTTTGTGTGTATTGAATTTTGTGTGTATTGAATTTTGTGTGTGTGTGTAGGTATTGAACCTAGAGTATTCAAACTGAGCCTTCGGTCATTGCTACACTTTCTTTTTTGAGACAAGATCTTGCTAAATCACAAAGTCACTCAGGCGGGATTGGAACATATGATCCTGCAGCCTTAGCCTCCCAGAGTGCTAGTATTATAAGCATGGGCCACCATGCCCAGCTAAGAATTGTATATATTTGAGGTGCTAAACTCGATGAATTTTTTAATACACATACATTGTGAAATGATCGCCAAAATCAGGTTAATTTACATACCCACCACCTTATAGTCTCTCTTTCCCTCTCTTTGTGAGAATATTGAAGATCTTCCCTCATAGCAAAATCCAGTTATTGTATATTCTAGTTTCCTTGCTGTACATTAGATCTCTAGAACTTATTCATCTAGCATAACCGAGACTCCATTCTCTGTCCAATGTCTACTCATTCCTTCCATCCTTGGTAATCACACTCTACTCTCTGGTTCTACAAGATTGGCTATTTTGAAATCCACATGCAAATTAAATCATTCAACAATGATCTTTATAATCTATCTGGCTTATTTCACTTAGCATAATGTGTCTGGGTTCATCCATGTTGTTTCATTATCCATTTCTCCAGAAATGAGAAACGGAGACATTCTAATGGATGCATCCAAAGTAGAAAGGAACCAAAAGCTATTATTATGAAAAATTATATGCCAACAGATTGGATCATCTAAAAAATATGGATAAATTCCTAGAAATATACAACTTACCAAAACAGAATCAAGAAAAATAGAAATACTAACAAACCAGTAACAAGATGATTGGATTAATAATCCAAATTTCTCCCATACAGAAAACCCCAGAAGCAGATATTTTCACTGGTGAATTCCTCTTAACACTCAAAGAAGAATTAATATCAATCCTTCTTCAATCCTTCCAAAAACTACAAGAACTCATTTTATGAGAATAATATCACTCTGATCCCAAAGCCAGACAAAGACACAGCATGACACGATATGCCAATATCCTTAATGAATGTTGATGCAAAAATTTCAACAAAATACTACTAAAATGAATTTAATAGCATATTAGAAGGATTGTACAACATGATCAATGGAATTTATCCTTTGGATGCAAGGATGGTTCAATATAAGCAAATCCAATTAATACGCTATCTTAACAGACTGAAAGACAAAAATCACACAATCATCTTAATAGATGTACTAAAAGCATTTGACAAAATCAAACACCTGTTCATGATTTAAAAGAAAAATAACTGTCAACAAGATAAGAAAGAACTTATGTCAACACAACAAAAGTCATATGAGAAAAACTCACAACTATCATAATCATCAATGTGAGTTTTTCCTCTAAGATCTACTTACTATCACGCAAGGATACCCACACTCACTATTTCTATTCAACATAATGCCAGTAGTTCTAAAAACAATAAACAATAAAGCAAGAAAAAAGAAATAAAAGATGTTGGAGCAGAAAGAAATAACTAAAAATATTTCTCTTCGCAAATGACATAATGAAATATGTGGAAACCTTAAAAACTAAATTATTTAAACTAACAGTAAAATTGCAAGATAAAAAGATCAACACACAAAACCCACTCTCATTTTTTATATACCAACAATGAACCACCTGATGATTATATCAAGAAAATGATCTCAAACAAAAATATAAAATATTTAGAAAAAACTAAAGAAGAAAAAATCTGTATGCTAATCTTTTAAAAAACAATTGATGAAGGAAGCTAAAGTAAACAGATGCTCAGAAAGACATCCTTTACTCATGGACTAGAACTAATATTTTTAAAATATCGTTACTAAGAGTGATTAATATGGATAGGGAAGGTTATGGGATGGGGAAGGGCAGAAGAAGGGTAGATGGGTATGATCAATGCACAAGGTATACCTGTGCAAGAATATCACAGCGAATCTCATTAATTTGTATAATTTTATGTGTTAATAATAAAGTAAAATTAAATTGCCAAGTGTAACCCCCAAATACAAAAAAAGTAACCCTACTATTAGAAGTAATCTATAAGATCAATGTAATCCTTGTTAAAATTCTATTCATATTTTTATATCAATAGAAAAAAAGTCTCAAATGCATATTGATACACAAAAGCCCTGAATATCCAAAGGAATCATAAACAAGATGAACAAAGGTATAGGCATCATACTTCCTTATTTAAAAATATAAGTTTTATAAAACTATAATAATCAAAACTTTATGGTTTTCACTTAAAATCAAGCACTTAGACCTGTGGAACAGAATAGAGAGCCCAGAAATTAATCTATACCTACAGGCAACTGATTTTAACAAAGATATCAAGAACACAAAATGAACAAAGGATAGTCTCCCCAATAAATGTGCTGAGAAAAATGTGTATGTACAAGCAGAAGAATGAGATCATACTTTATTTCACATCAATGTAAAAATTAACTCAGAAAAAGGACTAAAGACATAAACAAGACATGTAATTGTACAATTACTTAAAGAAAACAGAGAAAAAGCATTTTAAAACTGGTCTGGGCAATGATTTTTTGAATATGATCGTAAAACCATAGGGAATAAATGAAAAACAGATCAATGAAATTACAACAAACTAAAAAGCTCCTGTACAGCAAAGGAAACAATCAACAGAGAAGGGAAACTATGAATGTGAAAATGCACTTGCAAACCATATAACCGATAAGAGGCTTATATGTAAAATACATAAGGAACACATATAACTTAATAGCAAAAAATAGATAAGAACAAATGACTCACCTAAAAACGTGCAAAAATTCTGAATAAATATCTGAAAAGAAGACATACAATTGATCAGCTGATATAGAAGAAAGACGTTCACCATCACTAATCAACAGGGAAATGTAAATCAAAACCACAATGAGTGTATCACCTTGTATTTATTAGAATGGCTTTTATCAAAACGACAAAGGAGAAACCTTGTACTCTACTAGCAGGATTGAAGATTGGTATAATCACTATGGAAAAGGATATGGATGCTACTAAAAAAAAAATAGAACTGCTATATGATCCACTAATCCCACTTATGGTCACATATCCTCAGGAAATAAAATTGGGATCTGGAAAAAAGTATCTACACTCTCATACTTACTGTGGTATTGTTAACAACAGTCAAGAAGTAGAAACTCATACTGAATTGTACATTTTAAATGTTTAATTGTGTGTTGTATACATCTCACATCAATTTTAAAACAAAGTTCTATGAGTGCTGGGGATTTAGCTCAGTGGTGCCGCCACCTGCCTTGCAAGCGCAAAGCTCTATGATTAGTCAGAAATGAATTTCATTTTGGTTATCTCAGTCATCATGCAGCCTTTGTTATACCTTTTTGTTGTTTAAACTCTTCATTCATCTTTTAGGGTTAAAGTGAAGATTAAATGAAACCATGTATTCATACTTCTTAACACACAGCAGAGCATTAGAAAAATAAAACTTCCGTTCTCTATTTTTCTATCCTTTATGGACTACTGCAAGTGTAGATACCAAGTTATAAATAAAGAGTAAGTAAAAACAAGGGGAGGAGAAAAAAACTGGAAATCAAAACCATGACATTGCTATGCATGTTCTAGAAATTTATCCTGAGAAAGAGATCAGAAGGCTATCATTAAAAGAAGGCAACACACACAAAATCCACGTGTTCATCAATAAGAGATTGCTTACGTAAATTAAGGCACAGCAATTCAATGGACTACTTCACAACTATTACAGTAATGATGTAGATTTGTATTCAATAATACTGAAGCATGTCTGCATTGTATTGAGTGTAGGAGTAGAAGTTAATTTCAATACTATGTACATCACATGATTCATTTCATTAAAACTACCAGACTACTATAAAATATGCACAGAAAATGTAAACATCTTTAAATGCTGGTATTAAAATATTGATAATAATTTTATTTATTTATTTATTTATTTGGTACTGGGGATGGAACTCAAGACCTTGTGCTTGCAAGGCAGGCGTGGCACCACTGAGCTAAATTCCCAGCCCAAATAATACTTTTATAATAGGAAAGTAAATAAAACTTTTTATTTTAGTAAATATCATGTAACAAAGAAATTTTTGCTAACATGTCCTTGTCATTATCAAACATAATATAAAATTGGCTTACTTTAATAAGTAATATAATGTATATGTGCTCCCCTCTTTATGTGATGTAGAAGATTTTATAAAAGAACTACACTTTCATAGGGCAGGATTTTCCTTTGTAAGAAATAAATATACCATTTATTACCTATATTAGTCCTGAAAAAAGTATTTAACCTCTGCACATAAAGCTAGTGAAAAGCCAAGTTATATAAATGATACAGGAATATCAACTGTCACTGTGTAAGAGAAAAAGAACCAGGATCAGGATCCAAGTCCTTAAACCTAGAGAATGCTGGTAAAATACTCCAGAAACAATACAAGCCCTCAATGAAAAGCAGAATCCTAAAATAAGTGCTCTTGATATTCACACAGAAGATAAAGTGATATTACATAGACTAGCATGTCCATGTTAACTTTTAAACCTTTTCTATCTACTATGAACTGCCCTGCTAAAAATAATCAGAACCACAGCAGACTTTTCGACACAAACCCTCACAGCAAGAAGAGCTTGGAGTGACATATTTCAAGCCCTAATGGAAAACAGCCTCCAACCCAGATTGATGTAAACTGCAAAACTATCTTTCAAAACTGATGGAGAAATAAGATACTTTCATGACAAAGAACACCTTGGGAACTTCATGAATAACAAACCAGCACTCCAAAAATTTTTAGACAATACGCTAGGAAAAGACAACAAGGACCACAACCCCAGGAAGACCAGCCAAATGAAACCACTGGGCACGATAAGAAATGAAACGCAAAGGGGGAGAATCCAACAAAAAGAAAAAGTCATGACAATGATAAGTTAATACGTATCACTTATAACCATCAATGTTAATGGTCTCAATTCACCAAACAAAAGAAACAGACTTGCAGAATGGGTCAAGAAGAAACATCCAACAATATGCTGCATACAAGAAACACACTTAATTCAAAAGAAACTCATAGACTGAAAGTTAAAGGGTGGAAAACAATATTCCATGTGACAGGAACATGAAAAAAAGCATGAATAGCTATCCTCTTTGCAGATCAAGTGGATTTCAAACCAACACTGATTAAGAGACACAAAGAAGGACACTACATCCTTGTAAAAGGAACAATCCAACCGGAAGAGATGATAATCATAAATATATATGCACCAAATACTAATGTGCCCAACTATATAAAATATTAACAAACATGAAAAATCAAACAAGCACTAATACAATAGTAGTGAGGGAACTCAATACCCCACTGTCACATATAGATAGATCAACTAGACAAAAAATAACCAACGAAATACTAGACCTCAATCAAACTCTTGAACAAATGAACTTAAGAGATGTTTACAGAGTGTTCCAACCCATAAAATCAGAATACACATTCTTTAAGGCCACACACCGGTCATTCTCCAAAACAGACCACATACTCGCTCATAGAATATGTTTAAGCAAGTGCAAAGGAATTGAATTTATCCCCTGTACATTATCAAACTATAGTGCTTTGAAATTGGAGAACAATAGCTAAAGAAACCACAGGAATTTCATAAACACATGGAAATAGAACCACATACTTCTGAATAACCAATGGGTCACAGAGGAAATTAAAGAAGAAATCAGACAGTTCCTATAACTAAATGACAATGCAAATACAACATATCTGAATCTATGGGACACAATGAAAGCAGTCTTATGAGGAAAATTCATAGCAGTGAATACTCATATTAGGAAAACAGAGTGAGCCCAATTAAACAACCTGATGCTGCACCTCAAGCTTCTAGAAAAAGAAGAGCAGGACAAACCCAAAGCTCATACAAGGGAGGAAATTATAAAGATCAGAGCAGAAATTAATGCAATAGAGACTAAGAGAACAATACAAAAAATCAATGAGGCTAAGAGTTGGTTCTTCAAAAGAATAAACAAAATTGACAAACCCTTAACAAACCTTATCAGCAAAAGGAAAGAAAATGCTCAAATCCATGCAATTAGGAATGAAAAGGATGAAATTATAAGGGAACCAGCAGAAATCCAGAGGATTATCAATACCTACTTTGAGAACCTATACACCAATAAGGTGGAAAACACAGAAGAAATGGACAGATTCCTAGATATGTGTGAATTACCAAAGTTGAACGAAGAAGACCTAAAAATTCTAAACAACCCAATATCAAACAGTGAAATTGAAAACATAATTAAAATCTTACCAACTAATACAAGCCCAAGTCCTGATGGCTTCACTGCCAAGTTATCCAAGACATTTAGAGAGGAACTACTGCCACTACTGTTTAAACTCTTCCATGAAATTGAAAGGGAAGCAATATTCCCAAATTCATTCCTGGAAACAAGCATCATCTTGATCCCCAAAGCAGAGAAAGACACAACTGAAAAAGAGAACTATAGACAAATATCGCTAGTGAACATAGATGCAAAAGTCTTTAATAAGGTGCTGGCAAATAGAATGCAGAAAGATCATCAAGAAGATCATACACCCAGATCAAGTGGGATTCATCCCAGGGATGCACGGATGGTACAACATACTAAAATCAATCAATATAATACACTACATCAATAGAGCCAAGGATCAAAACCATATGATCATCTTGATAGATGCAGAAAAAGCATTTGACAAAATCCAACATGCATTTATGACAAAAATCCTACAAAAACTTGGAATATATTGACTCTACCTCAATCTGATAAAAGCCATCTATGAAAAACCAACAGCCAATATCATACTAAATGGTCAAAAACTGAAATCCTTCACACAAAAATCTGGAACAAGACAAGGATGTCCACTGTCACCACTCCTGCTCAACATAGTTTTGGAAACATTAGCCACATCAATTAGACAAGAGAAAGAAATAAAAGGAATAAAGATAGGAAATGAAGAAGTCAAATTGTCATTATTTGCAGATGACATGATACTCTACATAGAAGACCCCAAGAACTCCACCAAAAGTCTTCTAGACTTAATAACCAAATTCAGTAAAGTAGTTGGATACAAGGTCAACACACAAAAATCAATAGCTTTCCTCTACATGAACAACAGACTCACTGAAAGAAAAATAGGGCAAAGGATTCCTTTCACAATAGCACCCAAAAAACTAAAATACCTAGGAATCATCCTAACAAAAGAAATCAAAGACCTCTTCTCTGAAAACTATAGCAGTCTGAAAAGAGTGACTGAAGAGGATATCAGAAAATGGAAAGACATCCCTTGCTCCTGGGTAGGAAGAATCAACATAGTGAAAATGGCCATCCTTCCAAAACTGCTATATAGATTTAATGCAATCCCAGTTGAAATCCCAGCTGCATACTTCATGGACCTGAAGAAAGCAACCCAAAAGTTCATTTGGAACAAGAAGAGACCTAGAATAGGAAAAGCAATTCTAGGTAACAGAGACATGGCAGGGGATATCACAACCCCCAACTTGAAACTAATCTACAGAGCTACTGTGATAAAAACAGCATGGTACTGTCAAAGAAACAGACCTGAGGACCAGTGGAACAGATTAAAAGATGCAGAAGCAACCCCAGACACTCTCAGCCACGTCATCTTCGACAAAGGAGCCAAATACCCTCACTGGAGGAAAGACAGCCTCTTTAATAAATGCTGCTAGAAAAATTGGGTTTCAACTTGCCAAAGATTAAAACTGGACCGATATCTCTCACCATGCACTAAACTAAAATCAAAATGAATTAAAGATCTAAATATTAAAACAGAAATGCTGAACGGGCTGGAACAGAGGTTAGGTGGAACTCTTGAAGACATTGGTGTAGGAAAAGATTTTATGAACAAAACCTCAGTTGCTCGTGAACTAATACAATCAACAAGTGGCATCTCTTCTTATTTAAAAGCTTTTGCACATCCAGAGAAATCACCAACAGTGTGAAGAGACAACCCATGAGGCACAAAAAAATTTTCACCTGTTGTTCCTCAGACAAAGGTCTACTATTCAGAATCTATAAAGAAGTTAAAAAGATCAGACCTCCCAAATTTGAAGACCCAATCCAAAAATGGGCATCTGAAATGAACAGACATGTCTCACACAAAGAAGTAGAAATAGAAAATAAACATATGAAATAATGTTCAACATCACTGGTCATTCAAGAGATGCAAATGAAAACAACACTGAGCTTTCACCTCATTCCAGAAAGAATGGCTGCTATCATGAAATCAACCAATGACAAATGCTGGTGGGGCTGTGGGGAAACAGGAACCCTGCTCCATCGCTGGTGTGAGTGTAGACTGGTGCAATCGCTGGGGAAATCAGTATGGAGATACCTCAAAGAAGTAGGACTGGAAGTCGCATTTGACCCAGCTATTCCCCTGCTGGGTATCTTCCCCAAAGAATTAAAAGAATCATACCACAGTGATATATGTGCACCCCTGTTCATAGCAGCACAATTTGTAATAGCTAAAACTTTGAAGCAGCCCAATTCCCCATCAACTGGAGACTGCATAAAGAAAATGTGGTTTTTCTATAAAATGGAGTACTACTCAGCCATAAAAAATGAGAAATTAGAGACATATATAGCTAAATGGATGCATAATGAGGTGATATTCTTAAGTGAAATAAATAGGACACACATGTGTAAATACTGAATAGTTTCTCTAGTGTGAGAAACTGAAAGTGTAAATAAGGACTAAAAGGTATAATAAATAATGTGAAATAAGAAGAAAAGGTGGAAAGGGGAAGGGGAAGTGGGAGGAGTAGGAGAAAGGAAAGAAGGGAATGGGATTAATATGAGAAAATGAAAAAATGGAAACAAAGTCTTTGTAGATAGGGAGGGATGGAGGGGTTGAAGGGGTTGCCAGAGGAATGGGGAAAAAATAAGAACCAAGAGAGATTATGTAAAGGTGCAAATTTCCAATGATGAATGTCATTATATTGTATACCTAAAATGTACCAATAAAATTGATAAAATAAATTAATAAATAAATAAATTTTAAAAAAATAAATAAAAACTGTGACTACTCAGGACATTGAGTTTCCAAACTTTCTGTAAAATAAATAGCACCCATCCTTATAGCCTGTATCAGAAATAGACATTCTATTACATAGGTACATTTACTTATTCATTCACATATTCAACACCAGAGATCTAAAATGTTGCAGGAGCTCCTAGTTATGGGGAAGATATTGGTCAATGTGTTATGGATCATGCCATCAGAGCCTTTGTAGTTGTAATCCTCTCTCTCTCTCTCTCTCTCTCTCTCTCTCTCTCTCTCTCTCTCTCTCTCTCTCTCTCTCTCTCTCCCCCTTCTCTCTTCCCCTATCAGAGAATCTGTACTGGCATGCTGTTAAGCTCTTTCCAACCCAAGAGGACAGTAATCAGGGTGCTCCCCTTCGAACTCAAATATTTGCCAGTGAATGTGCTACCCACGTAAGAAGTATTGGCCTTTTTAAGAGAGGATCTTGGAAATGAGGAAGTAAAAAGCCCACTTGAATGAATAATTTTTAAAAGATTGAAATAAAGAGGTCCAACAGGACACTGGAAATAAGGGATTCACTCCATGTGCGTGATGGAGCTGGCAGGGAGTAGTAGTAAGTATTGTATTACCATTAGAAAACAGGTTGGAGATATGAAGATGATCACTCCCAGCCAGGAAGTAGAATTAATATGTTACTCAGGATGCTAGGACCCAGTTCCAGGGGCTAAACTGGACAGAAAGTAAGGCCAGCAATACCGGGGAGTGGGACAGAATAGGTGGTCTCAGCTGTTCAAGTAAGAGAAAGAGGAAGCAAGGCTCTCCATGAATCACTGCTCCTACTAGGTGGTCATTAAGTCTTTTGCAAACCAGTTCCCCTGGGGGAAAGATACCACCTCCCTGCAGCTTTTAACTTTTCAATCTCTCATTTAGCAGCTTTTAACTGGGCAATCAATATAGTTAAGTCTGTTACGGTAACAAGATTCTGTTCATTTATCATGCTTAGTAATCATATAAAAACCATCCTAATTTTATTTTTAAAATATTCTTTCTTTGCTTCATTATAAAACACATGGGACTGTGTCTGGTTTACAAAGTTCAGTCATAAGGTCTGAGGAATAAACTTAGTATCATGAACGTTTAAAAGTGCAATTTGTCTTTGGAACTCTTAACATCATCATACCCATACAGTTACAAATGTTGGTATTTAACCCTGTAGAGATTATGCTCTATGCAGGCACAAAAACACTATTGAATATAAATCATTTTCAGTAAGAAAAAGGGCTATAATTTTTCTTAGTTATAACAGAACTTGTCAAAAGACGAAAGTAGAGAAAAGCTAATCAAATTGCTTACAATTCTCATCCTGAGAAAGGTGAATCAATTTAACACTATGCTCTGAATACTGTAAAACTTGTTTAGGATGGCATTGGAAAATAAATACCAGTGCAGACCTACTGGTTTCAATCATATTTTGTATTAAATTTTCTAGGCAGAGAAAACAGTTCAGTAACTTCAGCGCTCCTTCTACTCAAAAAATGTCCGCATGCCAAGAATGTGTAGGATGGATCAGATTCTGAACCAGTATCTCTGGCAGAATAAGTTATTGGAAAAAGAGATTTTAATTTCCGTAGTCAAAACTCAATTTCTTTGCTGACCAGTTATGTTAAGTTTCTATATTTTGTTTATGCAGATTCTCTTCTTGTTCCAACAAGTTAGCCCAGACAATATTTATGAATGATTCTTATTACCATGCTGCCCGCCTCGGCAAGAAATCCAGACATATTTGTCATCATAGTTCCTTAGTAGACATCATAGCCCATTGAGGAAAACTCTAAAAAATTTCAATATATCTGTTAAGTAATGCGTGAATATCGAACTACCTACCAGCTCAATCTCCCTTCAAGATAGAAAAATCACAAAGGACAAAATATGTAATTGAATGCAATAAGCAATATTGTTCCTACTGTTAAATATGCTCATGCTCTTTAGGACTGGCTAGTGTGTTATAATGAATTTTATAATTTTTGTTTTGCTTAGATACAAAAGTATTACTAGAATATTCCTTTTTGTCTTTAAGATAAATGTGGGACCCCTGAGATTATGTTTTTATTATGATTTCAAGGCACAACTAGAACCAAACACATCCATTTATACTTTATTTGTTAATATCTTTTGCATTTTTAAATGGATCCTTTTGAAAGACTTGAGAAAATATAGCTAACTATAATTCATGAGAAAATGAGTCAGTGTGGGCATTTTACCAAGCTAAAGATGCAAACTTTGGGAGAATTTAATTTTAATTAATCATCACTATTCACTGGGAATAGTGATCATAGATAGAGGTATACTGTAGCTATTTTTAGTATTTTCCTTTAAATGTACACATAGAAATTTAACTTTTATAGTTTAGGTATTCTCAATAATATACTTTGGCAACAGAGATTTGTAACATGATTTTCAGCATATAACTATCATTATGGCAGGACTGGTAATTAAAATAATTCAAGTTTATCTCATCCTCTAATGTTTGTGAATATATTTTATAAAAGTTACATGGAGCTGTTTGCCTTAAGGAAGATGCATTTATATATATATACTTAAAGTTGAGAGCATTGATGTTTGGAGAATTTAAGTGATTTACTCAAGTTTATGTAGAGGGTGATATAACTTTGGCTATAAGTCAATTATTCTAATTTTAGCTGCTGCTCTGGTTTCATTACACTGTGGTATTTTTCCTTAATTGAGAGCAAGGGACAATCTTCTATATTGTGAAAACTTTCAAAGTCCAAATAAACCTAGAGCATAAAATTCAAGGTGCAGGTTAAAGAAAGACCCAGTTTTTTTCCAATATTATAGATGAAACTAGCTTCTTTCCTAGCTTTGCTTTCAGCCAATAGCTCTATTTTTCCATTTTCCCAGACTTAAGGAATGATAGTCTATTCTAGTTGACTACCCATACAAAGTAACAAGGCTCTGGTTGGTCATCAAACATATTTGTTAAGCCCATTCAATGTATTAGAAACTTACAAGGTTCTGGGATAATGAAGATTAAGACACAGCTTTGCTCTGCTTTAAAGAGTAGGGTGGCCAAATCATCCTAGTTTGCTTGGGACACTCATTTTATTGAAAAAGTTTTGCTTCCTAAGAAACCCTTTGGGCAAATGGGACAGTTGGTCACCCTACTTTCAAAGTTTTTTTTTTTTTTAATCTGGACTGGACTTGTGCATGTAAGCAAGCAATTAAAGTTAAAGTAGCACCAAAGTGTTTAAGATGGTGGCATATTTAACATCAGTGGAAACAAATCAGAGATTCTCTACATGTGCTTGGGAAGCCATTTTTTACGTTGACTAATCAAGTTCACATTATGAGCTTCTTAAAGTCATACACTTTCTAGCTTCAGCAATGTCTCCAAGCTCACCTTGTAATTTCCTGCACTGAAATTAACCCAATTTGTTACTATTTTTTCTATTCTTTTCAACTTTAAGGATCACATTTTTAGTTAACTTTTCTCAGGTCCATCCCTATTCTTCCTCACGTCTTACCTTAACAAAGAGACTAGAATAAAGGAGAACTTAAGAGATAGTTTGTTGAATGAATGATGCATCATTTTGAATATTTTTGTTTATCTACAACAAAGAGTAAATCTTTGTTCAACATAATAGATTAGGGCAATTTTTATAAGTGTTTCCCGATTGTCAAGTATTTGTCAAATACTTCAGTTTCCTCATTTAGTCCTCTTAGCCACCATGAGAGAGAATGATTATTATTACCCTCATATTATAAAATTGTGAAACAGGCAAAGAAAAGTTAAGTGATGAGACCACTGGCATGATACAAACTTAGTTCAGTGTCTGTTTTACAACAATTCTCGTGACTACATTATGCTGTCCCTGGATATATATATATATATATATATATATATATATATATATACATACATACATATAGATCCTTCGTAACTAGAGAACAATATAATAATCAACAACTAGTTTCCAAAGCAAGGATTTGCCAGCAGACATTCAAGTAGCAGAAGTAGGGTACCCTATGATTTGAATAGATATTTGGAATATAGGACTAGGAATGTATGATATTATATCAATCATCAATGATACATGTATTCCCTACGGCTATGTGTAATTCATATACAACACTGGGAACACAAAATTTAATAACAGTTCTTTTAGATTCCAAGTCTTGAATCCAGTGGCATTACCAATGAATAACTAGAAGAAAACCTCTTTATGAATTTTCATAACTACCCTCAAGCCACCCAAATAAATGTACAATTTAACTAAAAGCTGAGTGATTGCAATGCATACATGGCTTTAAGGCAAACTTATTTTCTCTCCTCCTCATATCGTTCCCCAAATATCACCTAACTATGAAGAAATTCTAAGGCTGCAACTGCATAATTCTATGTACCGAATGTGCTCCCTAAAATTGACAGGTTGAAATTCTAATTCCCAAAGTGATAGTATTAGAAGGTAGGACCTTTGGGGACTGATTATGTCACGAAGGCAAAGCCCTCATAAATGAGACCTGGGGAGCTTGCTCCCCTTTCTTCCACTCAAAGATACAAAAAGTCAGTAGTCGGCAACATGAAATATGGCACTCACCAAAACCCTACGTGCTAGCACCCTGATCTGACTTCTAGCCTCCAAAATTGTGAGAATAAATTTCTGTTGTTTACAATCCACCCAATTTATGATACTTTGTTACAGTAGCATAGCCAAGACAGGGTCAAAATAGCAATCACCAGAAGAGGAGTGAAACTGAGGTCACCAGAAAGATGTTCAGAACAAGGCATCTTGAAGGATGTGAATGGGATGAAATTACTAACATTGGTAAACAAAGACACATTTGTCCACTTGCTAGGAGAATCCGCTTACTAGGGTTAAGTTTAGGGCATAAGATCAAGTCCAGTAAGCACCTGAAAAATCTAAGCAAAAGACGTAAGGGAGGTAACACAATCTTCCAATGTTGTCCCTTGATATATATAAATTTTCCTTTAATAGAAAATTTTCTTTTAGTTTAGTTAAAGTAAGAACCCATGAAACATGAGATATATACTTAAGATTCAACCAGAACAGTTTGTGACCTATTTGACAGAGATTATTTTGCAAGGTAGGAGTACTATAAATCTAGGTAAGAATCTAATTAGCATAACTATTTTGGGTACTAGGCACTATATTTCCCAAGTGTATTTTTAAAAGGTAACTCAGTAGACAACATATTTAGACAGGCTAAACAGGATTCCATTCACTTGCTTGGAAATCTTTTTCAAGGGAAGAAAAAATGACCGTCTTGAAAATATTAGACAACTATTCAATAGATATGGCTTCCTTGGATGGATTAAAAATTATACCTAAAAGTAAAGTAAAATCTATATGTCATTATGAGTAATGAATATCTCTATACTACAATAAAACTGTCTATTTCAAAATATAAATTGTTAATATACAGCATGCTTAGAAAACCACTACTAGATAAACAAGTAGTATTAGTAAAATTTAGCTTCGAATACATGATAGAATTAAATGTACTTTTCTTTGGGAAAGGTATACTGACTGAAGAAATTCACAAATATAATTATCAGTATCATTTAGCAATATGTTATTGTTACATAGCAAACAAACCCAACTGACAGCTAAAATGAATCAATGTGTCACTTGATAGAATGTTTTCATTCAGAACAGCTGATTTTTCAAGTAGATACATATTAAAAACAAACTTCAAGTGAAAAGACCACGAGAAATAATGATTTTGTTTCTAATTAGAAATGTTGTGTGTGTTTATGTGTATTTATTCATATTTTGCTACTCTTTGTGACTTTAATACTGTGCTAAGTACAGAATAATAGATTCTGTTTGTGAACAACAACAACAAAAAACATACTTTATTTAAAAATGAAGCTCAGTGGCAGATTGCATAAATAGCAAGACCAAAGCCCTGGGTTCAATCTCCATACTGCTAACGCCCCCTCATCAAAAAAAAAAAATCACACAATAAAAACTTTCCTTTATATTTTAAAAGTAAGTATGATATTTTGGAAACACTTAAATGAATTTATAGAATTCTAATTCATCTCTCATCTTTGCTGCTTTTTCTCCTTGGATTTATTCTTTGACACTTTCGTAAGATCCTAAGAACTTCAACATCAGTTTCCCCATAACCACTATATTTATCAGACTGTTAAATTTTTTTCATTAGCCCAACACACAAGAAATCTGGGTCCATTATTTCTTTCTTGCGAGTTTCACATCCATACAAGAGAGGGTTAGGCTATCTGGATATAATTTTACAGATTTTTTTTTTTTTACGAGGTATCCTTCAATACCATACAGGAAGCAACTCTTGGGTCCAAGACCATGGTTCAACTTCTGAAGTACAAAAGCCTGTGGGGACTCAAGATGAGAGGCATCTCAAGACTGCCTCAACTCTTCATCATAGAGCAGCAGCATTTGCTGGGCAATTTGCCTTGCAATTCAGTGGTCTCAATATCAATCAGCAGTGTCCAGTCATAAGACTGTACTTGCGGTGCATATTTCTGCAAGGAGGTAATTTACCTGTGCTTTATGAGAGTACATGCATCGTCTCAAATTTTCATTTTACTAAATATTGGGCCACAGTAGACTTCCATAGGCTGTGGTGGGCTAGCTCAGGCCAGCAACGGCCAAGTGACTATCAGCAAGCATCAGACAGTGCTCATGTGCTCTGCAGCTCACAGCCACTCTCAGTTCTCTTTTTTTCACATTTCCTCCCACTTCTGTGACATTTGGAGATATGGGAATAATCTTATTAGTCACTTAGCTCAGGAAATGTACTTTTACAAATGATCTCTGCTGCTTATAAAATACCATTTTTAAATAGGGTTGCCAGATTTAGTAAACAAAATACAGAATCCCCCGTGGAATTGTTCTTTCAGATAAACAAGTACAGTAAAAACTTGGTACTCAACTGCTTTGAAACTTGGTTAAATTTAGTACTGCTCGCATTTTAATACAAAAAAATTTGTCCCAGTACTCTTTCTTTGTTTAGTACTCTAAGCTTCCAAGTCTAAACAATTTATCTGGTACTCCTCATTTTTGGTACCCTTTGTACCTCCTGGAACCAATCAATGACATGTACCAAGGTACCACAGTAGTATTTTTTAAGTATATTTCATGTAATAACAGGGACATAGTTATACTAAAAAAATTCCTTAGTTTTTAATCTGAGCATTCTGTATTTTATCTGGCAACCCACTCATCAAGTAAAGGTCTAGTTAGAGTCCCAGTTCTATCATATTTTTTTAAATGTGGCTTCAGAGAAATGCATTAGAGCCTTAGTTAACTGCACTGCCTTGCAGTTCAGTGGTCTGAATGTCAGTCAGCAGTGCCCAGTCGTAAGACTGAACTTGCAGTGCATATTTCTTCAAGGAGGTAATTTATCTGTGCTTTATGAGAGTACATGCATGGTCTCAAATCTCATTTTACTAAATATTTGGTTACATTCATTTCAGTAGGTCAAACATTATTTTGTTTTTTGAGGGGTTTTTTTTTTGGTACCGGAGATCGAACTCAGGACCTTGCACTTTTGAGGCAGGCAGCAGAACCACTGAGCTAAATCCCCTGCCCAGGTCAAACATTATTTTGTTCCCAAACTAAACATCTCCCTCAAAAAAGCTAATGGAAATAGGTACATCTTTAGGCTATGTAGCTTTAATTGTATTAATGAAACAACCAGTGACCTAATTTAGAGTCTAGCAAATTATCTGTGGTTTTGCTCTTCCTTTGCAGATAGAAAGCCACTGGGAATTGTCTGGTTCACCTTCTAGTAGCTTCGACGTCATGTCACGGCAACATGCCTGACAAGTCCAGTTTTCCAAGTTTGGAACAGAAGTTCATTTAATCTTCTTGATTTTGTACTGAATCAAGGTAGAAACTAGCTTACAGATGATGAACATGTGGTGAGAAGAGAATTATTCGGAAAGGACAACAGATGGTCATGGGTAAACAACACAAAACACAGTAGGAAGACCAAGGGAAGACAAAGACAGACATTTAAAAGATGAAACCTTAGGAACGACTGGACAAAGTCAGCAATATGGGACCACGATGGAGAAGATCAAAAAGAAAATTCAGTAAAACTAAGGGAGTCATACATACATATGTCACCGATGCAAGCAAAGAATGGTTAAACAAAAAGAGCCCCCTACAGATATTTTTCAAACATCTCAGACAAAATCTTGTTCTCCTAGGGGCCAGTGATGTAGCTCAGCGGCACAGTGCCTGCCTGGCAAGCGCAAGGTAAAAAAAAATATATATGATCCCCGGTTTAAAAAAAAAAAAAACGCTCTTGTTCTCCAAGTATACAATCCAGTTTTTCATCATATTTTCTCAAGTCATACTACATGAATAAGTAAAATATAAAAATTGAAAGTATTCTTTCATATTCAATTTTTTTAATTTATTAATTTTATTGGTACATTTTAGGTATACAATATGATGACATTCATCATTGGACATTTGTACCTTTGCATGATATAGCTTGGTTCTTATTTTTCCCCATTCCCCTGCCCTCCCTTCAACCTGTCTGGAAACAAAGTCTTTGTAAATGTTCAAATATTTTCAAAAGATATATTTAAGATGGCTGAGTTTCACTTACAGCACTATTGAATTCTGGAGGACAATTACAATGCAAAACTCAAGGTATATCCTGGGACTGAGTTTTCTTCAAAAAGTTACATTTGAATTTATTTGATTTGTTGTCTTTTCTATTTGCATGGGAGAAACAGGAAAGGTGGCTGTAATTGTGTATATTTTGCAATGATCAGGAATTTAATATGCAATTAAGTATTTGCTAGAAAAGTATGTCTTTGGCTAGAACAGAGAATAGACTCCAGGGTTATGTCAAGCTGCAAAGTGATATGTATGTGAATGAATTCGCAGGCTCATTAATCATTTTGGTACTTGAAGTGCTAAACTGCTAATGTTACACTGAGAGTGAAAATGAAGTAATTAAGGAGTTTAATAGCTACAGTCTTTTGAGGAAAAAACAAGTTGATAATGCTTCTTTTAATATGTTACATAAATTGGATATTTTGTTAGATTACAAAGACCAGGTTCATCTATTGTATAGCATTGAATGACATAAATCATTTGATTATATTTGTATATGGAGTCAATAGATGGCTATGTAAAGGCAATTCAACAACCCGTCACATTTACAAAAGAAAGTCCCTGTTACCAGGAGTAAAATTTTAAAAACACCTATTGGGTTCTCACTTCTTCCTTTTGATGCTCTGAAAGCATTACTTCTCAAATGGTCTATGGTGAAGGGCCAGCTTTGTTCCTTTGTTCCCAATTCATCACAAATCGATTCTTTTGAAAAATGCAATACCAATTACTTGAAAACTAAAACAGAAAGACACATGAAATAGAAGTCCACCTTTAGATTACGGATCTAATGCAGTAGTTGTAACATTACTCAACTGCGTTTCTATAAAAGTTTCTAGTGTCCTACACTTCATTATGCCACAGACTGAAAATAATGTAAGGCTCTGTAGCAGCCCACGTGGAGAAGTAGCACACTAAAAGCAAAAGTGGAGAGAGCATTGGTTTGGCTCCAGACAACAACTCCCTTTTGGGCTACAGGTAGGTTGCCTGCAGGGCAGGGACACCTGTAATGAGCTAGTACCTTGTGACTGTAAATTTGCATGGGCAGGGACAAAAACTACTCCTGGGTTCACCATGTCCCCTTAATCCCTTGAACTGTAACCTATTTATTTCTTCTTTGACAATGTCAATTTCTTTCATTTCCTCTTTCTTTCTCCTTTCTATTTTGGAAGAATTTTCAGGCAGTTAAAAGACCAAGACCTGGGCCGAGGATTCAGCTCAGTGGTTCCGGCGCCTGCTTTGCAAGCGCAAGGTCCGGAGTTTGATCCCCGTACCAAAAAAAAAAAAAAAGACCAAGGCCTGCTGGGGTGGTGGTACATGCCAGTAGTCCCAGCTACATAGCAGGCTGAAGGAGGAGGATAGCAAGTTTGAAGCCAGCCTGAGCAATTTCATGAGATCTTGTCTCAAAATATTGTGAATAACTCAGGTGTGGCAGTGCAGCCTGCAGTCCCAGCACTTGGGAGAATGAGACTGGAACATCCCAAGTTCCACACCTACCTAGGCAACTTAGTGACTTGGTGAAACTCTGTTTCCAAATTTAAAAAATAAAAATAAAAAGAGTTGGAAATGTAGCTCAGTATGAAGGCTCTGGGTTCAATTCCCAGTACCTGGCGGGGGGGGGGCGGGGGGGGGGCGGGGAAACAGACTCAAACTTTGGAGATGGACAGAGCTGGGTTTGAATTGTGATGCTGCCACCTTCTGACTCTGATAAAACAGACCAGTAACTCAATCCTGCTAAGTCAGAATTCTCCAAGTTGAAGTTTTATTTTTTGCAAAATGGCGAGAGTATTTTCCTCTGTTCAACGTGAATGTGATTTGAAAGTTAGTTAAAAGGGCATTATAGGTGTTCGTGAAATGCTGTTCACCCTCTTCGCTTCTTCCTTCTGCAATCCTTTTTTTCATGTCTAAGAGAGAAAGCTGCACTATTTACAACACTAAAGCAATGTTGTAGCCGTGATACTTGCAATCTACAAAAGTGACTTTTCTCAGAAAATTAATCAAATAATGTCTATCAATCAACCAACAACCAGGTAAATAACAGACACCACTACATCTTGTCCTCTGTCTCAAGTAATGGTAATATTTACCATAATGGTCTAAGCTAGAATCCTGGGAGGCAAGATCACATATCCCCCAATTCCAGCTGTCACAACTCTGTAAAATTATTCCTCCAAAAATAGATCTTAGATTCATCTATTCACTGCAACTCCCTATCCACTGCCACAAATGTTTTGAAACCAATCCACCTATATCTTTTCTCAAATCCATGCAATCAATCATCTTCAGCATTCCCAACAAAGGGGTCTTTCTAAAATATAAACCTTCTCTTTGGAACATTCCAAGTCAGTCTCTTGCTGGAAACCTTCCTCAAAGGTTCACTCACAGTGATCTATGACGAAAAATTCAGAAGACAAACATTTGAATAGATAAAGCTGTCACCATTCTTAAATAATTAAACTCATTCCAAACTGGTTAGCAAATATGGCTCATCTATATCTGGGCTATGTAGACTATACTCAAGTCCTCTCACCAGGCTCTGCTATCAACCCAACATCTAAATAACTAAGAGCTGATAGAGCAGAGGATGAGAGGCTTCCTACCTACCAACAGAACTGTCCTGATAAGATAGTGCCCTAGTGTTCAGAGCAGAGAAATAATTTTTATTATTGCTCCTGAGTAGAAATCCTTTCCTATCCATTTCACTGTGTTTTAGTTATCTACCACTCTAAAGCAGAGGAAAGGAGGTAATAAAACAAGTTAATTAGAACAAGAAGCAGATTATTTAAAGATAAATTCAAGCTTTCCATTCACCACATTCAGAAGGGCACAGATATACCAGATAATAACACGATAGTACATAAGAATGTTCTTTAATCATGGGAATACAGACATTCCTCATGTAATGACCAAGTTCAGTTCCTGGGGCTAGATCATTAATTGGGTTGGTTGCTAAATTAGGAACTGTATATAATATGTACATTACAATATTCACAACAAGGAAATGTTTAAAGAAAACTCCAACTTGATGACTTTAGTTTTATTTGCATAACTCTTACATGAAGTACTATAATATATAACAACATAAAACTACAGTACTGTAGTGCGTTGTACAATACAATCAGAAAAATTACAGTGCTGTAGAAGCAAGCTGTATTGTACCAAAAAATCACTCAGGCTTTATAAGCAAGATGTGCAGAACTGTATGAAAAAATAAAGACAGATCGTAAGTCCAAACACTGTGCCCTGACTGTTAAGTCTTAACAGTCCTTAAATAGCTAGGTCGTTTCCATTACTATCACCAACTCATACTTGATTCTGCATATTAACACTCTTATTAATTATTATAGTTCTATGGTAGAGAAAATTGATCATTATATAGCCTATCTCTTAGAATTAGGACCACTTTTAAAAGGAGCTGATGATTTTATGATTAAATACAGAATATTATAATTTTTAAAAGCAAGTCTATTTCACAAATTTTTTTCACTGTAATTTAGTATTTAATATATTGCAAAGCCTTCTCAGTGATCCATTTAATTTCAAAATTACTTACTATAGCAAATTCCCACTATGCAAAAATATTTAGAATCGAACTTGATCTCAATCAATTAATAAATCCATTAGCATTTAATTGTCAATGTACATTTATATGAGCTTTTATGTGACTACTAGACTTTTGCAGCAATGCCAGTTTTCTATTTTCTTTCTAATGACACAGTAGTTATCCTCAACTGAATTTTATTTCTATGCAGCAACTGCATATTAATCTTGAACATATGTATGGGACCAGATATAATTAGGCAGATTATTTTCCAAAAGTGGTAGTATTTTCCCCTTCATTTTAAGGATAGTCTTGCCTTCATCAATTGAATTTTTATTTTTATACATCTATTGCATATTTCACTTGCGATCTATACAACTAGCTGTCCTGTAAGGAAGAAGCAGACTTAAACACTGGGATCCTAAACCAGTCTAGACTTGGAGATGAATATAAATCATAACACATTTTTGGCAATATAAAATATTTTAGGATGGAAAGAGGCCAAGGTGTACATTTAAATCTGGCCCATCTTGGAGTTATAAATATTATTATAGCCTACTCTGCTTTCACCTCAATCTCTTCTTGCCAAAACTATTTTTAAATTTTACTTGTAATACTTTCAACTTTTGCTGGCCTTGCTGACTTATTCCATGTTATCCATTCCAAGTGTGATGACTGTCTTTATGCTTCCTTGTGACTTTTCTTTGATATAAGCTGTTAGTATCTACTGGCAGTTGACATTTGCTCAAATAGGAACACCCATCATATCTATTCTTTAAGAACTATGCAGATATAAAATAATCCTTTCTTGACCTCTTCACTCTCAAAGTACACAGTTCTAAAACCTTCTATTTTTGGAATAACTGTGTTATCAGATACACATGCTTTCAATTACTCAAACTCTTCCTTTTTTCAGAAACAACACATTAGTAATTAATCAATTTGAATTTGTGCATTCCATATCTAATGTTTTACATTTTACTAAACTATGTCTCTAATATAACACTTAGCCTTTTCTATTTTAGGAAAAAGTTACAGGGTCTTCAGGAATGTCTATAACTTTAACTTTTATCTAAAATATCTATTATTTAATGACTAATCTCTTGAGAAAAGTGGGGGATAAGAAAGAAGTAAACAAATACAAATGGCTCTTAATTTTATTACCAAAAAAATGGCAATTTATTTTTTTCAACTTTTTGCAACCAAAAGTATCTTGATGTGTTTGAAATTCATTACTTATCCAGGGCATAACATGAGAAAATAGAAACACCTAAAATTAATTGTGCTTAGTGGCAATGCCATGACTCCAAACACATACACTGCACACACACACACCACACACACATACACTACACACACATGCACACACATTATCCTCACACTAATTTGGGAAGTGGAGCAACTTCCCTAGATAAAGGGTTAAGAGTTGCTTTCCCTCAGATGTGAAATAACCAAGCTAAAATAATGCCAGTAAGAATATTTCCCTTCCTCTCTATCTCTCCATCACCTAAAAGAGCATTGATCTTCAAAAGTAAAGGGTTTTTGTTGTTAGGCAGATTCCTGAACATCATCAAAAAATTCTGGTTCATTAGATCCAGGATTGGACCCAGAAATCTGAATGTTTAACCAAGCATCCCAAGTGATTTGGAACTGAAATACAAAGATTATTAATTTCTTCAACTCTTTTCTACCATGTTTCCTTTTCTGGTAACTAAATGGTTAAACCCCTGGCTAATGTTACCAGCACCATGCTCTAACTAACTGAGCTAACGGGCCAGCTGATAAATGTTTTAGAATATCTTTATAAGGGACAGGGTAAGATAGTTAAGTACAATTTAAGAAAATGTGATAAAAACTAATTAAGGAGAGTAGGAAAAATTGGGGCAATGTAGAAAATCAACAAATGTTTCTGGAGCATCTTTAAGTATCAAGCAATTTGCTCAGTGCTAGGTATATAAAAATACAAAACAACATTTTTATTGTCCAAGGAATTTAGAGTTTTGCAAAAGACTAAGCTAAAATGGATAAGTCAAAACACAATGTTGTTGACTATAACAAAAATTTAGACCAAAAACTGTGGCCTCGTATAAAGATGATGGATAAATTTTACTTCCTCAAACTGTTTCTATGGGTTCTGTTTCCCAGAGTGCCAGGAATTATAAAAGGTCCAGTCAGCATCTCTTCACATAAATACACCAGTGAATACCTTTTTCTTCTAGCTCAAGTTGGCCCATAGTCCTCATCTCTAAATTCTTAGCTCTCTTAGGTGCCTCGCCCAGCTGTTACTCATGTACTTGGCTCTAGCACAATCAAGTCTAGGGGAAGAGGAGAGTCCCTTTAGCAAGTGACATTTTAAATGCACATCAAAATTATATTTTTCAAATTTCCAACTGCCCTGATTTACCAGGGCCAGAATTCTCAGCCTTTAGATGCCCCTACTTGGGAAATACAGCCAATATATTTAAGCACTTGGCTACTATATTAAAGAAAACGTCCTTGAAATTTGAATATCAAGTTTAAAAATTTTGTCTATTTAAATCTTCTTTAATCAAATTCCCTTAAAGCCTCCTTTTGACAAGATAGTAAATCTTTTATACCAAGAGAGAATCTCTTTTCCTGGCCAGCCTGGGCAACTTAATAACTTAGTGACTTAGTGAGACCCTGTCTGGAAAAAAAAAAATGCTGGGAATGTAACTTAGTGCCAAGGTCCTAGGTTCATTTCCCAGTACCTCCCCCCAAAAAAGTTTCTAGAATCATTTGTGAGACAATAATATTGGCCAAATTCTCTATATGTAAATTTCACTGGAGCCAAGAAAGAAATGGGAAAAAATTGGCGCTTCATTATCTATTTTTGTTACAGTGCAAAACATTAAAAGCAAACATCCTCAGCTATAAACTGCTGGTAATCAACTTCTACCTTCAGTGCTTATGTAGATTGAAATGTACAAATACTGCCCATCTCAAATTACCCATTTATTTACAAGTATCTGTTAACTATCTACCTTATGCAAAGCTCTGTGCAATGTGCTAGAGGCATAATGATAAGCAACATATGGATGAAGTATATGCCCCAGGGAATTTATAGTCTGGTAGGATGGAAGACCTTAGCACACAAATTTAAAATTACAAGTGCTTGGGCTGGGGATTTAGCTCAGTGGTTCTGCCACCTGCCTTGCAATCCCAAGGTCCTGAGTTCGATCCCCAGTACCAAAAAAATAAAAATAAAATAAAATAAAATTACAAGTGGTGCCAAATGCTAGGTATAGTACACTATAAACATAAAAGATTTGACCTACGTAGAGAGGCTCTCTGAGATGGAACATGAAAGACACATAGGAAATAATTAGGTAAACAAAAGGCTTAGGGTAAAGGTGCTATGAAGGGATCCATCTATAAGAAGAATGGAGAAAGAAAACTGATGGGACTGGAATTCTGAGAGGGGCAAGATTCATGAGGGCTGAACAGCTAGGGTAGGCACTGAGACTATATATAAAAGTGAAAAAGATGAATGACTTCTGGGTCCTCTCTTCCAGAACTCAGAGAGATCCAGCCTCCTAGTGAAATGCATATTCAATAGGTCCTGTGGCAGGCCTAGAAGCAGTAAGCAAGGAGGGCAGCATAGTCAGAACAGCAGAAAAAAAAGGCCCCTACTGGGGTGGGGTGGGTGATGTCTGAGTTGGATGCTCAAGGATGAGAACGCCAAGGGAGGAAAGAAAAAGCAACAGCAAGCACCTTAGCAAAGCAATAGAAAACACTCAGTGTTTAGAAACAACTGGGAACCTAATGAGCTTGGCTTATTTATTATCTTACAATTTGCTTTTCAAAATTCTTATGCCCTTTTTCTGTGGAGTTTTTAAAAATCCTCATTCCTTGTTATAGCTGTTTATTTAAAAAGAAGTAGGGGCCAGGGATTTAGCTCAGTGGTTCTGCTGCCTGCCTTGCAAGCTCAAGGTCCCGAGTTTGATCCCTGGTACCAAAAACTAAAAAATAAAAAGAAGTAATAAACTTTTTGCATGGTCTAACATCATTCTAGGGTTACCTCTGGCTTTGTTTGCAAATGCTCTTTGTTTCTACTTTGCTTTTTTGTTAACATTTTCTATAATGTTCAGAAGTCAAGGGGCCTAAAGAAGCTTTCATCCCAAAGGAATTCACTGAATATTGAAATACTGTTTTTCTTTTTATTTCCTTTCAAATATAAAACATGCATGTGACTTTGATGTTCAGGCAGAATATTTAAGGTCTTTTTAGTTACTTTATTCAGGGCTGAGTAGGTGCATCCTTCAACCAACATTTGTTGTAAATGAAGCAAATACGGTGTTTGCCTGCTGTTGATTTGCTAATGCCCCCCCAAAAGTTTTATTTTTGAACAAATTCTGCCATATATATATATATATATATATATATATATATATATATAAAATACATAATGTTTTTTGACACAAGGTCTCACTATGTAGTTCAGGCTGACCTTGAACTCACTATGTAGCCCAGGGTGGCCTTGAACTCACGGTGATCCTCTTGTCTCAGTCTCCTGAGTGCTGGGATTACAGCCATGCACTACCACACCAGGCTAGAATATATGTTTTAATTAATGGAAATATATGTTTTTAATGATCCATTTCCATCAGAAATGATTAGGACTTGCTCAGTGTACGCTTTGCTGATGAGAGTATCAAAGCTTTACTTTTTCAGGGCTTAGTGAAAAGAGATATAAGATCAACACATGGTCTCATGTTTTGCAGGTGACATTATTCTTTGATCCCTTTTCACCATTTTGCCTTTTCTTTTATAAGCCTAGTGGTATAAGATGGTGCTCTATCATACTTCTCTAGTAAGTGTTTTTACCACTTGAAATTTTCTTACAAGAAATATGGTTACCTGGTTTCATCAGCCCTTACTTTTCAAGGATTTCTTATATAAGAGTGTATGTCAGGTTAATTTATCTGGCTTCATTTCATGTAGACCAAGGTCATGAGTTTAATTTCTTTGGAGGCAGTGCAGTGTTTTAAACGGAAACTAAATTTGGTCCCAAACAGACCTGATTTTCAATCTTGACTCCTCCAACCACCCCCACCTCTTTCCCAGGTCAAAAGAAAAAGAGCTCCCTATTTTATCTTGACCCACGGTTCATCCTCACAATTTTATTCTAAAATCTACTGCTTATGCACTCCTAAAACTCAAGATATAGCTATGTGTTTACTTTTATTTTCTTCAATGTCAAATAAAGTATTTAGACAAATTTCCTAGTTTCTATGAGCCTCAGTTATCCCATCTTTAGAGAAATTTTAAAAGACTCCCACAGTGACCTTGTGACATCTAAATACTGCATGTTAAACATGAAATGCAGTGTTTGGCACCCAGTAGTTGCTAAAAAAAATTAACAAATATTAACACTTTCTTTCTCTGTGCTTGATATTTCCTGTTCATCTATGGATAAGGTAGATTGTTAAAATTCTACAGTACTGGTTAATCTTGGCAAGAATCAATGAAGTTCCACTCCAGATTGTTGTCCTTCCCCAAAAAGCTTCTGTATCCTAAGTGTATAATATCACTGAGTCAAAAATTTAAAACTATATAAGTACAGTATTACCTCGGTTCATGAATGCTTTTGTTTGCAAACAATTTGGTTCACAAACAGAAGCATTTGGCAAAATTTTGTTTTTTGTGCAAACTCTGCATCAGGTGACAAATAGGACCACAGTCATCTTTCCTACACAAACACAAATGTGGCCATCTTTTCCAAAATTGTAGAAAAAAATTAAGTTCTTGAACCAAGGTACCATTGTACTTGAAAGTATTTATGTGTATGTAAGACTAAATATTTACTCTGCTCCATGAGCTTTATATAACTACAATAAAAGTCATTGAAGGTTTTTTTTTACTCACTGAATTTTATAAATGAGGATAATAATACCTCCATTACAGATCTATTGCTAAAAATAAATAGGTTAATAAATATAAAGCATTTCGTACAGTATGTTGCACAAAATTAAATCATCAGTAATGGATAAATATTATTTTTAAAGGGCCTTGAGTTTATTTTACTGATGAAGTATACCAAATTATAGAATGCTAGAATAATTTTTTAAAAGGAAGATCGCAGCCACAAGAGGAAAAGAGGGTAGGGGAAGGGAAGAGGGAGAAGTAGTATCCAGTTTACGCTATGGAGAAGAAGAACTCTTCATTCCTGCATTAGCTCATGGAAACCTAATGGCCCTGGACAAGTCAGCCTCTGTAAACTTCATCTCTTCTCCTTAACTGCTAGGATGAGCTATTTCAACATTGAACAAGTGTTTACTGATTACAAACCATGAGCCTGACACAACGAGCTCTTAAATATGATGGTGGATGTAAAAGTGATCTGTGCATTACATAATGCCTTCCAAATACACACTCCTGTGATTTTTGGAGAGAGAACTGGTTATAATATGGGATAACACTTCAGCTGCCTACCAAAAGCATTTGCATTTAATGCTATGAGGGTAATCAAGATGGCATTCCTGAGAAGCTTCGTCACACTAAAAGACAGGTCTTTCCTTAGTGCCCAGCATAGGACCAGGCATAGAAGTGTGTGCAGGTGGATATGGAATGTTTTACAGGTTGCTGCTGTCACCCTCCTTTACTTTTTACATATTTATTAAATCCTAAGTCATGCAGAGATCATCATGGTACTCTAGCAATGCCAGAGCACAGTCATCACACGCACACACACACACACACGCACATTAAGGTCTGGTATATAAGCTGTAGATTCCTTTATAGTAAAATAGAGCATGCAAAGAAAGGTCTCAAGAAAGGACTGTGGAGTTAAAAGCATTCCCCAATCTTTTTTTATGAATACTATATTACACTATGTTTAAAAAAAACTATCCAGATCAAGCTGCCTTGAGCTGACCTAAAATTCAAATGCAAAAACTCGTGTGACAAGACTAGGTTGGCACAAGTTAAAAAAAAATGGCTCTATGTGTGTTTATTGTCCTCCTTTGCTACATGTGACAATTCTTCTCTACTCAGGAATAATTTATGAAGTTGGTATTCTATCTGGAACAAAAACCCATTCAAGCTACACTTAGCTTAAAATCTAGTCCTCCTCGTGAGCCACTAGATTCAGCCAGTCTCATGAGTTGTCATATGTTTTCCTCCATATTTTCTTTTTCCTCTACTGAAAAAAAAATCATGCCACAGTTATGCAGCTGTTTTACAAAGGCTGAAACTTGTTACTGATATGTAAATGTTGTCATTTCCTTGGTCAAAAATATATTTTCATGTTTACTTGCTCCCCCATAATATAGTGTTAGGCTGTCCTTACAGGTTGATCAGCTGAATCTCCCTTTTTTAATGAGGTGATCATGTCCCCCCTCAGAATTGTTTTTGAGGTGCAACATAATTAGTGCATCATCAAAAACCACTTTGGAGAACACAACAGTATTTGGCTTTCAAATCAGACTTATGAAAGGAACTGCAGTATGCCACATAAATAAAATGCTAATTTATTATCAATCACATGGGGAAGTGCATGCACAAAGAAGCTTGGTTGCTTTCCAATATAATGCATTCAATTAGATACACCCTCCTTTTATTTCTTGCAATAAAGATACTTGCAAAGAAGTTGGCTGTAGCATTCTTCGGTACACTATCTGTGTGTTATGGGAGTTGAGAAGAAAAGGAATCCTGTTCCTCACCATGAGGATTTCACAATGTGGATGGGAAAATAGAGTACTGTATGCAATGATATAGTAGTCTCCCAGGTTCTACCCCTTAACCACTGACCTCAGAAGATATCATATCTCGGAAGCTATGGTTCCCTAGATTTAAGACCCAAAGACCAAATTAAAATCAAGGCTTCAGCAGCTGTAAGCACTGCCCCATTAATAAACTATTTAAAGCCTTAAAATGGAACAACTCTAAATATACTTTTGGTCAGACATAGGCACTCAAATTACAAATCATTTGATAGCTGATGCACTGCAAGTAAGTGTTTCGAAATGCTCTTCTCTAAGGATTTTAAAGACTATACTAAACTGAAACCTTTCCAGGGTGCACTTAAAATGCAACTCTGTCCAGAATGAATAGGAGATATTACTAGGCATCTCAAGCTTCCTTATAACCCAGTGACTCTACCATGCTAAAACACATTGCAGGGGATGCATGCTATTTTATGTTACTCCATTTATATTTAAAATATATTTTTTTCTTAAATTCTTTTATTGGTACATTTTAGGTATACAATACATTTACATTTATCATTGGGTGCTTGTACCTGTACATGCTGTATCATGGTTCTTATTTTTCCCCATTACCTGTGTGCCCTTCACCCCCTCCACCCTTCTCTATTTACATAAGAGGGGAAGGGGAAAGGAAAGAAGGGAAAGGAAAAATTATGAGGAAAGAAAAAAAATGGAAATGAAGTTTAAAATATAATTTTAAAGAGAAATATTATCATAACAAATTAGAAAATACCAAACAGCATTTGGAATGAAGATGAGGGAAGATGAGGGAAGATGAGGGAAGATGGGAAAGCATGGATTAATTAGGTGGTATATGTTCTCCAATATGTAAGCTCTTTGTAACCAAATTAAATAATATTTTATAACATAGTAGAAAGCCTCCTCGCTTGGTTCAGTTTGCTTTCCATAGAATCTCATACAGCTAGTCAATATAGTTCCACAAAGGCCAACAAAAATCATGTGATTTTTGTGTAGAAAGGAATCTTAGTGATCATTTAGATCAAGCGTCAGCAAGTATTCCTGTACAGGGCCAGCGAGTAAACACTATAAGCTTTGTAGTCACTGTGGAAAATACTCAGCTGTACTATTGAAATTCCACAAATGATAAAAAGCAGCCAGAGATAATACATGAATAGGTGGGTGTGGCTGTCCTCTGATTATGCTTTGTTCATGGACAATAAAATTTGAATTTTGTGTAATTTTCTTGCCTCATGAAATAGTGTTTTCATTTTTCAAAGCATTTTAAAATATCAAAATATCAAAACTATTGTCCATTTGCACTCTATACAAAAATAAGAGGTGAACTTCTTTTGAGTACAGGGGTTTTAAAAGACCTTTTTTATAGCATATCCCTCTCTTCAAATAAAATTATATTCATAAGATTATTAAAAATTACCTTTTTAGGGCCGGGGATTTAGCTCAGTGGTTTCATAGCCTGCTGTGCAAGCTCAAGGACCCAAGTTCAATCCCCAGTACCCCCCTCAAAAAATTACCTTTTTAATAGGCGCCTGTTCTCTTCTATTGAAATTACACAGATAGATAAAATTAGAGCAAGAATACACTGACTTTGGGTTGCTTACAGACCTACCTCCCGGCCTCACCCAACAATAGTGTTCCTCAGAGCAAAATTCAGAAGACATAACTAGCATCATAGGCACTGAGCTTCCTCTTAAAGAATCTGAAGCACATGAAGATGAAATAACTGTCCGCAGGCATGCAAATCATGTGAAGTGGACAGGCTCCAGTGCAACATGTCCCTCAGGTATCCTCCTTTGTGTTTCCTAGCAACACAACCACCCAACTTTTTAGGGTAAAACCCATGTTAAAGTTATGTGTGGATGCCAAGTACAAGAAAATGTAGCTTGGGTATCTAACAGAAACCCTTCTCTCATTCCACTTCATGTCAGAGATATACAGAAGATTTGTGATTGATATTGGAGGGTGTTCCCCAGCTAAGGAAACATTAAACTACACTCTTTGTCCCACTAAGTGCTTTCCGGTGGTAACCAGAAACCTTAGGGCTACCAGCTTGCAACTGCCTCCCTCCATGCTTCTTCAGTAATCCTGGAGTGACTTAATACCAGATAACTACCAGCAAGTGTCATTCTGCTTCCTATGGTGGCATCCCTGGCATTGGGATTAAAGCTATTTAATATAACATTGCCCAAAATATATCATAAATAATACTAGTGTCATAATTCCTGAGATACAGGGGCTGGGGATTTAGCTCAGTGGTTCCGCCCCCTGCCTCTCAATGGCATGGTCCTGAGTTCGAATCCCAGTACCAAATAATAATAATTCCTGAGATACAAATAATTATTCCCATAACAAAAAGGGAAAAAATTCCCTGATCAAATGCATGTACACTTTATTCCCCCATTAGTAATTCACAATGCACATTACCAGACTAAAGGATCTGAGAAGGCTTAGAGGAAAGAATTCTACTTAACTTTTTTAAACCAATATTTCCCCTAATTCATTTTAAAATAGAATTGGTTTTATCATACTTTTTTTCTTTATTTTGTGCTATTTTTCTAGATCCACACCTTTCAATGAAGGTGAGAGCTGGTTTTATAATCAAGGTTGTTTTCTGATACTTTAAAGATTATTAATTTACTCAAAAAATATTCACTGTGTGCTATTGTATGCCAGGCACTGATCTGGGCCCTTGGAATACTGTGGTAAACAAGACTGAGTGGTTTTTTGCCCTCATAGAGTTTGTATTCTAGTTAGGAGGACCAACAGTAAACATATAAATGAATTTGTTTATTCTACAATGATTTATTGAATATTTACTTTGTTCCAGGTGTTGTTTACAGCAAGACCTCAAGAATTGCACAAATATGACTTACATGAAGATAAATGAGGGATAAAACTCACCTTTCTAAAGCTCTTATCATGTGTCAGGTGCAATTCTATATGCTGCATCTGCTGAAAAACAAAACCGTCTACCTCTATATTCAACTTGGACTCTGAGGACTGAAACTTGCTACCCTGCTCCATCTACAATAATGTGACTTTGCTGTTCTACCATCATTATTACTTTTTTCTGGCTCTTGCCAGAAATGGCAAACACTTTAATTTTTTTATTAGAGACTTCTCAAAAATTTTTTAGAAAACACAACTCTCCAATAGAGTTAACATAGAGCATCCTCCTAGGATTCTTGGAAACCTTCTCTCAATATCCTGGCTTTACTGTTTTCACCAATCCTGATTGTTGTATCCAATTTCTTAACAAAATCTAATAAAATCTCCTTTCAGAAAAACTCACCTTAAACCAAACTTTCAACCTCAAATTCTGATATGCTTCCCTCCATCAGAGGTACACCAAAGTTCTGATGAGATTTTGGTTTTCCTTACCATTACCACAGTTATCCTACCAATAGATTGTGTTGCTGATACTTAGCTTTCCATAATCAGCATTCTACAAGCTGAACTCATTTATGGAGCATGGTATCCTTGTGAGATGGGGTATCATCATTTTTCTTGTTATGGATGGAAAAAATGGCACAGATCATTAAAGTAACATGCCCAAAGTCTTTCAACTAACAAGTACCAAAACAACTTACAGAACCCAGAGTATCTTCTCAAAGAGGCTATCATTTTACAAGGATGAGTGTTAGGAACTCCAAAGTGAAGTGATGCTGAAATCACAAACTGAAATCATTTATATGGGTAGTCTGGAAAATCTTCTCCGAGGATATTGTATTTGAGGGAGACCTGAACAATAGGGGAGAAGACAGAAAGACATCCCAGGCAGAGACTAACAAGTACAGGAATGAGACTGGCTTATCCAAGGAGGGAAGAGGAGTAATGTAGAAAATAAGGAAGACAGTGGAATGAGCTCAAGCTTATCTAGACTCTTCCAATCTGGGTTTGGATTTTCTTCTGCTGGCAGCATAAAGTTTTCCAAGGATTATAAGCAGAGATGTGAGGAGCTGTTTTAAGTTGAAATGCTTATGAAATATAATACTTTCTCCCCATGAAACTGCAAACAGGCATACTTTTCTGTCTTTATGTTAAACAATATTTATCCTAAACAGAAGTAACCTTGATGTTTGGTCCAAGAAACGCCTGCCCCTAAAACATTACCTACGATGAGATTCACTTCTAGATCGTTGCCTTATAGTGACCAATGTGTCCAACAATGAAATCCATGTTAAAAATCTGCCCAATCTCAATCAATCTCTGTCTAGCCAGAGCTGCCTTAAAATTGCCAGCCCAAACCCTAAAATAGAATAAGTATTATTCTAATTTTCCCATTTGTGAGTTCTTCCTAAGACTCTGTGGAGTTATTTTCTCCCTCAGAGCAGCAGGTCTAAAAACTTAAATTTGCATGTCCAATAAACAATAGATAAAAGGTCAGAGAAGAGAACAGAAAGCAGTAAGGAAACTACTGACGGAGGAAGGAGTTCAGAGATTCGGAGTGGACCCATGTGAGAGCAGCAAATGAAGAGAGAAATGTTTACATTCAGAATAGACTTTGCTCTGAGAACCCTGGAAACTTATATAATTATAGGATGTAGATGTTTAGTGAATGAGAAAAATGAAAAATGACATCTATGATTTTATTGCTTTTTATTTTTGAAAACTATCATTATTTTTTTTTAATCTGGGCATCCGTGATCATGATAGTTCCATGGACTAAGTGGAGAAGCTGAAGGAGGTTTGTCAAGTCTGAGAATGGAGGGGTAAATGCAAATTCTATTTTAGGCCTGTTATATTTGAAGGGCCATTTAGCCATCAATTGAAACTATCAAACAGGCATTTGGTATGATGCTACTATGGAGATGTCACAGTCATACAGTTTAGAATTCAGCCAACTTGGATATTTTTCAAGGGTACCAGGAAACTAAGGAAAACAAGCAGTGAGAGATAAATTCGCAAGGGCCATGTAAAGGCAGCTAAATGTTATTTTTATGTTTGAGCAAATGTTATCTTTGGGATATGAAATGGAAAGATCTGAGAATAAAAATTATGGAACGAAAAGAGTAACAGTTGGGAATACATATAGGGCTGGTGACAAATTGAAATTGCTACTAAGAAGTGCTCTAAAAGTATTACTTGTAGGATTTTCTCTTTATATCCATCTGATTTCTTTCTGTCCCACAGAGGAGAAAATCATCAATTTATCGCTTTCAATGAGCACATGTATATTCAGAAGTGCTACACCACACTGCTCTTTAGAGAGATAAAATACACAACCTTCCATTGAGTAAATCTACAACTGGAATGATTTTTGAAAACATAAGCTTTGTGCTGTGATTGTGCTATCATGTGGAATTTATTAAACTGTAACCATATATTAGTAATAAAATGATGCAAATGAACTAATATGTCTAGAAATAACTTACATGTTGGATTTTCACTCATTACTTGTGGATAAGTCTAAATTCTTTAAAAATCATTGCTATAATAATTTTAAATACAATATATACAGATTATGTACATTTGTGAAGGCCATTTTAAGAGATTCAATGTTTTACAAAGTCTACAAAAACTTAATTAATGAAAATTTCAGAAAATACCTTACAAACACTAGTGAGTTAGAAGAGGAATCAGTGATTCTACACATAAATATAATGATCGTACTTCAAACCATATTGCTTGAAGCCTAGATTTAAGAACTGCAAAGAAAAAATAGAACATTAATTTGCATTAGAATATTCATGGGCTTTATTTCTTTCACTCATTTCCAAAGTTCTGAGGTTTTTTTTCCTAAATTACACTTCCTGCTTCCAGTTTCTCCTTGCAGTGATGTACCATAGATATGGTAACTGTGTTTCAACTTCCCAAAAGCAATATGTTCATTATATGTCTCTTTCAGTCCTCAATGGCTCCTCACTACATATATAGCATAAAACCCAAAATATAAATGCTGCTCAAGACCCTCTGTAATCCAGGCTGCCCTCTCACTATTTCTCTTTCTATTACATCCAGATTTATCTCTGTAATTATCTCTGAATAGACCTTCCCATTTCTACCACCCATTTTACTCATAATTTTCCCCAAAAAGAGATGTTACCACCCTCAAAAACAAATTCCTTGCAGTTCTTCTCAGCTTATTATAGCCCCTTCTTGCTTTCAGCTTTTAATTACTACATAACTGATACATCTCATTTTAGGGATCAGTATGAAAATGAAGATGAGGCATAAATTATGCTTAATTAAACCTAGACCCTCAAAACTGCTATCAACATTCTACAGTCATAACTTGGTCTCCTCCAAATAAAAGTGTGAGCAGTTAAAGGGCAAAAACCTTACTGATTTTTTTAATGCCCACAAAATTATGTTGCAGCTTGAACTTAACAAGATTTCAAGGATGGTCTTCTTTGGAATTTGCCAAAAGATTTTCTTTCTTTCTTTTTTTTTTTTTTTTTTTTGATTTAAGAAAATCGAGATGAGCATCAAAGTAAAGTGAAGCTCATTAATTGGGATTATACAGGCAGACAAGCCTTTGCTCTCACTGCTTCTCTCATCTAGGAAACCTCAGTCAATTAGAGTCAATTAACAGACATGTCAGGTGTGGTGTGCATCCATACGCATGACAAAGCTAGAGGCCTGGAGTAGAATCCACTTATAATGGCTGGGCTCCTTCAGGGGTAAAATTTTCATCTCCCTTCCAGAATCAGGTGAACTGAAAAAGAGAGATCATGAGAATATTTCTACACAAAAAAGGATGTTGGCTAGATAGTTAAGAGCTCAATGACAAGACAAGAAAGCATCTGACAAACTCAGTGGCAAGAACTTAAGAACTATAACTTCCAACATGTACAGCCATGAATCAGCAAGAACCCTAAGTATCACTGTCCTCCCTGGATCTGTCAGCTGGAAGAGCATACTATAAACAAAACAATCAGTAGAAAACATATTTTCTGAATAAGAAAACATAGTATCTTTTTCTTTCCAGCCTTGAAAACAGGAGCTTTTCTGGAGTGAATAGCGATAAACTACTTTGACCTCCATTTTCCATGAGAGAGCACAGATCTCTACATTCTAGAGAAGTGAGAATGGCTGTCAGGATTTTATTTTGGTGAGAATGTGTTTGTAAGCTCAGAAGCAGAGCTGAATTATTTGGCACAACACAGAAGATTTTAGAAGCTATGTGGGAAAGAGATAAAGAGAAATGAGATAGCTGGAAGCTGAAGAGAGGGATTTAGGGAAAGAAAGCAGGCAGATGTAAAGAAAATTTTAATTTTGGTTTTTATCAAGTGGTGTGTGATGTAAATCCTTCTCTTGATCTCCTTTCCAAACACTCAGTAATATCCACATGTCTTACTGATTTTTTTTTAACTTAGCTACTTTTAATAAAGTTCCCCTGGGCGGGAGCAAGAAAGTATTTAGCAAATCCTCAAGGAAGACTACAAGAGTGCCACATTTAAGATAAAGAATGATGGATTGGGGATTTAGCTCAGTGGTTTCATTGCCTGCTGCACAAGCACAAGGACCAGAATTCCGTCCCCAGTACCAAAAGAAAAAAAAAAAAAAGACAAAGAATGGTAATTGTAGTAACCAGCTTCCGAAATGACTGTTTTCATGTCCTTCTATAGTCTCTTCATCCATGGAGTAGGGTTGATTTTATGACCAACAGGATATTGTGCACATGATGGTATATGGCTCCGAGGCTAAGTCACAGAAATACACTATGGCTTTCAAGTTGCTCTCTCTTGAACCACTCACTCTAAAAGAAACCAACTTACGTTCTGAAGCAGTCCCACAATAAGACAAAAAAAATGCTGCTTCCTACCAATAGCAGCAATAGTTTGATAATGATTTGAGTGAGCCACCTTAATGGGAATGCCCTCAGTTCCAGTCAAGCCTTCAGAAGACTGCGATTCTAGCCAACATCTTGATGGCAACCTCATGTGACACACCAAGATGGCCCTACTCAGTTAAGCTTCTCCTGTGCCTTCAGTTTACATCAACCGTAAGGATGACTGACAAATGCTTGCTGTTGTTTTTAGTTTGGGATTAACTTATTATGTACTAATAGGTAACTAATACCAGTGGCTTCCTAACATTGCACTGATTCCATCACTCCGGTTAAAGGCTCAAATGCAGTTTATTGAAATGAATGAGAGTTGTGCATTTACAGCCAGACTCCATTTCCATTATCCAGACTGAGCTGCAAAATTTATAATTGTTTGTGATAGTTAACTGTCGTGTCAACAACAATTAGCTAAGCCAAGCTAATTGGCTTAGCATTGTCCTGGATGTGATTGAGTAATGGTCTAACTGAAGAGGGAAGACTCACCCTGGCACCAACCAATAGGCTTGTAGCCTGGGTGGAAGAAAAAGGGGAAAGAAAGGAGGCTCACTTCTGCTTCTTTGGAGAAGCTCAGGTCTTTATTATCACTTTTGGTCGGTCGTCTGTCTCCAGGCTTCCAATGCAGTCTCTTCAGCCTCGCAGCACAGATCCTTATGATGTGAACAGGATAGAAGCCATCTTATGCTTCGCTTCTGTCTGGTTTTAAAGTTAATTTTTGAGTCTAAACTGGCCTGTGACCTGTGTGATAACCATACTACCTACGTGCCTATCTGATAACTTGTGATAACCATATGGTGTGATAACCATACAACCTGCGTGCCAAATTTATCTTGTGAATTCCTTTGGAGAAACTTAGGAAAAACATGTTTTCTGAAAAAACATGTTTTTACCATAAAGAAAAACATGCTATAAAGATCAGCACATGTTGTTTGTACCCCACAGCATAAAAGATGAACCCTCCGGCTGCTCTTTGGCTCAGTCTTCTGGCTCAATGCGTGTGGACGCTGCCCCCGGTACTGCTCTTTCCAGAGCTGCCTCTTGAGCTCTGCAACTGTCTGTAACCCTCACTCTGCCTGTCCAGAATCCTCCCTTTGGCTCCTAGGCTGTACCGGTCTCTGGATCTCCGTGAGTTCCAGGGCTGCCTGTCCCTTGCCCCAACCGTGTCACACGTTGGTAGGAGAAAGATCCGGCACCGCGGGCGCCGCCTCCAGCTTCCAGCTTAATCCGGCCAGCTTGAGCTCCCCCGCTCTGTCCTGCTGTCCACGTGATAAGCCCTCAATAAACCATTGCATTCGGGAGATTGCTGACTCTTAGGATCTTTGTTTGGCAGACACAGCGACTCCCTTTGGCTCCTCCGAGCACCAGGGTGGCCTACCTCAGAGGGCCTGTGGGCCTTGAGAGCGGCCTCCCTGTCTGATTGTGACAGTCTTCCAAGACAGACCCTTAGGCTTTCTGCTGCAGATTGCAACAGGACTCTGGAGGGAGCTCCAGGTCTTCTTCATTCCACTGGATCCTTCAGATCTCCAGCTCGCAGGAGGCCCTTTTGCACACCTTCACACCTGCCTCTGCAGGCAGCCATGGTAGGCCAACCTTGTAAATTATATATAATTAAATCTGTTACTCTAGTGAACACTGACGGATACAGTTTCCTAAGCCTCAATTTCTTCATAACCAAAATGAGACTTTTAATGGTTGATAAGCTAGTAAAGTATATAAACCATCGAATATATGGCTTAGAACATGTTATATTTTTAATAAATGCTGACTACTATAATAATAATTCTTCACATATTTGCATTGTTATCTGAAACCCTTTAAGGCAAAATGAAATAGGCTACTCATGAAATGCAATATTCAATTCAGGTAGGTACTACAATATTTGGGCATTGTGCTCTTACTAAAACAACTTACCTTAACAGAAACTGATAATCCTCAGATGGTCTATGTTCCTGATTCATAAAATGTTAGGAGCTCTGAAAATTGAATTGGGCACAATTACCTATCTGTCCTGATTGCCTTCATCTCCTTTATTAGTGCTATGTTCCACCCCATAACTACTCTGTGCTGCAACAAGGCTTACATTTGCAACTTCTGAGGACTAACCGTGGCTACTGCACCCTTCTCACCCTAACTTAGAACCAGAAGCTTCAGAGAGATTTTGTTCTTCGGAGCAGACTTGGTCCATGATTCATTGGTTCTGGATTACAAAAGAAAAAAAGTCCCCATGCCTTGAAACAAGACAAATTCACACATGTAATTTATACTCCAGTATTCACTCAAAGATCAGGCAGAGTATAGGACTTCACCTGAAATGTAACTCTTGCTTAGCTTCTTCCCCTCCACTATTCTGCTTCCTCCATCCCCCACTGGTATTTCCTGGAGTACTTCCTTAATATATTCCTTGAAATGGAATCCTTGGTTCAAGGCCTGTTTCTCAGAGAGTCCGTGTTAAGACAAAGAAGTTGAGCTGGGCCTGTCATCTCATAGATACTTTTATTTTCTGTAGTTAGAAAGAAATGTAATCAATCAGCCAATTTAACCATTGGTCTGATTATTTGGAAATGAGCTTACAGTATGGGAGCGTCTTATTTTTTAGAATTTCCAAATTACTAGAAATGCCAACCTAGATGAAGGTCAGGCAATTGAATTGGAAATAACATCGGTGAGAGTAATATTGTTTCTAGTTAAATTCAAATTACACACACCAGGGCTAAACTGTATAATGCAGATAACATACTCAGTGATAATAAAGGGAGTAATGAATGACTATATAAACAATAATGCCTTTTATACAATTCTGAGATTTCTCCTCAACTGAATTACAAACTCAGAATCACTCATTGCTCCCAAGTGGAGAGTAGGAAGAAGATTAATACATAATGAGCACTCATTTCAAGCCAGGCAATATTTGAAGTGTTTTATATATTTTCGATCTTCATACTCATGCTTTTAAGGAAAGGAATCCTACTTCACAGAGGAAAAATCAAGGGTCAGAATGTTTAAGAAACTTGCTCTGGTTACAGAGCCAATAATAAGAGGTCAAATTCAAGCCTCTATCTGCGTGCTCACCAAAATCAGACTCGTCCTACCCATGATGATCTGATGTCAATAAGAAAAATGTTGATTTTAGCAAGTTGTAGCTTTACAACACAGTTCTCAGTGAGTCTAATTCCTGGAGGTCCCCCCTTACTGTCTATGGAAAATAGATACGGTTTCCACACTCCACTCATGTGTCTGAGGTCATATAGATTCAGTGCTTAATCAGTTAATAAAATATTAGTGTACTTTATAATGTGCTTATATCCAGGTCATTCTTATGCTTAGAAATAACATCTAAGTATATTAACTTTTTCAGTTCTCATTCACAATAATGGCATTTTCAAATCTATACAGATTATCTAATAGGAGGATCTGTCTTAATTATAACCTGGTAATGAGAAGACAAAGCCTTTCATCATGTGTTCCACAAAATTAATCATCAACCAAACGTGATCAAAATATTTTCACAAGCTAATTGTTTGTCTAAATTCATCATCTGACATTCATAAAAGCAGCTCAAGAATACATTTATATAGAAAAAAGGAAGCAAACACAATGTTTCTTTCAACACATATTATGTTGATTTTTCAATCAGATAGTCTTTTGCCTGCAAATACCCAGTATCTTATTGACTTGACATTCTTAGATGTGATGTTCTAAGGAAAAGAGAAAGTTCAGATTAATTTCAAGTATCCTTTAAATACCTCAGTGATGGTATTAAATGGTGTATAGAGACCTCTTGCTCACTTCTTCACATTGACAGCCCACTTTTTCTTGCACCCTTGACTATGATAAACAGCACCTTATTTCTTACATGGAACTTACATTTTATTGGGTGTGGAGTAGAGAGCACATATTAAATACATGGTAATGATTACTAAATTGAAAATATCACAGGTAAATAGTGCCCACAGTGACTGAAAGTCTAGTTTATATCTGTTTAGACAGGAAACAGGTATCCGAGGACTCTTAATTAAAGTTTAAATTTGAGACCTGCTCATTTATAAGCTTTAGGGGAAGATCACTCCTGGAAAAGGGATCAGAGATTGGAAAGGGCTATGACTATAACAGGAAAAGAAAGAGACCAGTGTAGTTGTGACATGAGAAACAAGAAGAGCATGGTATGGGTTGAGACTTTTTCTTGGCCTAATTTGAGGCAGGCGCCGGAACCACTGAACTAAATCGCCGGCCCATCTTGGCCTAATTTGAATCTGAAGTACCCAGGCCTTATATATATTCTATTCCATGTTTGATTTAAGAGAATTTGTTCTTTAAATTTTCTAATAAGAAGGTCTAAGAAGATCCTTTTTATTGATACTGTAGCTTCAAAGACTCTTGTCTCACTACTGATTTTCTTAGTATGACAAACATGCTTAGTTTGTAAGCAAAATCATTTGTTGCCTTCTTTTTAATAAACCTCTGATTTTTAGTGCAGAGTGTTCATATGCTCAGTTAAATGTATTCCCCTTTTTAGACTTCCTTGCAGCTAGGGGTAGTGACTGAGGTAGTTCTAACCAATTATACATATATATGTTGGTTTTACATACATTAGATATCACTTATAAAGGATTTGGGAAAAACCTTTGAGGCTGATCAGACTTGAGTGGAAAATATTTTGACCCAGACAATTCACCTCTCTCTCTCTCTCTCTCTCTCTCTCTCTTTCTCTCTCCCTCTCCCCTTTTTTCTGCATTGAACATGACCATGATTTCTAGAGGTATATTACAATTATGACAATGAAAGCCACACACTAGCCATGGAGCAGCAGAAAGCAAAGATTGGTCTTGAGTCCCTGATGCAATCATTATACTTCTGATCTCCTGTGTCTTTGTTCTTTATGCATGAAGAGAGAAAAAAAATTCCTATGTACTTTAGGTATTATTAGTTGAGGGGAAAAAAGACACAGCTGCCTCCCTTTGGGAGAATTTAAAATGCAATGAGGGAGGCCATGCAAAACAACACTAACAACAAAATCCAAATGAACTGATCAAACTGAGTGTATGTTGGTTTAAAAGATCTTAACTTCTGTGATGATATTCAAGATCTCTGCTTGTTTGCTCACCCTACCTACAGTTCATGGTAGGCAATCAACAAATATTAGTGACTGGATTAAGAAGAAAATATTTAATGACTAATGAAATTTGGGATTATTCATGAAAGTCTTTGTATACAATGTAATCTTTGAAAGAAATGGAGATGACATATAGCTAAAAGAAAGATGACATTCCATGGACTTAATATCTACCTAAAAGCAAGAGAGGTAAATAGTAAAATTAAAAATTGGCTTTAATCTTGAACATATTTTGCTTTAGTAGTCCTACAAACATTTGGTCATGTTAAAGAACCATGACAGTTGGAAGAGATGTTTTAACTCCCATGGACTGTGCCACTATTTTGGAGTGTTCTGTGCATATGTTCTCCCGGCACCCTTTGCCCAGAAGCATTTATTACAGCTTGCAATTATATGTTTCTTTGTTTTATTTTATTGCTCTCTACCAGACCACACTTGAGCCCTTTCTTGTACCTTCTTGGCTCACCTTTGTACTTCAGGTATCAATGCAACAACCACCTTTGTGTAAGTGTAGCCAGCAAGTGCCTCTCAGATACTATTGTTTTCTCTGCCATCACTTAGTGGGACAGTTTCAAGAGTCAGCTGACCAATGCCGAAAGAGGACAGACAAGAGGATAAATAAGTTGTCGGGCAGCACACGACCAATGGGAGGCAGAATCAAGGAGTGATGGAGCCAACAGGTTTCCACAGTTGACAGGCCGCTCACATGTTCTGTTTGACTTCTTGGGGGGCTCCTGAGGGATTGAATCTAGCTCAATGATATGCCCTTCCTCCCTTGTCTTTCTCTCTCTGTTACTTGTTTCCTACTCCTGACTCTTGGGTTGCTTTTCTCCAAATGAATCTGCAACTAAACTCTTTGTTTCAACCATGCTTATGGGGAAATCTAAGCTAAAAACACTATTTCACCCATAGGAATGTAAGCTCCATGATAGAAGGGAATATGTCTGGCTTCTTTGCTGTTAGCAGAGAATAGGCATTTCCTAAACACTTATGAAGAAATTAATTCATGCAAGCACTGGTGACCCACAAACACACATAATACTTCTATCTATATTTCCACTAGAAATTTCTTCTTACTTAAATATCAATTTATAGTGCAACTCCCATACATCTGAAATCACTCACTCCTAGCCTAGTACAGTTTGTCAGGAATTATTTTTATCTCCTTTAAAATTCCTAAAACAGATCAGGTGCAGTAGATGTAGAGGAAATATGAATTGAGAAAATATAAGGATGGGAAAAGAGGCCGGAATTAGATATGGAGACACTTTCAGGACTCTGAGAAAATAACCAGAACAGCTCATAGGGTGAGAAGGCCAAGAGCTTTCCCAGAATTACCTGGGAAGCTATGGGGCATAGTAACAGAAAGGCTGGTGAATGTGTGCGTTACCAGCTTTGCCCTCTTGTTTAACCTAGCTCTAAGGATAGACAATTATTTTTTATTTTATTTTATTGGTACATTTTAGGTGTACAATATAGTGACATTCATCATTGGAAATTTGCACCTTTACATAATCTCTCTTGGTTCTTATTTTTCCCCCTTCCCTTGCCCTCCCTTCAACCCCTCCACCCCTCCCTATTTACAAAGACTTTGTTTCCAGTTTTTCATTTTCTCATATTAATTCCATTCCCTTCTTTCCTTTCCCCTACCCCTCCCACTTCCCCTTCCCTTCTGCCCCTTTTCTTCCTATGACAATTATCTTTTTGATGATCAAATAAACACTCAGAAGAAACTGATCAAAAGTGCCCTGATCCGACTGTTGTGAAAACGACTCCAGTAAAACAATGATAAAGTGTGAATTATTGTTTGGGGAAAGGAAATAGATACTATCTGAGAAAAAAGCTAGGGGAAATTGAAACAAAAATAAAGCCAAGATGTGCAGGAGAATGAGGACAAATCAAATGAAAAAGTAGATCTATCACTGATTGCAAATCAGCAATGACAAGGAAGATAAAAAATATGCCTTGAAATCAATTTTTATTACTTTAATCCTTCAGTTTCTTGTATCATTATTGCTTTTTATAAATGTTCTTACTATGGCTCCTTTCTACAACAATAATTTCCCTAGAATTAGTAAACTGATTTTTTCTGGGGGTTTTTTTTTAACGCCTCAGACAACTGAAAAACTTTCAGGAGGCAATTTGCTGAAGGGGAAAATAAAGTTTGTGTGTAACATTAAAATAATAATTTGCCATGATGTTCAAGCCTGCCACAAGCTGAACAGGATGACTGCAGAGAAAGCAGTTTCACCAATTTAAAGCTTCTCTTTGCTACCATGCATGCCTGTGGTTAAAGGGGCTCTTGGTGTTTTTTCATTTGATGTCCAGGTGGTGTTTCTGTGATGGATCAGGAATGGAATTTGGTCTGAGAACATGAATGTGGGTTTAGCCCCTGAACACTGTGGTGCACAGCATATTCTGGTGCGCCCCAGTAATTCTGATTATTAGATATTTCCTATTTCAGTTGAGAGCATCAACCAAGTTTAGTTCTTCTGCCTCCACTATCCGCTCTGAGCAGGCAGCACAAACTTCTGTCTATTAAACTAGATAATAATTTCACTCTTTTCTGTGTCCCCAAATTAAACTTGTATATTTTAGCACATTTCATATTTTGTTGTGATTATGTACGCGTTTATCCCTTAAATTGGTCATGGTGACACAAAATAAGTTCTCCCAGAATCAATCTGCTTTCGCTCAACAACCTACTGTCACGACTGCTCAATAAGCCACTTGGAAATGGCATTGCCTTCAGTTTCACACAGGATTACACTACACAAATACTAAAGTCCTTTCAATTGCCAAACTTTACATTTCTACTCAACCAAAGTTTATATTATACTCAACCAAAGTCAAGAAACAAGGCTTGGGGCTGGGGATTTAGCTCAGTGGTTCCGGTGCCTGCCTTGCAGGCGCAAGGTCCCGAGCTCAATCCCCGGTATCAAAAAAAAAACAAAAAACATATTAAGAAACATGTCTACATGTTCTTTGCATCAATTTCTCTTTTCCACAAAATTAATTCTGCTGCTTTCCTATTCAGAATGCTGTGCAAAGTATGCTCATGATGTACACTTACTAAATCTATGTTATGAAGAAATTCTGTCCCAATTGCAAAATAACTTCTCTCATAATGTACTTGCTATTTAGCAACTTCATGTAAAAGATTTTGATTTTGTAAATTGAAAGTATTATTTAATACAACATTTATTTTGTTGGTCTTTTCCAAGAATAATATGTCACCAAAAACAGAAGTAGCTATCAAGGACCTCCAGTAATCTCTAATAAATTACAGAATCAGAATTTTTTGAAAACTAAAGTTTTTTAGACCATGTAACACAAGGCTAAAGAATACCTGACAGTTTATAAAACAGAAGAAAAAAAATAGAAATATCACCCATAATGATCTGTTTGTATGGATATGAATGCAGAGAGTGATGTATTATTATCTGTGTTCCAGATTAAAGAATTTATTTTGTCCAGTTGTGGTGCACAACTAAGCAAGTAGGAAGCACATCACAATTTTTAGTGTAGTTTTCTGCATTTAACTTGGGGTTATTTTATTCTGGTGAAAACAATACTACTGTTCATACTTGGAAGAGTAAAAATGTGCACTAAAGAACTGAAAGGGCTCATCTCCTTCAGGCTCATCTTGTTAAGGCTTTGGTATTTTTTATTCTTGTAAACACCTATGATTCCTAAATAATTCTTTCTGTGGTGCAATTTTCTTCATAAACATGAAGGATCAATATTTCCTGTATATGAAAGCAGCTGCTTCCAGAAAGGAAATTACTTGAGACAGCTCTGCAGCCACAGTCTGTCACTAAAGAGGTAGAGTTATTTCCCCTCCCATTTAAACTATACTGGCCTTGGGTTTTATTTTGGCCAGTAGTTTGCAACAGAAGTCATAATATATACCTGCTGTATTATGAGAGAAGTTAACCAGCTGACACTCAGCGAACTTCCCATAGGCGAGTAAAACCATCGTTCCGTTGTTGTTGTTTTGTTTTGTTTTGTTTTACTGTACTGAGGATCGAGCCCAGGGCCCTTGCACTGAGCTATATCCCTAGCCCAATTTTTTTTTTATTTTCAAACAGAGTCTCACTGAGTCACTAAATTGCCCAGGATGGACTAAAACTTGCAATCTGCCTGCCTCAGCCTCCCAAAGTGCTGTGATTACAACCATTTGCCACAATGTCCATCTATAAAAGCATTTGAGATCAGCCAACCCCCAGCCAACCTTGACACTAACAACAGACACAGGTTCAAGCCCCACTGCAATCAATTTAGCTTAGGCTAAACTGGAAGAACTGCCAAGACTGGTGAGTTTATGGCTTAATCCATTATATCATGTGTTGGCTTATTACATGATAATACAAAATAATAGCTAAACTTGTAAATGATAGTTGTGAGAAATAGTATTGCTTGTAATGACCACAAAGCAAATGATATGACCCAGTAAAGTGAGAGCACTGGAGATTTTCAAATGCCAAAATTCAAAAGAAAATCTCGATTTTTTTTTTTTTTTACCAAGGATCAAACTCAGGACCTTGCACTTGTGGGGCAGGAGGTGGCACCACTGAGCTAAATGCCCAGCCCAAATCTCAATATTTTGAATGCTCACCTGACCCTGGAAATTAGGAGTACTTGATATAGTTATTCATAAAATGACGCTAGCATAAAAATTACTATAGGCAAGGAAATGAGTGAAAGTCTAAAGTGCCAGCAACAAAACGATTGGTAGAAAACAGGAACCACTGAAGCTGTGACTGTCACCTGGTAAATATTGATTAAGGAAAATGGAAACTGAAAGTGTAAAAAGCACAGATTAAGCATAGGTGTTGACTGTGGGCTATGCTCCCACCTCAGAGATTATTGCTCACTTCTTAGCACCGTGGGCAAGATGAAAACGGCAGATTCTGTAAAGCTGTTAAAGCAATGTCTTAATGTTTTAGCTTCTCAAGCAGTCAGTTTTCTATTTAAATTTCTATCCCTCAGAAAAGCTTGCATCAGTGAGCAGATTTCAGTAAACTTGCGGTCTTGAATTCACCCCCTAGCCTTCTATTTCACTCTTTAAAATTGAGTTTTTTTCTGGTCTTATGATTATAAGTCTTCAATCTACCTTAGTTAAATATTTATCTTTAACACTGGATTGAACAGCCATGGCCATTTTCTTTAACATTCACCTCACCATCCCTACCTGTTTTCTTAATTCTGTTAAAGGGAGTCATGAACCTAGAACTATTTAAAATGCACAGTTCATAAATTTTTTGATGTGGGAACAATTCAATACCCAAACCACATAGCTGCCAACTTCTACTTTCTCACATGCATTCTATATTTTGATTTGGGAAGGTTCAAAGTTAAGAGAACATGTTGGATACTGAGCAATGGGAAAGTACAGCATTCCTTACAAACCAAATAACCAAAATTGTGATGTGTTATCAATCTACCTTACTTCACTTTACTAAGTTATTCTGTAAACTCAGAAGCCAAGTGATGAAAAAAGTCAATCAGTGTATTACCAGTAGGATGTAAAAAGAAGGCAGAGTGCAAAATGAATGATCATCACTGCTCAGGGCAGCTCAGAACAGAAGACTAAACTCACCTATGGTTTCACGGAGTTTGTGTAAATCATTTCTATACTTTGAAAACTCTTCTGTGAGAAATTGCTGGCCCTTGCTTTACCCTTTCCAAGTTCAAAGAGCATTTGTACACCCATGGCACCAGCTGAGAAGGTAGTGAATTTTGACACCCATTACAGTAGTACTGTTCTGAACTGCCCCTTGCAGATTACCTAGATAAAGAGATGGTCTTGGGCATAAGGAAGAAAGTCAGTCCTGAAAGAATGTAATAAGTACATAAGAAAGAGAATGACAAGAAGGCGGGGGAGAAAAGAGCAGAAGTGAGTGTTGATGTCCCTTGAGAATCAACACAACTCCTTGAACATTCATTCACGCTAAAAAAAAAAAAAGAAAAGAAACAAAGAAACAAAGAGAGCAAGTTGGAGAATATTCTAAAGCACATTAACATTTGTTAAATCTGGGTGGTAAGATGGTTTTGTCACATTTTTCTATCTTTTATTTGAGTTTAGATAGTTCATAATAATGTACATATAATAAATACAAAGAAACGATATGTGGTGGAAGAATCTGTTGGCCCACAACAGATCTAGCCACCTCCCAGGAGATGTTTCATGATAGTACCAAAAGAGATATTCTGTGTAGATAGCTAGAACTATTTCCTGGCCTACTTCTGAATGTCAGCTTTCAATGAGATTTAGGAAGAGACCTTTATCCGGCAGCATAGTGAGTCTCCTAATGCGAACTTAAATCTTCTGCATCTTCTTTGGTATAGGCCTGTTTCCCCATGGAATGGGTACAAGAAAAATAAATTACAATAGCAACAATAGAGCACAAATCATTCTGTGTGAGAAGCCAGGAAAACAATCTCAGTTTCTCTACTCAATATAGTTGCAATCCTGATGAAATAGATTTCCTTATTGTCAAAATGATAAATTTGGTAGGATGGCTAACTGCAATTTAAATTAATCAAAGGCATAAAAAGCACGGTTAAAATCACATTTCACGTACTTCCTTTGGGTTCTTAGTCTGCTGACATTTTACTTGTCTGTCCCTCGGAAAATGATCAAATCCCAAGTCTAGATATTTGGTCTCCTCATCCCTAAAGGATTTCTTTCTATGACTTCATTGCCTAGGTGCCAGGCACACCTGGATCTCTGCCCAGTTGGCTGTGTGTTATTGCTTATGGAGGAGAGACAAGTTAGCAGCAAAGGGCTGCCCTTCCCATGTGTTTGCTAAACACAAAAGGGCAGGTGAGGAGCTTACAGTTCGGCGAGCAGAAAGCCGTCTGCTTTACAAATATGTAGTTTGAAGCATTGGAAGGAACAAGGGCCCAGTAGGTGGCTGATCTGCTGCCTCTCTACTCTGTGTGGGCCCTTAAATCCTTTCCTTTGAGCTCCCTAATATAGCTCTTCTAAGGGATAACTATTTAAATAGAAAGCTCCCACTGTTTGGCAAGTCAAAAATCATCAGTTCACTGTTCTAACAGCTCTACAGCAGCTCTGAAAACACAGAAGAGATGGGTGAGCAGGAATCCCCAAAATAGTCTATTTGATCTACCAGAAGTCACTTACTTACAGTGCTGCAATTGAGAAGGGAAAAGCCTTTCCTCTGGCCACTCCTTTTCATCATTAATATCCTCAGAGATATCTAAGTTACAGGTTACCTTGCAGAGACTCCGTTTTTTGCTACATGCAAGTAAGACTTTCCAATGATGCCATCCTATAACTCAGGGCATGTGTATTTACATTCCAACGAAAGTACTATGCAAAGCTCTACAGAGAAGGTGAGAAACTTTACTTCACTCATGGCAACTTAATTATTCTAAAGAAAGGTGTGAAAATGTGCAAGAACAGATCTTTAAATATGTACTGTTAGAATTAATACTTAAAAATTAAATATTAACTCTTGGACTAGATTCATTGAGGATGATAAGAGAAATGTAAGGAATAAGGAAAAACAGCATATACAAAGGAGCTAATGAATAATAAAAACTACATAGTTCATTATTCTGTGCTGTGTTACAGATTATTAATTCAGAGTTCAGATAAAGGAGAGATTACTGAGGGTAAAATAGATATAAGCTGGAGGAAGTTGATAGCAGAAGATTTCAAATTTCATGTGAGTAAGAAATAAAGGATTCAGTAAGAAGGGACTAAGTCTAATGGTGGGAATTCAATGAGATATAGGGGGAAAGGGGAATAAACAGCTGGCACAGAGAATGAAATGAACTTGGTTCATACAGTGCATGTGTGTCTGCTGGAGTCGGGTAGTTCCATAGAGCAGGACTGAGGACTGATATCACTTGAGGGTCAATACAACTCAGTTATATTTTACATAAGGAAGTCTTCGTTAACATCAAAAGGGCTTTCAACAAAAGTAATGTTATGGGAAATAAAGAGACATTGTAAGTTTGGGGAGTTCTCTTCATCTTTAGATAAATAAAATGGATAAATGGAAGGAGCAGAAATCAAACATATCACATTGTATATGATTTAAAGTGATTTTCTTATTCGTCTCAAATGTGGTCGTGAAAGAAAAAAGAGAACCGATTTATCTCTAATCCTGTCATGAATATTCACAATTAACTAACAACTATAGGACTACAAAGTTGAGGATAGAGAAAAGCAAAGGCAAGAAACAACTAACATCTATACATTTGAAAAAGTTGACCTTACTTTTTACACTCTTCCTAAAATATGTATGTTTGAATGACTTTTTTTCCCTTATACAGTTGAAGGGAAATGGCTTAAGCCTGTAACTCTGTGGTAATAGGGCATCACAGCAAGAAATGACAGAAGTACCAAATGCTCCCAGTGCTACTTGACACTGAAGAATTTCTAAAATGCAACCTCAAAGGTTTTCCTTTTTTCTTCTTTTTCTTTTTTCCTTTTTTTTTGGTACAGCTAGTTAGCTTAAAGGATATGTAAAATCACTCCAGCAACTGGTAAATGATCCATGACAGAGAAAGAAATGTCTATGCAGGACTTGTTTGGACTCAGGACTTCACAACTGTTCTTCTGCCGTGTCATTCAGACACATGGCTCAACTCCCCAAAGCCAGATTTTCAAATTTTGAGATAAAAGGTATGAAGGAAAGAGTAAAAAGACATTTCTTATCCAATGATATAATGTTCTCTTTTTCTTCTATTTTAATTTCCACCAGCACAGTATAATGTATTCAGGCAATAAAGCTACACTTTAAATATCACTACTGCTTGAAAAAGTTTTAGCTTTCTCAAGGCCTACAGCCTGATGCTGTCTGTCTTGCTGCATCAGACACATTGAGTAACATAAATTGATTTCCTGAAAACGGCTCCTGACCTAGTGCCAGGCCATTACGGAATACTCTCGCAATAAATTCCCTGATTTTGTTAGCTGGTACAACACAATCCATAATTTTATCCATATATAACAATTCTCTCCCTGATCTGTACAAAGAGAATGAATGAAAACATCACAATTTGACAAGGACAAAGGATCCATAGACTGTATAATGGCTCACTTAGAAAATCTGACCTGACTAGCCTTCAAATGGATATTTTTATGGCATGACCCATATAAAGAAACCCAGAAGATAAGTTTGGCATAAGGGCCACAACCTACAAAGCAAAAGTAAGGGTGTGTGTGTGTGTGTGTGTGTGTGTGTGTGTGTGTGTGTGTGTGTGTGTGTGAGAGAGAGAGAGAGAGAGAGAGAGAGAGAGAGAGAGAGAGAGGGAGACAGAGATGGGGGGATTCTTAGGTGACCGATAATGGATTTCATGTGAAGTTAGGGATGTGCTTGTTTCTGGATTATTAAAGGAATAAAAACTGAAAGTGAAACATCTACTCATTTTGTATTGCTATTTTTCCACATATAAGTATCCAACTCTCTGTGCCATGATATAACCCCACCACTACGCAGTAGATATTGGCTTTGTGGAGATCAGTATGTGTTTCTTTAAGAAATTGAGAGTCCGAGCAGAAAATTAAATGAGACAAAATAAATGTATATCTAATAGTATCCTTAACTCTGATCTTCAACCACAAATGCGATTTTATTGCTTAAAAACTTTTGCATCATGATTGGAATTTTGTAGGTGATTTAATTCACAGAAAACAACTGTGATTAGAACCAACTCATATGACTATATGATAGCATTTTACTCCCAAAGTAATAATCACAGAAAACACAAAAAAAATCATAGGTTTTTGCTTTTTTTATAAAATTTGCGATAGAACTATAACCACTTTTGCTGACAAAATTACTTTTCTGACTGATTAATAAAAAGTATAAATGGATTTTATGATCACACAGATAAAATTTTAGTGAGCAATATATTACTGTTTTGGGATTTAATTTGCCTTCCTTTAAAATAATTTATTTATAATTCACTTCTAACAATAGAGGAATAAATATGTTACAAGTATAATCAAACCAGGGAAGATTATTTTATGCTCTTATTTGGGGTAGTTTAGTATTGTGTGAATTTGTGACAGTAAACATGAATTTCTTAGACAAGAACAATTTGAAATGATGCTATTGTATGCCTAAAAAACTGACATGCAGAACAGAATACTATATGAAAAATATTTTAAGAAGATTATCTTACATAGATCAAAATTGCAGTTTTAGAACCTTAAAAGAGAAAAACATTCAAGAAGACAATTTACTCAGTATTTTTTTACCTTTTTATTTCAACAACTAGGTTTAGTTATTTTAGAGCACTTGTCTAGTTCAAAGATATTCAGCTGTCTTAATTGTGGAGAAAATCATGATAGAAAAAGAGTACATTAAAACAAGAAGGTTTTAAGGAGGTATGGGAAATGGATCTGCCACCTTTCCTTCATTATACAGTAAAAAATATAAGTGGCTTATCTAAAATTAATACCAATCCTGTGCTTTTGTGTACATTATCTATGGTATGCATGTAATCAAAACATGATAAAATTAATAAATATGATGTATGATATTACAAAGTAAATAAATGAAGGATCTAGCATGGCTCTTACTCTGATGCTCCCAATTTACTGAAGAACATAACATTAATACATATCAAATGATAAGAAAACAAGGATATAGCTGGCAGTATTGGCTAACAGAAGCAAAACAGAGATGTAAGTGATAGGATTAAGCTATTGGTGTCAAAGATGACGACATAAACTAGTCTTTCCCAAAGATACAGCAATTTAAGTCTAGGAAAGAATGCAGTTTCCAAGGTAGAGACTACAAGGAAACATGAAAGAGTAATTCTGAGCCTCAGAAGCCTCACAGATTTATAGGTAAGAAAGAGGAAAGTGTGTTACTACTCCAAATAGCAAGGAAGTGGTTGAGAGTAGAAGTTGGTGATTGAAGCAATGCAAAGAATGACTGCAAATGATAGCTGAAATTTCCAAAAAAAGGGCCAAGAAATAACTAAGGAAATAATAGACATGAAAAGTCAAATATTCATCTCTTTAACAGTTATCAGTGGATCCCCAGCTATTTTCTTGGCCCTGTGTTAGGTACTAGGGATGCAGTGGAGTACAAGATACATAGTGTCCCAGCTTCCATGGAACTTTTTTTTTCTTGGTTGGTGGTGGTACTGGGAATGGGACCCAGGACCTCATGCATGCTAGGCAAGTGCTCTACTTCTGAGCTACATCTCCAGCCAGGAGCTATGATTCTTGTTGGGAAAGACTAATAAACAAACAATAAAATATCAAATAACAAAAAATACTTTCAAGGGAGCATGATGTCATTCTGAGAGACTAGACACTGTAGCCAGATAGTGGATGCTTCTCCAAGAAAATGACATTAAACAAGACCTTTTATTTCAAGGAACAGTGAGCATGATGAGCAGGGAAGAGGCAGATAGATGGGTCAACTAGAGCAGAAGTTCAAAGAAAGTGGATTTAAGGCTATTTCAGCTGGAAATTAATGAGCAAGGATGGCAATGACAGGATGATAAGAAATAAAGAGACAGCATCCAGGACACAATCATGCAAAATCAAAAGGTAAATGAAGGCCATGAGTTTTCAATTATATAAGAGTCTAAATCTGTTCAGACTCTTAACAAATGCTGAAGAGGTTTGGGGAAAAAGGAATCCTTCTACATTGTTGGTGGGAATGGAAGCTAACACAACCATTATGGAAAAGAGTGTGGAGATTCTTCAAAAAACTAAAGCTAGAAATTCCATTCAACCCAGCTATTCCCCTCCTAGATATCTTCCTGAAAGAGTTAAAAATATCATAGTACAGTGATATATGCATACCCATGTTTATAGAAGGAAAATTCATAGCAACTAAATTTTGGAAGTGGCTTATACACTCATCATCAGACGAATGGATAAAGAAACTGTGGCACAGTATTAATATCCAATGGAGTACTACTCTGTCGTGAAGGATAAATTTAAGTCACTTGTATAAAAATACACCTTAAAATGATAATGCTAAGTGAAATAAATCAGACACACAAGCTTAAATATCACATGGCATATTTTATATGAGAAATCCAAAATATAAATATAGAGCAAAATAAAAGATAGATAATGGGAAATAGATAGATAATAGGATCTTTTGCAAAAGGGAAGGGGACCAAGAGTTAGAGGGGGCAGGGAGAGAGAGGTTAGGCAGGGGATGAAAAAAGAATTAGGATGTGTTATTCATATGTACCAACTCCCCACAAGGAATGTAATCATTATGTACTGCAAACATGCACTCATAAAAAAATAAAAATTAAAGCCAAGAAAATCTAAAAAGAAATACATGTAAATATTTTCAGACTCTTTCAGTATAGAAATTACCTCTTGTTTTTTTTTTTTCTTTCTGTGTTACGTTAGAAAAAATGGAATGAAAAATTTGTCCTCACCTCTACTTGGAGCACTGAAAGATTAAGCTCTCACTCAGCACAAAGAAAAGGCTTTGGGATTAATGATCGATCCATTAAAACCCTTGGTGAAAGAAACATGGAAGATTTGAAGGAAAAGAAAGAAAAACTTAGAGAAATGCAAATGCCAATGGGCTTGATGCAGCCAGACCTCATCACCTCCCAATTCTGCCTCATTCTTCCCCTAGAGATGAAAAAGATTGACTCTGACATAAAGGGATTGGTGCAAGGTATAAAGCCAGAGATGTGGACTTATATCTGGGAAAGAAGAAAGAAGTCCAGAAAGAAAGCTGTCTGGTGATTATAATAGGGAAATGAGAGGTGCTCTCGAGTAATATGGTTTCATGAAATAGAAAATAAAGTCCATTTCACCATACATGAAAATACAATATATTTTTGGCAAACATTAGTTTGTGAACTTAGATTCATTTCTGTAAAAACACATAAGCAAGTTCAAATTTAGTGTATCTTGTTGGATGTCTAAAATGGTATTTCTCAAAGTTCAGTTGATGTAAGAATTACGGGAAAAAAAAGAGTGTCCACAGTCAAATACATCTACAAAACTCTGTGTTAAAATGCAGTAGTGTTTCATTTTTTTAACTGCAGGACTTCTCAGAGCCTTCAGTTATGCTTAGGTCCATTGTGAATACACATGGTTACCTGGAGTGCTCATTTTCTAAAGTTCTATGATCAAGGAAATTTTTTCTTTTTTCCCAAGAACATTTCATTGAACTAATACTCCAAGGGAAAAACACTGGTATAGAAGTCCTAAAGTATAATATACCATTTACGAAATGTGAAAAGACTTAGGGAGTAGAGGTTTAAACAATCAATTCATTGTAATGGAAATTCTGGTAACTACTCATAAGAACACTTAAAAAATGTTAAACCTTGTTTAGTTCAATATGGTAGCTCTTAGTGTATATTATGTATAAATTACATGAAGAAAAGCAAGGGTATCCAATCAGAACTATTCCATAAATATTACGTGACATTCTCAGGCATCAATATTTATGTGGCACAAGTCAGTTACATGAATTTATAGATAGACTTACCAACTGTCTTTTACTCTAACCTCTTAAAGGGGGTAAGAGTTGACATTCTACATCATGTTCTCTATTTAGCACCATCATTTTTAGACATTTAAAAATGTACAAAATAATATAAAGGATAAGAGAGCCATATGGTAAAGATTAATTTAAATAAGTTCTATTACATAATAAAATCTGATAAATAAAACTTTGATTTCAGTGAGTACAGTAATATTAACTATTGAGTGTCTGATGTGTAAATCAAGATGTATAAATAGACTTGAAAACTTCTTTGGGTAGACTCTGGAGTCACATACCAAGTACCTTCCCCTTCACGGCACAATATTATCTCAAACTGTCTTCAAAAACATAAGTACCTCTCCTTCCACTGTTGTAGTCTATGCATGGAGGATTTTAGAGGCTCAATGTGGAATTTGGCTTCCAAATATGAAATTAAAAGCTACTTTCTAATTTCCAAATATAAACTAAAATAGTCTATAACATATTTTTACAATGATGTCTCCCTAGTAATTTGTATAAAGTAAGTTCTGGAGAAAAATCATGTTTGCAGAAACTATACTACTGAAATGTCTCGAGATAAGTTCAATCATACACTAGAAGAGATAGATGTGAAAAAAGATACCTATTTTAAGAGTATTTGGCATGGAGTGCTCACAAAAATGGAGATGTCAAAGACAAGGAGGCTGATATACCACTTTTTAATCTGATATCTTTTAAGTAGTCTCTCAAGAAGACTGAATTTTTGAATGCGATAAAGAATGCTAGTGATCTAGAAATGAGTGCAGAGAACTTATAAACATCACTCTAAACTGCCTTACCATCTGGAAAACGCTGGTAAAGTATTTTTTAAATTGTCAAGGATTGAACAGAAAGCTAAGTCTTCCCCTGCCTCCTTCCCTTGCAAATTACTTGAATCTATTAAGGTGAAATTTCAAAATACTAGTCCATTTCTATAACTCTTCTAAATAAAGCACAAGAAAAGCTGTAACTACTAGCCATTTATATTTCCTAGGTTTAAACAGATACTAAGGACCCATACTCGGCTAATCTATTACTTTAAAATAGATGAATCCATTCAGCAAGCTTTATTGACAGAAAGGCCTGCTATTTATTGAGCACTATCTAGGAGCCAGCCTCTGCTTGAGGTCTTTACCTTTATTTGAGTAAACTCTTTAAATTATCAAAGCAAAACTTGACATCCGTACTATTATTATCCTTTTAAACATAAGATAATATTAGTGATCTATAGAAAAGAAATATTTCAAGAATAAAATATTAACAGAGTTATCATATAGTCCTTCATTCAATAAAATTTAGAATGCAATATAGGTAGTACTATGTTGAATAATAGGGACATATCAATGATAGTCTCGTGCTCAAAAGGAATTTATAATCTAGTTTAAGTAATGGCAAATAGATGGAAAGTGGTAGTATGGGGCTTACTACCAAATCTCCATAGGATTTCATAAAAGCAAACTGGAGATGAATCTGTCAGTATAACATCAAGGAGGTCAACCTTTCTGTCCAGTCACTTTCTTTTTTCTTTTTCTTGTATTCTCTGTTTCTTTTCAAAGTCTCATCCTCCAGCTTTATTACACTTTTTACATTTTTATTCCCTAAGTGTTTAAAACATTATTAAAAGTTTTAAAGTTCTTTTAAGCATCTCTTGAGATCCCTTGGAGAGGAAGGCAATGCAAATTTCAAGTCAAGGAAAGAAAGAAATTTGTGAAGTTTCACAGTTTTTGAACACTTCCTTATAACTGATGCAGTTTTATATTCTTTAGCTCTCTTTGCACCCTTTAATTGCCTTCAATTGTGTGCTTAGTCATCAGTATCTTTTTATAATGTAATTGTTTAAATTAATTTACATTGAAATCCATTCCAATTAAAGCTAATACTGTTCTAAAGGGATGAATACGGGGTAATGAGAATGTTTGTGAATAGAAAAATGCCTTTACCACAAATAGAAATGGTGATGATTTTAAAAGAAAATTCTAAGAAATGACAAATCAAAAAGGTTGTTCTGATCTGTACAGACCACCAGGAACAAATCCTCCATTTGTACATACCTACAAGAAAATGGAAGTGGTGAGAAGCACTCAACAGAGCTTGTGCAAAGTCTACCTTTTTAGACCCATCTAGTTTCACTTTATGAAAATATGATAAGACTAACAGATGTCAGGAAGACTGCAAACAGAACCCATCCAAATCCTCAGTGATTCTGATGTTTCCATCTGACCTGCTGATTAACCATCTTCTCCAACTGCACATGTGAATCTTTCAAATTCTCTGAGGGTATACCTTTATCAAATAGTAAAAACAAGTGATTGCAGGAAGGAATGTACTCAGGAGCTACACTTCTATAAAGATCTAAATCAGTAAAGGACTACGGATATGAATTGCCTTAAATAGAAATACTGTTATTACTATTGCTTTAAGTATTTGAGATAATTTAGGTACAATGCAGTGTGAAAGGTGGTGGAGTAAAGGACCTGGCTGTGCCTCTCCCAGTCAACTTTCTGTCAATGAGTGTTGGTACTTATACAACTCTCCTTTCTGCCTTTAATTTAGTATATCTGGGGATGGTATGATACTGGGTGTGATTACTTTATCATATTGTCAGTGTTTCAAATGTCGAAGATGTCTTGCATCCCACAGATAGAAATGCAGCCTTAGATTTCAGAAGCCTGCCTTTAAAGTTGAATCTAGAGGTGACCCCTAAACACACAGTCTGACCTTCAAGCTTCCCTGCCCTTTGAGGGCTGAATGAGCTGTTAGCTTCACGGGGAAACTCAGCAGGGCAAGGACCTGTTTATGGCTTTTATCATGCTTTTGAGAACTTGGAAGCATGTTTATTATTTATAGGGCTATGTTTAAAAAATGCTGCTATACTTATCTTTTATTAATAAACTTTAACAAATTAATGCATATGCTTAAATACACAATGGAGTAATGGTTTTTCCAATGAATACATCATTTGACAATCACTTAAGAAAAAAATTATGAAACTATGTTTAAAATATTACAAGCATCTAACATCTATCAACTATTTGCTCTATGGTATACTGTATAAATCTCTTTACATGTATGATTTCTTATATTCTTATCAAATGTATGAGTAGTTTATTTCTTTTTTGGGTGAGAAAACAGACAGAGTTTATGTGAAGTGCCTAAAATCACAGAGCTGAGATACAAAAGCAAACAATTATCTTCCAGTCCCTCACCATTAACCACTACTAGTATTGCAATGTAGCTGGGGGGGGGGGGACATTTCAAACACTAATAAATCTTACCTCAGATTTACTACTATTACTTATTGCTACTTAATTTATTACTATTTTGAAACACTAACACATATTGTATGTGGATCATATGTGACCAATTATAGCCAGCATTTTGTATTTCATCTTCTATTTTTCAGTATGGTTGTAGAACTCATACTGGACAGGATTCTGCCATTGAAAAATCATTATTTTGAAACCCCACAGTCTAATCAGAGGCGCAAAAACTTATTAATGTCAACTAGTGGTCTTGTAATAAAAAGAACGGATCACTTTAACTTCTGTTTGAAAAGGTCTTGTCAACATTTAAATTACATTTTAATGAAGTTTCTGCTAAAAGTAGGAGTTGTGTATATGTGTATATATTCTCCAGAAGAAAAATAAAAATGATTATACATGGAACTGTGCAGTATTTTTACCTCCACATTTTTCCATTTGGCCAAATCTCAGAGCACTTTCTGATGAAGCTGATTTCAAAAAGCATTTGATATTCCTTTAAAGTATTTCCATCCAAGAAAACACAAACAATAAGCACAAAAGCTTACAGTCTACCTAAGACCCTAACTATATGGCATGTTCTTCCCATTCACTTCCAGTGCAATTATTTAAAACAAATGTGCTCGCAGATGAACTTGTTTCCAGCAGTTAAAGTCCTGCCTTCACTAATTCTGTGATCAAAGGAAAAAGGAAAGGTGAGAATGACCAGGAGAAAGTATGAGTAGCATGCATTAATAACAGCTCAAAGTTTCAGAGCTAAAGAAAATTTCTGAGGACCCAATGCTTCTGTAATGTTCTGTGCCAGCCTATATTTAACTTGTGTTGAAAAGCCCATGTTCTCTCAGAGTTAAAATTAATCTGTCTCCATGGTGAGTTCCAAGGAAAATGTGGCTGGTTAGCTCAGCAAATTAGAGCACGGCAATGATAAAATCAGATAAGGTCAGAAAACTACCTTTTCCCTCTTGGGCCGAGGTGACTCTCCAAAGCCAGCCTCAAATTCCAGCAGTCCACAGACCTTGATGGAACTGGGCGAGAGAAAGCGGATGCGTCGTCGCAAGACAATCACTTTCTCTGAAGAATTAAATCAGGTATCGTTCATAGGATGTGGCTCTCCAGCGCAGAGTGACCGTCCATCAGGAGAAAAACACATTTTAATCTACTGGTTTTCAAAGTGAGTTGCGAAGATTACCTTTATTCAAATTTCTACAGGTGCTTTGCAAATGCAGTTTCCCAGACCCATACAGAACTTCTGAATCAGAGTTCATGACTATTTGACTGGGGGATCAACATCTTACAATGCTCTCCAAGTGACGTTTGTTTTCATCAATTTTTCGGAAACCACTGGTCTAGTATTTGTCCTGCTTCCCACTAAAAGATTTTCAAAACATAAGTAATGCTGATGATCAAATCTAATGTAAAGGACAAGCAATACATGGTCCAAAGTCATGAGAAATAGTGTCTAATTCCAGCTCTGCCACTAATTAGCTATGGCATTTTATTTATTTAAGTCTAGTCTTAAAATAAAAGTACCCTGAACCATTATCTAGAATGAGCATTGGTTCTAAACTTGTTGCTGTTTCTTCCTTCCCTTCTCTCCCAAATCCCACTCTAACACTTTAAAAAGACAAAACAAATTCCTCTTATTACTTGTCATTCTCTACACAATTAAGAATCATACATGTAGACTAGAACAGTCCTGCTCGTCTAAACTGACAGGGAGTAGTCTTAAGAGATGTGCCCAGATGTTGTTGGCCTTGAAACAGCATCCGTGTTTCCAGATTCTAAATAATATATGTTTAAATTTCTTCGCATCGAAGACAAAAATTTCCAGACACAACCTAAGAGTATGCTTCAAAGAGAAAATGAGATTGTATGTATTTTAATGGATATAAAGTGTCCTTATTTTCTAGCCATTCTCCATTAGTGTTTAAATTTTTTTCATCTCTGTGGCTATGGTTATTATGGGGGGTTTTTTCTCCTTGGAAATACCTCTCTGCCACATGTATGCAAGAAAAATACCATAATTATCCAGGACTAGATAAGAGACTATAAATTCCCCTTGCCCACCTCCCAATTTAAACAGGACTGCTTAGCAGTATCACCCTTAGACCCAGGAAGAGATCCTTGGGCTATCCCTCGCTTTACTGTGATCTGTTCTTGCCACGAACCTGCCCATGGGGTAAAGCATCCAGGGCAATGTTGGTGAACATTTTAGAGCTTTCAATTATGTAAACAGCCCACTGCAGCATGTGTGCCATAGGTTTGCAACCAGTGGTCTAGGGGAGCTAAGAAGGTATGTACACCCAAAGTCATTGTCTTCTACCTTTCAGAATATCTAGTACCTCAAAACTTAAAATGTCCTGCCCAAGAGGCTAACCCATTGTTAGGGACTTCTTGGGCCTCTTCCCTTGGTTGACTTTCTGATGCCAGACACCACAGTGTTAGTGTGTACACTCTTACCCTAAGAGGAAGGTCAAGGTATGAGTGTTTGGAAAGTAAGTGTGGATAATACGTATGGGACTTGCATATAAGTAAGATATATTTGAGGCCCCTAATACTGTAGAAGAGAACCAAGAGTGGGAAGAACAGAGTAGTGAGCCAAGGTTAGAAGGCTTCTTTTTGATTCCTTTTCCTAATGCCACAAATATTAGAATTAAGTGTGCTTCTTAAATTCTGTTCTCGTAAAGATTTTTCTTATAGTCGGAGATTTGAGGCCTGTAATCCGTACAGGTTCCATTGTAATGCCTCAACTCTGCTGTCATACCGTAAACGTAGCCATAGACAATTCTTAGATGAACAGGCATAGCTGTGTTCTAATAAAAAATGCAAGTGGCAGGTTGCTTTAAGGACATTGGTAGGTGTTTTCTGCCACATACATTATCTGTGTTTTACTTCCCTGCCTCTTAGCAAATATTATCTTGTATGCTACAGTTACCTGTTCCTCTCCTCACTTTTTAAGAGAAGTTGGCTACATAGACAACTTGAATAGCTAAAAAAGGAGAAACAAGCTGTATAATGTACATGTACCCACTCTGCAAGATGAATGTAAGGATCATACACTGCAAACATGTACTAATAAGAGAAAAAAAGGAAAGAGCATAAAATCTCCACCCAGAAATGGAATCAAAACTCTGGGATGTCCTTGTGGTTTGACAAAATGAGTCCTAAAACCACATTTAGCCCAAAGCCATATTTCATGTTTAAAGGAGACGTAGGAAGCTCTAAGACTAAAGGTAGCACGGAATTTTTTCTTGTAAATCCACTAATGATGTTATAAATTTGTGTCATAATTTAGCCTTAAAATATGCTTATGCTCCATCTTAATAATATTTTAGTTAATGACTAACACTGTATATGATTAACAACTGCTTATTAAGTGTATACTTTGGAAATACAAACACAAGTAGGAGTTCCCCTTACCTTCAAAAATCTGTACGTTATCGGGCCGGGGATTTAGCTCAGTGGTGCCGCCACCTGCCTCGCAAGCACGAGGTCCCAAGTTCGATCTCCGGTACAAAAAATAAATAAATAAATCTGCACATTATTGAAGTCAATTGTAAATGCCTTCTGGGGAGATAGTATGTTTTTTATGTTTCTTTGTACCTCTGGGACCTAATATCTGTACTCACATATACTAGGAATGCAATGAATGATGGTTCTATTAGCACTCTCTTGTAGAGTTAGGTGAAAAAGAAACCTGGTTGAAATTCAGCTGATTTCCACATCCTTGGCAACTGAACTTTACTTCCTCTGCAGCTAAAAATTTCAAACTTTAAGGGAATGATTCACTCTCTTAAGTACTAAATAATTTTAAAAGGTTTGGTTTGGGATATCAACTGCTAATTGCCCTTTAGGAGGAAAAACACTGGTAACTCAAGGATGCTTCCACCCCCATCAGTAACAATGTCCACTAACCTGTAGTCCTGTAGTGGTGATGAGGGAAGTGATTTATGTTGTAGTAGGGCATACGCTCATCCTGTCGTGGTATTGAGCTACTCAAAGTGTGTGTGTGTGTGTGTGTATATATATATATATATATATTATATAATATATATATATATAATATATATATATAATATATATATATCATGCCCATCAGCTGATGCTTTTCTTTCTCTAGTGCTGGGGATTGAACCCAAGGCCTTCACACTGAGCTACATCCCCAGTTCTTTTTCTACTTTGTATTTTAAGATGGGATCTTGTTAAGTTGCCCAAGTTGAGTTTGAACTGGAAATCCTCTGTGTCAGCCTCCCATGAGTGCTGGAATTGCAGTTGTGTACCACCAAACCTGGTATGGCATTACTTTTTATAGAACTCACTCTGCCTTCTCCATACTTGCTGCTCAAAAATGAGATCCTTAAACCAACAATATAGGCATCATGGTGTCACTTGGGAGCTTATTAGTAATGCAGAATCTCAGTTGTACTCCATACCTAGTGAACCAAAATCTCTTGCTAACCCATATGCAATTCAAGTTTGAAAAATACTGAACTATAAAACTGTATGCAATTCAGTTCTTTATCCCTGAGTCAAACGAAGCAATACATGCTACAAGGGTAGACTACATTCAATTGGCATCAGATTCTTGCTAAAACAGCTCTTAAGGTGAAGAATATTGGTGTTCTTTCATCGAGAACTAGAAGTAATGCAATAATGTTCATTGCTACCAATGTATTCTATGAGTATATTCTCTTCCTTTACTAGAAAGCACTGACAAAGTCAATTCTGCATGGATTCATTTCCATGCCTTAGTCCTTATTGGCCCTGGGAAGCATTCACCTTCACTGCTGACAGTGGCAGCATGCCCAGGTTCACCACTCAAATGCCTATAGTAATACAGGATCACCAGCAACAAGATGATGGAACCTGGCCAATCTCCCAGCCTTTTGTTATAAAGTTCCTTGGATAGGTGAGGCATCAGAGGGGAGTGGGTAACAATGGGATGCCCCAGAAGCCTGTTGTACAGAAACTGAGAAAATGAAGTCAAGTAGTGAAAAATCCCAGACACGGTAGAAAACAATTTTGAACACTGTAAGCAAGCCAAGCACTGTTGGGAAAATCCTATCAGTGGGGAATGTACAAGAACCAAGAATTTGCTGGCAGAACATAAAAGTGACTGGCAGAGCTGCAAACAGCTTCCAACTCTGCACATTGAGTTGGCACCCACAACTGTAGGTTGTGTAAAATCCACAAGTGAAGATCTGTTCATTCAGTCCATCAACTATTCATTGAGACCTGCGATGACTAGCCCTATATGTTGAGCTGGTTTTGCAAAGATGAATAATTTGTGTGTTGGGCCTTATGAAGCTTTCAATCTAACACGCAAATGAAATAAGTACAGTGAAATGAGTGCTTTAACAAGGACATGCATTTGTACCATTGGTGTTGGGGGTACGTAATTAGAATGAGTGTTGCCTAATACACTCTAGCAGAGAAGACAGGGAAAGTTTATAAGATGAATTGTTTGAGATGGGTATTGAAGGATGAGTAAGAGTTTGCCAAGCAGAAATTAGTAGGAACCATATATATGAGAAGTCTATGTGTGTATGTGTATCTGGAGAAGAACAGGCATATTGAGAAGTCGTTTTGACGAATGAGAAATGTAGCTGCAAAAGAATTATCAACTCAAATTTTACAAAAGAAAGAAAGAAATGCCTGCCATGCTAACCCTCTTACAGTTAATACTCTAAGTATCAAAGATTTATAGGACGATTTTAAACCAAAGAATGAACGAATCAGGTATAAAGCCAAAGACTAATAAAGATCATTTTATCTAGTTTACAATAGCTGTCAGTAGTGTAACCTCTAGGTCAAAAAACAACACCAATAATAACAACAGTGATCTTGGGGACTTTTTGTGGAGCTTGGAGAGTTAGGAACTCTAAAAGGAAAATGTGTAATCAAATACGCCTCTCAAAGGGATATTGGATATTCCTGTATTCAAGCAGCTACTTTGTGCTAGCCACTCAATAGCTTTTCTTGAAGCAATAATAAAGGAAGCCTTGTTCATCATTGCAGCTGGCTGAATCTGTCCAAGTTACAATTTCCCCAAACTCAATCACTACATTTTTCCCTTTTTCTACATTAAGGGCTACTGCAATTTACATTTTATATTAGATTCAAATTTTCAAATTAAAATATGTCACTTATTTAAAATATTCACATCTTTAATGTCAGTCTGAATTTAATACTGTATATTATATGTAACTTTTATTTCATTTTTTAGTGAACAGGAGAAATCATCATTTTTTTAGAAGTTGTCTTGAGTTAAATATCTTTTTTCAAAATCATTTAGCATTTTCTCTACTTTCTCATTAAAATGCATATCTAAATTATGTCCATTTTGGTCCTTTTAAATTTTGGTCTTAAAACTTGCCAATAAAGTAAAAGTAAAATGTTCTTTTAGAGTATGTTCTCTATCTGAAATCATTTAATCCTTTAATTGTCCTAGTATGTTGAATTTTGTAATGATACTTACAAAACAATATGTGTAATTTGACTATTGGGATTCTTTTGGCAAAAGTTACCATTCAGCTGTAGCTACCCAAAGCTCACATTTTGATAGTGTCATTGGTGTAATAAAATGGGTCATGAACGTCAGTGACTACTCAGTCTCTGAAGAGTAAGGTAAATGATAAAGATTAAGGTAAGGCATTTTCCGTAGTACAGAAAATGAGAAATATAATGGCATCCATTTAAAATTCATTGTAATCCAAGTATCACATTAAGTGAAGTGGTGTTTCAAGAATAACCACATAAAATTGTCTATATTTTGAAAGACATCTTTTCCAGTGGCCTTGCCATACAGAAAATATTCTTTAAATCTAATCGTGCTTTCAGTATGTATACAGCATCACTGGTTGTTACCAGCTCTGTATTTAAAAATATAAAAGAACTGGATTTGAAATCAAAAAAGAAAATGCACTCAGTTGGCAGCTAAATTGCTCATATGACTACCCTTACCACAGCTATCCACAATTTAAATCCAGTAAACCTAACAGGGTTACATCTGTAGTCAAAGGAATGTACACAAGGCCCTAAAGCTGTGTGCTATGATCTGCAGAGTAGGAAAGCTAAGTCTTGACAGATTCATAACATCTTGTATTTGAGCAGACCCATAGGCAGCCAAGCCCATGTCATGCCCTCAGGAGAGAAACCTTCTCTAGCAAGTAACAAAATCAAATTTTGGAGATCAAAACTCCTGCTAACAAATCCTGTATAAGAATCAAAAGCTCCCATGGAATTCTCTTTAGATACCATCAGTTTCTGTACAGATGGACTCTGCTATGTGCGTGGTGAACATAGCTATTAAATATTACTCACTCCCAGGATTTTAATAGAAGGATCACTATCTATATGAGCATGGCTTTTTTCTCAACCCACTAGAGATTCTTGAACCCACCCACTAGTAACTATTCTGAAATAGTCAAACTCCATCCACCCACAATTAGCAGGGGAGTAACAAAGTGAAGTAGGCATGGGTGGTAATAAAAATGCTAGCAAAAAGTGGTTCTTTCTAAAATAGTTAGAAGAAAACTTACAACATTTAGATCTAAGGCAGCATCCAGGCAATTAGGTGAAGCATTCCATTCTCTTTTCCTTTCATTCTTCCATTTGGCACTCTTATTCTGGTGACAGAAAAATTAATGCACTTTAGCAGGAAGAGGTAAATACCTGAACATTTCAAGCTTGGAAAAAGGAAATGAAATTGCATGATGAACACCCAAGGGAATGAAAGAGCAAGAAAAAGATAGCAATAGATTTATTCACAAAGTACCTGTATAGTGAATTCTAGCATCAACATATTGAAAACATTTTAGCAAAAGATATGGATGGATATGCAAACTTCTACATCTACAATCAAAGACTCATAGAATGAACTTGAGGGACATCTTGTCATTACACACTTTACCCAATGCTTGGCATGAAGTAAACACTGGTAAATTTTCCGGAAAATACTAAACTGTATGAATGAAACAGAGGAATGAATGTATTTGATTAAAATGAGCAACTGATGACTGGGCAAGAGACAAAACAAGAACATCCATTCAATGTTCACAAATAATTCTCTTTGTTTTGACTGACAAAAAGATTTTAGTTATAACTGTTTTTCAATGTTTTGTCAAATAAGGATGTAAAAAGAAAGTATTTATTTTCTATTCAATCCCACATACTAATATATTCGTGATATTCATAATACTTCATATCAATTATTTTTATTTTTTCTATTTATAAAATGTGGAAAGAACAAAAAGGAAAACTAATAAATATTTTGAACAATTTAAACTGTCACTGCCATTAACAAAAAAAGAAAATTGATTATTTATTAAAATGCACAGTGAGAATTTCATTTTTTTGGCTATTTAATTTGTGGAGATTTCTCAGTAATCTTATAAATCAAATTGTGGTTCTATTTTGAAAATAATCCATATTAGAGAATACTTATTACTAACTTTTAAAAATTATATGAAATTTAATTGGTTTAAAGTAGAAAGAACAAGGGGTTGGGGATTTAGCTCAGTAGTGCCACCGCCTGCCTCAAAAGCGCAAGGTCCTGAGTTCAATCCCTGGTACCAAAAAAAAAAAAAAATTTGGGCCCGGGATTTAGCTCAGTGGTTTCGCCACCTGCTGCGCAAGCACAAGAACCCAAGTTCAATCCCCAGTACTAAAAAATAAAATAAATAAATAAACTAGAAAGAACAATGTCAATTTATTTCCCTGACATGTGAGCTATCAATTACTAATGAATGTTTGTATAATTTTGTCTTTACTTAGATCAACCTAATAAAATATAGATATGTATATCAACAGTAGATATTCTAATGGTATTAGTGAACTTTAATTTAGAAGAAAGTGTCCATGTTGCAATACTTCGCTTTTTGGTGTGTAGCACATGAGATAACTGTCATGAGACACTTAACATCCACCACTTATTAGGTCAATAATTTTTCAGGCCCTATAGTAAAATCATTTGGCATTATCTTATTTCAAATCTTTTCAAAAGTGCCATCAAGAGGGATAGTTATTATCTCCATTTTATAACTATGTATTCATTCAACAATATTTACTTATTTACTTTAATATTTGTACTTAGTGCTTGGGATACTTCAATGAGCTAAAGGACCAAAGATTCCGACTTTGTGGAGTTAAAACTCTTGGAATAAACAATAAGCATAATAAATATTTTAATGATAAATATGAAAATGTATAAAAGACCTAAAATAATTACAAAATAGGAGTGGGTAAAGTGATCAGGGGTGTGGGTGTAGATGTGCCACAATTTTAGAGGATGTGGTTGGGATAAAATGATGGAGATAAATTAGTTTGAGAGTTCTGAGGAAATAATGCTCCAGACAATGAGAGTAGCCATTGCAAAGGCCCTAAGTCAACACTTTACCTATCGTGTTTAAAGAATAGCAAGTTGAGGCTGGCAAGAAATGAGAAAGTGAGAAAAGTCTGGATAAGTAGGAGAAATGAATTCAAAGAAGAAACATAGGCCAGCATCTGTAGGCTATTCTAAGAATTTTGTTTTCACTCCAAGTCACATCAGCAAACTTCACAAGAGGGTGCCGTTATTTGATTGCCATTTCTGAAGGACAACTAGAGCTGCTGTATTAGGAGTAGACAGTTGAGGACAATGGCAGAGGGAGGGAGTCATTTTGGAGTTTGCTACAGCAATTTAAGAAAGAGACGATGGAGCTCCCAAGAAGTATGAAAGCAATCGATATGGGGAACAGTTTTTAAATTCTAGATGAATGTGAAGATAGTACCAAACAGGGCTTTAAGACATTGGATGTGCCATGAGAGAGAAGGAAAGAAATGATGGATGATTTCTGTTTTATTTCTAAAAAAAATAGAAAAATATGATTAATATCAGTTAAGGTGGGAAAACTGTGAATCAAGTAGATATAGGAGGGAAAAGAGAATTTCTGTTTAGGACAAAGCATGACAAAGGTTAAGGAGGAGGTGATGTCAAATGAGCCATTCGATCCCCGTGTTTAGAGATCAGCAAAGAGACCAAGTTGGGAGAAGGAGGTGAGATCTCAGGGATGAGTGTAGACAGAAAAGACAACCAAGAGCAGAAGTGAGGGTATTCCAACATGAAAAGCAGATAAGGGAAGAAAGAGACCAGCAAAGCAGACTGAAAAAGAGAAAGCAATGAAATATAAATTAAACCAAATTACTGTGCTATCCTAAGTGAAGGAAATGTACCAAGGAGAAAGAATGTACGAATGTTGCTCACAGGTCAAGTAAAATGAGGGTGAAATATTGACCATGTTGCAGAGTGACAACACTACAGAATGTTCTTAGCTGTGATATTTTAACAATACGTTGAAATATAAAGACAAAGATTAGCATTTAGCTATCATTTGCCAAGCACTGCACTCTATATGCTTTACAAATATTACTTCATTTCTCCTCAGTAATTCTGAAGTTAGGCATTCTTTTCTCATTGGATATCTGGAAACCAAAACTCTAACACAGGAAGTAACCTGTCCAGGATTACACAGTCAGTAAATGTCAAAGCAGAAACTGAAATTCAAACTTGCCTTGATCCAGATGTAAATTCTAGTATACCATGATGTCTTCTGCAATTAGGAGAGGCTGTATTAATACTATGAAGGTGATAAAATTGAAATCAATTACTTTATAGCTTCTTCTTAATGGATACTTATGTATAGTAAAAAAAAACCTGTAGGGAATAAAAGCTAAGAAGCTAAAAATCATGAGGAGTTTTATTATCTTGTAATTTATACAAATAGAGTACCACTTAACTTTAGGCCCCAGTCTATTTCTGTTGAGCTAACTTTGAAAAAAAGTCAGATTAATGATCCTCAAACATTGTTTTCTGCATTACTGACATAATCATAGGTTCTAAACCCTCAATTTGGCATTCCACAAAATTTTATCAACTGACCTGTCAAATAGAGTACATGTTAGGCCTGTGCATAATCCCTTGAAGAATGGAATAAACCCTTCTTTCACTATCAGATAGCATAACATTATGAACAAAACCTTTAAAATACAAATGTCATATACGTATCAAGATGGATTTGGTATATTGATTAATCAAACTCCTTTTTTTCTCACTATCTTGCTGAGACCAAGAGACTTTGGGAGATTCCTTATTCTTTCTTTCTCTCCTCCCTCTCTTCCACTTTTCAACAATATTGAGCTGTACTATGGGCAGGCAGTCTCCTAGACATCAAAGAGAGAAGTGGAGAGTCAGGTAAACTGAACACATAAATATGTCACAGGCAAAATCCACATACCTGACATCTTTTCCAGGAACCACAGAGTCTTTAAGCTCATTATATTCAATGATCAGTGTCCTGGTATATACAGTTATTTTTAATAGAATATTTTAATATTGAGCTTTAATAACATTACCCATGGAAACAATGCCAATGACTGTAGTGAGAACAATGACATTGAAATGAGAACTCAGTACCTTTTGTGCATTACCCTAACTTATCCCACACTTAATAGTCCCAATATAAAATTAGAACTGGTGTCATAGAAATCAGTTTTCTAAGAGATTGTCCTTAGATGTGAAACAATTTCCAGTTACCTTTTTACATTCTCAAAAAGTAAATGTGTATATGAAAATACACACTTCAAATGCCTCAATTCTCTTTTGGAGTGGCAAGGACTTAATTATTATAGCTAGGTCTTGTTAACCTCTGTGGCTTAAACAATGATTCAGTGAATTTAAACTCAATTCTAAATTTTCTTGGTATTTAATATGAGACTTTATCATATGTATTTTTATACTTCTCTGATTATAGGCAACCCTAACATTAAAAGTAATAAGATTGGGCTACTAGAATTTCTAAAACTAATAAAGGATGAGTTTAGATCTATTAGAAGTTGAAACTTTGAATCCAGGAAATTGATAGTCCAAGGAATATGCTTAGAGAATAACCCACACGCCTTTTTTACTGTAATCTTAAGAAATTAAAGTTAATTTTAACGTTGGAAACAGGAAATAACTTTTTTTAACTTGCAAATGTTGATGAGGTTTAAATAACTTCTGATGCACAGTCTGTTCCAATAGTCATCACTCATCTCCCATACCACCTACATAGCTCTTTTGAGTAGAAAGCTTAAAATAACATGACTTACCTACTATAAGGGATATAGCACTATGTGCCGGAACAAAACCCCATTATCTCAAGACTATGGGAACAAAAAGAAAAGTATACAGCACACAATGTGATGCGATCAGTAACAACAGAACAATTTTTTAGCCTGGAAACCTGAGGTATATATAATGAATAAAAATATATAGTAAATATATATATATGATGAAATCTCCTTATAGGCTTTATAATTTGTGTTTTAAAACATAAAACATATAGATCCATAAATGCAAGGGAAGCTTTATAATAGAAAAAGAGTACTGCCATCATAGAATTATTGGTCTTTTAAAAATACTACAATTTGAGCCTGTCCCAGCACCCAGAAGGAAGTTCCCCCACTGCCATCCCAAGCTCCTAGGGCAGAGAAGCTCAGCCGGTCCCAGCACCCAGAAGGAAGGAAGCTCCCCGCCTCCAACCCAGGCTCCTAGGGCAGAGAAGGTGAGCCGGTCCCAGCACCTGGAAGGAAGCTCCCCACTTCCGTCCCAGGCTCCTAGGGCAGAGAAGCTCACCCAGTCCCAGAACTCAGGAGGAAGCACCCCACTTCCATCCCAGGCTCCTAGGGGAGAAAAGCTCAGCCGGTCCCAGAACCTGGAAGGAAGCTCCCCCGCTGCCATCCCAGGCTCCTAGGGCAGAGAAGGTGAGCCAGTCCCAGCACCCAGAAGGAAGCTCCCCCACAGCCATCCCAAGCTCCTAGGGCAGAGAAGCTGAGCCAGTCCCAGAACATGGAAGGAAGCTCCCCCACTGCCATCCCAAGCTCCTAGGGCAGAGAAGGTGAGCCAGGTGGGCGCCAAAAGCACCCCCTCCCATGGAAATGAGAAAACACATAAACAAGCCTCAAAAAAAGACTTCCGGATCACCTACAGCAACTCCAAAGGGAAACGAGATGGAACAATCTGATACTCAACCACCTGGACTCTCTGAACTGGCAACAAAAGAGGATCTGGGAAAAATGAAATCAGAAATAATTACTCAGATACCAGCAAAGATTGTGCTCATGGTGCAAGACATGATTAATAAATCTAGGGAAGACACAGACAAAAAAATAGAGGATTTGAGGAACATGATGGAATCTCAACATAAGAAACAAATGGAATCCATAAAACAGATACAAACAGATTTCCAAGAGATTAAAAACTCCATCGTGCCAGAGATTTAGCTCAGTGGTTCTGGCGCCCGCCTTGTAAGCGCAAGGTCCCGAGTTCGATCCCTGGTACCAAAAAAGAAAAAAACTCCATCGAAAGTCTGCACAGCAGAATGAACCAATGTGAGGATAGAATTTCACATATAGAAGATAAGATTGCAATTAGTGAGGAGGAAAAGAAAAATTGCTTTAAAATTGTAAGGGAATACGAGAAATCAATCCAGCAGCTGCTAGACAATGCAAAGAAGACATAAGACTGATTGGAGTCAATGAAGAAAGAGGAGAGAGTGCAGATGGCATAAAAAAAACTGTTCACAGAAGTGATGGCAGAAAACTTCCCAAGGAGGGGGAAAGAACTTGACATACAGATAAGTGAGGCATATAGGACTCCAGCTAGCCTTAATAAAAAAAAATCTACACATAGGCATATAATAGCTAGGATTCCAGAAATCCAACAGAAGAATAAAATTCTACAAGCAGTGAGAGAAAAGAAACAAATCCCATACAAAGGAAAGCCCATCAGAATCACAGCAGACTTCTCAATGCAAACCCTCAAGGCAAGAAAAGTTTGGAGTGATGTATTTCAAGCCCTAAAGGAAAACAGCCTCCAACCTAGATTGATGTACCCTGCAAAACGATCTTTCAAAATTGATGGAGAAACAAGATACTTTCATGATAAAGAGCACCTCAGGAACTTCATGAACACCAAACCAGCACTCCAAAAAATTTTAGACAATACCCTAGGAAAAGACAATGAGGATCACAACCCCAGGAAACCCAGCAGAATGAATCCATTGGGCATGACAAATTAAACACAAAGGGGGAGAATCCAACAAAAAGAAAAACTCATGACAAGGCTTTGAAAACTTTTAACTTCATCTCCCTAATGAGTGTATAATTCAATCTTATTATTGTACTGATTAGTATTTTTCTGATTCTAGAGTTGCACACCATTCCTTGTGCTATACTGGCTATTTATCATCTTCTTATGTCTACATTTTAATTGGGTTGTCTATTAATGAGTTCTAAGAATTCTTTATATATTCTGCTCATAGGTTACATGCATTGTAAATATGGTCTGTTTAAGGACTACTTTTCATTTTAATGATGTCATTTAAAGTTCTAACTTTTGATGGAATCTCATTTATCAATTTTTTTCTTTTATACATCATGTTTTTGTATCCTCGGTAGTTCTTGCCTACCCTGAATTCATAAATATTTTCCCTTATAATTTCTTCTTAAAGTTTTGTAATTTTAGGCTTTCTTATTCAGGTTCATAGATCCCTTCAAGTTATTTTCATGTATGGAAGAAAGGGTTGAGGTTAATTTTTTATATATGGATACCAGGTGTTCTAGTGACGTTTGCTGAAAACACTATCTCTTCCTCGACTCTTGAATTGAGTTTATATTCTATAAAATGCTAATGTTAAATAATCTTTCAAAACTCAGTGGACCATATATGTGTGGTACTATTTCTAAATTCTCTGTTTTATTCCAATGATCTATATGTCTTTCTTTACACCAACACTGCCTTGATTACTGTAGCTTTAGAAGAAGTCATAAAATTAGGTACTAAACGTCTTCCAACACTGTTTTTGCTTTAACTTTTCTAGGTCTTTGTACTCCTACATAACTTTTAAATTTCAATATCCAATTCTTCATTTATAGCAAGTATACACAGACCTGAATTTTTATATATACCTTGTGTCTTCTAATCCTGCTAAATTCAAGTACAAGTTCTAGGGGCTCCTAGAGATTTCTTAGTATTTTCTCTGTAGATGATCATTTCATCTACATATAAAGATTTTGCTTCTGCCATGCCAATCCTATCCCAGCTATGTCATTTTCTTGCCAGACTATTTTGGTGGGGCCTAGGTTTCAAAGTTTAATGGACAGATAAAGAGTAAGCATATCTGCCCTTGTTCCCCACCTTAAGGAGAAAGCATTATTTTCTCCATTCATATAAGGTGTGCTCTCTGGAAGTATGGAGTACATGTCTTTAATCTGTTGTGAAGTTTCTGTTCTACTTCTAGTCTCCTGATAGCTTTTACCATGAACAGCTGTGGAATTTAGTCCAATACTTTTTCTCCAACTAGTGACAGGATCATATGGCTTTTTCCTTTCCTCTTAAAATGATGACCTTTGGGGGTGGATCTTCCAATGCTGAACCAACACTGCCATCCCTATAACAAAACCACTTTCTACATCCTGCCAGATCTGACTTCTAATTGTTTTGTTAAACAAATTTCTATCTATGTTCATACTTTTTTCTTCTATTATCTTTATCCAGTTTTAGGATTAACACAATGTTGAGTTCCTAAAATGAGGGGAGAAGTGTTCCTTCTTTTTTCTGCTTTAATTGTTTGATATAAGATATAATTTATCAGTTAAAATGTTTATGAGCCTGCTGTTGTCATATAGATATGTTTTCAAGCTAGGAATATACTTTCTTTAATAGGTGCTATTCAAATTTTATGTTTCCTCCAGAGTTAGTTTCATTAATTTGTCTTCCAAGTTACTTCTTAGAAGTTGTCCAATTTATTTCAAAAAAGATTTTTGTAATATGCTTTCTATATCCTTTGAAATTCTGTAAAATCTGTGGTAATGTCTCCTAGATCTTAATATTGTAATTTAAAAAATGTATAACTGATAAAGTGTAACAGGAAGAAAAGGTCTAAAAGAGCAGGGGAATTGGGAGGGGTAGGGGAGGGGAAAAAAGGGAAAGGAAAAAATATGAGAAGAGGAAAAAAAATGGAAACAAGGTCTTTGCAAATAGGGAAGGGCAGAGGGGGTGAAGGGAGGGCAAGGGAAGGGGAAAAAATAAGAACCAAGAGACTCATGTAACGGTACAAGATCCCAATGATGAATGTAATTGTATTTTATACCTAAAATGTACCAATAAAGTTAATGGGGAAAAATAAATAAATAAATAAATAAATAAATAAATAAACCACAAATTTTTTTATTTCAAATGTGCCAAGACCACAGGAAAAAAATGGATCAAATGTTTTAGAGCAATTGTGGTGTTGGTAGTGAGGGCTATTTTTATGAAAAAAAAATTTAATATTTAACAACATACACCCTCTGTTGCTCTCGCAGTAAATTGTTCCTTGTAGCTTGGTACTTGCATTAAGTGTGGAGTAGGTAGAAAATCTGGGAGTATTTGTTGAACTGAAATGAGTTGATATTCTAATCAAATGTCAGATCGGGTGAGGGGAAAAGTAGTCAAAATGGTTGTTTTTTAAAGTGACATTAGTTCGTGGATAATTATTAGAGTTGTTATGGAAAATTTTCATCTACCTGCAAAGGCGTTTACTGAGTTCATTCCTATTCAAATTTTCTATGATTTAATGCATGGCTGCCCATTTAGAAGCAGTCACTACTTTTAAAAATTATTGGCAAAATTATGTTCAATGTATTCAACCTGTTTGAATATCTTTACAGAAAAAAAATTATAGTGTATCCCTATCAACTTCACTAGGGCTGAAGAAACCATTTTAAAGTCAAAGTAATGGCTTTTCCCTTGGATTAAGGAAGGAAGTTATTATTTCCATGTAGTATAAAAGTGAACAGTTTTATATGAAACTCTCAGTAAAAAATGAACTGTAGGATATTTGATTTCTATGATTTTAAATTCATCATATTCGAAACTAGTCTTCCCTTCTCCCACCTAACCCAAACCTCAGCTGGGCAAATGCTAATGAAACACAGCTTTCACTGTCTGCTCTGTACTGGTAAATCTACATTCAACTCATTCCACTACCACTCAGCTCATCAAGTCTGCACCTTCTGCCGACACATTCACTACCCCTCCATAGCCCGTACAACCCAAACAATTATTCCACTATCCTTGGAATTCAGAAAACTTGGCCCACTTGCCTGTCCTCCATTTCCTTGCCCCTTCCCTGACCCCCACCCCCAGGAAATCCCCTCCTTAACCTTGAATTCACACACAATAAAAACTAAAGAAAAAGAGGTCCTACATAAACTCTCCAGACATGGAATTTCAACACCTTCTCTTCATTTCGAAGTCCAGGGCACACATCAGACCCTAATTAGATATGTGTAACCTGCTAAACTATAGCAGGACCAAATATCGATTTGACTACATTCCTTCCCCCAAAAAATCACATTCTGTGAAATAAAACTACACAGAGCAAGTTCTTGTAATCAATAATATTTAGTTTCTCTGCCCCATTAAATAAATGTTCAAGAGTATATCTTCCCTCAGCAATTTCTTACAGTATTACTGTGGCACAACTCAGGACAGAGCAATACCATGAACTTATCAGAGTTTCCAAATACCTTCCATTCCTTCTCCTCTTCAGACCTATACAACCATGCTGTAGATGATAACTCACAGTGGAATCCAGGAATTGTCCTCACCTGCAAAGAGCTGTCTTGCTCAAGGTTACACTCCTGCCATTGACTGCCTGATGTGGAAATAGACAACTCTAACTCCTGAGTCCCCAGGTACAACCACATTGCAGTCAGTTTCTCCCTCTGCCTCAGAAGCCACTATATCTTTCATATGCAATTCGACATTCCAGAGTCTGTTTCCAGAGAAATTAATTCAATATATTTGTCTTCTTCACTGATCCGGAAGCTTTAGATGGTTTTTTTTTTAAAAAAAAGCAGCCTTGAATATCTTCAGCCTGCGTGAGGCACTATCCCTAAAACAGTGGGTCCTCAAATAGTATGTCTTGGGCATTCACATGAAGGAATTACTCAATTAAAATATATATTTGAAAGAACAAGTCTGATCGTGTAATGGTACTGAATGAGAGTGGGTTACTAAGGTGGCACCAGAAATTCCAAATAGGAGAGGCTTAAGCCTGTGTGTTGAGATGGGAAAGGATGGCAAATTTGATAACTGAAACTGCGTTGGCCGGGCATTTTGGAAAATACTGAGAAACGTCAAATGCTAGAAGGAGAAAAGGGATACTGATAGAGATTGACAGAGCTCTGCCAAAATCCTTCCAAGGACCATCTTGGTGCTGCCACTGACCTCAAAAGTTTTTTGAAGTATAAATTCCTATGCTCTGGTTCCAACATTGAATCATAACATCTTCAAGCCTAAGGGAATGAGTTTTGACAGCAGCTCTACTATGGGATTTGTTTTTTATGTAAATCAAAATGAAGATGCACTATTGATGAAGATCACAATATTTAGTTCGTGCCTAAGTAAAGTGCATTCTTTTTCACTTTCTCTTCAATGTTTGGCCATATTCTAGCATATTAGAACTTCAGTATGGAATAATTTCAGACTCTGGAAGGAACAGTATTTATTGATTTCTTCTACCTATTAGAAGTAAAGGTAAAAGTATTTGATAAGGGAAAGAACTTGAATTAAACTAGCATGAGTGTTTTTATTATTAGAAGGTTCTCTTCTTCATTTTCATCTACAATTCAAAATTGTTATAATTATTAGCAGTTAGCAAGATTTCACACTTGCTAGGAATAAATCCTATTATCTTATTATTAAATGCATATTCTACTACAAAGTAATATTCTTCCCCCACATGATCTTAGCATAAAAACATTTTGGAATTTGTATTTTCCTCTTGCCATTATATTATACAAATACTTTCCTTTTTCTTTTTTTCCCCCCTGTTACTTTCTTCAATTTCCCCTTCTTTCCAAATAGATTGCCACTTTACGATCACTTTGCTATTGTGATCACCGTAAAGAAATAGTTTAAAGGGCCGGGGATTTAGCTCAGTGGTTTCGCCGCCTGCTGCGCAAGCACAAGGACCCAAGTTCGATCCCCGGTACCAAAAAAAAAAAAAAGAAAGAAATAGTTTAAAAATTCTCGAGTGTACCCACCAAAGAATTACACATAAACCATGATATTTTGCTAGGGTGTGGGACAACTTACTAACACCAATAAGCAAAGATAGTTTGAATGGTTGGGTCCCATTACAACATATTGCCACCTGCTTTTTTTCCTTAAGCTAATTTTTTACTCTTGCCTCTGCATTTATCTATTACTGTTAGTAATGTCTTAGAAAGAAGGAAAGAAAAAAGGAAATAAGGTAGCCAATGATGACTGCTTGAAGATTAGGTTTCAACATGAAGAAAATTACAGTACAGGTGATACTTGGGAGTCCTTAGGAACTTCACAAAATTAGGAATCAAAGGTACTCAGGAAATACAGATTCTCAATGTGTTCCCCTTCTTCCTAAAGCTTAAATCTGACTAGGTTGTAAAATGTCTTTGGTGTGCTGGTGTAGTTTCATTCCATTGGTTCCTGCCTGCCAGACCTGGAGTCTTGGAACTCTAGCCTTATCTTCCTATGTCCCACAACACATATCCCATCCTCTGGGAAAAGTAGAATATTGGCTAATTCCCTAACCATGCTTTATTTGGTCCTGTTTACAATATGTTTGTTTTTGTTCTGCACTTTACTTAGAATGTTGTATCTTTTCCACACAAATGCTAGATTCAAAATCCAAAATAAAACCTGCCTGCTTTAGCAAACTTCTCCCATTCCCTCCATGTGCATTTGTTCTGACCCCATCCCGAGCCTGTACTGTACTTGACACTTCTCATATATGTATACATGGTAAACTATCTTGAATTGTAGTTATCTGTGATTTTATTATCCATACCCTGGCGAAACTCTTTTAGCGCCCAAATATGTGACATCACTCATCTCTGTAACCATTGCCTTCTGCACAGTGGAGGCATTTAATAACTATGGTGGAGGTGAAAGGACAGAAATGAAGGAATGAAGGTAAGAAGAAAGGGGGTAAGAGGGAGAGAGGGAGAAAGGAAGGTCAGCCATTTCCCCTCGTCCATTTATAGGCTGTAACCGCTTAATATCAATCCTCTTTCCTTTATTACTCAATTGTCCTTTATTAATTTCCTAAATCAGAACCTTTTGTCTCAACTTAAAATGGAGAATGTATTTTGGAGAACATAGATGTAAGACTGATCTGCTATCTGTAAATGCTTAGCATTTGTTTGGGTAACGATTTACCAGTGACCTACTACATGCTTTGCACAATGCTGGGCCCCGAAAACAAGACAGGCACTTGCCCCCTGGAGCTAAAGTAAACCGTTCACTCATTTGAGAAGTGCTCTCCCACTGACATGAGCAGCTTACTCTGTGACTCTGTTATTACGGGCCCTGTAGGAGAATCCTGACAAGGAAAAGCAGCAGTCCAAAACCCCTAGAGACTCCTTGAATGCATTTATTCTGCACACTGTGGAGCTGGGTGCCTCTTGAGTACCATTCAGTAGTTCTGTCATGGTGAGAACAATTAGGGGCTTTAACAGGGGTATTCAAAAACCAAACACTGAAAGCCAACAGATTCATTTGTTACATTCAAATTTTCTCTCTTGGCCACATGAAGCTTTGTTTACACAAAATACCCGATACCATTCGAAGCCTCTCCGTTTCCCATTTTTACTGCTGTGTTTATGTCCCCTGGCTGTGTCTGTTCTGAAATAAAGTTGGCAGAGAGGCCGTAAGCATCACAGTATTCATGGCCAGTGTTATTTCTCCATACAGGTATGTGAGCAGCTGCTTACCCAGGAAGTCTGGAGTGCACTGCAAGCTCCAAGCTGAATGAAAGTATGTCCTTCACAACCTTGTCATCTAAAATGTAGTCCACTGAAGCTGTTTTTCTGTGGCAGAAAAAAAAAGCTAATGGCATCTTGTTTTGCAAATATTTCTGTTTCAATACAAAGGGGTAAAGCCTGTTACACCAAACTTTCCCGTTTAGTATATTAGCAGTGATTCATATTTGACAAATTTGTGTGCACAATTTGACAAAATGTGTGCAGATATGTGTATACACATTAGTACAGTCACAAAAATGTGAGGTTACACACACACATATACACACACAAATACACATGTATACATACATCCACATGCCAACTGAATCTCCTTTACTTAGTAGCTTTGTGATTGTAGTTTTGCAAATCTGATAAAATATTGTCTTTATTTTTTCCAAAATTGGCTTACTGTTGTCTGTGTAAACAGAGTGATCCTGTTGATGAAGAATTCTATCTCTTCACAGTGGGACCAAATGAGACTAAAAGATGTTAGCGCAATCCCTTGGAAACAGGAAAGCAGCATGCAACATTAAGCAATGATAACCATCATAAATGCCAGGGATTTCTACAGTGGAATATTTAGGAAATTCAGAAGAGAGGAGGAGTTCAAAGAGCAATTCCTTGCATGGGGCAGGAGTAGAGGTAGGGGTGGTACAAAGCTAGGAGTAAAAGGATGGTGTGGAAAAAACATGGAGCTCCACCAGTGACCTATCTTACTAATTGTCCCTTGTATTATGTCTCCAGAGATGGAATAAGATCAAGAATGACACAACATGCATAAAGAAAAATATAAATCCACATGTTATGAATGAGGCAATCATATAAGAGATCACAAGTCAATAAAGTGAACTGGAGGCCAAGTGATGAGATGTGCTAACATTAGCCCCAGCAAGGACAATTATTTTTCTTATACTACACTGTGAAAAAAAAAGTCTATGGGATGCCAGGACATACTGTTATGCACTTAAAATACCCAACTGGACGCTGAGGATGTAGTTCGGTGGTAGAGTGCTTGCTTAGCATATATGCAGCCCTGAGTTCAATCCTCAGACCTTAACAAACAAATTATTAAGTAAGTAAATAACCCAGGTGAGGATTTGTATCATATCAGGAAACCAGATTCATGAATCTTAGGAGAGCCAACAGACTTAATTTCTTAGAAATTTCATTTGCGTGGTTCACGGTTTCCCTGTTGTCTAAAATGAGACAATGTGGTATCCTTTATTCCTATCCTATAAATAATTCCATTAGATTTTTATGAAGCTACCTCAATTATTCTGGTTATATTTATAATGACTCAGTTTTACGTTGGCTGCAATAAAAACAATATTCTTTATTAATAAGCTATTATTTTTATATGAAATGGCTACCTTTGAATCCTAAAATCTGGATGGGAGCTTACCTGTGTTGGAACTTTAAATGTCTGTTCCTAATAAATTTATACTCCAAATTTATCCACCCCCAAATCCCACTCATTTGATTCACAAACCATTACAATACAAACTTACTTTCTGTTTTCTATGTAAGATAAACCTGATTCATGTTCATGTGCGATGTTAAGTATTCTGACACCTTTTATTTAGTGTGGTTGTAGTAGTTACCCCCAAGGAGTCTAGAACCTATACACATACACACTAAACTTTGTAGATAGAATAAATAATGCTTTTCAAAGAATACATTTGCACCCTACTGTAATTATATACAATTTCATTTTAGAAGAATTCACATTTTAATAATTGTTGTTATTCAGTTTCATAATTAAATGTTACCATAAGTAGAAATATGATTAAGTGCCTTTGCAGCTTTTTAAATAACTTATTTTTATTTAAATTTAAATAGCAGAAAATGTTGATCACTATATTAAATCATGAAAACATTGATAGGGAAAGAATATATCAACTCACTTCAGTCAAGAAATGGGAAAGTAAACCACTATGAATAATTTTGAGTATTCAAACACTGATTTATTATAATTCACATGAAGTGTAAGATACATCATTATGTGATCACAATCCAGAGTCCATTTCATTTTTTCAGTGAAGCCAAACTCCACATACAATATCTTGACTTAATATTACAAAGTACAGTCTAATTTTATGCTTAATTTATGTTCTTAGGTCTGTAGGTCCTATGGGAGCAAAATAGCAAACTTGGTACCATTTCTTTATATAAATAGAGATGTATATGTATATATGTATATATATAGCTATATATATATATATATATATATACATATATACATGCTTTGCAGAGCTTTCATAAAAAAACTTTTAAATGAAAACAGGAAAAGTAAATTTTCAGAAATAAAGTATTGACTTGATTTGCTTTCTCCTTTTGCTTTATCCACAGTTCACTGCTTAGCAATTTCAGATTGTGTGATAGGAAAGCAACACCAGCCCACTTGGGCATCCTTTCTCTGTAGCTAAAATCCTTAGGATTCTGAGAATTTTGGCACCTAAATATTACTTCAACACAAGAGGACCAAAAAAGCATACCAATTAAGAATTTTTTATTGTAAGCCAATGTTCAGGGTAAGCAGCAAGGATATGTCCACTGAGCCATGTTGTTGGCCTGTAATGGAATGCCATGTGCAGTGTAAGATCCTCCAGGGTGGCATTCTCTGGGTGAAAATTAAAAGCATATTTGTAAGGTGATTAGCTGAATTTGTCAAATAAACAAGCCTGTCTACATTCCCATTATATTCTTTTCTAAATCTGCTAGAACAAATCTAAAGTGTTTCTATAAGACATAAAGAATATACATTTATAAATATTGGAAATCAAGAAATGTTTGCCATTCATAGGCATCAACAGAGCCTGATAAATATGCATGATCAAATTCATGTAAAACAAGGAAATATTGAGGATCTTTAACATAAAAAGCAAAACACTGGGAAGTTAGGAAGAGGTGATTGCTTTATAACATAAAAGTTCTTTATTTTAAGTCCATGTACATTTATTTGTTTTTTACAGGGCTAATTTTTAATTTCCAACTCTCCTTTATTCAAAATATAAAAATCTTACATTCAGCTTATCTATGCAGACACTTAAAAACATATACGGAATGTCATATCACTATCCTTTTCTCATCTATGTAAATATGTTTATGTTATGATACTTGAACCTTAAAGAAATGCAGCTTTAGTAGTAACACATGGGGGATTGCCTCCCCCTAAAGAACATTAGTAATTATTGCAACTAGAAAATTCTAAATAGAACTGGTATCTTTATGTTTTCACTTCCTCTATTACACTCTACTTAGCATTCAGGCCCATTATATATTTGCTAATGAAATGACAGCTGGGAGTAGCTTTGTGGTCTACTGACTCAATTCAAGTGGTAGCATCATGTTTATTTGTGTACATTTGTGTATTCTTGGTACCAAAAACAGAGTCTCCTCAGTACTCGGGGCCATTTAAAAAGGCAATCTTCTTAAAACCCTCTCACATACAAAAGTCTTAGTTACTGCTCTTTAAATGTTATTCAAAAGCAACTATTTTTTAATTACTTGAGACAACTATATTCCCATGAGTACTCCTGCGAGAAAAAACTGAGAAGTGAAAGTCAGCACGGCAATACCTACCAGCTAACTGTAGTTGTTACTAGATGTCTATAAAGATTTACAGTTAGTGCATGTGAAAAGCTCTGCTAAATTCATAAGACTTGAGGGAATCCTTAATAATAATAATTTCATATACTTCTAAGGTACAGCATGGTGGTAAGAACTTAGACAACATCATTCCCTTTCTTTAAAGGAATGTGTAAGTCTTTTTTTTTTTTTTTAATGATTCTCTGGAACATAGACCTCAAGTGCAGTGTCAGAGGTCACAAGAGTAGCAACTGACAGAGCCTAAGTACAACTCAGGCCCTCTGACTCAGCCCAGAATTCTACAATGCCTTGATATCTCAGAAAGCTGGACTCCTTCAGCTTTGAGATTCCTGATATGACTAATCTAAATAGAATTGGAATTTAATAATAAAAATGCTGACACGACCTTATCTATAGCTGCCCAAATGGTGCCATTATAATTATGCTTTATAACTTTAGCATCACCAGAAAACTTGCTTCTTTGAAACCTTCCTCATCAATGCTTCTTTGGTTGCCACAAATTCTAAAACAGTCTGCTTTATAAAAACACGAGATTTATCAAACACCAAAGATCGTATCTGTTGTAAGACAAAGTATATTGTGAATACTTCAGTTTTTAACAGACTAAAAGATTTTTAAATATAATTCTTCAATTAATCTTTAAAGTTCAGTTGTTTCTAAAAATGTTTTCTCTATTACTAATTTAAAACAACATAGATTTGTTCATATACATTACAAAGATAATAAAAATTCCATTTAAAATTTTTCCGGTTGTAGGTATACTGTGATTACTTATCTGCTGAATCTCCTGACTTTGCTGAAGCAACTGGTCAGGAAACAAAATTAGTAGCTTCCATATTAATAATGCTATTACTTTCTTTTCCTCAAATATTTTCTAATCTAACTGCATTACTTGGGCCGACAAAATAGCAATAAAATAGAAGACTATTATATCTCATGTTATTTACTGTCTTCATGTTGAATGTTTACCTATTAAGCAAAGCTTTTTATTATTCATTTGTAGGATACTTAAGAAAAATGCCATAACCTGTCTTGCTTGGTTACATAATCCCCTTCCTAAAGAAAGTAACAGGTTATAAGAAGCCATAAAAAAGATAAAATGATTGAAACTATCTTAATGTGAGTACATGCAGCCTTCAATTAAAAGGATATATATATATAATATATATATATTATATATATAACATATATATAAATCATGGTCAGTTTCTTTTTGCACAGACTGCTTTTCTTTTCTTTCCTGGTACGGTTTCTATCCCCTAGTGAGCTAGTGAGCTCTAAAAACCTTCAGAGTATGTCTTGTTTGGTAACATATGTGTGGCTTAAGTCAGAAAACAATAGAGGAAGTCATTTATAAAATATTCAAATAAAAAACACAGGAAAAATCATTGCAGACTGTATTTCTGCATATAGTTGAAGACTAACAGCCTGGAAGAAGTCATAGTGTTACCCTGACCCCTGAAGGAAGGAATCAGGAGTTAACTTTACATTCAATTTCCTACACAATATGAACACCAAACCTCCAAATCCACTGGCACAGTATATCAATGTTTGGGCATGTCCTACAGAAATACGAAAGTCACCTCAAATATCAGATCTCAAAATTTCATTCCACAATTCCACCATTCTGATTTGAGATGAACAAATCTTTTCAAAGTTACTTAGTGGGCATCTAGATCCTGCACCCAACTCCGTAGGATTGTAAAGAAATGGACTATGAGAAATAAGGGAAAAAACAGGAAGAATCATCTCATCTCCCTGACAGAAAAATCATTTATCCTTCTTTGTAAAACAAATGGAATGGGAAAGAGGAAATAGCACAACTAGATGATAAGATTCAATTGAACAGGGTTAAAATGTCAGCAGTTTCATTTTTTTGGTGAATATATGATCTATTGAGGGATAAACAGACCCTACAAGAATACAAGACCAAAAGAAACTGATGTGCATTTTGTTTTTTAAAAAACACAGAACAAATAAAACATGAAGAAACAAATGACATTTCCTTCTGCAGTATTCCCTCCTCTGTACAATGAGCACAGTACATTTGTCTCATCTCATGGCAAAAGTCTCTGGGACTGCAATATGCCTTGTAAGGTATTCAGTAAATAAAATTTGAAAATATACTACTCTTTATTTCTGGTATTTATATTAATAATGAATTTGATGCCATTTTTTTAATTGAACAAGATATTGTTACCTTTAAAGGTTTTTACTTTTCTTTTCCCAGAGGGTTAAAATGACCCAGAAAGAGATTGTCATGGCAAAGATAAAGGTACAAAGCACTCATTTCTGACATACAGGGCAAACAATCATCATTTTTTTATGAGGGAACCACCAGACTGAAATCTGCAACAAGCTTTACCAGAAAAAAAAAACGCAAGAGAGGACACTAAATAGTCATTCCCTTCACAGGCTTCATTTCAATGGATTTAAGTTTCCACTTAGTTGGGGTCACATATTTCAATCCTAAGAAAAAGAACTATGACCTTGGCTGGAATCATCAGCCCCAATTACTCAATGGGGCATTTGTGAAACACTGCGGACACATTTTGACTCTCCACGGGTGTGGCTAAAATTGCTTCTGTCCAGCCCTAAAGCTTACATGATCTGCTATCCCTCAGAAACTCACTATGAGAAAACTCATGCTAAATTCGCTGAAGAGATCAAGGTTTACAGGACCCTTGGAGCTAATCTCTGTCTGCTGTCCTCCTGTGTAAGGTGTTACAAACCTTCAAAAGTTAACAGAGTGATAGAGCCTCTCTCTATACAATCATTTCATCTCACTATCGTTGACTGAAGCTCACTGATGTAATGAAGTTACATAATCACCGATTATGCACGACTTCCATCCATCTTCCTACATTTTCACATATCTGCTCCCCTCCCCTTGGGATCAATCTACCAGGTGAGATTTATAACATATGTAAATGTCCATTCTCTCATCAGAGGTACTGAATATGGGACTTTAGCATTGCAGTACAGTGCACTGAACCACGTCATCAAAAGCAATTTTTTAATCCCATTTCCAGGGTAGAATATGCTTAAGCATCCTTAGTGTTCTAGTCTCTAACTTTTTAACCAAAAGGGTAAAATCACAGATAGGGCACATCTTCAATTTAAGGTTAAAGGAAGTGTGTAATTGCCTGCATTTCCCAAGCTGGCTGCATTGCAATAAAAGGATCCTCTCTGCTTCCAGACCTTCGACTTCTTTGCACGTGGGTCGCAGCTTCAGCTATTCAGGGTATTGGGTAAATAATTATATTATCGGGCAATTAAACTTGAAAAAGAAAGGACTATGGTCTCATTTAAGGCAATATCGCCCTACTTGTCTCTATTTCGTCATCCTTTTCAGCTTTTTCATTTCTTTTATTTTCTTTTTTTTTCACTCCAAGTGATAATCCAACAGATAGAAAAGTAGTCCAGGGCACTTAATAATCTCCAATATCCACAAGCAGTGAACAATTAACAATGATTATCACCTTAAAGTTTAGGAACTTGACAAGTGGGATGTCCCTGGTCCCATTGCGGCTGTGAAATGCAGCAGAATGCTGCACTGAGTTGAAAACATATTTCTTTTAATGAATAAAGAGTAGCTCGTTTCATTTGAACTGGGGCTTTTCACTAAGTGTTTTTTTTACTGCTGCTACCCCTCCAAAATGCAAGATCCCCAAATATTGCATCTAAACAAAGAATGTTTACCCAGAATTAATTCAAGACACTCTGCCATATCAAAACAATTTGGGGTAGAGAGTGATGCTTTGATTTATTTTCAATTAAACTCAGAATTCAGCCACACATACATACACACGCACACACACACACACACACACACACACACACCCAACTGCAGTTATTCCATTCAGTGCCAATAACGGCCACATCACAGCCATCAATGCGATGCAGCAACCAACCGTCCAAGTCACCCATTCCCATTCCAAACGCCCAAGTTTGCTCATGCCACTGAGCGGTTTGCATATATAAAATGACCTTACCCACAACTGTCTTCCAAATTATTCTCCGCTGGATATTAGTCGGTAAGGTAATTGCTGGTCATCACAATGCGTATTCAGAAAAATCCACGTTTTACTCCTGGGCTCTTTTTCTTGTTTTTGTTAGCAATTAATATTGTGAACAAGAACCCATTCACAAATGCCAAGTTCAACATAAAAGCAGATAATTCCATACAGATCTTCCCCTACAAGACTGTCTCCAGTTAGTTCTCAAAGTGCCCGATTGTTTGGAAAAGATACAATCCAGGTGCAGAGCAGGGGAAAAAGACTGGGAGAAAAAAAAAGAAGAGGCAGATAGAAAAGGAGTGACTGAGAGAGGAGAACACAGGAACAGGACAGGGTAAATAATTCTTTTAAGAAAAAAAAAGGAAGGAAAAAGGCTGATAAGTGAGGAAGTCTGTGAGCTCTATGACAAGAATCGGAGTCTCACTTGCAAATCTTCTGGATACATGTAGGCTTTCAATTCCGCCTGGTCCCCAAGTAAAATTTCCAGATCCGGAATGCAGCCATAAGAAAGAATCAATCCTATGTATATTTCACAAGTATCCCGCAATAACAGATCCGTCGGGTTTTCCTTGTACAGTACTGCTATGTGAAAGCACACAACCCCTGCTGTTTGGGAAGGTGTCTCCTGGGTCCTAGCTCTCTTCAACAGCCCCCAAAAATGATTTTTTCAAAGGGGGTGGGGGGGGGGGAGGCAGCTTTTCGTTTGCCTTGAATGATACTAATCCTGAGCGAAAAAGACAAGCAAAACCACGAATAGCAAGAGATCTTGATTTATAGCCACAATCCACTCAAAATATCCCGGGGAAGAGGGAGCAAAAGCAAAAAAGAGAAACTGCAATGCATAAATGATTCCAGTGTTTCTACAAGATCGGTTCGTTTGATTGAATGCATTCTCTGGTTTGCTGCAAGTCATGAAGAGGATAGTATTACTGCCACCCAATGGATATTTCAGTACTAGCCAATCCACAGCCAGCCACCGCTTTGCGAGTTTTAGTTTTCAGAAGACGGAAGAGAACAGAGGGTAGCCTGGGAATCTTTTGGACAGTACCCCGGGAGGCCTCTAGTAACGGGAATCTGTCTTTCCAGACAAAAGTGGACCGACAAATTTGGATACTTACCTAATCTTGCGTTAGCCGCCCTAGAATCATGGTTCCATTTCTCTAGGAAGCAGAAAGGTACAGAAAGCGATGCCTAGACTGACAGTCATAATAACCTTTTCATTTCTTCTCTTTGAAGCGGATTTATTATTGTGCGCGATTTCTCTCTCTCTCTCTCTCTCTCTTTTTCTCTCCCTCTCTCTCTCCTTCCCTCCCTCCCTCCCTCTCTCTCTCTATCTCTCTGCTCTCTGTCTCTCTCTCATTCTCAATATCACTTTAAGACGGATTTCAAAAGGGAGGGGCTTGAGAGGGCTGCTCCCCAGCTCAGGTGGCAAAGTGTTGCTCGCTTCTCACGGACAGTTTGGCCAAGCGCTTCCGTTTCCATTGGTATGTAAACTATGAGTCCTTCAGGCGGTAACCCTCCCTGCAGCCGCTCTTTCCGTTTGGGGAGGAGCAAAATCCTCCCTAAGAAAGTGAAGCTTGGGAGAACAGTGCTTGTGGAAAGCTCCCTGGGAGCGGGACACGGGAATGGGGAGTGGGGGCAGAGCCGAAGCGATTGAGTGGGACCTTCCTCCCAGCCACCACGTAATAGGGTTCCCTACGGAAGACTTCGCTGCGGGTTTCTGAAATGGATTTGTGATGAAAAGAAAGGCAGAAAGGCGGCGGGGGGGGGGGGGGGGGGGTTGCGCAAAGTGGGTAATGGTAAATAGGATATTTGCTCAGCTTAAGGTCCTTGTTCATTTACCCTGGATGGTATAATACGTATTGTGACTGCGCTTCTCAAACTTTAATGTATGCAAATCACCTGGGTGTCTTGTTAAAATGCAGATTCTATCAGTCCTTCCCGAGGCCTGAGAGACTAGCCTCTAATAAGCTGCTCCAAGGACCATAATAATGCTGTTGGACTATGGGCCACATTTGGAGTAGCAAGCCCCTAGGGGACTGTTAATATTTACACTGCAGCCACACTGTTAGCTTCTGACAGTGGAGAGAGAGGCAAGGCAGTCACCACCCCTCTCTCTTTCCCACCCTTTTACCTTTCCCACACATAGCCTGTAGAACCCATTCTTGGAAACCTTGACCCATGGTACAATGTATTCCACAAGCTTTTATAAGGGAAGGTTTCACAGGATAAACCAAAAATAGAACAATAAACAGGCAAAACAGCCTTCGCCCTTGAGAACAATCTTCATTTAATTTAGGAAGTAAAACACAAGTTGAAGGTAAAGGAAACACTAGCCAAAAAAAAGTAAAATGTAAGCTAAGCTAATGCAAGCTAAACTAAGTCAGGGCACAGGTGCAGAGAAATGTGGGTTGGGAGACTGGAAAGATATAAATCTGTAATTTGAACGAGTGAGCATTCACTTGAAGTTTCCACTCCTAGGGGAGGGAAGATGTGGTAAAAGTGTGTAGGCAAGTCTTGGGGGGGGGGTGTTCTGAAGGGAACTCACCCGGGTTAACCCCCTGTGTGCCATTCCTTTGAATCTCCCTGCTCTTTCTCCACATGCTATATATTTCAAAGTAATCTGAGGACCAGAGGTAAACAGGAAGTATATCCCCACTCCTTTTCATGGTGAATGATCCATATTTTCTACATCTTCCAGCACACTCCTTTTGCTGACTCACTTAAGTGAAGAACTATGCCTCAAGCAATCTGGAGGGGTTACAGCTAATAAATTTAGTTGCTCTGAGAAAAGTTTAGAACCAAAATTCCTGGACCATAGGCTCAAACCCTAGCTGTGAGTCTAAATTCAACTCTCAGGTAGCCATAATTACCCATGGGAATCACTAATTCCTCTTCATCTTGGTTTCTTTGTCTATAGAATGACAGTTGAAATGACCTAGTTGCCAAGGTGTGGTCCAGCTCAGTAGGGGACAAAATTCAAGTCCTCTATTTGCAGTGATTCTGCAAATTAGTTTGTTACTCTACACAGAGCACAAGTTGAAATTATTCCCTTGACATGTGCTACAGAGAGCATCCAGGAGCATTGAGAAGTACCTGAAACATACAGGTGAACATTTGACCACTTCATTCTTATTGCAAAAGATGCTTTAAAACGCTTTCTCTTCAGATCTAGGAAGGGAAGTGTTTGTTTGAATCCGAGGTGAAGCATTGTCTATTCCTGGATCCTACAGAGCCAACTGTGGGCCTCACTGTTTGTTGCCATGGGATCCTCTTTGTGCGAACTGTCTTGAACTGTGTGGGAATATTTTCCTCTTGCCTCCCTTCAGTTTTCTCTCTAACTCTTCTGAAGATATGTCTCAGAACAAAATGTAGCTGCATTATTGCCAATTAAGACTAACAGCAGCTGCAAGGTGCATCTAATTAAGAATTTTAATTACCTCACTGAATTCTCATTTGCAGATGTTTAGAGGATTAAACAATGTATTGTTATTTTATTTTAAAATCTGAATAAAGCTGACCTCCCTTCAAAAAGAGGTGGGGGAGCGGGACTCAATGAAGGGTGTAAAAGCAAAGGGTTTGTTATGGGAAGTATACACCTTGACACATTGAGAATATATGACATTTTATTCAGGAAAAGGCAATGTACATATCAATATGTATGCTTTTTTTAATAAAGGAAAGGCCAAGTAAATCTCAAAACACTGAAAAAAATTAATAATTTACTACTCAAGTAGACTTCTTGCATATTACATAGTTCTTTTCAGATGTTCTGTTTCTTTCTTTGCCAGTAACAGGATAGTTAACAGTAAGTTTGGTGCTGCAGTATGGGGATTGTAGGCTATAATGCACAGCATTATGGGGTTTGTAGTAAAAACAGGCTGCAGATCAATCCATACTTGTAGCTTTTCTCAATTGAAGAAACTGCTGTTTTATTTTATGATAATAAGAAAAGTGTCAAGATATTTAGATCAGATTAATGAAACAAAGTTGATGTATTGGGAACATGAAAATAGATCTTAGAATAATATTCTGACTGAGGAGGAGAAAACAATAACATCTACTTTATAAGCCACAAAGTAACATGAGTGAGCTACTTCCTAATTTTTCTACATTATAGATGAGATTTTTAAAATCACATTGTTTTAGCTGTGAAAAGTGAGGAAATATTATATAAAAATTGGTGTTTGTGACAGAGAGTTGTGAACACAGAAAATGAACTCAAATTATTTTTGATTCTATGTCTAACTATTGGTAACCTAAGTTTAAATTTCCACACTTTCCTCATCTTTCCTCAGTGAAGTGAGGGAAAGTTTGATTTAACCTACCATTTGAGGAGTTTTGTTATACAAAATTACGCTGAATATTCAGAGTAGCTCCTCTTTTTAAGGAACTCCTTAATTTGAGAATATACTCATTGCTAGAAAATATATCTGGAGTGGGATATTTCATTCAATTTAAAAGTAATTAATTATGGAAATGCATAAATTAAGATAAATTCACATCATTTTTGTATGCAGATGATTCTAGGAAAATACATAATTTACAGAATTTTTGATTTAACTCTGTTGACAATTTATTTCAAAGTTCATTAAACTGTACGATATGAATTCAGTCTATCTCCCCAGTAACAATCTGTAAGAAATCAGCCCCCCTTTTGTTATGAAGACTAAAAAACATCACTTCAGTCTCTCCCATCTGTGAATGTCCCCATTGTTTGGATAAGTTGCTTAGAAGGTATTTTATACCTGAGGTTGCTTCCTTTTCTTTTTCTCTCCTTAAAGGGACCTCCATTCACAAAAGGGCTGTGCAAAAGCAAACTCATTACAGACATGAATAAATACAAAATCAAATACCCTTCATTTTCGGGCCTTTTACCAGCAACATTCATTTGAGCCCACCACCATATAAACTCAAATGAAGTACAGACAAAGACTTGAGCATTTCAGCAAAATTCCACCCTAAAGTTCAGGAATAATAAAGAATGCTTTGAAAAAGCAAACAGCAATAGGAAAGAAAAATGCCATGCCTGCTTTTCTTTCAGATTTCTAAGTTTTGAATCATGAAAATATACAAATATATATCTTCTTGAATGCAGTTTACATTATTGTTCATACTGTGAATATTTCTTTTATGGTCATAAAAATAAAAACAATGCCCCAAATGAAACACTATGTACATAAGCGATGCAAATGCATCCCCAGTGGAAAGCCGGCTGGCTGCTGGTGGGAGGGTATATTTATACAGTGCCTTTCATTTGGAAGGTTCCCAAAATGATTTGCAAACTGTATATAGAGGAATTGCTCACCATGGAAATTCACCCACTTCCAGGAGAGAATGCAGAAGTCATTCCATGCTGACAACCAGTTTAAATAAAACCACAGAACAGCATTTCAGGTAGGTAAAATAGTAAAATCATAATTGATTTGGGAAATATGCACTGACAACCCACTATGTGCCCAAGCATGGCTGGAAAAACTAGGAGCATCATTGTGGATATACCTTGTCAGTTTCCCTGTTCTCCTAAACCTTACATTTTATTGAAATCTGACCAGAACTTCTGAGTTAAAAGCCCTATTTCCTGCTAAATTTCTGATCTCTGCATACAATTCTACTGAAATAGAACACTTGCCACTTTTCGTGTTTATTTATATCAGGCTTCACGATATCCAGGACACATGACCTATGGCAATACTTTCCTCTTTAGATTGAATACACAAAAAAATAGCTTTAGATATCAAGGTTGAAGCAGGTAAAATGACAGTAACATTTACTGCACGAAATGATTTTGGAAGTGGTAGGGCAGAATTCATACTCTTCCAGGTTCTGGAAAAAAATGAACTGATACCAACGTAAGTATATGGAAGATTGGTTCTTCTGAAATGATCCAAGGCATGTCATGGTAATTAAGACATAAATACTTTGGTTAAAGAAGAGAACAATGTGAGCTAATGTTTCAGATATAAAATGTGGAATCAAGTCAGTGTCTCCTAAATTAACTAGATGATTAATAGTTTTCAAGTGAAAATAGAAGTGAGATCCACTCAAATTCAGACTGTGTGCTCAGAACCATTTCCCCTTCTCTGAGCTTCACTTCCAAGTGCCAACACCTGGGTCCTCTTTAACACTTGCTCGCAGGGTACCTGCTCTGTGTGTTCTGCCTCTGATGAGCAGGGAAAGCCTGGAGTTTAACACCCGCCTCCATGCCAGCATGGTGGCACACACCTATAATCCCAGTCCTTGGGAGTCTGAGGCAGGAAGACTACCATGAGTTCGAGACCAGCCTGAACTACATAGCAAGAACTTGCCTCAAAAAAAAAAAAAAAACCCACAAAAAATAAAAATATACAAATTTTTAAAAAGACCCTCTTTCAATTTAACCAATGACTAACTGATATAGGAATATGTAATCCTGGCCCTTTTTACTGTAGTACTGTAGTTCAAAAAACCTCTGTGGTGTAATTTATACTCAGCTTTCTCGGTGGATCAAGCTGAGTTCGGACTTCAACTTGTAGTCACAACCTTGCTTGTTATTTTGGAAACCTAAAATGGAAGATAATAAGAAAGAATCATAGAACGTCATTATATTGTATACCTAAAATGTACCAATGATTAGAATGAATAATCGATAATGCAAAATAGGAAGAAAAGGTCCAAAGGGGTAGGGGTAGTGGGAGGGGCAGTGGAAAGGAAAGAAGGGAAAGGAAAAAATGATGAGAAATGGAAAAAATGGAAATAAAGTCTTTGTAAATAGGGAAGGGTGGAGGGTGTGAAGGGAGGGCTAGGAATGGGGAAAAAATAAGAACCAAGATGCATTATATAAAGGTACAATTCCCAATGAGAAATGTAATTGTGTTGTATACCTATAATGTAACAACAAAAGAATTTAATACAAAAAAAAAAAAAGGAAAGAATCATAGAGATTGCAAATCTGGCTTTTGGATATTCAACCTGTGCAACTAGAGACAGTAATATTTGTTTATTTATTCACTTATCTATCATTTATCACTTACTATGTTCCAGATAGTGCTGAGTGCCAGGGCAGTATAGATTGGTAAGACCCAGTACTTGTCCTTAAGTAGTGCTAGAGAAACACATAAAAAGCATGTGTGATAGATAATGTGTTAAAGACTGTAAGAAACACTTGAATTCTGCCTAAAAGAATCAGGGACGACTGGAGAGAGAAGGTTTTATTTCAGGGACCTGGACAGATAGCAATTTTTTCTTGTACCTAAAAGAGAATGGCATTAGTTCTGGTAGTAGAACTCAAAAGTGTTTAAAATCATACAATCAATTTTTGAAAGAGGATCTAGGCTCAACATTGAATAATTTATTTTAGGCAGAGGAAATTGAGTCCCACTTGACCAAATGACAGTTATTTAAGCTTCCACAACTAGGAAGTGGTAGGAATTCTCTTCTGGCATGATTCAGCCATGTTGCCTGTCTGCCTTTTGTTTAAAAAAGTAAGTGGAGAACATAATAGAGATACTTGCTATAATATGAGCTGGTTTGAATCCTGGCCTATCGGTGCATGGCCTCAAGAAAATGCCTCATCTTTTCTGATATTCAATGCCTTTCTTAAAAAATGAAGTTAAAATGATAACTTTCCTTTGGGGATGTTGTAACATATGTACTCAGCAGAGTGCCTAGGAAAGGGGAAGTGTTTGAGAGAGGCATGCTGTGCTTCCTTTTAAATCTGTTTGCACGTCTTTCCTTGTCAATGTTATTTACAGCAGTATAAATGGAGTCAAGGATGTTAATCTTTATTCACGTTTTGTTTTTATTTTTATTAATCTAAGCTACAGAGTTGAAAACAACCAGACATTGAAGTAAGGTAATTTGTTTTTTTTTTAAATAAGCTAGTATTTTTGGTTAAGAGAAACCTGTCTAACTACAACTCATGAGTTTACTGATAAATCATCTCAGGACCAGTGTAATTTTGTGCAGTACAAGCCAGGTAGGTAAGTCTGCTTTGTCTATCCAATCAGATATAATAATAACAAACATTAAAGTATATTTTAAAGAAGCCTGTTTTAAACATATCACAAAAAGAGGATAACCACGTGTCAAAGAAACTTGTGAAAAGATAAATGACTTCACTATACATAACAGTGATGTCAGTTAAAACCACAATGTAACATTATGACACATTTACTAGAATGTTTAAAATGAAATCATGGACAATCGAAAATATAGGTGAAGTGTTGAGATACCTGGAATTCGCATGCATTCATAATGGAAATAAATTGCTTCAGCAAACTTGGGAGACTTTTCACCACTGCGTCTTAAATGTAGTTATATGAATAATCTGTGATCCCAGCAGTCACATTCCTAGCTATACACTCAACACAAATTGAGTTAACCAAAACTATGTGTTAGAAGGTTCAGAGAAGCTTATTTAAAGGCATCCCAATTATCCAGGCATGATGATACACATCTCTAATCCCAGAACTCTGGAAGGCTGAGGCAGGGAGATTGCAAGCTCATGACCAGCCAGCAAATTTAGTAACTTAGTGAGGCACTGTCTCAACATAAAATATTAAAAAGGGATGCGGATCTAGCTCAGTGCAAAGACCCTAGGTTCAATCCCTAGTACTACAAAAAAGTTTTTAAAAATTCAATTTGGAAACTACCTAAAAGGTCATCAGCAGAACAGTGGATAAATACATTGTGATATCTCCATACTGTGGGCTACCCTAAGAAAATGAGAACACTCCATCTACAGCTATTAATCACAAATACAATGTTGAGCAAAATAAGGTAGACACACAGAACATATACTGCAAGATTGCATTTAGTGAGGAGGCAAAATTAATCAAACTACACCATAAGGCATAAGGATAGTTGTTAATCTGTGGTTGGAAAGAGGGGCTATAAGGAATAAAAAAAAAAAGGAACTTCCAGATGCTGCAGTGCTCTGATTTTTTTTTGTTTGAAACTGTGTCCAATTATTTCAGATAAAGACATTAGCCAGCAATTATTCAGTAATTATTATGTGCCAGGTATTTTTGAAGGCATCTGAAACCAAGGCTTACTCAATGTTTCATAGCGACAAAGTTGAAAATTGTGCCTGCTCTTAATCTCTACCCTTATCTTCTGCTTTTAACATTTGATTATTTTTTCTCAGTTACGTTTACCTAAAATACCTACTTTATATTTGGCTTATGTGTTGCCTTATTGGGTTGCTATTCCTAATCTGTCAAGCTGCACATTAAAGAGTTATTAGAAATTCAGCATTATTTCTACTGCACTGTTTTCTCTAGCAGAGTCTGTAACTCTTGGTTATATTTATCTCCTTGCTCTGTTTATCTTTTTCCTATAGGAGCAAAGTGAATTATTATGCTTCTGTTAAATCAAGAGAAACATGTTGAAATTATAGCTTTCAGGGCAAAAATGTTAATATTTCAACTTTCTAAACACCTAAGAATAGTGTGATGAAGGGTGTGTTATCATATATAAATATGACTATGACTTTCTGAACTAATTTTTACACCAAGAAAAACAACTACTTAGTAAATCACACAGGAGGCCAGAAAGAGATTCCTATGGTCAATGTGCGTGTGTTTATCAGATATTAGAAAAATATTATTCCCGAATGAGATTATAGGATAGCAAATACTAGGTACTAGAGGGAGATTATTCTTAGCAGAATACAGGTAATAACTTAAATATTGGATATTGTTATCGTAAACATCTCTTATGACAGAGACAATGCTACCTGTTCATCGTACTTTTAAATTTGCTAAAAAATGCGATTTTCCAGTCCTTTTGCAACTAGATAGGGCCGCAGTTGAAGTGTTCCATCTTCCAGGCCTGATCCTGTAAAACTGCCAGAGGGTTTTCCCCTCTGTCTTTTTTCACTTGCTTGTTTCCTTCATATGGGTAGCTTAAAGGAAAGGGCTACAGAATGGTAGAGTCATGTGATTGAAGGACCCTAATTCATAAGTCTTTGCTCAGAGGAGTAGTAGCCAGTAGCACTAGCCTTACACTTTGTATAAGAAATAAACTTTCATTATGTTAAGTCACAGAGACTTGATGTTCATTTTCTAGTACAGCAGAGATTAGATTATCTGGATTTATAACTTCCAGCTATAACCTCTCAAGGTCATGGAAAATTATTTTTTCTATTCCATTCCTTTTTGTATTTCAGGTGTGCAAAATTATCTCTATCAGTATTCTTAGTTAACAGTGGTTTTATTTAAGAATTTATGTATTATTTTATGGGGCTATCAATGCTTGAGAAAACACCACCCAAAATGAAAGCATGCATCTTGATAATTATCCATATAAAACATATGGTATGGTACTCTTTCAATCCATCTCCACCTAAAGGAACCCTCATCCTGAATTCCATATGCCTTTTTCTTTGATTTCTTTTTTATATAATTTTATTGTGCCTAAAAATATAAATTTTAATTCAATTGTGTCACTTGTTTTAACTTAATATCAGTCGCTGCTGTGGGTGAAATGTGCTAAAATGGGTAAAAAGTATACTTTTTACTCTCCCACTGAACACATTAAAGCATGAACGGAATGCATGAAGCAACTATTTGAAAACCATTTATGGGAAATAGTAGAAGACAAATAAGGAATGTGCATGAGACTTTGAAGTTCCACTGATTTTGCACTGCACTTATTTTTGTTTCCCACTTTGATATCTCTCAACCTGAAATCAGTACAAGCAGAAACTTGGAAATGAGCACTGTGGCTTGGCCAGAGAGCCTGAGGAGAAACACTCTGCCACCGGCCCAGGAACAAGGACAGGAACTCCTAATGTTTAGGAGACTTCCTTCAAATTTTCTAATTCTCCATTCTCTTTCCCCCAATCTCGAGGTAATCTCATGGTAGTGGTGGAGGCAGGAACATGCAAAAGTGAAAACTAGGCGGGAAGAGTCTCCCTCTCTGGTCTAGGGAGCCTCAGCTCCAAAATTCTGTCACTTGTTTTGTTTCATTCTCTTTGTTTCACTTGAGCCAAGACATGAATCTAATCATAGTTGTCTACAATACAGCATAACAGTCAGTGTAGGGTAATTAGAACTCCAAGTTTCTGGCCAGAGAACCAAAAAAGGACAGAGGCAGAGAACAATAGAAAAATATCAGGGAAGGGGCTGGAAATGTAGCTCAATGATAGAGCACTTGCCTAGCATGCTCTAGGGCCTGGCTTCGATCCCCAGTACTAGAAATAATAAAAAGAAAAGAAAGAAAACTACCAGGGATGAAGAACTCGGAAAATTGACCCCACATATTTGTTTTTGAATTTCAAGGATCATGCTAAGGTTACACATGTGAAAGCTTGATTCTAATTAATATTATATTTATCTGTAGTTATATCCCCATATCAATCAGAGTTTATTTTGTTGACCTAATTATATTTTTCTCTTCTCTCACTTCTGCTATTCTTATAATATCAATTACCTTCTACTTACTTGGGATTTATTATATCAATCACATTTTAACACTTTAAGATGGATACTTAAGTCATTAAAGACTTTCTTCTTTAATATTAGTTTTTGTGGCTATCAATCTCCCCCAGATCATTTTTCCCATATTTCATCATTTATGATATCTACTATTTTCTCTATCATTTTTGTCTGCGAGTTTAAAATTTCACTATTAGTTTTTTCTTTAAGAGTTATTTGATGATGCATATGTATTGATGTGTTTGTTTTAAATTTCTATTTTTACTTTTAAGAATTATTTTCTAGGGCCAGGGATTTAGCGCAGTGCTACTGTGCCTACCTCACAAGCGCGAGTCATGAGTTGGATCTCCGGTACAAAAAAAAAAAAAAAAAAAAGAATTGTTTTCCAACCTAACTTTCTTATGGTTGGACATGAGATCCGAAATTTTTTGAGAATTTTATTGCCATATATATGAAATTTTAATAAATATTCCATGTGCACATGAGGCAATTGTATATTCCTTAGTGTATGCAGACATAATTATATGGGGGACTCTCCCTGTCCCCACTTTCAATTAAAAGTCAACTTGTTAATTGTATTACTTGTTAATTGTGGTACTTGTTGAACATGTTTGTTTTTCTTCTATATCTTTGCCAAATTGTATATTGTGTAACCTGTGAATAATCAAGAGAGATGTGTTAAAATTCACCACCTTGATAGCAGATTCATTATTATAATGTTATAGATTTTTAATGCATATACTTTTGAGGCTATAATTACTCAGTAAATTGAAATTTGTTAAGTCATGACTCTTTCTGGGCCCAATTTTTTGTGTTAAAGTCTATTTTTTAGTACAAGATAGCTATTAGCATTATTTTGATAAAGGTTTCCTACTAGGTCTTTTCCCCCCATACTTTTACTTCTAATTTCATGTGTGTGTGTGTGTGTGTGTGTGTGCACACGTGTGCACGCACTAGGGACAGAACTCAGGGTTTTAAACATGTCAAACAAGAGCTCCACCACTGTGTTAAACCCCAGTTTCTACTTTCAACTTTTTCATTTTAAGTGATTCACACAGTTGAAATCTGGATCTGAGCTTTTATCTAATTTATACATCAGTGTTGTTAAACGAGTAGGTTTATATGCATTGTAATTATAGGTATCTTTGTTACTGTTTCTGTCATGTTAATTTCTTATTTCAATGAATCTATTTTTTTCTGCATTTCTTTTCACTCCTGTCTGATTCTTTTTTGTTGTTGTTGTACTGGGATTAGAACTCGGGACCTTGTGCTTGTGAGGCAGGTGGTGGAACCACTGAGCTAAATCCCAGGCCCCTATCTGTTTCATTTTTTAATTGAAGCTGTGCATTACTATGGATAAAGAAGAGGATTCTTTCATCCTTTATTTCCTGTCTTTCTACCACCCATCATGTCAATGAAGCCTATACCCTGGTTTTTAATTAAACTGTTGTTTAAAGGACCCAGGAACTCTCTAGAATTGCAGAACTTTGGGCCCCATTTCAGATCTACTGAAACAGAATTTATAGGTAAAAAAACTCCAGGTATTCATAGTCGTAATAAACTTGAGTCGTGGAATTAGACTATAAACTCTTGGGTTTTATGAATGTATTTTCTCTTTCTCTTTGTTAGTATTTTTAAATCATAATGACCATTATTAAGGTATTTATTTGATCACTTTTACTTCATACATCTCTTACAACAAATCTAGATTTCTTTGTTTTGTTAAGTACTTATCTTAAAGCATTTTAAACGCATCTTTGTGGAGCCAAGCTTTTGAAATACTATATGGTTCAGAATACTTTTATCATATCCTCTTATTTGAGTGTACTTTGTTCAATATATACTATCTCAAAGTTGATTTTCCTTCAGTCCTTGGATAAGATCAACTTGTAGCCAGTGTTGAAAATCTGACATCAATCTGATCCTTCTAATCTATAAGATATGATTGAAATATACCATGAATGTTTGAATTTTAAAAACTACAGCAAAAGACACATTGCCATTAACCCCCCTCAAAATAATCCCCTTCATTTTGACACACTTGTCTCATTATTCTTGACACTTTCTGAAGCAGTTCTGGAAGTCCTCTTTTGTGTGTCTTTTTGGAGGTGTGATCAGAAATACAGTGAATGCTGCACCCAGTGCCATCCAATGGAAAAGAGGCTCATTAAAACATTACAGTGTCCTCATCCACCTTCCTCACTGGGTATGGCATCATGTGACTTCAGGCTCTCCCCACATCAAAATAACCATGAAAAGTAAACACTCACAAAAACGGACTTCCAGACTTCCTCAGAAAGTGGCAAGAAAGGTGGGATAAGTGTGTTCAAAGCAAGAGGGATATTTCAGCTGAATAAACAGCACTGTCTTTTACTGTAATAAATTTTAAAAATATAAATATTCACTGCATTTTTCAATTAAACTGCATATGTCATGGGTCCTTTCTTTTCTCTGTTTAGAATTTTGTTTTTGTCTTTAAATTCTTAAATTTCACCATAATATATCCAGATATAGATATGTTTTCTTTTTTCTCTTTCATTTCTTTGCTTCACCTTTCTTGTTTTGGGTCTCCCACATGATAAGCATATACTACACCACTAAGCTGCATCTCCAGCCTCTATATTGTTTTTAGAATTCTTCCCTTTGGTACTTTCTGAGCTCTTTTGATTTGAAGTCTTTCAAATATGTTAATCCGCTATTCATAAGTATTCAAATATTTTTCTCTTTTTTATTTCTCTGAGTTCCATTTTCCTGAATATCAGCACTTACATGCCCATTGTCCTTTTCTTTTATGGTCTCCTCTCCCATCTGTCTACCTTTCGGAGGATTTCCTTAATCTGGTGTTCAAATTCAGCAATTAATTTCTTAGTTCTGTACTCTGCTCTTTGTCTCATCACTACATTTCAAATATTTTTACACACAATATTTCAAGAATAATTTTGTTGAAATCTTAGTTTGTCCTCTAATACTTTTTCTTCTACCAGAACCTACATTCCAGGATATGTTTTCCTTTTGAAATAGCTGTGCTTCTCAGAATGTCTTGCTATTTTGGCATGTGGATAAATCCCCACTGACTACCCTGTTAAGCATTTCCTAAAGAGAAGGCCATCACCAATTCACACACCACTCCGCATAAGTTCAGTGGGGAGTAGATGAGACCTCATGTGGATGGCAAGGGGCATCCCTAAACTATAATCAGGCCAGTTACTTTGCTCCCATAGATCCTGGCTTCGATTTGCATTCCCCCCACCCCTCAGAGAGAAAGTGCTTCAGAAGACCCTCTCATCTTTGGTGTTTAGAGGACGTAGGTAAAGAAAGAATGGTAGAAGTTTAGTTCTATCTTAATTTTCTCGAGCCTCCAACAGCACGGGGTTTCTAAGTGGCCTTGATTTTACTCTTGTGGATTGCAAAAACTTTGACAATAACTTCATCCAACCCCCCCCCCCATTCTAAATAAAGGTCTTGATAAAACTTTGTCATAGGTTCTGGCTGCCTAAGGCTGTGTCTCTGGGAAGACTAGGGCCCCACATTTTAAGTCTGGAAAAGGTCAAAGCTGCCAAATCAACACCTTAGGATAGGTCTTTGACTTTTCTTTCTTCGAATACTCTAATTGTTTTTTTAAAATACAAACAAAAAGCTTGCAATTCTAAATACTTCCTCTGTTCCTTTAAAATGCATATGTACCTCCCACAACTTTGGAGTTTCTTTTTTAAAGAACTCAGATGATTCTTTGAAATGCCATCATCAGAGCTGCTGCATAGCTCCAAGGAAAAGAATGTGCTTAGCCTGTTTTAGGCCCTGCAGTCCAAACCGCTGCACCTCAAACAAACAACAAACAAAAAACTAATCATCAAGATAGGGAACCTGTCTCCCAGTGTTGTGGGAAATTAGTAACCTAAATTCCTTAAGTGTAAATTAGCAGGACTAGGATCTAATCCATATTCATTGACCAACCTCTTAGCTGCTTTTTGTAATTTTTCACTCCTCTGACTCTGCTCTAGCTGCTTGCTTTTCTTCTCCCGACTTCTTGATTTCTTCTTTTACACACTCAGCCACCACTGAGCAAATTGAAAATTATCTCAGCTCTTTCCTATCTTGCAAGAGTTACTGAATACAATCTGTTTTTACAGCTTTTGACTAATTTCCGGTTTTATCTTTGGTAATACTTAAACCTAAGTTCTGAATTGTGAAAAATGTGCAGAGACAAGAGTGAAAGAAGAATCAAGAATAGTGAGGACAAACCCTGACTCCTCTGCCCCTAATAAATACCAATAAAAAGAAAAAAATCGTCTCCCTTCATGCCACAAAAGGCTCTCATGCTTTTCTTCTTCTCCCCCACCTTTCAGATTTCACCTCAGCACTTCTTCCTAGGTCAGTTCTTTGAGGAGCTAGCAGGAGTACCCCATCATATTTTGCTAAAAACAGAAACATCATGAAAGAAAACTTTTCACCTCTACCTATTCTCTCTCCAGCACCATCCTCTTCTCGCAAATCTCTCTTCCTTCAGAATATTCTTCTCCTTTTTCTATCTCAAAGCTACCAACCTTCAACTGTCTTTTAACTCTTTTCTGGAAACAGTCAGTTCTCCACTCCTATGATTAGAAACTTATGATTATAGCTTATACTTACATGCTCCAAAACATCTTAGAATGATCTGTAAAATACAGGCCACTTTACTCCATATATCTGAATTTTAGGAGAAACAAATAAATTCTTAGCAAAATCTATTAATTTATTAGTCCACCAAATTTATAAGCATTCCTCCTCCTACCCTAGAGCAAACCGTATCCTATCTCTTTTCCAAGTGTAATTCTGTAGCTTGCTTTTAAAAATCTGACTTCATCCGCCACCTGCCGTGCAAGCGCAAGGACCCGAGTTCAATCCCCGGTACCAAAAAAAATATATGTATATATCTGATTTCTTCATTTATGAAAGTGTCTGTAGCCCATGCAAGTGGCCCCTGTACCCACCTCTCTCCAGTCAAGTAAGAGGAAACATTGCTGACCCTTCCCTAACCATCTCTTCCATGCTTGCTATTTATCATTTATTCAGATAATTATTCCAGGTAAAGAAGTCCTTGTATTATAGGCAGCTAAGTTAGACAGAAATTAATATGCAGTCAGAGAGAGACTGGGCTCTCAAGGAAGTCAGCCCCCAAAAATAAAGACATCAGAATTGTGGCTGGAGGGGCATCTGAAGAAGACCAAGCCTCCAGATGAAGATGCAATGGCCAGGCCTGCATGCCTCCCTAAGGGATAAGCAGTAACCTAGAATTATACTGTAATTAGCACCACCTGGTTCAGGAAGTTCAGCCAGGCATCAGTCGCCCAGGTAGGTGACCAGAGCATCCAGACCCATCCCTTCCCAACAGTGCCTTTGTTCTTACCACGTACCCTTGCTACGTGGCCCGCTTCCCTACTGGATCAATATTAGCTCAGTGGCTATACTTGTAACCCTATAGGTTGATTATAGTTCGACCCATGTGGTACCCACATTGTGATTTTGCTGTATAAATTATCCCTTAACAAAGAGCCTTGCTGGCAACCCATCTCTGGTCCTCTCCTGTCTCTGAGGAGCTATTCCTGTTCCCCAAGAAACCTTCCTGCTCTTAACCTCCTTTGTGTTTTGGAATTCATTCTTTGATTTCAGGGCACAAGAACTCAGCATATTTGGCATCTAGCAAGTTGGGGGTTATATTTTCCCCTGTATCACTTGCACCAGCCGAAAGTACCCAGAACATTGTTACTCAAATAGTGGCCAAGGGTTCAGAAGGATTGACATCAACTAGGAGCTAATTAGAAAAGCAAGATCTCATTTCCACTCTAGACTGACTGCATAAGAATCTGCATGTTAGAGAAGCACTGTACAGACTGGGGGACTGGGCAAAACTCTGGTTTAAGTAATGCAGCCTGGCAGTCTACAGTGTGTTGTTTCAAAAGATTTTTCTCAAAGTAAATTCCCTCCAACAATACATGAGAGTCCTTCTTTGTAACATCCTGGATTGCTACAAATGTTTAAAAATTATCAAATTTCTTACCAGTAAAACAAGCTATTTTTAGCTTAATCATATTTTACGGTATAAACTATTTGTGAATATCATCAATAATAAGTTTAAACTATTTTATATAAATAAGTACAGTACTAATGTGTTTACAAGAAGTCTCATTTTACTTTTTCTTTTTTGGTACCGGGGATCGAACTCGGGTCCTTGCGCTTGTGCATCAGGCGGCGAAACCACTGAGCTAAATCCCTGGCCCAAGAAGCCTCATTTTAACACAACTTCAAAGAGAGATGGTTGTTTACTTGGGTACATTGGAATTCATTTCAGTATTCTTCTATTTTGTGAAGATTACAAAGGTCTGTAATTTTGTAAATAGTTTAAATCACGTCATTAGCTATTTACTGTTCACTGAAAGCTTCTGTAACCTGGTTGTACAGTTTTTCCGCAGAGTTAATTCTAAGTCTAACTGCTTATTTTTGGTTTCATATATAAAACATCTGTTTGTACTAACTGTTGGGCTTTTCTCTGTTACACTGAAGCAATCAGCAGCTTCCTAGAAAAGGGCCCATTGGCAAGCATCATGGAGAAAGAAACAAGGAAGACAGATGAATCAGGACAAAGAGAAAGGAAAAGAGGATGCAAATCAGAGGAGCACGGAAGAGTCTGAAATAAAGGCAAAGAGACAAGAATTCTGATTAAGAAGCCTTGAAGAGATCAACAAGGGCCCAGGCTGTTGCTCAGAGGGATAGCATTTGCTCAACATGTGCAGGGCCTCAGGTTTGATCACAGCAGCACATCCACACAAAAGCCACTCTATCACTTCCTGCAGACCCTTCCCCTTTTATATAATTAGAGAAATACTTCCAATAGATGCATGGTTATTTGTTGGGGTGGTGGTGGTGAGAAAGGGTCTCATTATGTTGATTAGGTTGGTTTTGAACTTGCTATGTAACCCAAGCTGGGCTTGAACTTGTGAATCTCCTGCCTCAGCCTCCTGAGGGCTGGGATTACATCCAGGCAGTACCGTGCCCAGCTAGATACATGGCTTTTTTATAACAACATCTTGCTGTACTGACCTAGATGTAAGGTGAAATTCTGTCTTGAGATAAAGGACCCAAGTCACAAATCTTCATTTATCACAACTATACTCCCTTAAGCAAGAACTAGGCAACCATAGGTCTTATGCTCTCCAGATACATGGAAGTAATTCTTCCTTTATATGGGCTATATAATCTTTTAAGACTTGGTTTAAGTTAGACATTTTTAATAAGAAGATTCCACACAGAGAAAATATGTGAAACTCAGTCTCCATATCTGCAAAATGGGGATAATTAAGAACATCTGCCCCATTGAGTTTTGGGGAGGGTTGAATGCAAAACATTTAACCCAGTGCCTGGCATAAAGTTCAGTGCACAGTGAATGTTTAATATTCATAATGAATTTTAAATTATGCACATTGGCTTGTGAACACAGAAGTTTTCTCCAGAGAATACAAAGAACTGATGAGGTCAGTTGCATGGGGAGAGACGCTGGATGACTGGGGGGAAAATGTGAGAGGCAGATATTTCACACTGCATAATCTTTCATATCTTTGGAATTTAAAACCATGTAAATGTATTGCACATGCAATGAAGCATTAAATGAGTAAATACATAAAGTAAAATGAAAGGCATTCTGCTATTCCCAGCTTAAACTTAGAAGTCTCTCATGAAATTCAGTTAAGCTTTGTGCAGATGCGGGTAAGCCCATCAACAAACATTATTGATTAAGAGGCTGGCATATGGTGAATAAGGCATGGTCCCTTGTTCCAAGAACCATGCAGTCCACTTATCAAGGTATTAAAAATACACAAAAAACAAGAACAATACCAACAAGAATATTTAGAAATAACATGTATTGAACATACTCATGTGCTTGAATGTTAAGAGACCAGAGAGCAGTGACATACAAGAAGCATGTTTGGAGGAGGTACTGGAGCTTACGCTGGACTTTGAACAATGAGAAAGTGTTGCTATTGTTGTTGGATGGAGAAGGTTTTCTGATAGAAGATAAGGAATAATGACATAGAAAGCTAAGGGGCACAATCCAAGTCACTAGGTGAACCTTCCCCTAAAACTGTTTCCTGATTAAAATAATAAGGATGATGATGAACAAAAGGAAGAGAAAGCATGGACAAAATGGCCAGGTACACTTCTCTCTTTGCTTCTATTCTCTTCTTTCTCCAGGATATAACCCAACTAGATATTTAGAGATGGGGCCATCTTATTTGCAAAGATCATGAACCAAAGACATGTACTGTCGAGCGAGAATTAGAGATTTGAAGGAGGCTTGTTCCTTCATTTCTTGAACAACTATACTCTCTTTGGATTGCTTGTTCTCAAACATCTTGTTATATGAGAAAAATGAACTCTTACTTTATTAAATCATTATAGCCCGGTTTCTGTTACATGTGGTAAAATACAATATAAACAAATATAGCTACGCTATTATTAATAAATCCTGCGTCAAGGAACTTTAGGTTTCCACATTCTTTACATGGGGGGTTGCCAGATCAAATACAGGATATCCAGTTATATTGGAATTTCAGATAAACAATGAATAAATGCTTTAGTATAATTGTATCTCATGAAATATTTCAATGTACTTATACTGAAAAAATCACTGTTTACCTGAAATTCAAATGTTAACTGGGTGTCTTGCATTTTTGTTTGTAAAATATAACAACATTATTTAGAGGTTATTGGAAAAGACAATTCTTCATAGTTAGGCATTCCTACTAGCAAGAGGGTCTTGGACACAATGCCCACTTCCACTGCCAAACAAAGGAATGTTCTTTGAGTCAATTAAAGGGGGAAGAATGGATATGCAATTAGCAGTGCCTGTCACAACAAAGAAATGACACTAAGCTTTTGGTTCTCAGAGAAGAAAATACATCAGGATGAAAGTCATGTGCATTCCTCTGTGAAGTATTCTCTTATTCTCACTCTTTTTTTTTTTTTTGGTACCGTGGTACCGGGGATTGAACTCAGGACCTTGTGCTTGAGAGCCAGGCATGGTGCCACTGAGCTAAATCCCTGGCCCTTAGTCTCACTCTTTTAATTTAGAGTATTTTATGTTTTTCTTATAAAAGAACATTTATAGTTCTACCATTTATAAAATTTATTTAGTCCACTTCCTAACTGCTTTCCCCATCATATTTTTTAAATTTTTAAACTTTTATTAGTACATGTTTGCTGTACATAATAATTACATTCACTGCAGAAAATTGGTACATCTACATAACACATTTCAACTTATCCTTCTTCCCTCTAACCCCCCCTTTTATTTTGCCAGCATTAGATTCATTTATTTATCTTACAAGATCTTATAAAGTTAACTATCTTATATACAGATTAAAAACTAGACTAATAGGTCAATAACATATAAAACCATATAAAACATGTAAGACAGTTTTACTATTATTTGTGGTATATAGATTTGATCATAATGTAGATGAAATTTTAAGTCCTATTTTTTCTTTACAGTAATCTCATTTTACTGCTTGGTCTTAACATAATTTTAACAGTTGCTGAATATTCCATTAAGACAAGTTTCTGTAGGTTAACCTTTCCCAATGTTTAATATATTTCATTATTTTAAAATAAATTTTGCTTTAATTTTTAATATTAAATAATGACAGGTCACATCTTTGTCACAATTGTTTTATTTTTGTGGGCTGGAATTTTAAGTTATATATAAAGAACTATGTAGTATATTTGGAATTTCTTGGTCCAATAATAGGAATATTTTTAGTCTTGATATATATTTTTAGTTTTAATAGTCCCTTCTTCCAGGGTTAGCCTTTAGCAAAATTATGAAATTGGGTGACTTTGAATTGTCTTTGTTTCTCTAACCTTCTGTTCTGCAGATCATTTATTTTTGGTATATCCCAAATTCCTTCCCAATTTTTAGTATCCTGTGCTTCTCTGCTTGTTTCTATCATTTATAACCTGGTTTCAAAATATGGATCTAATTTTAATCATTGATGTAACTTTAAAATTAAGTCAGTATTTCTTGATTTCCAGAGAATATTTGGAGAGAAAGTATACCTTAGTTAGAGACTTAGTTTAAATATCAGGTCTGTCACTTACTTGCTTTTTGACTTGAAGGAATGCTTTGCATTTCTATGCCTAGTTTTCTCATCAATAAAATGAAGATGTTAACACCTTCAAGTTAGGGTCAGTATAAGGGTAAACTAAGATAATTATGTAGAGATCTTAACACACTGGCAAGCCAATAGAAAATATTTAAAATATTCTAGATATTGTTAGTCATAATTATCATCTTTCAATTTAACCTCATTTATAATCATGGAATGAAAACATTATTCCCTCCTAAAGGAAGTTCAGGAATTGATCTCAGCTTGAATATCACACAATAACCTACATCCAGATCAAAATATGTTTGATAAATTTCCCCCCCTACTATTAGAGAATTGTCTATAATGTCCTTGAAATTATATAATATGAATACTATCAACCATTCTTGTGCAAAAGATGGCCTCCCATGCAAGGCTAATGTCCTTAAACATTTGCTGGCAAAAATATTGACATAACTTTGAACTTTTAATAGTCCATAAAAATTTTTTTATAAGTGACAAAGCATAATTCCTCTACTGGGTATCTTCCCAAAAGCATTAAAAGAATCATACCACAGTGATATATGCTTATCCATGTTTATAGCGGCACAGTTTGTAACAGCTAAAACTTGGAAACAGCCCGATTGCCCATCAACTGGAGATTGGATAAAGAAGATGTGGGACGGCCGGGGATTTAGATCAGTGGTTTGGCCGCCTTCTGTGCAAACGCAAGAACCCGAGTTTGATCCCCGGTACCAAAAAAAAAAATGTGAGTTTTTTATAAAATGGAGTACTACTCAGCCATAAAGAATAAGAAACTAGAGACGTTTATAGCTAAGTGGATGCACATTGAGCCCAAATTTTAAGTGAAATAAATAGGACACATATGTGTATATACTAAATAGCTTCTCTGGTGTGAAAAACTAAAAGTGTAAATAAGAATCAAAATGTATAATTGATATTGTGAAATAGGAAGAAAATGTTTAAAGGAATAGAGGAAGTGGGAGGGGAAGGGGAAAGGAAAGAAGGGTAAAGAAAAAATATAAGAAAAGGAAAAACATGGAAACAAAGTCTTTGCAAATAGGGAAGGGTGGAAGGGGTGAAGGGAGGGCAGGGGAATGGGGAAAAAATAAGAACCAAGATACATCATGTAAAGGTACAAGATCCCAATGAGGCATGTAACTGTATTGTATACCTAAAATGTACCAATAAACTAAATGGAAAAAAAATAAGTGACAAAGCACGGTAAGATATTCCATTTTTAGCTAAAAAGGGAATTAAAATAAAGAAATTCTTGGATTGCCAAGTCTGTCCTGAGTCATTAAGACATGTATTTGATTTAAATTTCAAAAAATGTCTTAGGATGCATGCATCCATGAATTAACCATGAGAAATAGTAAATACATTTATAACAGTGAATTAAAGGGAAAATGTGCTAGCAATTTCTTTTGGATATTGAAATAACTAATTGTGAGTATAATAACCATCAACTTCCTCCATCCTTCAATTCGTTTGAAAAACTGAGACTCTGGCTTTACTCACATGCTTCTTCAAAATAAATGGTACAAAACATTAGCATGCAGAAATTAAGTCAATTTCAGCAACATTAGTATTTTCCTCGACAACTCTTCAGAGTTAACACATGTCCCTAATCCAAGCCATTCACTTTAAAAAAGGCAGTAGAGCAAGACTGAAAAGAAAAGCCAGGTAAAGTAAATGCTTTTGACATATATTTAGAAGGCTATTGGAAAGGGAGATGAGAAAAAAGTCTGAAGAAGAGCAAAGCTAGACAAAAAAGAAAACATATTTTTAGGTTGTGCCAGTATTTTCTACTACAGATATTCAATATCGAGACTTACAACTTTGTTTCAAGAATTCCCCCTCTGCAAGTGGCAAAGAGCATAGCAACATAGGAATAAAAATTGCGGGCATGTTTTTAGAGAAAGATTTATGACTATTGAATCAAAAAATCACCTGTTATTTTAGTTACAGAAATTAAACAAAATAAAATGTATGTTTGTGTTCAAATTTTCTGAATAGCTTGCCGTTGTGTGAATTCTCATAAAGAGAATAAAATGGTGTATGGTGTAAGAGAGATTAATATTTTGTATTTTCTTTTGCTATCTCCTTTGGATTTTTTATAGTGTCACTGAATGAATTCAATAAGATAATTTTTTTAAATTTCCCCTCTAATTAAAAATTTAAAAGTTATGAGTTGAAAGTCTGACAACTGACTGCTACATCCAATACTCACTTTAATCATGAACTCAACTTTCATCTACTCTTTCTCAAGTGTAATCATTTCTCTGGCACTGATGTTTGCCCTTTTTGCACATCACATTTTTTCCAACTTAGAAATTCCAGCTTCTTCATGATATCATCCGTAGGAGTGGATATTACCAGGTTTCAGAAACATTGTTGGAATTTTTCCCCAGCAGAATAAAACCATTTTTTTAGAGCACGTTGAATATCTCGGTTAGAACCCATCATACGCTAATAGTATGGCAGTAAGTTCTAACAAGGTCCTCTAGCAAACATCTGAATCTTTCCCTGTGAGGCTTTACTCAGCCTAAATGTCCAAGGGGCTCACTGTAATTGTTGGATCTCTAGAAATCCTCAGTTGATGCTGGACGGGAATTGGAAGGCAGATTTCCCTGCTTTCTTAGCGCTCAAGGTGGATAAATATCAAGGAGTTTACTCTCTCCCACAGAATTCACTCAGAATTGAGCCACAGTTGCCAGTGGTTATTTGCTTACTCACTTGCCTTTTGAGGCTTTCTTCCTTCCCTTTCTTACTTTCTAATTCCGCTAGTATTTTGAAGGAATCATCTCCTAAATGAAAGAATTTCGCTCATATCTTTGTCTCAGCATCTGCTTCTAAAAAAAAAAAATCACAAGCTAAGATGATATCCGAAGTGATCCTAGGAAGCAGAACTGCAGGCTGGGATGATGACGTCATATCACTTGCCAGCTAAATGGTAACGAAGATCACTTAATGGTAGTTAATTTGGTATTGTTGATAATCCCAGGTGTGTGTTTCCATCACAAACTATTAAGACTTGCACGTGGGGTAAACTGCTATGGGACACAGGTGCAATCACTCTAGTGCTCCAGCTATATGGGAGTAAAGGCAATTATAAGAATTGTGTATTTGGCTGGCTGTTTTTAACTGTGATTGAAATCCTAAAGAAAAGAAATTGCAGGCTGAGGGCACCCAACTATTAGCTTACAGCATGGTGTCAAAGTCAAAAGGCCACTTGGCAGCTTTTAAAGAGATTCTGATGCCCTAGAGCCAGAAAGTAGAATGTGCTGAAAATCACTATCAAAATCTAATTGTAAAAGCGGTGCTGAAGGTAAGCCCTCATGGAGAAACAGTCAGGCCACAGAGATGGATTGGCAACACTTGAAAGGATGTACTTGTAAAACCACGAACCCACAGATCTGTTCTGCTTTTCCTTCACTGCTTCTACCAATAACTATGGCAGGGATGGTGCACCTTTTAGAGCTTTCAATGATAACAAACAGCCAGCTGTGGTTTGTGTGCCATAGGGTCACCACCACTGAACTATGGTCAAGAATAAGTATGATTCAGGTAGGGAAGTTCTGTTGCTACTCTGCCAAGCAAATATCTTCCAATAGAAAATGAGAGAACATGCCTGGGAAGGGGTCTTGTTTGTACTGGACTGCAGTGAGTCATTGAATTTAAGGCTTTGTAGAAGAGATTTTATTGAAGCACTCTTCTGAATCAGGATATAACACCCAGGCAAGGACACTAGAGTCAATCTTAAAACACAAGTGTGATGGTTGTTTGAAGCTTAGAAATAATAGTTCATAGGAAATGAGGTGACATTGCTGGAAATAACTTGGCAGAATATTGAAAGTGTCATCAAAAGGCTTAGAGAATTTGGCCTCTTTAAATGGATTCATTATGTAAAGCCAGAGAGTTCTCCAGTTCATGATGTTTCCCAAGAAAGCAACTATAAGTTATGTAAACAAGTTCTTCAATTTCCATGTCACCTGCCGCTGTGCTAACATTTGCTCCTTTGCTTTCAGCTATGACCTCGTAGGTTTTCCCTCTGTTGAGCTCAAGCTGAAGGGAAAACTTAGTCCTGACATACACGCAACAAGTCCTGGACTTATGAACGACTTCTGTTCCAGGAGAAAGTTTGTAAGTCAGACAAAGTGAGTCTTAGGTAAAAGATGTAACCTGTTTACCCCATTTTTTCTTTAAGTCTTCAAATAGGCTTTTAGCTTTTTCTTCTATAAACATTAAGCTGACTGGGACTTGATGCTGATGCTGATTCTGCATCCACACACTGAGAAGTTTCTCCATCTCTTCTACAATGTTACCATGCTTTTTGGACCTTGTTGTTGGCATCATTGGCATAGAAGACTTTGCATGTTCCATGATCTTGTCCTTGTTCTTTAGAATTCTGCCAGTGGTTGAACGATTCATGTTATAAGAACAAGTGACATCTACCATCTTCCTGCCTCAGTCCAATCTCTCAATTATTTTCATTTTTGTCTCCATGGTTGTTGCTTTGTGCTTCCTAGCAGTGCCCTCTACATCATTACTGCTTTTCCTCTTGCTTCTGGATATCCTGAGCTCTGACTGAGCACTGTACTACTGTACACTTTGCACTGTACAGTAAGCCCGCAGCAGCACAACTGTGACAATTTTCTGCAGACACATGAGCTACCTCTGATGTCTACAAATGTTCGTAAGGCAAGGTCCATTCATATCTGTTAAATTCGTAATCTGAATGTTTATAAATCAGGGACTATGTCAGTGAAGCCAAAACAGCCTGCTGCCACATCAAAGACCAACTGAAGGGTAACCTTAAATGACAGTGTGAGGGGAAATTCTTCCAGTGGGCAAATCTGTGAGGAGTACAGTTGATATCAACTTGTATGGAAGGATATGGGGTTTCAGGTCATATCCTATGGAGACCTTGGCAATGGTAAATGGCTTGACTGATTGGCCAAAGCTCCCAGAAGGAGAAAGATGAGAACAGACACAAAGACTCAGTTGAAAAGGCATGTGGATGCATCTATGGGCGTGGACATGTAAACAGCATATGATTCTTTGGTTAACATGCCATTCCCTATTACAGACAAGAGTACGGGTAAACAGGATGACTGTCCCATGATCTACAACCAGACTCTGTTGTCTCCAGTAATTTCATCATGGGTTAATGGCCCCATAATTTCTATACCATGATGGAAGGGTTAAGGCTACTCATGAGTGCAGTAGCTTGGGGTCTTTATCTGAGTTAATCAACATACTGTCATTTCTGAACATCTGACCCATGGAAGCAGAGAACCATGATAAGTCCTCAATGTGGTATGATCCTTGAAGAGGAACAAACAACAACTCTGTGGCAAATGCATTCCAGTGGACCTCTATATTAGTTTCCTATGACTGCTCTAAGAAATCAGTACAAATGTGGCAGCTTAAATCAATAGAAATTTGTTTTCTCATAGTGCTGGGGCTAGACATCTGAAATCAGTGTCACTGAGCTAAATTCAAAGTGTCCTGAGAATCCCTATGTGACCTCAAAATCTTTTCAGTAAATGCAATTCAAAACCTCTGAGCTTCTCCCAACCCCCTAGTCCAGGTGACTTCTCTAACTTACTGCATACAGTATTGTCAAATCCTGTCTTCTATCACCTTTAATATTTTTGCTCCATGCTCAATTTGTCTTTTGTTATTTACTTACCTGTGGTATTTTCCTTACATATACTTATTCTTTTACATAAATAAATTTGTTATAAAAGTTGAGGTTTAGCACTACCATAAATGGTTAACTAGTATCATTGACCATAAATACAGGGTATCTGTAAAAATAAATTCAATGAAAATAAACTTTTTAAGTTTCAGCTAGATACCGTTGGCTGCTGAAGGCTCTGAACATAAGGCCTGCTCACTCTTTGTTTAAAAAAGGAGATTAGCAAATGTTAGAGAGGTGTTAAGTCAAAATAGCTCAAATAGCTCAAATTGAGAATTTCATCTTTACATAATTAGAGGGACTGAAAGAGATTTAAAATGGAAATAACATTTTTATGTCATACTTGTATTCTTTAATGCCCTTTCCAAAGTAATTTAAAATTGTTTTGAATACCAACCCAAGTCATCCTGGATTACCTTGTAGTGAGAGTCCTATATTTTGGTAAACATTTTCAGTGATCAAAAATTAACTTTCCATCAGAGACTCCTATGTAACCTCAGACATGTACTGGGAAAATGCTCGAGGCATGTTATTATTATTGTAATTGTAATAATCATTATTACATCATCATCATTGTCATCATCATTATTGTCATTACCTCCCTGCTCCTCCATAGTCTTTGTGTCAGATCAATTTAACTATTTATAGAACATGTCATTCTTTTCTGTTGTAACAATTGCTTCTGCTCATTCACTTTCCAAAGCCTCATTCTGAAAGAACATTTCTTCTCTGATAATCAATGTTGCCTAATAATTCTCCATACATATTACCACTAGATATCTTTCCAAGACTCATATTTGATAACTTCATCCCTGGAATAATGTAGGAAGACAGTGGAATATTGAGAGGCTCATGATTTATGGAGTGAGGCAAAGTCTTCCCTATCACCCCCAAGAGCTCCCAATCTTATCAACTTGTTTTAATCTTCTTCAGGCCATCATGTGTGAAAATTTTAATTTATTTTTGGTGCTTTTGTTTAAAATTGGTTTCACTCAATGAGAACATGAGCTCAGGGAGTGCAAAGATCTTCTATATCTTGGTGAACAATTTATTTGCTCCGTCTTGAAAAGTGCCTGGCACACACAATGTGCCTCTAAATGACCTTGGTAAGTTACCAAGTTTTGTGGGCATATGGTACTGGAGATTGAACTCAGAACCTTCACACTGAGCTACATTGTCAGCCTTTCTTCAATCTTTATTTTTATTTTTTAATCTTGTGACAGGGTCTCTCCCTAAGTCACTAAATTACCCAGGCTGGATTCCAACTTGCAATCCTCTTATCTCAGCCTTCCAGAATGCTAGGATTACAGGTATGTGCCACCACACCTGACTACAAGTTATCAAATTTAACTTCTCTGGCCTTAGTTTCAAAATCTACAAAATAGAGATATTAGTACCACCTAAAAGGGTGATTGTGAAGATTGCATGAGATAACCTATATGAAGATTCTGATAGATCAACAGAAGGTATTTTTGGTATGTTTTTCTGTTATTGTTAGTATATGCTCAATCTTAACTGTATGCAAAGACTTCTGCATTTATGTCATCTAACTTTTTATTTTTCAACCTAGTTCTTCACATTGACCTAATACTCCAGCTGTTATAGCAATGTTCATTTATTGTTTGTTTTAGGATAGATTTGGAGTAGACCTGGGGATTTAGCTCAGTGGTTCTGCCACCTGCCACGCAAGCTCAAGGACCCAAGTTCGATTCCTGGTGTCAAAAAAAAAAAACAAACCCAAAAAACAAAAACCAAAAAAAGGATCAGGATAGATTTGGGATATATAACATAACAATATCTCTTTACAGACCACATGGAGGTGTAAGATAGATTTATAAAGGGAAAAAAAGCTTGTGACCATAATGATATAATGCACAGCATGCGCTGCAAGTGTTAGAGAAATAGTGTTCTGGCTTACTTGTTTAGAAATGGACAGAAGTTTGGAAGAGAACAAGGGCAACACAATGAGTAAGCCACACCTCATTATTCCTACAATTCTCTTGCTACTGTTCCATAATTTGAGCTTTTTCTGCCTTCTGGGATGTTTCTGCAGCCTACTTAAATGTCACTGTATGCATGAAGTTTTAAAAAGTTTCATGTCAGAATTAATATTGACCTTTTCTTAGTCTTCTGTTCTTCAGCTTGTACTTCTTTGATGTACTTCCCCCAGACTACAGTCTCTCATGTTTATTTTTACATTTTTCTGTTCATTTCAAAAGATTGTATTTTCGAAGCATGGTGAATACTTTTTGTTTGTTCATCTCGGTAGTCACTTAGAGTTTCTTTGGAAATTACTTTGCTAAAACTAGAGCTTCCATTGATTTCTTAAACTCTACAGATTACAATCAATCTCTTCAGTTTACTGTAAACTCTGTATTTTTGTGTAAGAATATGTATATCCCTATAAAACATTAATTTTACATAAGTAGCTATATATAACTCCTTTTATGATGTGTTAGAAAGAGAACTTGAAACATATAACAAGTCAATAAGCATGACCTAGTCCAAACTCGAAAACTGTGCTTGAGCTCGAGACTTAACCTGGATGAAGCATAAATGTGAGATAAAGTAGAAGTGAGTGAAAAATGTTTGTGGCAAAATTACCTGCTGTTATTTATAGTATGTGCCAAATATAAATGTGTCCTTGCAAAACTTGAAGGAATGAGTTGTCAGTTATTTTGAGACAAATTTATGACTTGCTTTATATTATTTAAGAAAATTTGATGGCAACAGTATTAAAAATTCTATGTATGGAAGGACAGCTATATGAAGGGACATTACAATATGATAATGGGCCTCACTCAAAGAGACTAAACTTGTGGCCACTATTTTTAAAAGATTTCACACATTTACTTCTTTCCTGAAATAATATAGAAATACATATATTTGAGATTTAATAATCATATATATTCATATTTCCACACCAATTTAATGAGCTAATTACAATTAGCTGTTTGTCTACAGCTTTTCAAATGTCGTATAGAAGCAATAGGCTTTCTGTCCTTACATACAGATTTTAGCCACTGTACATATTATGAGTTGGGATTGCTCTTGCTCTTTTGTCTCTAATGTGGACTGTGCAAACATGCATAATCACAGGAGGCATGGATACTCAGTAAAGCCCATAATGTCCTTATACTTTATCTCTTCATTCACCAATATCTATTATTTCCAATGTATTGAGCTACGAGCTGGAGCAAATGAGATGGAGTATAGTAAATTTCTCCCTTCAAAATGTTTGTAGAAAAGTGGAGCAGTCAATCTAAAAAATAGAAAAGTAGAGCAGCTAACATCTGACAATATTACGAGTGTTACAAGTGGGGATTCTGGGAACTACCAGAAGTGTCTCAGGAGCCTCTGTTCTATGCCAACCTAAGGGCAACAGGTGGTTAGTCCACCGAGTGGTAAGAGAACTGGAATAGTTAGCAAGCTGCACCTTTTTATTTTTTGTACTGGGGATTGAACTCAGGACCTTGTGCTTGTGAGGCAGGACGCGGCACCACTGAGCTAAATCCCTGGCCCAAACCGGAATAGTTATATACCAGTTTGTCTCAGTTAGAGGTGGAAGATTTCAGAGTGCATGTTAATTCTTTAGTATTTCTATTCCAGAGTAGACTCTAGCAGCCAAAGTAAAGCTTCAGACAAGGAGATGCAGATACTGGTTCTTGAAAGTAAGCCCTCCATGGGAGGGCTGAGGTGATGGAGGTAAATCAGCAACAGTGTCTGCCACATACCAAATCATCAGTTTTAGTGGTCAGAACAGTGTCTTACAAATTCTCACCTTATTGTCTTGCCTTCACCATACTGGACTCAATTTTCTTGTTTTATGCAGTTTTGGTCATCATAAGGGCTCTTTGAGGCCATCCACATCACTCTATCTTCATCTTCATTCTCAACCTTTTGAAAGATTCTAGCAGAGTTGAACACGGATTAACTAATGATAGTATCGAAATCTTGTCAAAGATAATCCAACTCATCCAGCATCATATCAGTTGTAGTTTTTAGCATCTACTGACCTATCTTCAAGTTCTATTTAAAATATATAAATAAGTGAATCTCTCTTGAAGCTACTTAATCAGATTCTAGCAAAAGCAAATAATTTTAAAATACACCAAGAAAGCGCATTACTTAAGGAAGCTGTGGTGAAATCATTTTCTGGAATATATAATGTTTATCTAATTTATGTATTGTAAGGGATTTTTTATTATTATTCTTGTGGGCTTGGTTTTTAAAATTTGTTTATGGATATTAATTTTTCTTAAAGCAAAGCACAGTTACTTTTTAAATATTATACCACTGATACATCACCATTAACGTATTTACATTGCTTATTAAGCCTAAACAGAACAATAAAATACATCTCATTTCTTGTAAGGAAAATAATTATGTTAACCTTATATTTTATTCCTACTTTCTTTGTGAACTGTTATTAAGTATTAAATTGCATTCTAAAATGCAATCTTTGGTTATATCTCTATACTGCCTTGGTTTAGAAGTTTGTGATTTCCTTGCCCACTAGGAATTCTATAATTGTCTTTACATTTTCTCTTGCTTGAGGGGAAGTCATGAATCTTAGGCTGTATTGTTGTTACTAGAAATGGGGTTAAGAGATATACTATAACAAATATTGGAATTGTTGTGTCTTTTTGTATTTTTTGTAAAAAAATACAAAGATACAAGAAAGTGAGAGATACTGAGAGTCAGAGATACAAGGAAGTATCCATCAGAAAGATGTTTTATGGTTACTATTACTAGTAATTTATATATGGTGAAGAAAGGTGGTTAATAAAGATCCACTCCTCCTGATCATTTTCTTTTAAAAATTTTATTAGTACATGTTTGCAATTCATGCATTTTACAGTCACCTTGTGGGTAGTAAAATATACATATTATAGCTTGTTTCATTTTTTAAAAACCCTGTCCCCTTTCCTCCTTTTCCCCTCTCCCCCTCGGTTTCCCTTATCCCCTTTTCTATACTTGCTGATATTATTTGTCTTAGCTCATGTTATGGCATACAGTGTTTACATTCATTGGGTTTATTAGGTTCTCATACATGACACATCTTTGTTCCTCTCATTTCTCCATCCACTCCTCCCTACTCTTCACCCTTTTTCCTTAGGACCACTTCTCTATTGCAAGAGATCTGTCCCCTTGTCACTTTCTACCCATGTTTTATCATTGTCTTTGTTTGTATTTTGCCTCACTGAAATGAGAGATACCATATGGTATTTAAATTTGTGTGTCTGGCTTATTTCACTCAAAATTATATTTCACAGTGCATCAGCTTTCGTACAAATATCTCAAATGTGTCATTCTTTATAGCCAAGTAGTATTCCATTATATATAAATACCACATTTGCTTTATCCAATCATCTGTTGTAGGGTATACAGGCTGCTTGCAGTATTTAGCTATTTCAAATTGTGCTGCTATAAACATCGGTATGCATGTTTCGCTGTAGTATGATGAGTTAAGCTCTTTGGGGAAGATACGTAGCAGAGAGATATCTGGGTCATGTGGAATTTCTAATTTCAGTTCTTTGAGAAATTTCCATACTGACTTCCATAATGGTTGTACTAGTTTGCATTCCCACCAACAATGCAGGAGGGTTCTTTTTCCACCACACCTATGCCAGTATTTGTTATTGTTTGATTTCCTAATAATTGCCATGATTTCCTGAGTAAGATGGAATCTTAGCATCGTTCTAATTTGCATTTCTCTAATGGCCAGAGATGACCTTTTTTTCATGTATTTACTGTCCATTTGATTTCTTCCTCTGTGAAGTGTCTCTTCATTTCTCTTGCCCATTTCTTGTCTGGGTCTTTAATTTCGGTGGTTTAATTTTTTTTTTTGAGTTCTTTGTATATTTTAGATATTAGTTCTCTGCCTGAGGGGTAGCTGGTATTTTTTTTCCTATTCTGTAAGTTGTCTCTTTGCTCTACTGATTGATTCTTCGCTGTACAAAAGAATTTTAGTCTGAAACCCATTTGTTGATTCTTACTGCTATTTCTTGTGTGATTGTGGTTCTTTTTATGAAATCCTTCCCTACACCTGTCTTCAAGTGTTTTACCTATTTTATCTTCCAGAAGGTTTAATATTTCCATTTTAATGTTTAAGTCTTTGATCCATTCTGATTATAATTTACTGTATAGTGAGAGATAAGGATCTAGTTTCATTCTTCTACAAACTGATAACCAGTTTTCCCAACACCACTTGTTGAATGGGCTCTTTTCCTCCAAGATATCCTCTTGGACCCTTTGTCAAAGATCTGGTGAGGTTTCTGTATCCTCAATTCTGTTCTATTCATCCACATATCTGTTTTTGTTCCAGTACCATTCCATTTTTATCACTCTTGTTTTGTAGTACAGCTTGAAGTCAAGTATTGCTATGCTGCCTGCTTTGCTCATATTGCCCCAAATTACTTTTGCTATTCTGAATCTCTTCTGATCCCATATCAATTTTAGGATTGTTTTCTCTAAATCTGTTAAGTATGCTGATGATATTTTGATTGGGACTGCATTGAATCTATATAATAATTTTGGAAGTATGGCCATTTTGAGAATATTGGTTCTGCCTATCCAAGAGCAAGGGACATTTTTCCATTTTCTGATGTTCTCTTCAATCTCCTTCTTCTGAGTACTGTAATTTTCTTTGTAGAATTCTTTCACACCCTTGGTTAGTTAATTACTATGTATTTCATTTTTCATGAAGCTACTGTGAATGGTATTGTTTTCGTAATTTCCTTCTCATCCTGTTCATTGTTAGTGTACACAAATACCAATTTTTTTGTGCATTGATCTTGTATCCTGCTACTTTGTTGAAGTGGGTTATTAATTCTAAGAGTTTCCTGGTATAGTTCTTTGGGTCTTCTATATAGAATATCATGTCACCTGCAAATAGTGCAAATAATGGTGATGATTATACAACATTATGAAAGAAATAATGCTTCTGAATTATATAATTAAAAGGTGAATTTTATGTTATACATATTTTATCACAATACTTTTTTAAAAAAGCAAGTTTAAAGATAAATTTGATACGAAACTACTGTAAGCAAATATTTTTATTCAATAGGCCCCAAAATCGTTCAAGCTGTCCTGTAAATTAAATTAAATCTTAGTTGTCAGACCTTTGTATGTTCCCACCACATCTTTTACAAAACCTCCATATGATGAGAACAAAAACAGAGGGAGAACTCCAATAAATTTATGCTCAGGTATCAGGTAGAAAATTTTCTATATATTATTGGCCTGACAGAGGACAATTTCAGAATCAAGCTTTGGGAACAGTCCAAAAGACTAAGTGCTCACTTGATCCTTCTATCCAATTCACAAAAGGGTGTGTGTGGGGGCTCTAAAATAGTTTAATCTATTTACATAATCTAGCTATTTCTTCAGCAGGTTTCTGACCACCCTCAACTAAGAATAGATGACATAGACAAATTTAGTTGATGGGAAGAATTTAAAAAATGGATATAGCTGAGTTTAGAGCATGGTAGCACTTGCCTGTAACCCTAGCATTTGGGGAGTCTGAGGCCAGAGAATAGTTTGAGCCAAGCCTGGACAATGGAGCTTGACTCTCAAAAAAGTGAGAAAAAAGACTGGGGATGAAGCTAAGTGCAAAGGTCCTGGATTCAATCCCCAGTGGCAAAGAAAAAAAAGAAATGGAGGGGGGACAGGAAAGAAGAAAGGAGGGAAAGAAAGAAGGAAGGGAGGAGAGAAGGAAGAAAAAGCGAAGCGAAGAAAAAAAGACTACTTCTCATTATAAAAAGCAAGCAGTTAAAAAGGAAGTTTAAATAGCCAAATTCATCAAATGTACCTTTCAATCAATTTTTGTTCATTTCTATTTACACCCATTAAACTCAGTAAGCTTGGTAATACAAGGCAAAAGTTTCAGATTGTATTCCAAATACAACTTCTGTAATTCCATAATTTTATCTAGATGTTGAAATGTTTACTAAGTATCAACAAACGTGACGTGTAGGAATTGAAAGTTAAATAGATTTTGAGTATTGACCGGAGAGTCAAATTTTTGACCCAACTAAATTATATATGAAATATGAAATAAACCTGTTAGTAAGTAAAACATTTCTCTTGATCCCAATATTTCACCTGTTAGTTCAGCAATGCAGGCTCCTTACTACTGCTAGACTTAAAAGAAGCATTGTTAGCAAAGAAAATAGGTATCTCTTTCTCCTGAAAGATTTCTCTTCCTGTTTTGGGAGAGGGGTAAATTCTCCTTCTCTTCTTGCTTCTTCTAGTATCTATCACCTAACTCTGATCATTTCTTTACAGTCTCCTTTAAGCACTGATGCTATCAGCTTCTACCCTATAAAGTTGTATTTCTCTGATTTTTGCGTTTATAAGTGTTATTTAATATTTTTCTTAAGCGTATGTGGTCCCTTCCCAACTAGACTGTTGGATTCTTAAGTGGATGTGTCTGTTATTTTGCATTCCCATAGAGTTTTTTAGGCAACTGGTTCTCAGCAAGGCTAGTGTACTAAGCTTCAAGTTATCAAATGCACAGAAAGCACACACACATTCACAGTTACCTTCATTCCAGCCAAAGAATGAATGGAGTTACCAAATTCCCAAGCAGGATTTATAAGTGCTTCATACCCTTGCATCTCAGAGTGTGAGCCTTCATTAAACACAGTTAAAAGAAAGAATTTGTTTGTGCTTGGCCCTGCTCATTATTTTCGTTGTTTGTAGGACAGTTCATGGCCATCATGTTTGCTTTAGGGGCTGAGCCCAGGGAAAACATGGCCAAGAAAATCTGCACACTATTTGGGGTCAAATGAAAAAGTAAACTAGGGATTAAAGATAAAGCTGTGGTGTTCAATATCTCTTCTGTGACACATTCTACTTTTTGATTGGGAAAAGAAGGAAGGATATATAAGTGGGTAGAATACTATAGGTGTCAGAAAACTATGATCCATAACCAAATCCAGCACACAGTATGCATTTGTAAATATAGTTGTAATGGAACATAGCCATAACTATTCATTTACATATTGTTTATGGCTGCTTTAGAGATAGAATGTGTAGTTGAACAGTTATGACAGAGATTGTAGATAGTAATACCTCAAGTATTTACTATATTGCTCTTATCAGAAAAAGTTGCATACCTTCATGGATTTTTTAAAATAATCCTGACTTTTGAGTATTGCATTCGGATATATAAATAAATAAATATCTCAGTCAATCAATAAATGTTAAAATGATTGATTTCTATTATACCAGAAGTGAGGGAAATATTTCTGAGTTCATAAATCCTTTTGTGTCATGATATGAAGCGTGCACTTGTTCCTAAAGAAACGTCCCATTTCCTGGTAGGTTTTGAGAAATTCACCACTACTGATGTGTTAAATTTAGGCCAAATCTCTTAAAATACATGTGCATTTGAGGGAAAATGCCCATTAATCTATTATTGGTCTCTTTCGTTGTGTATGTAAATTCATCTTATTTTTTTCTCAAATAAAGAATAACAAAGAAACCAATACCAAAGTTGAGAGTTACTTTTGAAACATGCAGGAAACAGCAAGGAAGAAATGGGACTGATGTCACATTAGCTGAACCTCACAACAATCCTTTAAGTTTAGTAAGCTGAGTCTCAGAGAAGCTAAATGAGCTGCCTAAGGTGAGAGTTAATAAATAGCAGTAGTCCTCTAATTCTCACTCCAAAGTCTGCATTTTTTTCTCCATTATATTCCATTGCCTCTTCAATATCTACCATTTCCTTAGAGGATATCATGCTAAAAGTATAATTTCCTCTCTCTTAGAAATGTAACACTCCCTCCTGGAAACCATCCTCCTGGAAAACTATATCCATTAGAATTGTTGCTATTATTGTCCCCACCACCAAGTCCTCCAATTAAAGTTAAATCTCCCAAATTTAAAGGTATTTCTTTTTTTGTCTAGCTATCTAGTAGTCAACCCACTACTACACTAATACACAATAATGGTCTGTCTGTTTTATCAAAAGTGAAATAGGACACTGCTCTGTGTTAAATTATAGGTATTGCAAATCTTGAATTAAAATCCAGCAAACCATCTTTTCATGTAACTAATTCTCAAAATTAAGAACGTATAATAATTAGTTTTAAATTTGGGTAAATCATCAAAGAAAGTTAGGTATCTTGGGATTTATTTACATGTGAACAGATGCCTATGGAAGTCAAAGGGAGTGTGAAAATTTCACAGCATGCTCTAGTAGGAGAGATAATTTAATAAAATGATTGCATCTCAAGTTATGTCTGGTATGAAATAAAATTTTTTATATATTTCCAAGATTCCTCTTTTCAATAGTAGGAGACAGGCAAAAGTTCAAATAATTGTTTTGATAAGTATGATCACAAATAATACGAACACAAACAAATTTATCTAACCTCAGTAGCAAACAAAGTAGACAATATACATACTTAGGACAAAAATTAACATGAATAAATTTACATATGCAAAAGTCATTACCACACATACACCGTCAATATGCTGCTGCTGTAATTGGAATGATACTGCACAGGACATTTGAGGTGGGATCTCATGCACATTTGTAAGCAAATGATTATTATAATGGTAGCAAACATCTGACTCCATTAAGTACTTCTTTGACTTGACCAGGACAATGAAACCTTTGTTTAAGCTCATTCCTCTCCTCTGATTTCAGAGAAGTGGAATTAGCTAGAAAAAAATCACCATCTTACACCCATAGATTTAGCCTGCTCTATTGTCTCTAGTTTCTAATACCTTGGAATGGTATTTAATCCCATAATACTGGTTAGATTTGAAATGTTCTAATTAGGCATTCACACTTCAGGTGTAGTTAATTAGCATTTGAATGATCTATTTAGAGGATGATTTCCTGTTTTGGCTTTGTTGTCTCATATGAGAACCACACAAGGAGGTTTAATAATCTGCATGTTATCTATTAGGAATGATTTGTCATTGATAAGATGAGTGCGATTTCAATATAGACACTGGTTAGAAAGAAAGGACAAACACTTCTGGCCCTACATGAGCAGGTGAAACCCTGAGTGGTCATCTTCACCGGGACTTCTATTTGGCCAAGTGTCCTGTCTTTAATGAACATTCTGTGGTCTCACACCCAAGTTTAGCTGAAGCTAGCCACTAGAATATATTTCATGTGGATAATTCATGAGAAAATATATGAAGGTAACTAATGGCAGATAAGTTTTATTTTTTTAGTGGGTATGTTTGTACAGTTCCAGTTCAGCATTTTCTCCCACTACCCTTGACATAAATGTTCTTTTCCTGGTACTGTGGTAGTGTGTGTGAGAGGGCTTTCTCTTGGGAAATTTACTAACCTGCTTTTAAGTAGAAAGGGAGAGGTTAGAAAGCCTTTCTTGCATCTGCTGTTTCTTGAGTGCCTTCTGCTCAAAATAATCAATACACCAGAGCAGCATGTTTTGGTGCAGTATGTTCTGCACTCCTTTGGAGACTCGGCTTTAATTGTATTTACCACCTGGAGGTGAGAACGCAGAGGAGAAAGGAGTGACATAATCATTCCATTTCCTAATGGACTTTAGATTTCACATATCACTCACAAGCTGAAGTAGACATCACCAAAACCCACATATAATAATAAGAATCTAGAAGAAAGTGATGTGAAATAATTTGTTTTAAAAATCTGGTGGTTCTTGAAAGCTCCCCATCTTTGGGAAAAGAAATCTAACAATTTTTTTAAAGTCACTAAATTGGTTTGAGTCCATTTGTAGTAATGCCTCAATTAATTCCAGTATCTTTTATTTACAGCTTCTTTCTTGTTGTCGTCACTCTTTGATTTTCCATATTTGAATCCAAAATAGTCTTGTAAAGATCCCTAATTGCTCAGTTCTCCTCAGATTCAAGGTCGTTATGTATTAGAATAAGTGCATTAATTTGCTGGAGCTGCTGTAACAAAATACCACAAACTGAGTAGTTTGAAACAGCAGAAACTTATTCTTTAACAGCTCTGGAGATAGAGAAGTTTAAAGTCAAGGTCGCAGCATAGCCATGCCACCTCTGAAACTTATAGGTAATAATCCTTCCTGGACTCTTTTAGCTTCTGCTGTTTGTGGCAATCCTTCACACTACCTGTTTTACAGATGCATCAAACCAATCTCTGATTCTGTTATCCCGTGACCATTTATCTTCCTTCTCTGTCAACGTTCCTCTTTATGTGTCTGTTTATGCCCAAATTTCTCACTTCTTATAAGGATATTAGTCATATTACATTAAGACCCACTCTAATGACTTCACCTTACATTGATTACATCTAGAATGACTCTACTTTGACATATTCATAGGTACCAGAGATAAGGAACTCAACATGTCTTTTTAGAGATCAAAACTCAATCCATAATAGTAACAGTTTAAAAGCTTTGCTTTGTTCCTTACCCCTAAAAATAATCTTACTAAATCCTCTTACTATTTTAATAGCTCTAAAATGCTTTATCTTGGTCTTTCTAGATACAACATTGTGTCATCTGCAAATGGTGATTGTTTTAAACCTTTATTTTTATTGTTAAATTGCATTACCAAATATCTCCCATAGAGTTAAATGCAAAAGGTGAGAATAGGTTGAGATAGCTACGTTTTCATGTGAAAGGCATACTGCATCTATCCACCACATATAGACACATATTTCTTGACACCTGTTGTATACTAGATGATATTCGAGATGTTTGAGATTCTTCACAAAACCAAAAGTTTAAAATCCTTACACTTTTGGTACTTGCATTTCAGTGTAATACTGAGGTAGAGACTTACTGTTTTTCCCATTCTAAGTACAAGTGAGGACTATATTTCAGAGTATCCATGCAGAGAGCCATGGTCAAATGTAGACAATGGAGTGTAAGCAGAAATGATATGTGTCACTTGTAGTGAAGCAAATAGGAAGTGAGGACCTACTCTCTTTCTCTTTTCTCACTGGAAAGCCAAATAGGTGGGGTCCAGTAAGGGATTTCAAGTATGTCCCAGGAGAAAGCAGTATTAAAAGAGGAATGTGTGTAGATGTTTACTTGGCATTTGGAGATGGGAAGTAAAATTAAGTATCTAGAAATCAGTGACTTTTATAGAATGTACAAAAACAATCCGTTAAAAATGGAATCATTGAAATGATCTTATTCACACAGTGTCTAAATAGAAAAATGACCTAGAAATATATCTAATGGAAAATGTTCATAATCATTGTGAAAAAAGCACATGTGAACGACAGAAAAAAATTACATGAACAAATAGACTTACCACGTCCTTGGATAAAAATCTCAACCTGATATAGTGTCAATCTTTGGAAAAGATATGTGCACATTGTAGGGTTGCCAACTTATCCTAGTTTGCCCAGAACTTTCCTGGTGTTAGTATGGAAAGTCCTACATCTTGGGATATCCATCAGCTATAGGCCAGTTTGGAGAATTGATAACCAAAGCACAAGGGTACTTATTGTAACATTCTGTGTAAGAGAAAAAGATTAAAAGCACACAAAACAATCCACCAAAAATGCACAGTTTGAAAAAACTTGAAAGATCTGTACATTGGAGTACTCTAATAGCAGGGTGAGTGTTGGAGGGGGAAGGAATAAATTTGATTTGGAGGACTTGTGTGAAATAGAGGGAAAGAGAGGAAGGAATGGGGGGGAGAGAAAGAGAGAAAGGAGGTAGGAAAAGAGGAGGAGGGGAAAAAAGAATACTACATAAATGTTTTAAAGAGACTGAGTGAAATATGTTTATTTTATTAGGCGCTCAAAGATAAGAAATTATTTAATAAACAACAATTATAAAAGGTGGAAAGATAAAATGAATGAGGAGAAAGAATGAGAACTAGACCTACATAAATAGAACAAACTTCTGTAACTTGAACTTAGGAAACATGCAAATTTTAAAACAATATTGAATAAAAACGTTTTTTAAAGAAACATAAAAATACAAAAGAAATTGAAACAGGCAAACATATAAAGCTGGTGGCATAACAACAGAAAGAAGAATTACTTCAAACAACTTTGAAACATAGTATTTTTAAAAAATTAATTTTATTGGTACATTTTATGCATACACTATAATGACATTCATCATTGGAAATTTGCACCTTTATATAATCTCTCTTGGTTCTTATTTTTCACCCATCGCCCCCTCCATTCAACCCCTCCATCCCTCCTCATTTACAAAGACTTTGTTTCCATTTTTTCCTTTTCTCATATTAATTTCATTCCCTTCTTTCCTTTCCCGAATCCCTCCTACTCCCCCTTCCCCTTTGGACCTTTTCTTCCTATTTCATAATATCTATTATGCCTTTTGATCCTTATTTACCCTTTCAGTTTCTCACACCAGAGAAACTATTTGATATTTACACGTCTGTCCTATTTATTTCACTTAAGAGTATCACCTTAAGGTGCATCCATTTAGCTACAAATGTTTCTAGTTTCTCATTCTTTATGGCTGAGTAATACTCCATTTTATTAAAAAAAACAAACAAACCACATTTTCATTTTCCAGTCTCCAGTTAATGGGCAATTGGACTGTTTCCAAGTTTTAGCTATTACAAACTGTGCCGCTATGAACATGGGTGAACATATATCGCTGTGGTATGATTCTTTTAATTCTTTTGGGAAGATACCCAGTAGGGGAATAGCTGGGTCAAATGGGACGTCTAATCCTAGTTCTTTGAGGTATCTCCATACTGATTTTCACAGTGGTTGCACCAGTCTGCACTTCCACCAACAATGGAGAAGGTTTCTTTTTTCTCCCCAGCCACTCCAGCATTTATTATTGGTTGATTTCATGATAGCAGTTATTCTTTCTGGAGTGAGGTGGAATCTCAGTGATGTTTTCATTTGCATCTCTCAAATGACCAGTGATGTTGAACATTTTTTCATATGTTTATTTGCTATTTCTACTTCTTTGTCTGAGAAATGTCTGTTCATTTCAGATGCCCATTTTTAGATTGGGTCTTTAAATTTGGGGGGTCTGATTTTTTTAAGTTCTTTATAGATTCTAGATAGTAGACCGTTGTCTGAGGAAGAGCTGGTAAAGATTTTTTCCCACACCGTGGGTTGTCTCTTCACTTTGTTGGTGGTTTCTCTTGTTGTTCAGAAGCTTTTTAACAAGAAGAGATCCCACTTGTTGATTCTTTATGCTAGTTCATGGGCAACTGAGGCTTTCTTTGTCCATGAAATCTTTTCCTATGCCGACGTCTTCAAGAGTTCTACCTAACCTCTTTTCCAGCCAGTTTAGTATGAAACACAGTATTTTGATTAGTTATCCCTAGTGGGATATATCGCAAAGGCAAAAAGAACATTAAATTCATCTTATATTTCTTTCAATAGACTTATTGTTAACAATAAAAGTGGTACTTTTGTTTTGAAATTTCACAGACAGATTCAAAAATTAAATGTATAAATAACTATGTACCCATATATGGTAGAATCATCTTATATTATCACTATTCTGTGACTATTAATAAAAATATTAAGATTATTTTGCCAAAGATAGATATAAGGCAAGTATATAATCATCATGATGTTTAAAATTATGAGCTAAGGGAAATATCCTATAAATCAATTTGAAAGGAAATATCAGAAGAAAATCAATATTCTTTTTGTGTTTTCCTAGCTCTGCCCAATAAAAAAAAATATAGAATCAATGACCCATTCATAGCAGCTAGTATCACTAGCATCCAGAACATACTCTCTAAATTTCATTTCCCACTAAAAGGAATTGAGGCTGCTTAGAATAAGTCAATTCCATATTTTGGAGAGAAAAATTGCAAGATAAACCTGAGATATCTCATACCTGTAAGCAAAGAAGAGAGACATCAAAATGGCCCAGGGGCTACCTGGAAAAGTTTCCAACTGATAAAGAAAGAATGATTTAGAAATCAAAAGGATGGGGGACAGGAATGTAGCTCAGAGGTGCCATGCCTGCCTGGCAAGCACAAGGTTCTGAGTCCAAGCCTGGGTATTGGGAAAAAAATAAAAAAGAATACTGTGTAGAATGCATTAAACATATCAACATATGTTGAAATTCATAATTTTATACTGGAAATAATTAATAATGTTTTAGATTGCTTAGGTGCCAACTAAGTGTTCTTAATAATGACAAAAAAGAGGGGAGGAAGATGATAACATCTATGATGATATTCTTACCATTAGGTCAGATAAAGGTCTGAGAGTTAACTCTTGGTTTTATGTATGTGGAGGTCACTGATGAACTTCATAGATGTGTTTTGGTGGAAGAGTAGAGATATAAGATCAAATGAATCATTTTTAGAGAGAATTGGGGGAGAGATAAGTACAATAAGTATGTGCAATTTTTTAAGAAATATTGATGCCAAGGAAATAGAGAAATGGAGCAGTAATAATTATGGGGGAAAGGTTCAGGGAAATAATTTTGTAGAATAAGAGACAGAGTACAGTAGTTTTTTATACTGATCTGAATGACCCAGCAAAGAGAAAAAACATGATTTTGTCAGCAACACTAAAGAGCATTTCTGGGAAAAAATGTTTCTGAGAATGTGATAGAGGTATGCTAGAAACTGGCCTTTATGATTCTCTTCTAACAGGCAACCTCTGCTTCTTTCGCTAATTGACTTGGACTAAGACACTCTCATAAAGGCACTGTAGTCTGAGGCTTGTCCTGACCAGTTCTCATTCTTTCTTTCTCCACTTTCAGAGGTGTCAGACCTGTACTGAGGACTGAAGATTTCTCTGCTTGCTTCTCCCTCACACTATGTCCCTTGCAGGTGCTATTCCAATAAATTTTATGCACTCAACATCTTGTCTTGAAATATGCTTCCTAGTGGACCCAGATTAATTCATTCTGTGGAAAATGTCTTTAAAATAAGCACTGGATAATAAAATCCTAATTATTTTATGGAATTTCAACATTTTAGATGCTCTCTTTTATCCAAAAGTTTGAGTTTGTCTATGTGTAATTTGTCAAATGTACTCTTATTTCATTTTCTTTGCCTTTTTAATTTATATATTCTTTTTTTGTAGAACTGGGGAACAAGTTCTACTTTACCACCGAGTTTCACTTCCAGTACCCTTGTGTCATGGCTTGTATCTAGATGTCCCCCTAAAGCGTCATGTGCTCATAGGTGGGACTTTTGGGAGCCGGCTGGATCTCGGACATGCGATACTGGTATTAAGGGTGTGTGGTACGACATTATTCCACTGATTGGAATTACCATATTTCTGTGTGTGGATAATGGAAGCTTCATTATGGGTGTGGATGGCACTAATCAATAGCCTTATAGCCTGGAGGGAGTATAAACAGATAGAAGGAAGTCAGGCTTACTGCAACTGCTTGCTACTTCATTGTCTCCTACTTGCTTGCCATGTACTATTTCTCCTCTGTGATGTCTCCTGCTATGCCATCCTGCCTTGGAGCCAGCCAACAATGGGCTGAAACCTCTGTAAACTGTGAGCTGAAATAAACTTTTCCTCCTTTAACTTTGAGTGTCTGGTATTTTGTCTCAGCAATGAGAAAAATAAGAAATCTTGCTTATTTCTTATTTTGCTTATTGTGCTTTCTAACTTTTTTGATTTAATTAATGGAAAGCTTATCCATTTTGTTAATATTATTAAAGAAATAATTTCAAACTATTCGTGATATCAAATATTAGAAATGAAGTAAAGTTCCAGGATGTAAAGTCAACATACAGAAATCAGTGGTATTTCTACGCACAGATAATGACCCAACCGAAGAAGAAATAAAGAGAATCCTATTTTCAATAGGACTAGAAGGATAAAATACTTGGGAATAATTTTAACCAAGGAAATGAAAGAACTGTGCACTGAAATCTGTAAAACATCAATGAAATAAATTAAAGGAAACACAAATAAATGGAAAGATATTCCATGCCCATGGATCAAAAGAATTAATATTGTTAAAATGTCCATACCACTCGAAGCAATATGTAAAGTCAATTCAATCCCCATAAATTTCCAATGACATCACTCACAGAAATAGGAAAAGAAAACATTATTCTAAATTTCATATGAAACCATGAGAGATCTGACACTTCCTGATTCAAAATTGTATTATAAAGTTTTGGAATCAAAACCACATGGTGGTGGCACAAAACAAGAAACAGGCCAGTGAAACAAGATAGAGGTAAATCCAAGCATATATGTTCAACTTACTTTCAACAAAGAAACCAAAAAGACACAATGGGGAAAACATAATCTGTTAATAAATAGTCTTGAGAAAATTTGATTTACACATGCAAAAAAATAAAAAGTAACTGGACCCTTTTCTTAAGCCATATGCAAAAATACACTCAAAATGGATAAAAGACCTAAATGTAAGATCTAAAATCATAAAACTCCTATAAGAAAACATAGGGGATAATCTTCTTGACATAGGCCTTTGGATTGATTTTTTGGATATTGCATGGAAAGCTCAGGCTACAAAAGAAAACATAATTAAATGCAACTGTATCAACTAAAATCTTAGCATTGGACAACAAAAACTGAGTACCTAAATAAATAAGAACTTAAATTTGTTGTAATGTCATGGATAAGAGTAAAGATGAAGGGCTAAGCCACTTCATCCCTAAAAAGTAGTCTTGGGTCCAAGTAGGAGGAGTGGCAGGGAAAGGGTACAAAGGGAAGAATTAGTAGGCTCCCAGGTCAATATGTCTTCTCACACAGCAGAGACATAGTTGGCTTTACAAAGTCTCTACCTACCTCTAAAGGAGGATTGCCCTCTGCATGGGTAGCAAGAAACAGGTCCACACTCAAGTGAGCATCTTCATTGGGATGCCCTAATATGTGTCCTCCTAACTACACCTCCTCTTTGTGATCACACACTTAGCCATGACAGTCAATTCACTGTGTCAACTTGAATAAGAAACACACAATTAAATTGGATCAGCATAGTTTTGAGTGTAGCTGAGGGGATTTACTGGTGACAGAAGACCCACCCTAGGGAATCTTGTTGCCTGAATGGTGTAAAGGGGAAATGAAGAAAGAGGGCTCCCTTCTGTTTCTTCAGAGGAGCTCCAGTCTTCACCTTCAGCTTGGATGTTGACTTCTGGCTTCCAGCACAGACCCTTCAGCCTTCTATTGCAGGCCAGTCAGCCTCTTGATATGGACACTATATCTGTATAGTGGCATGGGAGCTCCAAGCCTTTGCCTGGATCCTTTGGATCTCCAGCATGCAGGCAGACCTTTTTCACTTTTCCACATCTGACTCTGTGGGCAGCCACGGTAAGCCAATCCTGTAAATTCTTATATATATTTGTATATCTTGCATGAGATGTGTTTCTCTAATAAGCACTGACTGATACACTAGCCAAGCATTTGGTCTGTTTCAGGAGGGCAAACTGTCTTTTACCAAGCCAGGAAAATGTTAACCTGGGTCCTAGAATAGACAGGGGAGCCCTTCTTCCATCTGTACTGAAAATATTTGAGAATAACAAAACTATGCTTTCCTGAGATGGCCATAATAATGGTAAAACAATAACAAATGAGAACAAGAGTAGATCTGTATGAGATAGGCCTCAAAATATTCTTGATAGCTGTCTAATAACCACAAACATCCCACATGATACTTAATACCATACTTAAGCCTCCCTGTCCTGGATTTCCTTAGATAGAACGGATACAGCTGTGTTTGCCTCCAATATTTGGTTATATTTGCAACATACAGTACCAGTCCAAATACCAGGAAATTATTTTACCTGCGAGCCTCTTTTAACTTACTGACTCTTCTTTGCTGCTTGTGGCTGACTCATTACAGGCATTTCACTTCACTTTCAAAAAATAAATGCATCTTAGAATTTTGCACTTAGATGATTTTTTGACTGTTCAAGTCACAAAATTTAGCACTAACTGGTTTTGTATGAAGACTTTGCAGGAAAAGCACAGTCTCCAACTGCCATATACATTTTCTCTATGAGATTTTTTCCGTAGCATTTATAAAGGATGGTTCAGTATATGATATTAGACACAATGAGAAAACTTTCATAAGTAATCCATTTCATAAACATATAAAAGCAGACCAATGCATTTAATTAAAATATATAATCTCCATATTTTGGAGAATTGGTAGCAACAATAACCAGAATAATTTATTTTCCATGAATTCTCTTAATAGAGCACAACTTATTCCACACCTCATAACACTCATGAACTCTCTTTCCTTATGCTCTCATTGAAATTGCCTGCTAAATTGCACATAATTTAAGCAATCTATAAAACCTTTCTTCAGCTTCATAGACACTGGAGGTTTGATTTTAAAATGAAAAATAAAATAAAACCTTAAGCAAAACATATCACTAATCCATACAATAGAATAAAAACATTTTATTCTTCTGATATATTCTGAATAGTCACCAGAATGTACTTTTAAAAAGAACTGATATTAGTATTAAACTGTGCCATGGCTATAATTAGGTTAGGTCTAATTCTGTTTGCCTAAACTACTTAATACACACATAATTCTTGAATGTTCAATGAAATCAATTCTGCTGGTGAGTGTTGGGAAATTAGTGAGTATAATGAAAGGGAATACTGGTTGAACAATATTGAGAGTATGGTTGTCAAGAAGACCTAATAGACTATAGAAACTTGATGTCTGTTCATTTAGATGACCCCCAAGGAGAGACAGACAAGTGGTTTTAGACCAAAAGGGGAAAGAAATCTGAAGAAGAACAATGATAGAAACAGGAAAAGAGAAAGAAGAATGGCAAGACTGAAACCAAGAGGGGATGAGAGAAACTAAGAAGGTATATGGGGGTGTTTGACTTGCGGGGCAACTAAGAAGAGAAAGGGAATAAACTAAAACAAAATTATGATACAAATATGTCTTTCATTGACACAATGCTTTGCATACTAATAACTCCTTGAAACAAACTGAGAAATTCTAATGTTCCTATTTAGTAGATGAAGAAATTAAGGTCACAGAGATGTCATATAATGAAAACAAGCATAAACAATGTTGATGGTGGGACTAAAGTAGAATCCTAGTTTAATACTGTGGGAAGAATATTCTCTTCCATCTTACAGATTGCAGCACAAAACATCTTGTTTGGTGTCATTCATAATATGTGCAATGAAACTAAAAAGTGAGATCTGTGTGTCTACAAACACTGAAAGAAAGCAGTATCTGTACATCTTGAAAATGTTCAGATTAAGGGAAAATTTTGCCATAAGAGTTTAGTAGTTCAAAGAACTTAGAATGGGGAAAATTGCTGAACTTGACAAGTTTTAGGAACTAGTGGAATTTTCATTTTTCTGACCTAAAGCATGTAGATTTGGTTCTAAGAGTGCTTATGAAAGAAAATACTGCAGATGACTTTTTTATTTCCATTATCATTGAAAGGACAAAATCTTTTATATGAACCAATTCAATTTCACATGCTATAGCTTGTTTGTAGGGATGCTCTTTTGTTTTAAATTTCCCTGAGGCATTAGAAAGTTAGATATTTCTGATGAAAAGTTTTAAGTTGACCATATAGTTGGAGAAAAAAGTGAATATTTCAGAAATTCAACAGTGAAAGATTTTTTTTTTACCTACAAAACAATGCTGTTGAAAATGTTTCATTTGGTGAAATGTATTCCTATCATTTCTAGCAGACATAACTTAGACCAGCACTACTAATGCGGAGTTGAAGTCAAGGGATAAAAATACTACACATGTAACTCCTTCCATTCTATTTATAGTAAAAATCCTAGGTAATGAAAAGATAAGGGTTTATTACATAATACATATAGTATGTATAGAGAATACCTTAATATTTGATAAACATAGCGTCTTTGGAATACATTAGGATCATCCGTTCGAACAATTTTTTCCCACATAGAGTAATTAGAAGGGTCTTTAGAAATTTAAAATACTATCTACTGATCCTTTTTCTCAGTTTACTAGCAATGTGGCCAAATTAGCTGGTCTCTGGGCACAGACATGACCAAGAAAAGATTCATCTTAAAATCTCTTTAGTTTTTATTATCTGGCATCAAGATTTTAAATATTGCCTAAGAGAAAGGAAAGAGGGCAAGTTAACTCAATCTTTAGCCAAATCCATTCTTTCTCTACTCTCTTCCTTCCCTCTTTGATATTCTTTCTTTTTATCTCTTTGATTGATAGCTTGCGTAGTTGAGACAAAGTATCTGAGACCCTCAAATTAAAGGAGAGGTTTACTTTCACTCACAGTTTCAGTGAGTTTCAGTCAATTCAGGCCATGGTTGGATGACTTCAGAGCATTGTGGAAGGTGTCACAGAGGAAAGCTGCTCACCCATGGAAGCTTGGGAGGAGAGAGAGAGGCAGGGGCGGGAGAAAGAGCCAGAGATAAGAATGCATCCTTCCAGGTGATGCTCCTATTCATCAATGGACTAATCCCCTGATGAGTATAGTGTCCCATGATCTAATCACCTGCTAAAAGCCTGACCTCTGAACACATGAGATATTTTGAAGGGCATTTTATAATAGGCACAACATAAATTTTGTGATACAGGTGCAGAAAGTTGGGTGTCTAATACCCACATTTATTATTTAGAATATTTCTTTTGATGAACTATTAATTTTAATTTGATGAGTTTTATTGTATTAAACGATGAGTACTTAACAAGAAAATATTTTAAAATAAAGTGTTGAATTTTTAATATTTATCCAATGTTCATAAAAAAGCATCAAATTTTTCAACATCAACTGTTCTTTGGTGTACAGAGTCTAAAATATAACAATATAAATACATTCCTATGTGAACTATAATGAAAATACCAATAGCATTCTAGAAAAAAAATCTTTACTTCAATTATCACACCTAAGGCAGTCTTCACATATGAAAACACCACATTCCATACACACATACTGCTTACACTGACAGCACATGTGTTTTCCTTTCCTGGCCATTTTGCAGGACATACTTGACATCTCACTGGTCTTATTGTTTTATCAGGAGGTTCTTATTATATTACACAATGTGTAGTGAACAGGAACATGAAATAACAATGAAATAAACTATAAAATTCTTAATATGTACTGTGTATTTAGAATAAACATCAACATTTCCACATCTGCTATGTACTTGCTTACAAAACCTAAAAGATAACATCAGAAATAAATTCCTGTATGAACTACAATGAAAATACCAATAGAACTCTACAACAAAAATAATCTTTGCTTCAACTGTCACTCCAAGGCAGTCCTCACACGTGACAACTGCATATTCCATAAACACCTCTTGATTACACTGACAGCACATGTGCTTAGCTTTTCTTTCCTATGTGGCAAGCCATTCTTGTCATTTCCCTTCTGTTTTTTTAGGAGCTTCCTACTATATTGCACAATGTACACTTAGCAGGGAAATAAGATATCAATAAAATAAAATATCAAATACATAATGAGTGCTTAGAATAGACATCAACATTTTTACATCAGCTGTTTACTTGCTTACAATACCTAAAATATAACATCAGAAATAAAAACCTATGTGATATACAATGCAGATGTAAACAAATATCTACCATACAAATAATCTTTGCTTCAACTGTCACATCCAAGGCAGTCTTCACATGAAAACTGCATGCTCCAAACACAAGTATATTTTACATTGATAGCATGTATATTTTATTTTCCTGTCCTTTCTTGTAGGGCACAGTTGACATCTTTTTGGTTTATCTGTTGTCATAGTAGGTCTTTGTGTTGCTGTTCACCTGTCAGCTCACCAGTGTTCTCCACGATTTTTTGCATAGTTCCCTGGGCAGAAACATTTTTTCTTCTGTTGTAAATGGTCTTTCATGAGTTCCAGTTCCAATCCTCTAAGAAAATTTCTCCATGGCATTTTACGCTTGTTATTTTCTTTGTAAACTATCAAACTATTTATGCCACACATATTCAGGATTGAGTAAAACACAACCATTAGCCAACACTTTGTGTTTCGAGTGACATCATAGTTACTATATAACTCATCAACATCTACTCCATCTTCAGTTTTGTTTTAGAAAGTCTCCATCTCAGGATTCCACTTCCTTGAGGTTTCCCTGTGAATATTTCCATCACGGTGCAATGTTGACATCAGCCGTACCAGTCTGTTTTTCTTTGCCATATACAAGGCCAATGTAAATCTTTCTGAAATCCAACAATTGTACTATTCAGTTCTCTGTTTTGAAATTGCAACATTTCATTTGGAATTTCTGCTCTGTTGTTGCATACAGTTCCTACACTGGTCAACTTGTGCTCTGTTAGCAAATATAACATTGATTAAAACTGGTAAGCCAATTGTTGAATGTCACATTCTGATTAGTTTGGGAGATGGGAGCAACAAATCTTTTCACAAGGTCATTTAGTTTATTATTGTTTGAATAAGGACCTGGTGGCTGAGTTCCAGGATAAATTTTTAAATTGAAAACATAATAAGTCTTTGCGTCTACAAGGGCATAATTTTTTGTCATATTTTGAGCCATTGCTTTTCCATGAGTCTTTTACATTCTTGCAGTTTCCCCAAGAAATCCTTGCTAAGTATAGCAGACCTATGAATGCTTTCAGTTCAGCTAGTGATGTGTTATAATAAATACATTTTTGAATATGCATATTGATGCATACAGAACATTTTACCTGTACTTTAGCCTTTGTGTATTTCACAACACCTTGTAGCATTTTGTGTTACAATTTCCAACACTGAATGGCAGTGCTCATATTCTGTCCAATAGATTTCACCCCTGTCAAGGTCCTCACTGTATTTTTCAGAACTAGATCATTCCATTTGGCTGTGTGATCATTTTGCAACATTTTAACTAGTCAAATATGCACTCATCTTGCTGTTTTCTTCATCATCTGAATCAAGGAGTATGCATTCCCTCTGTATCAGTAAATTCTTGCTCCGTTTCACTGTCATAGGGACTTTGGCTTACATGGCCAAAATCAAAGTCATTATTATTTTTATCATCTGTGCATGAGTAATCTGAAGATTCACTTTTGACCTCCTTGAAAACTTGCAAATCTCATTTTTCATGTGCCATTGTACTGAATTGGGCTATTTCTGCCAAAAAAAATCAAAAGAAAACTTCTTTTAAAACAAACCCTAAATGCATGGAAATCTAGCAATGAGCATTTCATTGCTAAAACTCACCTGCTGCTGTTCTGGAGCTTCTGTATGCACCTTGCTGTTCACCTGCCAAATGGGTGAATGCACAGATGGGTTTTTGCTTTCCCCAGGTGCAGCTACTGTGAGTCACACCCACATTCCATTCTGATAAAATGCATATTTTCATAATACAAGAGTGGTGTGGGTATATTTTACTCTCTGTGATGCTCAGCTAAACATAGGCAAAACTTGTTAGATAGAGCATTATGCGGGTAAAAATCCTGGTTTGACACTGTTGCACATGTGCACACACCTTGCTGTTCATCATACCAAATGAGTAAACACAAAGATTGTTTCCTGTATCCCCCAGGCATAGCCACTGAGATGCACTGCCGGCTACTGTTATGCTAAAGTACAAATTTTTAGTACAAAAGTATGGGATGGGTTGTTGTAACCCAATGTTATGCCTTTTGGGCTAAACCATAACATAGCTGTAAGGAAAAGAGAATAGATAATTTTGGAAATAAAATTTATTAGCATTATTGGATTCAATAATTTACAAGGAGTGACTCAGTGACATTTACCTAATTTCTCTGATCCTCAGTAACTTCTGTCAAATGGAGATAGTAAAAGCACCTATTTAATGAGACTGTTGTGAAGACTGAAGGAAATAATGCAAGTAAAGTGCTAACCCCAGTGTCTGGGGGATAGTAAATCCACAATAAAACTTCTCCATTATTACTGCAGAAAGATTTGTCAATCACCCTAATTATGTTCATTTGGGTATTTAATTGATCTGCCCTGCTTGTGAGCTTCAGAGCATTCCCTGCAAAAGATTTATTATTCTGTATTTTTGCTGAATTAAAGTAGTGAGAAATAAAAGGGAACTTTGAATTAATTTCAAAAGAAAAGTGTTTGTTTGTTTGTTTGTTTGTTTTTTAGTGGTCCCAGGTTGAAATATCCTCTCTCATAACACCCGTTCAGCCTGGGATTACTCAAAGAGCATAGTTGAATCCACTGTAGGCTAAAGATGGGTCTTTTTTTTTTTTTTTGAGACTGTGTCTTGCTATGTAGTTCAGGCTAGCCTTGAACTCACTACGTGGGTGACACTGGCCTCAAACTTCTAGAGATCCTCCTGCCAAGCTGCTCAAAGTGCTAGGATTACAGGTGTGTGCACCAAACTTGGCACCGTAGTCTTCTCTTGTTGGCTACAAGGGAGGAGGTTAAATGACTCTGGTCATTAGCAGTGTAAAAACCCCCACTGAAAGGAACCTGGAAATAGAATTATAGAAGTATCAATAATGATGTAATTTTGCTGTACAATTAAATGTCTAGGGTATATCTTGAGGTTATCTTGTTGCCAATAGTACCTAATCAATCCAGCGAGAGAGATGTGGCATATTTTGTGCTAGATTTAGATTTTGGATTGACTTTTAAGAGAAAATATTCTCACTTAAATTATATTTTTGCTGGACTTCGTTGAATTTTGGCTCATCAGTGTGCTGGATGCATTAAATCAAGACGCTATACTCTGGAATTCATATGCTACAAATAGATAATTTATCTTCTTTTGAAACAAAAGTGCATTTAGTTATATAATTTTACATTCTTCATTTTTCTTAATGTAACCAGTTAGCTGTTTTTCACCCATCTGAGGGCTTTGATTTCAATTTGAATTCAATTCCAAGTTTTCTAGACATTGGCAGCTTAACCCTAGAGCTTAATCCCACCACTTGGTGAAATTCTTGTTTCTCAGGTCAAAAGAACTTATAAAGAAAAGTAACGTTTATGAAAAGTCTAATAAAATCATTATCACTTGAGTAAGGTTCTGTATTTATTTGAAGATTCAAATTGTGAAATGACTGGGAAAAACTATGAACCTTGACTGAATTTAATTTTGCTTTCTTTATTTGTATGTTTGTCCCCAGCCCCTAGCTTCATCCCCAAATAAACTCATCTTCCTATTCTGATAGATAACCATGTCATGTATAAATTTGTGAATTGATAGGTCTTTTTTCAGTCACATTTTCCTTCTCTAATTTTCATTGATTTCTGCCCATTTATAGGTTTCACTGATAAGTAAAAAAGAAACTTTCTCTTTGAAGGTGATTTTATGCAGCTTTACATTTTGGTACACACACACACACACACACACACAAACAAATGAAATGTGATTGTGTGATAACTACCATAAAAAATAATCTATAAATTCTCCTGGGTTTTAGGGATCATTTTCACTGTATGTAGGAGTGAATGGAGGTGTAGATGGGGAACTTCATAAGGAAAACATTCAAATAGATAAAAATATAAAAATAACCTCAGTGTGAAATTATAATACCTTTTTGACTATTTCAGTCAAATTTTCAATGTGTTTGTGCAGTCTAGGGAATTAATGATAATAAAGAGACAAAGATAATTGTACCAACCTAACTGTGGGCGAAAGCACTGTCTTCTAATCTTAGATTCAAGATTTAAAAATGCCAATGAATATTTATGATTGGATAAATACCACCTAACGACTATACATTATTAAATTCATGCCTTTATAATATACTTTATTTATTTATGCAGTGGGGGTTTGTACCCATGGGCTTACCACATCTAGCCAAGCACTTTACACTGAGCTACATTCCTCTTTTTATTTATTATTTTGAGACAGGGTCTAAGTTGCCCAGGCTGGCCTCAAACTTGTGATTCATTTCCCTTAGTCACTCAAGCAATTGGCTTGCGCCACAGTACTTGGCTACCTAATATAATTTAAATAAAATTGCAAAATATTTCATTCCAATATATATTAGCATAGATTTATTAATTCACTTTTAAATTTTTATTAGTCCATGTTTGCAGAACATAATAATTGTATTCATTGTAGGGAGTTGGTACATGTACACAACACATGTTATTTCTTTTTACTTCTCTTCCCCTCCATCACATCTCTCTTCGTGTCTTGGTCCTCTTCCCATTTGCAAAAGTTCTGTTTATTCCAAAATTGTTTTTAGCTAATTCAATTATATAAACTTTCATTATTTTTTCATTTAAGATTAAATCTAAAGGTCAAATATCAATAAAAAATATCTAAACATAAAATGATTTTGAATATCGATCAGAGCTGGTGACTGAACAATAGTTAGTTCAATCATCCTGATTTACAGATAAGAATGTTGAGGCCCAGAGGTTACTGAAGGTCACCTTACTAGGGCATGCCAAATGTTGGATCTACAATCTTGCTCCCTACACTCACATTTTTTCCTCCATATTTTATTTAAAAATTAAACAAAAGATAAGTGGCTGACATTGAATGATACATCTAATTGTGTGAATTATGTATGGTATGTGAATTATATCTCAATGAATCTATTTTGTTGTTGTTTTGTTTTGTTTTTTGTTTTTATTTTTGCTTTTGTTTTGATACCAGGGATCAAACTCAGGACCTTGTGCTTTCAAGGCAGGTGCCAGAACCACTGAACTAAATCCCCAGCCCAATGAATCTAATTTAAAAGATGAAAACTAAAGTTTTAAATGCTTAAATTATGCCTTGCTCTCCTTTGGTCCCTTCTTTACTGTATTAATTCCATTTTTGAAATGAGCTTTTAGAGACTTTAATAGTGTTGATATTGAATAAATTCATATGCTCTTTATATGTTCTCATTTTTTGTTCCAATGAAAGATTAGTGATGCATCTAAAGGTAGATATCCAGAAATACTGATTCACTTTTTGACATTTGCCTGAATACTTTTAGAAATAGAACTCTTTTTTATTAAATTATGTTTGCTTTTTATCATTCTTTCTTTCTTTTTTTTTTTTTTTGGAACCGGGGATTCAACTCAGGACCTTGCACTTGTGAGGCAGGCAGCGGCACCACTGAGCTAAATTTCCGGCCCCTGCTTTTTATCATTCTAATGATAATTTATAAGGTCTTTCTTTCTGCTTGGTACTTAACTATTGTGCCAGACTAAGCCAAAGTTCTCAGTACTGTTGAATACTTTAATTTTATCACATCTTCCTTATTGGTTTTAGTTTACTAGTTCCTCCCAAATAGTTTAACAGCATTTTTCATGCTCTCTCCAAAATTAAGCCCTCATTTGCTCATTGCCTCATTCTGACTTCTCCCTCAGAAATAACCCCTTAACTTATTATTATCATGTCCCAGCAGAAACCAGGACTTAGAGGGAAAACACACAGTTTCAATTCTCAGTGCTTAGCTCTGTTCCTCATTGTGCAATTGACTTGATGTTAGAAGAAGTTGTGTACTTTCACTGACTTAAAGTATAATGCATGTCTCAAACCCTCATTTTATTCAATTTTTCTAATAAAATGATGGTCAAAAATAGTTTGCCAATGTAGACATCTGTGTGTGGCTTTTAGTAGTCAATGGGTCATTCATTCTTATCCTCCATACTGTTTACTAGCTACCTGTGACAGTTAGAATAATGATAGGAAAGCAGCAAAGGCCCTTGATCAACTTGCTTATTCTTAACTAAGCTGTTTAGCTATCCAGGAAATGATTTCACTCAGAATTTCTGATTTTACTTCAAACTGCCTTTCCCATAAATATCAAAATGCCTCTTTTGTCTTAGTATTCCAATAAGTTTTTGTTAACTCTATATCCTCAGAACTGTGGCATTTCTAATGTGTTCTCCTGGCCAACACGGCCAACACCACCACCACCAGCAGCAGCACCAGCAGCATCAGCATCACCTGAACCTCACTAGAAATGCAAATTTTGTGGTTACTTTCACTGTGTGAATCAGATGCACAGGGGACACAGTTCAGCAATTTGTGTTTTAACAGGCTCTCCATGTTTGAGAGTCAGATTTTATGATTCTTATTCACATTTCATAGTATGTTATCTATAAAGAGTAAGAACTCAATACTTAATACAATGAGAAATTATAATAATGACTTTAATTTTTACAGTCATTCCCTTCACTGTGATACTTTGCACTTCCCCCTACTAAAGAAGCATAGTCTATTTTCCTTCATCTTAAATCAGTATTGGTTTTATGACTTGCTTTGGCCCATAGTATAGGATAAAAGTGATTATGTATCAGTCTTGAGCTTAGACCTCAAGAGCCCTTATGTATTTCCGCTTGTTTTCTTTTGCACCTTAGCTTTGCCATAAGAAAAACCTTAGATTAACTTTCTGAGTGAAGCACATAGTGGTAAGCTAAGTTGCTCCAATCATTTAAGATGAGGACAGCTCATATCAGCCTAGTATACATAGCTAAGTTGGATAGAAATTTATATACAGTCAGAGAGGGACTGGATAGAAATTTATATACAGTCAGAGAGGGACTGGGCTTTCAAGGACATCAGTGAAAAATAAAGACATCAGAACTGTGGCTGAAGGTGCATCTGAAGAAAGCAAGGTCACAATGACCAGATTTGCATGCTTCCCTCATGGATGAGCAGAACTTGAAGCTATACTACAATTAGTACCACCCAGTCCCTTAAATTCAGATATGCAACAGAAGCCCTGGTAGTTGACTATAACATCTGAATACATCCCTTCCAAAAATGTTCCTATTTCAGAAGTCATAGATATTCCAAGGTTAATGATATCAGTCATATACTCTTCCTAGTGCCCTATTTTCCTTTTGGATCAGTATTAGCTAAGTAGCTATACTTGAAATATTATTGGTTGATTATAGTTTGACCCCTAATGTACCCACATTGTGACTTTGCAGTATAGATTACCCCTGACAAAGGGCCTCAGTGGCAATCCACTCAGTACCCCTCGTGTCTCTCAGGAGCTATGTCTCAATAAACCTTTCCTACTCTTAACCTACATTGCCCTTTATAACTCATTCTGCAATTTCAGGGGACGTGAACTGGGCACATCTGACATCTAGTAGATTGAGAGTTATATTTCTTCTATATTAATTCAATAACCATATGATCCTCCAATGAGGTAAAAATAAATGGGTTCTTGAGCATTTTTTCTGTTTGTGAGGACAAAGTCAGCAGGTCATTCTATACATGCAAAACAATAAATACTGTGTAGGCCATTGAGGTTTGTGGGATTTGCTATGAAGTGTGGTAAGAGCTAACTGCATTGTACACACAGACTATAGAATTTCAAACTTCTACTCTAACATTTGGCTGTAGCTCTTTAGCTAACTTTAAAGAGATGTAATAATTTTAAAGTTCAATCATCTGTGACTTAGCTTTCTTCCATTTGGTTTATATTTCTTGGTCTTACAGTGAAAGCTGCTGAACTGAAATCTGTCTTCTTTCTGAATACTTTTCAAATTATAACAATGACATATCTTGAATAGTACCTTATGAAGCAGACAGAAATGCATTTTATCCAGCTTTCACCTCACATTTAGAGAGACTTCTATTTTCTAATTAAACTCTACATTTATCTTTTCTAAGATTGACAGAGCTCATCATTACAGATTGAATATTTATCATGAAATTGTATCAATTTTTACAGTTTTTAGAACACCAAGTACAGGGCACTGTACGGAAGTATGTTTTGATGATAATTTAAATCCCATTGTTCTTTTTTCTTAAATTTGAATTACTTGCTAAATGGTATGCTAATTGCCTTAAAGAGTTCTTGGAGTTTCTAAAGGTAGAGAACTTTATTCTAAGTTGCAGCAGGAACCATTGGAAAATCAAGTTGATTGTGAGGCAATAGTTCTTAGCCTTTGAATATGTAAAGCAACCTCCCAGGAGACTAAAAGTTCAGATTCCTTGACCATACTTTCAAAGACTCCTACTTAGTAGGATTTTGGTCAGGTCCAGAAATTTGCATTTACAACCGGAGACCTAGGTAAGTGCTGCACTTTAAAAATTTTCAAAAAGTTATCCCTAGGATTCTGATAGCCTAGATTCCACATTTAAAAAAGTTATAATATGTGGCAATTAACTACTCTATATATAATAATGCACTTTAAAAAAATAATCAAATCATCTTAAAATGTAGTGTAAAAGCTTAAGCAAAATAGATACAATAGCATAGATTAAATCATCAATGATTAAGAAACAGACACTAAGAGGGCTAGGAAAGTTAGGCAGTTTGATCCGTAGGTGCCGTTGGTGTAAGCCAGGCGCAAGTGCTGATGCAAGTAAGATATTAAATGACGATAGTTTCTTTTTTTTCTTTTTCTTTCTTTTTTTTTTTTTTTTGGTACCGGGGATCGAGCTCAGGTCTTTGCGCTTGCGCAGCGGGCGGCGAAACCACTGAGCTAAATCCCCGGCCCAAATGACGATAATTTCAGAGAATATAACTGAATGTCTTTTTAAGTTATATGTCAGGATGGATCTAAGATAGCTGGGAAATGATGAATAGCCTGAGGCATTTACTTTCAAAAAATTCTAAAAGCATTATACCAAGTATTGTGGAGAATCCTTGATACCCAGCTATCTACTGGATGACAAGAACTGAAGTGTCTATGAAGAACTTCAAGGGAAAAGGTTATAATACATGAAAGAAAGTCTACAGAAACCAATTTCATATTAAATGGTTATTATAAAACAAGCTTGAGATGGTGCACGTGAAAATTCCTTGAACATTATGTAGCTCTACAAAAAAAAAAAAACGGGGATAGCTGTAATTATAAATTATCATATTTAAAGCTTTCACATAAGGTTTGGAGTTACTTGCCTAAATAGTGTTAGATGATGTCCAGCTGAGCCACCTTATCATTGATAACTGTAGCATTCAGGACAATTTATTTCTTCAGAATGACTTTTATTCATAGGGATGTATCATTGTGCTGATTTGACTGATTCTCAGTACGCATTTGAAACGTGGATGAATATTCAATGTATGCCAAATCTTACAGTAAGTAATATGGGCAAGGAGGCAATTGTCTATCTGTAGTCATGGTCCATGCTCTTCTCATAACCCCATTGCCTTCTGGTTTAGGTAGTACAGAGTACTTGGTGAAATCAGACCAAATGGAGAAAATGTCCTGAAGTGTTTCCAATATTTTATAATTTTCCAATTCTGCTAACCTAGACGTATATTCTTAAAAATCCAAAACACTAAAATTTTAATATTTCCATTTCTTATGTTGATACTTAACATCACCAGAGTGTTAGAACTTTTGAAATTATTATAACAGAATAAAGAAGCCTCATAATATGATTCTGGGAAATTGTTTCTTAAATCAGAGTCTATTCTTTGATAGAATGCAGCTAAAATGAAAATGACTAAAATCTTATCATTGAAGTAATTACAACAAAACTAAGAAAATATTGGCAATGATAAAGGAAGGCTACAAAAATATATAATGCGTATGCTGGATTATCTAGTATCTCTTTACCATCATTAACTCAGTAAGTAAATAGTAATAATGTACATTTTATATAAATATGTGTCATATGCTTAAATTATTCACTCCTCCATAAGAAGAACTAGACTCCGGTTGTGTTCTCTCAATTTTCCTGTAATTTTATTCACTCAGTAAATATCCACTGAGTAACTACACCATGGCAAGCACTAATCTCTATGTTATGGATACAGCTGAGAACTAGACAAAGGGTAGCAGTTAAAACTGATATGAGGAATTGTAACCTAATATATTACTTTTTATCTGATACTAAAGAATAATTGTAGTTGTGGAGGTAAGCACTGGAAAAAACAGAATTTTGAGTATGACTATTTACTACCCAAGAGTGAGAGTCAACAATGTTGTAGAGGTGTGCTAGTATACACTGACTTTGGGTTTGGCCATGCAACTTTATGTGTACAATGGAACATTAGCATACAGGGCAAAAGCAGAGGTTTTATAATTGCTTGGTCATTGGAGCTTGTCTTCTCTTACTGTTCCTTGGAACCCTAAATTACCATGTATTGAAGTCTATAGGAAGAAGAAGTGCCATGGGAAAAAAACCTACTTCAGAGATGAACAATTAGAGTTCAGGTGCACTAGATGAAACAGCCTGACAGTTGCCATATCCTTTAGAGTGGCTATCTTAGACTATCCAGTTTGCATTAATTACTTTCCTATTATTGGAACAATATACCTGATACCTGCAAATTAACAGAGGAGGGGTTTATTTTGTTACACAGTTTCAATGGATGCAGCCCATGGTAAGATGGCTACAATGCAGAAATGGTATGATGGAGCATCACAGTAGAGGAAAAGTATTCACTGCACAATGATCAAGAAGAAGTGGGGGGAGGAAAGAGAGAAGCCAGCAACAAGAATACACCCTTCCAGGTTATTCCCCCTGTGACCTGGCCCCTCCAACCAGGCTCCCCCAAACATTAGACTTTTCAGAGATATCATAGATCTATACCATGATATTCCACTCCTTGCCGCCAAGAAATTCAAGTCCATCTCATTGTGCAAAGTATATCCAGTGCAACTCTAAGAATCATCAAATCATAACAGTCCCAAGTCTCCTCTGAGCCCCAAGGTAAACTGTTAGCAGTGATTTCCTATGAAAAATTAAAAAGAAAGGTAAACATTTCCAACACACAATGGCATAGGATAAACTTTGTCAATTCAGAAAGCAGAAATGGGGGGATACAAGGGAATAGGTTCATAGAAAGATTAAAACCTAGAAGGGCAAACATTAAGTCATGAAGTTTCAAATCCACCACCTGGGGCAGAATGTGGAAAAATGCAAACTCCAGAGGACTTGGGTGGCCCAAACCCCATGGCTATGCTGGTTGTCGCCCATTTGATCTCTCTCTCTCTCTCTCTCTCTCTGTTTGCTCTCACAGTTTTCCTCAGCACATGTTCCATGTTCCTGGTTTTTCCAACTTTCTGGGGTCTCCACTGTTTCCTCAGCCTCACTCAGCTTTACAAACTGCTCTGTCAGGGGCACACTGCATGGTCTCCCAGGCCTTCTTCTGAAATCTGGGTGAAAGCCTCCATGACCCTGTAACTCTTGAATTCTGCATATGTGGAAAACTTGCAACATGTGCATGCTGTCAATGTCTACCTCCAGTTGGAGGAGTAATCTGGATCCCCTCAATCACAGCTGTAGCCACTACTGAGTGCCTGACAGTGAAATAAGTCCCAGGGAACCAATTCCCTAAGAAGCCCTTCTTGAGCAGATGCCTGACAGGCTCTCTTCTCAAATGAAATCATTACAGTTTTGGAACCTTGAGCCTTCAAAAGATGGGGCCTGGCCAATTCTTGTGATGTCTTTAAACTCTCTTTCCTATTTTGTTGATGCAAAATACTTGGCTTCTTTTTAATACTAATCCTTTCAGCAACCACACTGTCCTTTGCCCTAACTTTAAAGATGTTTCATTTACAGACGAGCTTCACATCATTTGGCTCTTATTTTGCTCTCAAGTGACACAGCCTGAACAATGGGCTGCCCTCAAATTTCCTCTGCCAGTTTAACTAGTCTGCTGACTTTAATTTCAGTCTCCCACAAAGTCTCAGAAAATGGGCAAAATGTAGATAATTTTTCTTCCAGACCATAATACACATGGCTTCTAGTTCAACTGTTAATGGAGTCCTCATTTTCAACTGAAACCTCATGAGCCTGGATTTTACTGTCTGCATTTCTATCAGCCTTCTGATCTCATTATCTTTGACCAGTACTGTACATCAAACACTGTTCACAGAATTCTAGGGTTTCCCTAGCCTGCATTCCCCAAATTTTCTAAACCCCTTCTGCAAACGTGTTGCAAAGGCTTCTAAATCACATGGTCAGGTATAGTCATAGAAATGCCCACTCTTGTTACCAGATTTCTATATTAGTCAGCTTTCTGTCATTTGGACAAAACAGTCAACATCTGAAACTTAAAGGAGGAGAGGTGTATTCTGCCTCACAGATGCAGTGAACTCACCCCATGATTGGCTAGCTCCAAGGTAAAAATGGCATGACAGAATTTATGGTGGAGAAAAGCTGTTCACAGCATGGTGGCCAGGAAGCAGAGAGACAGCAAGTGAAATGAAGAACCAGGGATAAGAATATACCTTTCCAGGTCATGCCCCCAATGACCTGCTCCCTCCAACCAGGACACACCTCCAGATAAGAGACTTTTAAGAGACAATTTTGGTCTAAACCATAATACCATTTTAAGACAGCCTCCAGCTCATTGTAGAGATCAGACAAGATAGCCAGGACCACAACATCCCAGCAGACCCAAACTTGTGAGAAAAAATGCTTATTGTTTTAAGTCACTAAGTTTTGATTTGCTATGTATGTAAAATTAAATTGTACAAGATATCCACATGCATTGAAATGAATTTAGACCTCATCATATGCAAAAATCACTTGAAAATGCATCAAAGACCTAATCATGAGAGCAAAAAGTATAAAACTTTTACAGCAAATGGGTGTAAATATTTTAACCTTGGATTAAGGAATGATTTTTTTAGATGCAGTGTCAAAGCTTTTATGGCTGGCATCTACAGCTAAGAGAGAAGGAAGCCTGGCTACCTCTCCAGCTGGCAGCAGACCTTGACATCATCCATGTGGTGCTGGTTTTAGGCACATACAGAATGCAAGAGTTGTGGGGTCAGGAAGGCTTCCACCCAGATTTCAAAAGAAGGCCTGGGAGGCCACTCAGTGTGCCACTGGGAGGGCAGTGGGTGAAACTGTGAGTGTGAAGCTGAAGGTGCAGTGGAGACCCCAGAATTTTGGAGAAGCTAAGAATGTGCATTGTCTGAGGAAAACTGCAAGGAAGGAGCAGAGCTGGGCCCAGAGAGAAGCTATGGGAGCTATAACCACAAGCAGTGCCGTAAAGGTGGAGCCACCCAAGCCTTTGGAGTTCACAACTTGCCACAGATTGCCAGGAATGCTGGACATGGAACTACAGGATTTCATGCTTGCCCTGGGGGATTTTGCTCTTGCTTTGTTCCCATTCCTCTCTATCTTCCTGCTTGTAACTTTTGGAGTGGAAATATCTATCTTGTGTCATTGAATGTTGGAAATGTTTAGCTTCCTTTTCATTTGTACAGGAGCTTGCAGCTAAAAATTTCCCTTAAATCTCAGAGGAGACTTTGAACTTGGATTTTTCAGCAATGGTGAAACTGCTAGGACTTTGGCAACTCTTGGAGATGAGCTAAATACCTCTTGCAAAGGGGGATATTCATGAGTCTTTGGGGGTCCAGGGCTGAAATGTTATGGCTTGTGTCTAGATGTCTCCCCAAAGCCTCATGTGGGCTTAGGTGGGGCTTTTTCCGAGGTAGCTGGATCTGGAGTGTGTGATGCTGGAATTGATCCATGGTGCAATGCTAGGCTCAAGGCACTAGGATTAAGGGTGTGAGTGCTGCCCTCACTAAGTAGTCTGGATAAAATGAAAGGGGCAGAAAGATGCTGGTAAGGTCCCTTGTTGCTTTGCTACCTTTGGTCTACCATGAACTGTTGCCCCTCTGCCATGTGACACCCTACCTTGGACCCAGCCAATTATTGAGTGAAACCTCTACAAACTGTGAGCTAAATAAACCTTTCCTCCTGTAACTTTGGATGTTTGGTATTATGTCTCAGCAATGAGAAAAATAACTAAGACAAAAGTACAAGAAAGAAAATTTAAAAACCGATAAACTTGATATGACTAGTCTGTGTGTACCTCTTTGTGAACCATTACTGGATAACCTATCCCAGCCTCTTCTAGTTACAGGACATTGGGCAAACCATTCAGCTCACTGAACTTCATTTCTTTATCTGTAAATAAGATACTGTTTGTATTATAAGTTTCTTCTAAAGACTAAGGATTACATTTTAAATTCTTTATATGTATTTAATCTTGTACTGTTGCCTGTAAGAAAATCACAATTGTCTTTTATAGTTGGTGCTCAGTTAATATTCTATACAAGATTCATAGATATAGAAGTACTTGCATATTTTCTTCAGAATTGAGGTAGTCAAGGCTACTCTATTTAGTTATTATAATACTATAATAATTATATTTATAATTATTACTTTTTGCTATTATTTATAGCTTTCCACAGTGACTATGCCAAGTAGCCATTAGTAGTGTGACTGATATCTGAGATAGTATAAATCTGGAGTTGATAACATTAAGCAAGTTTAACACTAGATTTGTGATATGTGAAAATCACAAAACAAAAATATTGATTTCCTTTCAGCATCTTATTTATCATAAATAATAAATTTGTGGAAGAGAATCAGAAAATTACTACCAATTTCTGTATGAAGAGTATCCAATCCATTTGATTCATTAGCATAAGAAGAAATTGAGACCTACATTTCTAAGGCCATGTTCATTACAATAGGATGAATAAACAAAAATGATGAGGTTTAAATGAACTAAATTCAAAGATCAGTTTCTAAAAGTACAAAGCCAGTTGAGGTTAAAAAAAAAAGAGCTAGTCATCTCTCAGAGATTCCACAAAGACAAAACAGAAATTTTTTACTCAAATTAAATTACAATTCTTGGATCTTGAGGAGAGATACTTGCAGGAGCAGACTTTACAGAGGTGGATAACTCAAGGACCGTCATTTATCATGTGAAGTAATGGCCTATACTAAGGGACATAATACATTTTTGTATCCCCATTATTTTGATTGAACATATTTGCCATGAAAATTGGAATAATGTTGAGAGTGTGAGAGAAAGCTTTGGGGAAATAGATTGTTTTTGCTTTAGAATTTCGATTTTTTTTTTCTGGTACTGGGGATGAACTCAGGACCTTGTACTTGCTAGACAAGTGTGGTGCCACTCAGCTAAATCCCCAGCCCTGAATTTAGGTTATTTTTATTTTTATATGCATATGCATAATACGTTGGATATGAACTCTCCGAAGTAGAGACAGTATTCAAATAGGTGATAATTTAGTTAGGCTTTTGATACCTCACTGGGTCCATGCTCTAATATTCTCTCCTGAAACAGCATTACTAGCAGGTGATAACAACAGTTGGAGAAAGAAGAGTTTTAATGAACTGCAAGGATGAGGGAAAGGTCAATCCGAATCTAGGACAAAACAAGAGGGGCCGAGATTTAGCTCATGGTGCCACCGCCTGCCTCACAAATGCAAGGTCCTGAGTTCGATCCTTGGTACCACCCCCCACCGAAAAACCAAGTAACAATTTACCATAAAGGAAGCCCAACAAAAGATCCTTCAGCATTTTAGTGATTCACATTCCTTAGATAGATTCTTTTTAAAATGATATATCTAGTAAAGATATTTCTGATATGAATCTTAAGATTTTTTAAAAAAAAGTTTTAATTGTTCAGAGAGAGGAAAAACAGAGGAAATAAGGATTCTACTGGGTATACTCAGTCTTTACTATCTGTGGAAGTAAGTGATAAAAACAGTAACCTTAAATTTCAGAACAAAGACCTCAAATCTCTGAGGAAGGGCTGAGAGAGATTTAACAATTTTGATGATATCAAACCCTACCTGGAATAAGAACAAAAAGGAAGGCCCTGCACAATGGAATCACAGAGTAGTTACTTTTATCATAGAATATAGTATGATCAGGTCTGTCTTGACTCCCATCTTATTCAGATTGATTGAATTTCCATGGGCACCACAGACTCCCATTTAAAGACTGTATTCCTCTGTAGAAAAGCATGATATTTGTTACCTCTGAAGAGAATTTTCTATGATTGTTTTGGTAAAATCAATAATAAGTGCCCAATGAATCGCAGGAGATCTTTGTAAAGTATTTTGAATACTGCAGTTCTAATATTGGGAGAGATTAGACACTTTTTATTTGGCACTGACAACTAAACCTTCTAATCAGCCACTAGTGAGTCATAGTAAGTTTTACAATTGTTACATTAAAGGTTAAACATAATTGGTTATAGTCTAACTTTCTTATTCACTACAGTAGCTTCTTTTATAACTTTAGCTATATAACAGTCTTTTGGGTTCATGATATCAGCTTTTAGTGTTTCAATGGGTAATTTCAAGTTGTTATGAATAAAAATGTTAGTGTCTCTATTAAAGTTTCTTGAGGAAAAAAAATATTACCTGGGATGGCCACAGTAATTAACTAAATATGCCTAGTCAGTACACGGTTAAATTTAGTACTTCTATTTATGAAGAATCTTTCTCTCAGGAACACAAAGAGTTTTGTTTGGTTGCTTATTTTTTGTTTTTTGGCTTTTTTTTTGGCTGAATATAACTGTTCTTCTCTGGTTCTTCCTTGGTGTTATGGTTTTGACCAGATCAACCCCCTGGATAGAAGTGTTACTGTATTTGCCATTTTTTTCTCATGGCATTTCTAAGTTGCTCTAGACTTTTCATCAAAAGGATTTACTTGATTGCTGTCTTCTTCAACTCAGATAGCTACTATTGCAGCTTCATTGTCAAAATTACTATTTTTCATCTCTGTACTACTTTGTAAGGAACACTGAAATAATTGCTAAAGCTTATACAAGTGGTCTTGATCGTCACGCAATTTAATTTCGGCACACAAAATCAGAGGCTTACTCTTTCTTGTGTGCCCTAGTAAGTTTTTATTTTATTACCCTGTAACTTGAGTCTTGAGTTTACTCTGGGGGATGATGTAGTACAATACAAACACAGTTATCTAACATTAGCTGTTCACTGCAGTCTATGGGATGGACTAGAGGATTTTCCAGAAAGAGACATTATAGATTAGGGTGCTCTGCCATGTACAGTAGAGATAGTCTTGTCATATGAATATGTGTCAAATTCACATATGATAACTGAAATGAAAATTCAAATTGTAAGAGATATTTTCTAACTTATCAGCTTGGCAAAGACAAAATGATCTGATTTGTGTCACTAAGGGTGTAGGTAATCATGTACTCATTTATATTTCTCATGCAGCTTAAATTGCCTAATTTTTATGCAAGAAAATCTCAAAGAACTATCAAAAATGCAAGAACCCTTGGAACTAGCAATATCCTTTCTAGGAATATGTTCTATAGATAGTTACACAAATTTATACAATGATAGTCATTGCAGCATTGGTTAAAATGGCAAAGCTTGGAAACTAAATGTTCACCAAGAGAGCATTTGTTAAAGAACACATTGTGTGTCTATTTAGTGTAAAAATACATAGCTATATTAAAAGAGATAAGTCAGCTGTATATGTACTGATATGTAGTATTCACTGAAATGTATCATATGGTGGAGGAGAGAGTCAAGGTATATAACTGTATATGATATGATTCTATTGGTATTAAAATTATTTATTTGTAACTGGTCTTGTGTTTATAAAGTTTTTCTTTTCCTAACTACATAAGAAATGAGTGAAGCTCTTGAATTCAGAGAAAAATTGCTTGACTAGAGAACAAAGTGGAGTAAATTATTTTTAGCAATAATAAATTGAATAATCCCATGCCATTTCTCCTCTAAGGTAGATTATAATTTCCCACCCTCGTGACTAGGTTTTGGCTACACGACTTGATTTGGCAAGATACCTCATGGGCAGGGATTTAAATGTACTTTTCAGGAGTACTAACTTGGTCATGTAATTCTGTGATTGGCATGAGAATAATGTGTCTCTGGTTGTCACCTTCCCTTCACTCTGGGCTCTAGAAAGACAAGGGTGGATTATTCCCAAAGTTGACCTAAGGGCTAGATCCAAACCATCACAGCCTACAAGCTGAAGGAGAGATGTCCCTGCCACTTTGCTGACATAGAGTGTGAGAAGTAAATGCTTAATGATATGAGCCACTGTATTACCATATAACATCAATATAATAGGAAATGAATATAGCTGAATACTTACTTGCTATGTATATAGACTTTTGTACCATGTATATATTATGTAGAATATGTGTGTACAACCTATTCAAAAAATACATTAAAATAATTTGTCAACTTCTACCTCCTGAAAAGCAATCTAAAAGATGTGCACAAAAAAGAAATGACTATAGAATGAACAATACTGAAATCCATGCCTCAACCATACTTGAACTGTTCAGCTGACATGGTTTCCAGTAGATTGAAATCCCTCCTTTCATCCTTAAAGTGGTTATCCCTTGAGGCATCAATTAGTCTTAAAGAAAACTTACTAAGATGGGAAGAAACAACGTGTTGACAGACTTTAAAAGACTGGAAGATGAAATACTGATGGACATTTTCATTTATTTTAAATTTTTTTTGTGTTTTTCTGTTGTAATTTGAGTATAACTAAGTAGAAATAGAAATGATTAAATATCATTTTATTTGAGTCTTTAGACCAAGGATGATACTGAACTACTAGGTATTAATGAGGCATGAAAATTTCAAGCAAAAGTACGTTTCACATAGATGTAGGAAATATCTATATTTTAGGGTGCCTGATCAACCACATTACCAACTCAAAACAAATCATTGTTTCTTTTCTTTTTTTTTCCAAGCTGTTAGGTTAGACAAGAGCCCTTGTAATTTGTATTTTTAATTCACTTCTTGTGGAAGAAATTGACATATTTTCATACAGATGTATGTTGATGATGTTTTGAAATTATACTGTATCACTCAAACTGGAGTACAACTATGATATTAAACTATATAAAATATGAAAAACCAGTGTATATTCCTAGAGAAGACTCTATCAACCATGGGCATTTATGTTAGCTAGATCCTTTTTGAAAATGCAGTTTAACTATCCATTCGTTAGTGTATTGAAGATTGAGAAGATTGTGATCAAGAGAGTGACAAAGCCAGAAAAACTACTTTGTTTAGCTTTTTTTTTTTTTTTTTGAGACAGGATCATACTATGCTTCCTAAGCTGGTTTCACACCATAGAATTAAATGATTTTTCCACCACAGCCTCTTGAGTAGCTGGGAATACAGGCATGAGCCATCATGTCCAACTTTAACATAAATATTTTTTGTGAAAGCATAACTATAAATAAATCATCAATCACTCTTAAGAGTTGTGTGACATAAAGAGGGACATGGGAGTTATCAATGGGAAGAAAATGTAAGACCTTCTGAGACAAAACATGTCATGACACAGAAAAGAGAGTAGAGGAAAGTTGCTGGAAGTACAGAGAGCAGAAGTAGCATGAGTAGTATGACCAACATTATGGTACATCACTTGAGTAGGGAACATTACAGGGCTGCTGCAGACCTGCTAAAAAACTGCCAATGAATGGCTCTGTTTTTCTTGAATTTTGAATGGTTGTTGTAAAAGGGCTTCTGTTCCCTTTAGGCAAGGCTCTGAAATGGCATGTGTTTTTCCTATCTTTCCTGTACAGTCTTAGAAATACATAAGCGTATTTTTGTTCTTGGAACAACCTGAAAAAGTCCAATTTACCTGATAGTCAACCTCAAATTAGGTAAAAAAAAGCTCTTTTATGTCTGATAAATACATAACATACTGATCACTAACCTACAAATGGCATTTTCATATATCAAGACTCTAAGGATGTTTCCATAGAAATATATAGCCACTACTGGAAAAGCAGGCAAAACTTCATAAATATAATTGTTTTTCTTATTAGTGTGTTACTTTTTTCTTCATTTGTTAAGCCTCTAGTTGCATCAATTTCCTCTTAAAAAGAAAACCATCATTTATATATGGGGTAAAACCCCACTTTGAAGACATATTATAAACAATATATTAACCTATAATTATGATACATCAATGGAAAATATGAAATGCCAGGGAATTATTTCAAAGTAATTTTATACCAATAATACTTACAATTCAATATTTTTATATAAAGATAAAAATATTTCTGTAGATAAATCTGTTTCTAGAATGAGAAATCAATGTAAGCATATTTTCTTCATAAATATTAGAAATAGCTGGGGATTTAGCTCAGTGGCTTCATCACCTGCTGCGCAAGCGCAAGGACCCAAGTTCGATCCCCAGTACCCCCCCCAAAAAAATTAGAAAAGTAACACTAGATTTTTATACTGTAACCCAAATATGTTTTATTTTTGCAGTTTTGTATCATAATTGGTATATACATAAGCTTATATTAACTTTTCAAATATTTACTTATCCTAACCAATAAAATGAAATGAGAGATATATAGAAACTTGCCAAGCAACAGAAAAAACAATACAGAAAATTTTCAATGAAAATTTGAGTATTTTAGCTGAGTTCATCTATTATGCTCCCCCCAGTATTTTTCCACTTTTTACAATTCATATTATAAGATGAAAATTATATATTACATTATTTCTCATTTAAATAGAGTAGATGAAAAGTGAGTTTTCCAAATAAGTGATGATGTATTCATAGTCTTATCCTAAGTATATTCTTGAGTGACTGTAACTCAGTTATTGAGGGAAGATATCTCGCAGTGGTGGCTTATTAAAAAGTGGGGCAAGGTGTGGTGCCCGGCAGTTCCCCTTGGGGCGAAAAGAGATTTGTTCAGAGGGATTTAGTTGTAGATAAAAGTCTATTATGAGTAGGACCTGTTTGGATATGTATTCAAAGTGTTGCTGGACTGCATTTTACCAAAATATAATTAATTTCCCTGTTCCTAGTTTCCTATTTGTTCATCTCAGGTGAAACCATCTTTAGTTTCTTATAGCTCATATATCTTAATTTCTCCTTTTTTCAAAAGATGAGCTAACCTTTCATCAGTGCCCTAGAATGTACATAAAATCCAGTCCCTCTCCTCTGAAATACTGATTACAATCACTTTTTTTTCTAATATATATTCAAACTTTCTATTAGCTTCTTCCTCTCTCAGCAGATGTGGAAGGCACTATTGGCTGCCTACCACTGATCTTCATTTCTTTCTTTTTAGCTAGTTTTACCATATCTCTATGTTAAAACCCTGAAGTGCCCTTGTTTCCCACCCTGTCATGTGAAAATGGAAAAAGCTGGAAAAGGCTACAGAATCTTTTGCAAAAGATAATACTCACTGATAAGAGAGAGGCATGTAAAGAACAATTCTCCTTTCTCCACTTTTGCCCAGCTTTGAAAGCTGACTTTTGAGGACAGGAGGCTTGGGGCTGCTACAGCCATCTTACATCCGTAATGGAAAAAGCTGGAGGGCATATAGAGGAATGGTACATGGAAATGATGGAAAGACCCTGAGACCTTGATGTCATCATCAAGCTGTTTGAACTATTTGTGGTCTTCCTCTTGTGTAAGGCATGCACAATTCTCTAAGAAAATTTTTGTTGGAGATTCTGTTAAGGGCATCAGGAAGCATTCAAACTTATTTTGATTTAAGACAGCTGCCTTATTTGGATAAACACTTTTTTTTTTCCTTTTTTTTTTTTTTTTTGGTACTGGGGATCAAACTCAGGACCTTGCACTTGGCAGGCAGGTGTGGCGCTACTGACCTAAATCCCCAGCCCTTCCTTTTCTTCTTTTTATAATATATGATGACGATCACAGCAGACATTTTTTTTTTTTTAATTTTTGGTACCGGGAATCGAACTCGGATCCTTGCGCTTGAGGGACAGGCGGCAGAACCACTGAGCTAAATCCCCGGCCAACACAGCAGACATTTTGATGCATGAAGTGGCTTAAAAAATGGAAGCTATGTTTTTGTTACGAAAAAGTAGAAAGGTTTAAGAGTATGAGTCTCTGATACCCATGGATCTACTACAATTCTCAGCTGCCCATCTTGAAACTTCTTTTACATAAAGTTAAAAAAAAGAAACCTCTATCTTGTTTAAACTGTTTTCATTTTGCATTGCTTTCTGTTATAGGCATCTGAAATAAATCCTTATATATGTAACTTGCAATTATAACGAGACATGAATAAAACTTATAGTTGGACATATTTGGATGAAAAGCTATGTGCATTTAAAAGTGTGAAAGTTACAGATTTTTCTCTAAAATGTTAGTGTAAATTTATAATTCTGCCATATTTTGTTTTCTCTATATATTCATCAATCCTGATTAGTATCAATGTTTTAAAAGTTTTGTCATCTTATTTTACACTAGTGCTTATTGTTGTAAATAGCTTGTTTAAAACAGAAAGGTTAAACATCTCTTCATGTCTTTCTAGTCAATTACACTTCTTTTCCTATAAATTATCTAACACTTTATTTTGTGCATTCTCTATAGAATTGTCCTTTTCTTACTGATTTACATTATGCTAAAGGGATTTTGCCTTAGCTTGTCATTTATTTTTCTGGTTTTACTTTTTTTTTTTTTTTTGGTTTGTGTCTTAGTTGTTTTTTATGTTGGTGATACAAAATACTCTACATCCACAAGTTAAAGAGGGAAAGGTTTATTTTACCTCACAGTTTGTAGAGGTTTCAATCCACAGTTGACTGGCTCCAAGCCAAGGTTTCACGGCAGAGAGACATTGCAGTGGAAAAACAGTTCATGATGTGACAGGCAGAAGGCAACCAGTATCGAACGGCAGCAGCAAACCTGCCTTCTTTCTGTCCCTTTTATCACAACAGGACTACAAGTCTTTTGGGTGCTACCATCCATACCCAGGGTGGTGCTTCTGTCTTCAGTAAATCCATTCAGCCACACCCAGAACTATGTTGATTCCAATCAGTAGATTTAGTTTAATACCACACACCATTAATTCCAATATCATATACCCTAGATCCAGCAAACTCTGAAAAACCACACCAATGAGTGCATAAGGCTTTAGGGGACATCTAGATATAAGCCACAAAAGTTTGCTTTTCTTTCCTTTGTTTTGATACATTTTGTGCCACGGAAATACAAGAAATATTTCCTTAGTAAATTATCAATTTTCATCTGTATGGTTTCCAGGAGTTTGTCTCTTATTTGGAAAGACTTTACTTGTGCCAAGTTCCAATAATTGTTTATACACGTACATGAATAATAGAAATTTAACAAATATGAACATTTTTAGATAATTTTAAAATTTATTTTTAACTGATACATAAATGCATATAAATTATAAATATTAACAGGTCATCATGAAATGTCTGATACATGTACACATTGTGTAATATTTAAATCAGGTTATACATATTTTTCTCCTTATTCATCTTTTTATGGTGAAAACTTACTTTACATATTTTGATGTATCTCAAATTTATTTTGAAGAGTTTCATAAGTAATACAGCATTTTTTCTTCCAAAAGTTTACATAATTGTTCCAAAATCATTTGTTGAAAAATCAGACTTTCTTAACCAATTTGGCTGCCATTTTATCATATTTTAAATTCCATGGATTTTTTTTGTAGTAACACAGCACATGCCATGAAGAAATATTCAATGTATATTTGTAGAACCAAGAAAATAATAATGTAAAGTATCCACCTAAATCCAGTTGTTATTTTAATTAGTATCTCACTGCATTTATGGATTAATATAGGAAGAACTGATAATATGCAGTACTGTATAGTATTTACTAACCCCAAAACGTGGAATGTGTTTTAATTGTATTTGTATGTCATATTGCACAGTTTTTAGTCTAATTCTGTTTGTTTTTAGATCCTTTATCTAATTTTCTCTGTCTTGTTATGTTTCCTCAATACAGTTTTACTTTGCTGTTTTCCTTGCCCTACATCCTATGCATGATAAATATTCTCTGATCCATCCTCGCTTGCTATGTAATATTTCCATGGGGATTTTCTCAGTTTGGGAGGCCTGCATTATCTTACAGAACCAATTGTATAACTAAGTGGGTTTGCTGTCTGTCAAATCTATCTTAACTTTATGAAGGATTTTTCAAACTAAATATGAATATCTTTAGAAAGTTTGGATCCATGGAATCTACTTTAAATCTTAAAAAATCTCATAGCTGCACAAGGGATCAATTCTGGATCTCCTCAATTAAAAAATAATACTGTTCTTGCTATTGAGTTTAAGAGAGCTGGAGAAATACATCAGAGTTATATGAAACAGTTTTTCTCTTCAAACATGTTGCAGTATTATTTTGGCGACCTTACAGAAACTCACAAAACAAGCAGAAATAATACTAGACAGAACTGCCGGGGATTTAGCTCAGTGGTTTTGCTGCCTGCTGTGCAAGCGCAAGGATGCAAGTTCAATCCCCGGTACCAAAAAAAAAAAAAAAAATCAGAACTGACATAAGGAGCAAGATATGTCCAACAAAGTATTTATAGAACAAAGGCTTTAACTGCTCTTTGGGCCACAGATTCCTTTGTGATGATAGCTATAGACCCTTTTCTTGGAAGACAGTAAAAATAATACTGGGATGAGTTATTCAGGGGGATTTTAAAGGTTAAATTAGGGTCTTTAGTCGTTCTTCCAAAAGGAAACCATCTGAATAAATTGTTTTAAGCAAAATATTAAATTATATGTATTAGTCATGGTCCCCACAAGAAACGGTTTACTCTAAAGCGTTGAGTAAAAATACTTTTAATAGAGGAATGACTTATTGAGGAATGAACAGATTTGAGGGGACCAAAATGAAAAATGAGATATTGAGGCATCTAAAGAATAGCAACAAAGGTGAAGTGGTTACTGTTCTTGAGCCTCTGCAAGAGACAAAGGGGAAGCCTCTGAACTCAGAAATCATGGAGACTGTTGGAAGGGCTGGAGCTGCTGCCACAGATCAGCACTGAACTGGATGGAATAGGGAAGAAATGACCAGAATTTTCTCTTCTCTCAAACTCCAATCTCCTGTCAATGGGAAGTTAACCAGCAAAGGCACCCAATGACATAGTCTATGGGAAAAAGAACAGAAAAGGAAAGGGTGGAGAAAGAATCTAGATTGGGACGAGGGTAGAGCAAACAAAAATGAACGAGCAGAGTGGTCTTTAAGATGTTGCCTTCCTTCGTACTTCATACAAATAAAGTGGCAATAAGCTAAATAAACAAGCAAAATAAATAAGCTAAATAAATATTGTATCTTAAAATACTGTATGAGTACTTCATCTTTCTCCTGTACAAATAATTTCTGTTTTCTGGCCTGTAATCTAACTGATGTTGAGGATAGGGAGGCTCGTTCTAGTAGAGACATAAGATAGAGAGTAAAGGGGAAAGAGGTTTTTTCTTAAATGATTATCTTTTGCACCTCGTTTGAGGTATAAACACAACTTCATTTTGCACTAGGTCATGAAAATTATATAGCTAGCCCTCCCTCTGAGTATGGCAAGGTTTTATCACTCTCTACAGGAGGTCTTCATATACTATTAATGAAAATAGTAAAAGTGATAATCTAATCTATCCATTTTACTGAAAACTTTAAAATATTCAAGATATTGGAGTTTTCTTTCTTCATCACATTTTGTGATTCACTAAAGAGATATGAACATGCATGCATCTGGGTAAGGAAATACTGAGAATATAAATGATGTGCCCAATGTATGACATAAATTAAAGCTAGAATCAGGACAAAACCAAGATAGATGTTCTCAATTGCAGGCCCAGACGTCATTAATCCCTAAAACGTCTGGATGGTATGAATTGTAGGTCATGATCACAATCTACCACCAACAATAGCACAGAAGCCTTTTTTGAATCTTTTTATTTTCTCAGAAAATGAAATGTAAGATATCAGCTAAAATACATTCCTAAGAGTTGTCAGTAGGGAACAGGGATCAAACTGAGGCCATAACATCAGGGGCTAAAGAAAAAATGCTTTAGAGCAACTCTAAGGTCACAATGGGTGAAAGTCCTAAAGTAAAGTATAGGTGAGCACCAGGAATTCAAATTTCATGGGGTTCATTTCAGTGATTCTGGTCTAATAAGATTCAATATAGTGGAGTACTGGGTGCTTCTTTGTGTCAGTATTAAGTGATTAGCTTTAGTGTTGTGTATTTTGTTTATTGAATTAGTGATTTTTAGAAAAAAATAAGGCATCACTAAACACATCATTTTGCACATATTTGTGGGAGGTAGGAGCACCAGAAGCACTGTTCTGTATTGTCTATCCTCTAGCTTCTCTAGCTTCAAGAACAAAAGTTTTGAGTTAGCTTGGCAACCAGTGATCTGAGTGCATTGCACTAGAGTACTTGAATTTTGTGAGTGAGATTTCTTCTAATAACTTATTAATAAGAACATGTTTTCACTTAAATTTATTTTTTAAAGACTAAAAGAAATACAAATGTAGGAATATTTATTGACTAACAAGAATATATATTCAATTTTTCTTCACTTTACATTTAATATTTTCTTTGAACATTATATATTGACCTGATTCACATTTAAAAAAATAGATATGGTGTTAAAAATCCAAGTCAGTATGACAGGAAATTAAAAGCAAAATCATTTCATACAGAAAAATTCAAGAACCTATTTGTTGTCTTTTAAAAGTTTTGTATTGTATTGTTATTTTTAAGGTTTTGGATTATATATTTTTTTCTAGAACAGATAATTCTAGAAAAAACTATTTCAAATATTATACTCCCAATAGATGAATTTAAACTAGCCTTCTGAAGATAGGAAATTTTCTGTTAAATCACATTCTTTTACATCAAAATTAAAAGGTAAAATCAATAATTTGTTCAAAAATACTTAGAAAGAATTCCTAATCCACTATTTCTATCAATAGATAAAAATTTAAATTCTTGAAATTATATTAATTTTGTGCTTATTGGCCACATACCCTGGATTATGATTTACTCTGTATCATTAACTTCTGACCTTTTCTGCTCATAGGTTGAGTTAGTGATTAAAGAAAAAAAATCTATTTCTTCAGTCTGACTTTGGCCCCGCTAGGTTGTCATTCTCTCTGACAGGCCAAAGAATGCTCAGCTGCCAGTTTTTATAACAAGAACACTATTCTCTCATATGTATTCTAGTACCCTACTTCAAAGCAAACTTTCATTTCAACAGTCTCAGTAGAATAACACATTTGTCTTTTATTTGTCTCAATACTGAGTCAAGGAAGCTTTCTATACCAGCAGTTTTCCCAAAGAAGGAGAAAAAAAATTCAACATTAGAAACAACCACCTACACAGCCCTCTAAACACGGCTTTCTGAGTTAAAGTATAAAAGATTTGCAATGAGAGAAAATCACATAGAATGTCTAATTTGGTGTAGAGACAAGGAACTAAAGAGGAAACCCAAAATAGGAGAGATGGAAGCAGCACTGCCAGTGATTCAGTAGGGGACCTTTAGTAAATCATTTAACCTCTTCTCATTGCCTTTCAAACAAATCCAGGCCCGGTCCTCACCTTCCAGCCCTTTAATCCCTTCCTCCTTTTTATATCTCTTCCCTTGCTTCCCCTGGGCTCCTGCTAGTTCCCTCCTTCTTTTCACTATGACTAAACATATTTCTTTTCTTAATCTCTTTCCTGGGGTATTTTTTTCTTTCCCCTTCATCTTGCTGTATATGCCTGGAATGATTCTAGTGAGTCAGAGGTATCATTTTAGAATCACAGTTTCCTAACAGTCTTCCTTCAACAAGCTGTAAATTGCTTACTCTTAATTTGAGAAATTAATAAAGTGAATAAGAACTTTTCTTACTTTCATTTCAAAAATTTTGGCTCATTATGCATAAAAATTTATCAAAACTTGCTTATAAACTGCATTAGTAAGATTTTCCTTAGCAAGAGAATACTCTTCAAATAATTACATCTGCATTCTCTGTTCCCTTCTAATTTCCTAGCCTGGGTCATGTGCACAGAAATTCATTTTTTGAAAATGACACACTTAACCTAGATCTAGATGGAAAAGAAGTCCAGATCTTAGATGAAACAGAGTATGGAAATAATTAAAGATTAGGCTTTACTCTGATGATGAGATTAAACATGCTGCTTTAATCCCATATCATTCATATACATGTATAATTAAAAGTGTGGACTATTTTTAGTTATATCTATGCTCCAGACTGTTTGTAGAAGTTCATTATATGTGATAGAAAGGCACTGAAAACTTATTAATATTATTCTTAAGCTCTATCTATTTTCTCTAAGGACTAAATTGAATTAATTAGGAAGAAAGAAAGCCCCAGGATGTCACAATTACTGTTTTTGCAGGGTTGATGATCAAATTCAGGCCTCATACATGCTAGGCAAGTGCTCTATCACTAACCTACATCCTTAGCCCAAAAGCCATAAATTTTGACCTAGGAATCTGCCTCCTTTGCAACTTGAGTTGGGGTGGAAATTAATGTAGAAGTATAATAAAGAGACAAAAAAAATCCTGGTATCAATATTGGTTTCAGTATGCTTCTTGTTACATTTTTGTTCAACAATAATCACCAGGGAGAAAGATAGGAAGAGCAACTTACAGCTGTTTCTTGACATCAAGAAAGAAGTATATACAGACAAGAAGTATCAGATGAATTGCATTGTTCAAGAACTGCATCAGGAGTGATATTTTTGCTGCTGTCCTAGCCCCAAAGTCAATAAAGGGAATTATAATAGACAAAGAATCCAATAACTAGTACAACACTCTATCAACTCTATGATTTTAAAAAAATTTTCCATTTATCTGTTGAAATGATCCTGGAACTTCTAACTAAGCTGTGCATAGTGGCACACATTTGTAATTCCAACATGCAAGACGCTGAATCAAAAGGGTAAGTTCAAACGCAGCTTGGGCAACAGTGAGTTCAAGGTCAGCCTAGATTACACAGCAGTCCCCTGTCTCAAAAGCAAACAAATAAAAACAAATGAAAAAACTTTCCAAATATAATGTATAAGAATTTTCTTTTGATTTTATTTTTAACTATTGTTTTTGTATCATTTGAATTTGAAAATATTTATAGTGCTTGCAATATAGAATTTTGCTCACATGCTATTGAAATCACTGTATGATGCCACTTTCTCCTTTGTTTCTAACAAAAGTTCACCCATTTAACTATCTGACCAGATTCTTTCATTCTCTCTCTCTCTCTCTCCCTCTCTCTCTCTCTCTCCTCTATTTTATTTTATTTTTTGTACCAGGGATTGAACTCACAACCTTGCACTTGCGAGGCAGATGCGATGGTACTGAGCTAAATCCCCAGCCCTATGGTTTTCTTTATTTTCTCTTTCCTAGCTCATGGACTCAAAATTATTTTTAGATGACTATACATTTAAAATGTTTTATCATATCCGTTCTTGCAAGCATTAAAAATATTTGTAATTTGAGGGCAAAAAGATAAAGGTTTTGATATTCTTAGGGGATTTTCCAGGGAAAATGTTAATAATATTGACCTTTTACATCAAGTTTTACACATACAAGTTAGTATCTTACTGTCAATTTGTTTTTTGTTTTTTTTGTATTGGGCATCAAACTCGGGACCTTGTGGTTATGAGGCAGGTGGCAGCACCACTGAGCTAAATCCCCAATTTCAACTTGATTTTTAAGCCGACGTAAAATATTATCTAGAACAAAACTTAATTCAAATGACATAATTAATCCAAATGAGTTGACATATAACTTGCATTTTAGATCATACATATTTTTCCAAATCCTTAGATATAATAAATAAACCTAAGAAAACTCTGAAAGAATGAAAAAGGTGGACTGCCTAGAGACTATGCAAATATCAGTTTTAAAAAGGAAGCATGACTCTATGAATATCACAACAAATAGAATTCACAGGAAAGAGAATTACTGAAAAGAAAGAGGGCCAGTCCATATTAATAAAATAATTAGGCTAAGGATATAGCTCAGTGGTAGAGCCTTAGCCTAGTACATGTGAGATTCTGAATTCAATCTCCAACACTAACCCCAAAGAATCACCAAAAAAATTTATTATACTGCTAAACATGTGTGCAGCAAACAATAGAGTATCAAAGTCCAAGAGGTAAAAAACTGATAAAGATGAAAGAAGAAATAAAGAAATCCACCATTACATTTGAGACTTCAATATCTTATTCTCAGTAACTGATAAGACTACTGGACAGAAAATCAGCAAGGATATCTGAGAAGTGAGCAATATAAGTGACCAAAAGTTCTAATCAACATGCAAGGAACAATTTACTCCCAAACCATATATATATTTTTAAGAACATGTCAACCATTGCCATGGTACACCATATCCTGAGCCACAAACAAATCTCAAAATATTTACAGAATGGAAACTGCACGAAGTATAGTATATCCTCTGACCATTATAGAATCCAATTTGAAACAAGTAACAAAAACAAGAAAATATATAAGCACTTGGAAATTGAACAACATGATTTTAAGTAACCCATGAGTCAAAGAGGAACTCTCAAAGAAAAAAAAACTTAAAAATGGAACTCCATGAAAATATAACATTACAAAACATAACATAACTAAATCTTGCAGAGAGTAAAATACAGAATATATATAGACTTAAATTTATGACAAATTTAGAGTAAACAAATTAATGTGGTACTGGTATCACACCTAATCTTGGATTTGATAATGGTTTGTAAGTTACATTACTAAAATCATAAGCAGTAAAAGAAAAAGTTGATAAATTGAACCTCAAGAAAGTCCAATCAGTACATGAAAAATATCTCAACATCATTAATCATTAGAGAAAGTTAAATCATCCCCACAATAAGATACAACATCTGTGTGGATTGTATTTAGATGTTCCTCCAAAGCCTCATGCAGTCATAGGTGTGGTTTTTTTGAAGGTGACTGGATCTAGGGTGTGTGATACTGGGATCAAGGATACTAGGATTAAGGGTGTGAGTGCCACCCTAAGGGTGGATAAGATATAAGGGAAAAGAAAGAGGGTTGTGACTTGTCACTTGTCACTTGCTGCTTGCTGCCTTCTGCCTGCATGATCTGTGATACCCCTCTACCATACCATCCTCCCTTGGAGCCAGCCAATTATAATTTCAAACCTCTACAAACAGTGAGCCAAAATAAACCTTTCCTCCTTTAACTTTGAGTGTCAGATATTTTGTCTCAGTAACAAGAAAAAGTAACTAAGACAATATCATACCCAGACAGCAACAAATGTTGAGAATTGGAAATACTGGAAAACTTTTATATTGCTGAAGGGAATATAAATTGTTATAATTATTTTGAAAAATAGTCTGTCAACTATTCAAAAAGTTGAACATAGGGCCGGGGATTTAGCTCAGTGGTGCTGAGCCTCCCTGACAAGCACAGGGTCCTGAGTTTGATCCCTGGTACAAAAACAAAAAACAAAAAACAAAAAACCACCAAAAACCAAAAAGTTGAGCATAGAATTACCATATGGTCTAGGAATTTCATTCCTTGGTCTCTGCTCGAAAGAAATAAAAATTAATGTTCACACAAATACTTCTAAATTATCATAGCAACATTATTCATAGTGGCCAAAAAGTGAGAGTCCACATCATTAAAACAGTTCAATGGATAAAAAATGCAGAATGGTGCAACAATGTGAATGAGTCTTCAAAACATCATCAGTTAAAGAAATAAACCAAAAAGACACATATTATATAATTTTACTATTTTTATTTTTTAATTAATTATTTTGGTACACTTAAGGTATACAATATAATGACATTCATCATCAGAAATTTGCACTTTACACAATCCATCTTGGTTCTTAATTTTCCCCCTTCCCCTGCCCTCCCTTCAACCCCTCCATCCCTCCCTATTCCTCCCTATTTACAAAGACTTTGTTTCCATTTTTTTTCTTTTTCTCATATTAAATCCATTCCTGTCTTTATTTTCCCCTACCCTCCCATTTCCCCTTCCCCTTTGCCCCTTTTCTTCCTGTTTCACATTATCCATTATACCTTTTAGTCCATATTTACACTTTCAATTTCTTTCTTTTTTTTTTGGTACCAGGGATCGAACTCAGGTCCTTGCGCTTGCGAGGCAGGCGGTGGAACCACTGAGCTAAATCCCTGGACCACACTTTCTGTTTCTTACACTAGAGAAACTATTCAGTATTTACACATGTGTGTCCTATTTATTTCACTTAAGAGTATTGCCTCAATGTGCATCCATTTAGCAATAAATGTCTCTAGTTTCTCGTTCTTTATGGCTGAGTAATACTCCATTTTATTAAAAAAAAAACAACCCACATTTTCTTTATCCAGTCTCCAGCTGATGGGAATTTGGGCTGCTTCCAAGTTTTAGCTATTAAAATTATGCTGCTATGAACATGGGTGCACATATATCACTGTGATATGATTCTTTTAATTCATTGGGGAAGATACCCAGCAGGGAAATAGCTGGGTCAAATGGAACTTCCAGTCCTAGTTCTTTGAGGTATCTCCATACTGATTTCCACAGTGGTTGCACCAGTCTACACTCCTACCAGCAGTGCAGCAGGGTTCCTCTTTCCCCACAGCCCCTCCCCCCAGCATTTGTTATTGGTTGATTTCATGATAGCAGCCATTCTTTCTGGGGTGAGGTGGAATCTCAGTGTTGTTTTCATTTGCATCTCTCCTATGACCAGTGATGTTTAACATTTTTTCACATGTTTATTTGCTATTTATACTTCTTTGTCTGAGAAATGTCTGTTCATTTCAGATGCCCATTTTTGGATTGGGTCTTTAAATGTGGAAGGTCTGATTTTTAAAAATTCTTTATAAATTCTAGATAGTAGACCTTTGTTTGAGGGACAGCTGGTGAAAATTTTTTCCCACACTGTGGGTTGACGCTTCACACTGTTGGTGGTTTCTCTTGCTGTGCAAAAGGTTTTAGTAAGAAGAGATCCTACTTGTTGATTTTTTGTGCTAGTTCATGGGCAACAGAATTTTTGTTCATAAAATCTTTTCCTACACCAACGTCTTCAAGAGTTCTTCCTAACCTCTGTTCCAGCCAGTTTAGTATTTCTGATTTAATATTTAGATCTTAAATCCATTTCAAATTTTAGTTTAGTGCATGGCGAGAGATATAGGTCTAGTTTTGATCTTTGGGAAGTTGAAACCCAGTTTCTCCAGCACCATTTATTAAAGAGGCTATCTTTCTTCCAGTGAGGGTGTTTGACCCCTTTGTCAAATATGAGGTGGCTGAGTATGTCTGGAGTTGTTTCTGCATCTTCTAATCTGTTCCACTGGTCCTTGGGTCTGTTTCTTTGCCAGTACCATGCTGTTTTTATTATAGTAGCTTTGAAGTATAATTTCAAGTTGGGGATTTTTATTGCCCAGTATTGCTTTTGCTATTCTAGGTCTCTTCTTGTTCCAAATGAATTTTTGGATTGTATTCTCCAGGTCTGTGAAGCATACTGCTGGAATTTCAATTGGGATTCCATTGAATCTATATAGCAGTTTTGGAAGTATGGCCATTTTTACTATGTTGATTTTTCCTGCCCAGGAGCAAGGGAACTCTTTCCATTTTCTGATATCCTCTTCAATCTCTTTTTTCAGAGTGCTATAGTTTTCAGAGAAGAGGTCTTTGATTTCTTTTGTTAGGTTGATTCCTAGGTATTTCAGTTTTTTGGATGCTATTGTGAAAGGAATTGATTGCCCCATTTCTCTCTCAGTGAGTCTGTTTTTTTGTATACAGAAAAGCTATTCATTTCTGTGTGTTGACCTTGTATCCAGCTACTTGACTGAATTTAGTTATTAAGTCTAGAAGACTTTTGGTGGAGTTCTTGGGATCTTCTATATAGAGTATCATGTCATCTGCAAATAATGACCATTTGAATTCTTTGTTTCCTATCTTTATTCCTTTTATTTCTTTCTCTTGTCTAATTGCTGTGGCTAATGTTTCCAAAACTATATTGAACAGGAGTGGCGATAGTGGACATCCTTGTCTTGTTCCTGATTTTAGTGTGAAGGATTTCAGTTTTTGACCATTTAGTATGATATTGGCTGTTGGTTTCTCTTTTTTTTTGGTACCGCGGATTGAACTCAGGACCTTGCACTTGAGAGGCAGGTGCCGGAACCACTGAGCTAAATCCCTGGCCCAGTCTGTTGGTTTTTCATAGATGACTTTTGTCATATTGAGGTACAGTCAATCTATTCAAATTTTTTGTAGGGTTTTTATCATAAATGCATGTTGGAGTTTGTCAAATGCTTTTTCTGCATCTATTGAGATGATCATATGGTTTTTGTCCTTGGTTCTATTAATGTAGTGTATTACATTTATTGATTTGTCTATGTTGAACCATGTCTGCATCCCTGGGATAAATCCCACTTGATCAGGGTGTATGATCTTCTTGATAATCTTCTGCATTTTATTTGCCAGTATCTTATTAAGGATTTTTGCATCTATGTTCATTAGTGAGATTGGCCTATAGTTCTCTTTTTTTGGTTGGGTCTTTCTCTGCTTTGGGGATCAAGGTGATGCTTGCTTCCATGAATGAATTTGGGAGTATTGCATCCCTTTCAATTTCATTGAAGAATGTAAATAGTAGTGGCAGTAGTTCCTCTCTAAATGTCTTGTAGAATTCAGCATTGAAGCCATCAGGTCCTGGGCTTTTCTTAGTTTGTAAGTTTTAATTACATTTTCAATTTCATTGATTAATATTGGGTTGCTTAGAATTTTTACGTCATCTTTGTTCAACTTTGGCAATTCATATGTATCTAGGAATCTGTCCATTTCTTCTGTATTTTCCATCTTATTGGCATATAGGTTCTCAAAGTAGGTATTGTTCATCCTCTAGATTTCTGCTGGGTCAGTTTTAATTTCACCCTTTTCATTCCTAATTACATGGATTTGGGCCTTTTCTTTCCTCTTTTTGATAAGGTTGGCTAAGGGTCTGTCAATTTTGTTGATTCTTTTGAAGAACCAACTCTTGGCTGCATTGATTTTTTGAATTATTCTCATAGTCTCCAGTGGATTGAATTCTGCCCTGATCTTTATAATTTCCTCCCTTCTATGGACTTTGGGTTTGTCCTGCTCTTCTTTTTCTAGAAGCTTGAGGTTAAGCATCAGGTTGTGTAATTGATCTCGCTCTGTTTTCCTAATGTGAGTATTCACTGCTATGAATTGCCCACATAAGACTGCTTTCATTGTGTCCCATAGATTCCATTATGTTTTATTGGCATAGTCATTTAATTGAAGGAACTGTCTGATTTCTTCTTTAATTTCCTCTGTGACCCATTGGTTATTCAGAAGTGTGTTGTGCAGTTTACATGTGTTTATGAAATTCTTGAGGTTTATTTTGATATTAATCTCCAATTTCATCACACTGTGGTCCGACAATATACAGGGGATAACTTCAGTTCCTCTGCATTTACCTAAATATGTTCTATGAGTGAGTATGTGGTCTATTTTAGAGAACAAACTGTGTGCAGCTGAAAAGAATATGTATTCTAATTTTGTGGGGTAGAACACTCTGTAAACATCTGTTGAATTCATTTATTCGAGAGTTTGATTGAGTTCCAGTATTTTGTTGGCTATTTTTAGTCTAGTTGATCTATCTGTGAGAGTGGGGTATTAAGGTCCCTCACTATTATTGTATTAATGCTTATATGATGTTTCATGTCTGTTAGTATTTTTTTTATATAGTTGGGCACACTATTGTTTCATGGATATATATTTATGATTGTCATCTCTTCCTCTTGGATTGTTCCCTTTACAAGGATGTAGTATCCTTTCTTGTTCCTCTTAATCAGTGTTGGTTTGAAATCCACTTGATCTGCAAACAGGATAGCTACTCCTGCTTTTTTTTTCGGGTTCCTGTCACATGGAGTATTGTTTTCCACCCTTTAATTTTCAGTCTATGAGGTTTTTTTGAATTAAGTGTGTTTCTTGTATGCAGCACATTGCAGGATCTTGCTTCTTGACCCATTCTGCCATTCTATTTCTTTTGACTGGTGAATTGAGACCATTAATATTGATGGTTATAAGTGATACATACTGACCTATCATTGTCATGATTTTTTTTAGTTGGATTCTCCCCTTTTTCATTTAATTTCGTGTCATGCCCGATGGATTCATTCTCCTGGGCTTCCTGGGGTTGTGATCCTTGTCTTTTTGTAGCATGCTATCTAAAATTTTTTGGAGTGCTTGTGGGTGCACAGGTAATGGGGAAAAAATAAGAACTAACATGCTCTTTGTCACAAAAGTATCTTGTTTCTCCATCAATTTTGAAAGGTAGCTTTGAAGGGTACATCAATCTGGGTTGGAGGCTGTTTTCATTTATTGCTTGAAATATGTCACTCCATGCTCTTCTTGCCTTGTAGGTTTGTCTTCAGAAGTCTGCTGTGATTCTGATGGGTTTTCTATTGTATGTGATTTGTTTCTTTTCTCTAACTGCTTGTAGAATTTTGTTCTTCTGCTAGTTTTCTGAAATCTTAACTATTATATGACTATGTGTAGATTTTTTTTGATCATGGCTATTTGGAGTCCTATATGCCTCGTTTATCTCTATGTCAAGCTCTTTTCCCCTATTTGAGAAGTTTTCTGCCATTACTTCTGTGAACAGTGTTTCTATGTCATCTGCTCTCTCTCCTGTTTCTTCCTTGACTCCAATCACTCTGATGTTATTCTTCTTTGCATCATCTAGCAGCTGCTGGATAGAATTCTCATGGTCCCTTACTATTTTTAAGAAATTTTTCTTTCCCTGGTCACTAATTGCAATCTTATCTTCTATATCTAAAATTCTATCCTTGCATTGGGTCCTTTTGCTGCATAAGCTTTCAATGGTATTTTTTTTGTATTAAATTCTTTTATTGATACACTGTAGGTATACAACACAATTACATTTCTCATTGGGAATAGTACCTTTACATAATGCATCTTGGTTCTTATTTTTTCCCCATTCCTAACCCTCCCTTCACGCCCTCCACCCTTCCCTATTTACAAAGACTTTATTTCCATTTTTTCCATTTCTCATCATTTTTCCTTTCCCTTCTTTCCTTTCCCCTGCCCCTCCCACTACCCCTACCCCTTTGGACCTTTTCTTCCTATTTTGCATTATCGATTATTCATTCTAATCATTGGTGCATTTTAAGTATACAATATAATGACATTCATCAAAAAGTTTCTTTCTTTTTGGTACCAGGGATCGAACTCTGGTCCTTGCACTTACAGGGCAGGCAGCGGCACCACTGAGCTAGATTCCTGGCCTTTCAATGGTATTTTTAATCTCCTGAAAATCTGTTTGTATCTGTTTTATGGATTCTATTTGTTTTTTGTGTCCATCATATACCTCAGCTCCTCTATTTTTTTAAAATCTTTGTCCACTCTAGATTTATTAATCATGTCTTGTACTATGGGTACAATCTCTGCTATTATCTGAGAAATTATTTCTAATTTCATTTTTCCAGGTCCCCTTTTCATTGGCAGTTCAGGGAGCCTAGGTGGTTGAGTATCAGATTATTCCGTCTCATTGTCCTTTGGGGTTCCCTTAGGTGATCCAGAAGTCTGGTTTAGGGACTTATTTACATGTCTTCTCATTTACACAGATGCAGCCTGCTATGTCTTTGTTGAGGCAACTTTGTGCTCACCCAGTGGTCTTGAATTCTCATCAAGCCACCAAGCAGCCTTTACTCTGCTGCTCACCAGTACACCAATTCGTGGGTTCAGAGTGTTGGCATTCTAGATCCCTGAGCTGACCTGTTGTCTGGGCAAGCTTCTGGCTGGGTCCTGAGCACAGCTGAGATGGTATCTAGGTGTGCTTCTTGCTGGGGCCTTTATGCTGCTATTGTCTGAGGCCTCTATGCAGCTATTGTCTGGGAGTGCAGCCCAGTTTCTGTTGTCTGCACAGCCTTTGGCTGGGGTCTCCTTGCCCTTATTGGTGGTATCAGGTCAAGCCTCTGCATATTGCTTGTGTGCCTGTACAGCTCTTCTCCTGGTGGGTTCCTGGCTGTGGCTGATGGTATGGTGATCCTCTGGCTGAAGCCTGTGTGCCCTTGCAGCCCCTTTCTGAGTGGGCCTCTGGATTGGGTGGGTGTGCCCAAGCCTCTGAGGTTGGAACAGAGCCCTGCCTGGGATCTTCCTGCAGCCACACCTGTCTGGGCCACACAGGTGCTCCCCCCAGATCTGCCCACACTTAGGGATGGAATGTCAGACCTCCAGCAGGAGCCCACATTTTATTTTTATGAGATGTTCTGAATATGTAAATCTATACTAACAGACAGTAAATTATTGTTTTCCTGAAGTCAGAGGTGGGGATAATGGAGAGTAACCACTAATGAGCACAAGGTTTCTTTGGTGAAGGGATAAAAATTCTACAAAATTGATTGTAGTGATGGATGCACAATTCTGTAAATATACTGAAAGCAATTGTAATGTATTCTTCAAATGGGTAAATATTATAGCATGTAAATTATGTCTCAAGCTGTTAAAAGTAAATGTGATATTGATGTATTAGACTATATTAGATAGCTTTGAATACTTGGATTTCTTTCGTGCTTTTACAAGAATGATTATTTAAAGTGACAAACACATTCAAATTCAGTTTCACTCAAGTCACATCTTTTTGAGGCAGTGTGCTAGGTACCATGTTGGATATGTGCCATGGTATACAGAAATGAATGAAAAACAAGTCTTGCCTTCAGATATCTTATATTCAGTTCAGAAAGAAACATTGTTTAGTGTCTTAGTTACTTTTCTTGTTGCTGAGACAAAATACCTAATACCCACAAGTTAAAGGAGGAAAGTTTTATTTCAGCTCACAGTTTGGAAAGCTTTCATTTCATAGTCTCTGGCTGCAAGGCAAGGTGGCATCACAGAGGTGCATCACAGAGGTGCATCACAGAGGAGAAACAGTTCATAGCCAGCAGGCAGGAGATAGTGAAGCAGCTAGCAGCAGCAGCAGCAGCCTGCCTTCCCTCTTTCCCTTTATATTCCATCCACACTGTAAACCTGTTGATTGGTTCCACTCACATCCAGAATGAGGCTTCCATTATCCACACACTTAATCCCAGTATCACACCCTCAATCCTGGATCATATTCTTAATCCATATTAACACACCCTAATCCAATCACCTTCAAAGCTCCCCACCTATGACCACATGAGGCCTTGGGAAGACATCTCAATACAAGCCATAACATTCTATCCCTGAACCCCAGAAGACTCATGCAGTCATAGGTGGAGAGTTCTGAAGGTGGTTCCTTTAGGGTGTGTGAATGTGGCTTAAAAGTGTGATACTGGAATTATAGGTATGATACTGGGATTAAGGGTGTAGCTAATGGAAGCCTCACCCTGCATGTGAGTGGAACCAATCAATAGGTTTACAGCCTGGACAGAATATAAAGGGAGAGGAAGGCAGGCAGCGGCTGCTGCTGCTACTGCTCGCTGCTTTGCTATCTCTTGCCTCTTTCCCATAAACTGTTTCTCCTCTACCATGCCTTCTGTCATACCACCCTGCCTTGTAGCCAGCCAACTAGAAGCTGAAACTTTGACAAACTGGACCTGAAATAAACCTTTCCTCATTTAACTTACAGGTGTTTAACTTATGGGGTGTTGTCTCAGCAACCAGAAAAGTAATTCAGAGTGATTTTGGTATCAAGAGTGTGGCCCTTGCTGTGACACTACCTGGCCATGTGTTTCAGGAAACTGGAACTGGCTTGCAAAAAAAGTCTGGAAAAGTTTGGAGATGCTGGCAGAAGAAGCAGCCCTGGTGTGCTATAAATTAAAATTAATGGAAGATTCTGGTTAGAGCTAAAAATACCAGAATGCTGATAGAAATGTACATGTAAAAACCAGCTTCAGGAAGTTTCAGTTAAGAACAAGGACTGCATTAGATGGTGCACTCCAGAACATGTGTCATATGGTTTTCCAGAAAATTTGTTGGCATTTTGTTCATGTCCAGAGACTTTGCCTGAGACTGAGATTAAAGACAGTGGACAAATTAATCTGGTAGAAGAAATTTCAAGGCAGTTTAATGTTGAAGTGGTAGCATGGCTACTGTTGGGGACTTTTAACCAGACTGAAGTTGAGAAGCAAGAACAAAAAGCCCAGTAGAATCATTTAAAATATTTTGAGTTTGGCCAGAAAGGAAGCTCCAGTAAAGCTGTGGACTACAAAGATAGAGCAGAGGAGAACTTAGTTGATGAGAAGGAACAGGACAACAGAAATGGTGGCCTGAGAGCATCACAAAAACCATCAGGGCTCCAACCATTGCAGCACCAAAATTGCAAGGTGAAAGACTTTGCTTTGAAAAGAGAGCTCCAAAGCACCACATTCAAAACTAGTGGTGGCCTAGAGAAAGTGTTTCTTGGGATTAAGTTAACAGGACTCAGCAATCTAGGCACTTACCCTACAGCTAAGAAGAGGAGGAAGCCTGGCTACTCCTCTAGCTGGCAGCAGACCTTGGTGTCATCCACATGGTTCTGGTTTTAGTTGCATGCAGAATGCAAGAGTTGTGGGGTCAGGAAGGCTTCCACCCAGATTTCAGAAGAAGCCCTGGGAGGCCACGCACTGTATGAAGTTGTGAGTGTGAAGCTGAAGGTGCAGTGGAGACGCCAGAAGTTTGGCAAATCCAGGAACATAGACCTTCTGAGGAAAACTACAAGGAGGGAGCAAAGCTGTCCCAAGAGAGAAGCCATGGGAGTTACAATCACCTGCAGTGCTGTAGGGGCAGAACCACCCAAGTTCTGTGGAGTTCACATCATGCAGCAGACTGCTTCGGATGCTGGACATGGAACTAGAGGACTTAATACTTCCCCTGCTGGATTTTGGACTTGCTTTGCTCCCATTCCTTTGAATCCCCCTGTTGGTACCTTTTGGAATGGGAATGCTTATCTTTTGCCATTGAATGCTGGAAGTGTTTAACTTTCTTTTCATTTGCACAAGGGCTTGAAGCTAAGAGTCTGCCTCAAATCTTGTAGGAGACTCTGGACTTGAACTTTTCAGCTATGCTGAAACTCTTAGGGCTTTGGAAACTTTTAGAGATGGACTAAATGCCTTTTGTGTAAGGAAATTTACATAAGTCTTTGGAGCCAGGGACAGAATGTTATAGTTTGTATCTAGATGGCACTCCCACCCCCACCCCCACCCCTGTCAGGCCTCATGCAGTCATAGGTGGGGCATTTGAAATGCGGCTCATTTAGGGTATGTGAATGTGCATTCAGGGTATGATTTGGGATTAAGGTTGTGGATAATGGTAGCCCCACCCTGGGTGTGGGTGACACCAATCAGTAGATTTATAGCCCGGATAGAATGTCAAGTGAGAGAGGGAAAGCAAGCTTCTGTTGCTTCTGCTGCTTGCTTCGTTACTGCTTAGCATCGCATGAGCTCCTTGTCCTCTCTGTGATGCCCCTCTGCCATGCCACCCTGCCTTGGAACCTTCCACCTATGGACTGAAACCTCTACAAACTATGAGCTGAAATAAACCTTCCCCTTTTTAACTTTGGGTGTCAGGAATTTTGTTCCAACAATGAGAAAAGTAATTAAGATGGTTAGACAACATTGCTTGTCTAAGATAATCTTTATCATATAATTTGTTTCATTTATTCAGGTATAGCACAGATAAATATAATTCCATAAGCTTATGCCAATACTGTCATCAGGAAACTTACATATATAAACTGTATTTTCTTTATGTTGAGCTCATGTAGCATTTATAAAAAAACATTTGCAAAACTACAGCCTAGTGCTAGGCTTTTCGAAATAGGTCTTGGTTCAAGTCAACTATCATTCTTGTTACAATTATATGCTTATTGCTAATAATTACAGATCTTTCCTTTGGGCAATTGTTTGTGAATTGAACCTGCTGAGATCTCCTATATTAACTTGGAATGATCATTATTTCTAACTGTAATTCTTGACTAGGCTAATAATGTTTCAAATTAATTGACTAGCTTACAAATGTGGAAGGATCTACTTGATGAATCTGACTGGACAATTTTCTGTGAGTTGTGTTGTCTCATTTAAAATTCTGTGAAGAATATAATGATTGACAGAAAACCTTTCCTAAAGTAGCACTTATTTTGGAGATACATTACCTTTTACTGGTGAACTTGGCAGTTTGACCTAATGTGAACTGATTGAAATTAACAATCACACAGCAAGCTACTAAAGTCCACACTGAGAGATGGGTATTGGTGCAAATGCAGCTAGTAATATCTTGATAAATCACAAAACTGGGACTAAACTTTATGTAATCTGAAAAGGAAGGGAAGGAAATGCACTCCACATTTATTCACACTTTTTCCTCTCTTCTCCAACCAACAATGTGAAGGCATGGGTTACTGAACCAAATAATAAATGAATGACAGCTATCTGAAGACATATTTTGGTAGCATAATGTGCTCTCTGCTCTAGAATCAGCCTTCTTGGGTTTAAATCCCTTTTCTACCACTTAATAGTTAATTGACCTTAAACAGTTCTTTATTCCTCTCTTAACCTTAGTTTCTTCATCTGTTTAGTGGGTGTCCTAGTCGCTTTCCTTGTTGCTGAGACAAAATACCTGACACCCAAAGTTAAGGGAGGAAAGAATTATTTTGCTCACAGTTTGTAGAGATTTCAGGTCATAGTTGGCTGGTTCCAAGGCAGGATGGACGGCAGACAGGCAACACTGAGGAGAGACACTCTATCGTGGGGTGGGCAGAAGATAGCAAAAACAACAAGGGACCTTGACGGCATCTTTCTGCCCCTTTTATCTTATTCAGACTACTTAGAGCAGGTAGCACTCCCCCTTAATCCTAGGAATGCACCATGAATCAATCACACTCTAGATTCAGCTACCTGTGGAAAATCCCCACCTATGACTGCATGAGGCTTTGGGGGGACATCTAGACACAAGCCACCACTGGCCCCACAAAGACTCGTGCACATCCCCATATGCAAAAGGCATTTAGTGCATCTCCAAGAGTCACCAAAGACCTAACAGTTTCAGCATTGCTGAAAAGTCCAAGTCCAAAGTCTCCTCTGAGATTTAAGGTAAACTCTTAGCTGTGAGCTCCTCTACAAATGAAAAAAAGTTAAACACTTCCAACATTCAGTGGCACAAGAGAGACATTTCCATTCCAAAAGGCACAAAGTGGGGGATACAAAGGAATGAGACCAAAGCAAGTCCAAACTCCAGCAGGGCAAGCATTAAGTCCTCTAGTTCCATGTCCAGCATCCAAGGCAGTCTGTGGCAAGTTGTGAACTCCAAAGGGATTGGGTGGCTCTGTCCCTATGGCACTGCTGGTGGTTGTAGCTCCCATGACTTCCCTCTGGGACCAGCTTTGTTCCCTCCTTAAAGTTTTCCTCAAAGGACCCATGTTCCTGGCTTCTCCAAATGTCTGGATTCTCCACTTCACCTTCAGCTTCACACTCACAGCTTCACACACTGCCCTCTCAGGGGCACACTGATTGGCCTCCCGGGTCTTCTGAAATCTGGGTGGAAGCCTTCTTGACACCACAACTCTTGCATTCTGCATATACCTAAAACCAGCACCACGTAGATGACATCAAGGTATGCTACCAGCTGGAGCAATAGCCAGACTTCCTTCTCTCTTAGCTATAAATATCAATGCCTGTGAACTGAATCCCAGAGAACAATTTCCTCAGGCCACTACCATTCTGGAACATGGTGCTTTGGGCCTCTCTTGTCAAACCAAAGCCTTTCACTTTTACAATTTTGACGCTGCAAACAGTGAAGTCCTGCAGCTTCTTGTGATGCTATTCAGCCATCTTTTCTATTCTCCTTTTCTTTCTCAGCAATGAAGATCATCTTTGCTCTATCTTTTAGTCCACAACTTTACTGGCCAAACTTAAAACATTTGAAATCATTATACTGGGATTTTTTTCTCTTGATTCTCAACATAAATCTGACTAATAGCCTCCAACAGTAGCCATGCCACTGCCTCAACCTTAGACTGCTTTGAAATTTCTTCTCTCAAATTAATTAGTCTGCTGCCCTTAGTCTCAGTCTCAGTCCAAGTCTCTGTACACCAGCAAAATGCAGACAAACTTTCTGCCCAGTCATAGCACACAACATCTGGTGTCCAACAACCAATGCAGTCCTTCTTCTTAGAGAAACCTCCCAAGCCTGAGCTTTATTGGCAGGGTTTCTATCAGCATTCTGGTCCTCTGAACTCTGACCAGAATTTCCCATCAATACAGCCTCAGGTGTTCCAGCTCTACTTTTTCAGCCAGCATCTCTGAACCATTTAAAACTCTTCCCACAAGCCATTCTCAAAGGATCCTGAACCACATGGTCAGGTATAGTCACAGCAATGACCCCACTTCTCTGGAGTCTTAGTTGTTTTCCTCCTTGCTGAGACAAAATACCTGACACCCAAAGTTAAGGGAAGAAAGGTTTATTTGGCTCACAGTTCATAGAAGTTTCAGTTCATAGTTGGCTGGCTACAAGGCAGGGTGGATGGCAGACAGGCATCTTAGAGGAGAGACACTTCATCAGGGGCAGAAGATAGCAAAACCAAGGGACCTTAACAGCTTCTTTCTGTCCCTTTTGTACTATGCAGACTACTCTTAATCCTAGCATTGCACCATAAATCAATCACACACCCTAGATTCAGTCACCTTTGAAAAATTCCCATCCATGACTGCATGAGGCTTTGGGGGGACGTCTAGACACAAGCCATAACAGTGGGAGTAGAAATAGAAATTATCACATGGGATATTTGGGAGTTTTTAATAAAATAACAAATACAAAGTGTTTAGCATACTTCCTTGCACTTAGAAGCACTCTCTAAGTATGCATCATTATCAGTAATAATCATTATTTTCCTCAAAGAATATAACTTGGATATATAGCTGAGATATACTATCACCATGAAGATGAATAAGGACCACAGGCACAGTATTGGAGGATGAGTTTCCAAAGGCATCATGGATCAAGGAAAACAGAGATCATCCAAAGAATTATAGAGGCCAGAACTCTAATCCCATTCATCATTCTCTATTTTCAATATATAGTCTTACAGATACATATGAAGATACTGAAACTACCTAAAGGTACTCTACTGCCTCTGAAGGTCCAAGTACTATCATTCCCTTGTTAAGAAGAAATTACTTATTCTGGATATTTCATAGCTGCTAAATAATCTGAAACCAGCTGATCTTGTTACATTTATTTCTGTTGAACAAACTAAAAATTAAGTAATTTAAAAATACTTTATTTGACTACTGTTTTGAAAGTCAGGAATTCAAGAAGGGCATAAAATTAATAGTAATTAGCAAGATTTCTTTGCTCATGTAGGTAAGGTTTATCACAAGATGGATTAGCTATTCACATGCTTATTGCTTTGAAGCTTCTTGCCTCTGCCTTTCCATGTAGTCTGGGTTTCTTTTATTTTTAATTCATTAAGTTTATTTTTATATTTTAGGTATAAAATATGATGACATTTGTACCTTTACATGATATATCTTGGTTCTTATTTTTCCCCATTCCCCTGGCCTCCCTTCAACCTCCCCACCCTCCTATTTACAAAGACTTTGTTTCCATTTTTTCCTTTTCTCATATTTATTCCTTTCTCTTCTTTCTTTTCCTCTACCCCTCCTGCTTCCCCTTCCCCTTTGCCCCTTTTCTTCCTATTTCACATAATCTATTATACATTTTAACCCTTATTTACACTTTCAGTTTCTCACACTAGAGAAACTATTCAGTATTTACACATGTGTGTCCTATTTATTTCACTGAAGAGTATGGCCTCAATATGCATCCATTTAGCTATAAATGTCTCTAGTTTCTCATTCTTTATGACTGAGAAGTACTCAATTTTATTTTAAAAAAAACGCCACATCTTCTTTATCCAGTCTCCAGTTGATGGACATTTGGGCTGTTTCCAAGCTTTAGCTATTACAGACTGTGCCACTATAAACATGGGTGCGCATATATCGCTGTGGTATGATTCCTTTAATTCTTTTGGGAAGACACCCAGCAGGAGAATAGCTGGGTCAAATGGGACCTCCTCTAATTCCAGTTTTTTGAGGTATCTCCATACTTATTCCATGGTTACAAGGCATTTGGACTCTTTACATGGTGACTGGTTTGCCTTAGAGTGAGACTACAAGAGATGGAAATAGATATTGCTAGTCTTTTAATATCTGCACCCAGATCCTGGCACAGTGTCACTTTGGCAATTTTTTACTGTTGAAAGCAGTCAATGGCTTACCCAGATTCAAGGCAAGGTGACATTGACCATCCTTTATCAATGGGAGGAGATTGAAGACTATGTAGTTATCTCTGGTTTAGCCCAGAGCTACACACTCTATATGAATATATTTTTCTTTATTATTATTTGTTTGTTAATTAGTGAAGCACTGGCTCATGAAATATAGTATCCTGGGATGATTTATAAAATGAAAATAGATGTGCAATATATTTCATTTTGCAGATCCTGAAAGTCTTCTTTCGTTTTGGATTTCTTTAGTAGCTTTCTTATATTATTCAAGTGCTATACATAGATTAAAAACTTTGCAGAATGAAGAAGAGACATATAAAGCCATTTGCAATTATGTTCTCAATAGCAGCTTTTGGTTCCATAAAATATCATAGGTCAGAAATAAAAGAGTAAATTTGTTAAAACAGGACAATTTGTGAAAGCACAGTAAATTCTGTAGCTAAGATATAGGTTCCTAGTGTAGATTGTCATTATGGGCTCATTATTTAAAAATAATCATTTGTATCCAGAGCACGCTCTTTTTATGTCATTGTTATTACTATCAAAATTGCTCATGCATCTAATTTATTTCTATTATATGGTGCATCTATTACCACTTGAATCTGAAAGTGTTCTGTGTTTCTTGCTAATAAGAATTTTTCTGAATATGAGAATTTGTTTTTCCATCTTCTATATTCCTGAATTTTACAAGGGGATTAATCTGTCTGCCTAATATCAGTTATTCTGTGGCTGACAACCCTCCACTACTCTGGACTCTAAAATGAGGGTTAATGAAGCTTCATTTTGTCTCCTTTCTAGTTATTGACATTAATATGGGTGATATCTGGCCTAAGACATTCACTCATCCAATGTAAAGGATACAATACTTTCAAAACCTTGCTCATGTCATTGCATATTGAGAAAGTAATAATTGAAGATACATGACTAGATGGCCTTGTTTGGTCAGGCCTAGAAACAAGGGAATAAACAACTGAAGAGCTGGCTAACTTGCATGGTGAACAGGAAATCTCTCCTGGTATAGGACTTAAGTTTCTCTTAAAGGAATTTAGTTCATCTTTATAGAATCTAGGAAGGAGAGATTGGGCTGAACATAGGGGAGCTATTTTATGAAATAAAGTTTCTTTTAATAGAGTTTTTCTGTGAAGAATTACTTGTTACTGTTGTTTCCCCTTATTTTTGGGAATGCCGTAGTTCAAGAACAGTTGTAAATTGTTTTATTCTCATGCTACTTCCTAAACTTTGAGTAACTGAGCAGACACCAAAATGAGTGTGACCATCACTGCACCACTCTCTGTTGAGACCATCAGGGAAATAGCAGCTTGAAACTGAGGAAAGCCAGCAGTGAGGCAAGTGGCAGCCCAAGGTAAGACTGGTGTGATAGCCAGAATAATGGCCCCTGGAAGATCCCCATGTCCTTACCCCTCTGTGTTTTTCATAGATTATATTACATTGCAGGAAAGACTTTGATGTGATTAAGAATTTGAGAATAAGGAGATTATCCAGGATTATCTGGGTGGGCTTTAAATATATTTATATGGGCAATTAAAAGGGAATCAAAATCAGAAAGACACTGGATGATGCTGTACTGCTCTTTTTGAAGAAGGAGGAAAGGGCCCTGAACCACAGAATAGAGATAACTTCTAGACAGGGGAAAAAAATAAGGTACAGATTTTCTTCTGGAACTTCTAGAAGGAATACAGAAAGTTAAACTTGAGACATTCGTAGGTAAAGGGATGCTCCTTGGGACTATAACTTTAAGTGAAATAAATCAGACATATAATCTTAAATATTATATGGTTTCTTTTATATGAGAAATCAAAAAATATAAATAAAAAGCAAAATAAAAGATAGATACTAAGAAGAGGGGAAATCCTTTTAAGATAGGAAGGGTAAACGAGAAGTGGAGTGTGGAGGGAGGGAGGAGAGGGAAAGGGTATGAAAACAACTTGAAGAAAAAAGGAAATAGAGGTTTTTCAAGTGGAAAAGGGACCAAGAGTTGGAAATAGCAGGGAGGGATGAGAGGACCAGGGGACAAAAAAGAATTAAGATGTGTTTATGTGAATGCTGTAACTCTCCATCATAATTATAATCATTATGTACTGCAAATATGTACTAATAAAATTAAATAAAAAATTAAGAAAACTCATTTTGTATGTCTGACCTCCAAATCTATAAGATACTACATCTGCATTATTTTAAAACAATAAGTTTTTGGTACTTTGATTTAACAATAGAAAGCTTATATAACTAGGGAAGGCAAGGAAAATAATAGGTGTGGAAAAGTAGATGTTAAATGAACAGTCCCTATGTGGAAGAAACAAGCCCATAATCCCACAGTCATACTAGAGGGAATTTAAATTTGAAGATGCCAACCTGTGAGCATTGTGACTTTTCATTGGTACTCAAGATACAGGTGCAGAAATAGAAAATGATACAGCCATTATAGAGGCGTTTTGTCAGGAAGGAAGAAAAATTTCCCTGCAATTCAACTGTTTTAGTGTCTTCTCTAAAGAAAAATTTATACATGAGTATATGACCATGTCTAAAAAGATGTGTAATTTATAAGTAAAAATCAGCAACAACCTACTGTGAACAACCTAAGTTCCCACCGAGAGGAATGAAAAATAATGATATGTTCATGTTATAGAATAGTGTGAGAAAATTAAACAAAAAAATAAAATCTTAATGGCCAGATATATAAAGCTTTCAAGAGTATTGTTCAATGAAGACAAGAGTGTGCAAATTGAAATGCCTGATACGATATCATTGGTATGAAATACCTACATATTCTTAGAAATGTTATAAAAGCAAAAAATGAGAGTATGCCTTTCTTGCAACATTGGTAAGCACTTAATTACCATAATAAATAATGATAATGATGATAATAATAGCAAGGTGACCCTGATTCTAATCCTCAGGATAATAAATTTTTGAATATTTCTTATAAATCTGAAATACTTTTTTTTTTGAGTTTGACAAAATGTATTGGTTATTTTAGTAAAGACATTCATCTCAGTCATTTCTCTCCTCATCTTGACCTTAGTTTAGTATTTCATTTGGGTCAAGAAAAGAGTATGTAGGAGAGGGATGTTATTTTAACAAACAGTAAAATGGACAAAAATGAACAGTTTGTCTACATAAAAGTAAAGTTAATGTTAAATTCATGTATCTTGGTATAATTAAATCATGTAAGAACTAATAGTTCTATATACATTTCCATTGTTTTACTTGAGGCTTAATCTAAACTGTAATGCAAAAGAACAACTTTGTAGGCATACGCACAGGTTTCTTCTGTGGAGTTACTTATTAAAAAAGATCAGCAAGTAACTACCACCAATAAAATAGTCTGAAGCTGCCTCCAAATTTAACATTGTAGGCATTCTGAAGGAAATCACTGTTATCATTTTCCTTTTGTCTGTGACTATGCTTTCAAAGATGTGTTTAAGTGTCACTTTAAAAAAGTCCATATACAATACAAAAATACAAAACAAAACACCCTACAGTACACAAATCTAACAGTATATATGATGAACAATTCTATAAAATGTGTTTGAAGATGCATTTTCTTTCATTTTCAGTACCTACAATATGCCCAGGCCACTGGGCAGTATGTATACACTTAAAATAAACAATATAATTGTTCTAATAAGAAATCCTGTAGTGAGTTCAATTCAAATTGGATTTAACAACTTAGCAATGTAAATGTGTAGACAAGGTTACAGAAAATGCATCTTATTTCTTCCATCTTCTACAATGTTAAATTTTTTTTGGTGTTTATACTTTTTAAAAACTAAAAATCAGCCAAATATTTAATCAGTATGTACATTTAAATTTTTGATGTGGTTTTTATTTTAAAAGAAACAACTTCCTTATGATTTGCCTCAAGTTCTGGTTGAAATGCTTACAAGAATTAGCTAATAAACAAACAAAAACCAAGAGAAGAACATTCAAAATACTGATTTACTTTGGTAGCAAATGGCTGTTCTTTGAAGACTAATGAAGGTAGACAAGACCACTAAAGTGAAACGGGCTATTTCAAATACAATACTTCACATAGAAATTTTTTTTAAAAGGTATTTTTAGTAAAAGAGCTAAGCATCTGTATCCACTGATAGCAATGCAATACCTAATAATATGATAACAAAACAAATGCCCATAAGGAAAAAAAAACTATTTTATCTAAATTTACTTTCAGTCAATAGTCCAGAAACATTTTCCTTTCAATACAATACTCCCCCTTTCTCCATAAGGCTGTTCCTGGGAGCCAGACAGTCAGTTTAGGTAATGAGGGAGTTAATTTAGGAGTAACTCCTGACAGTTTTAAATAGACAGTTATTTTTTGCTTCCCTCTTAATGTGCTAATAGTTGTGTCTAAAAAAGTATGCAATTCTTAAAAAGGTACCATTTCTGATTTCTTTATTATCTGTAACCTTTGGGAACTAATCACATGAAACTACAAAATTAGCAAATGTCTTGAAATCTGTATATAAAACATAAATTACCTCTAATTTCAAACTCTCACTTATTAGTGTACCACTCAATCTTTAGAAAAATGAAAAAGAAAAAGAAAAAGCGGCTCCAAAGATAGTCTTATACCATTTTAAAAAAGGAAACTGTTCCTTTTAACTTTACACCCTCCCCACACCCCAATTCAAAACACATCATTTGATTGTCTTGGTCATGGACATTTCCAAGATGAGATTTTATATTTCATTCCCATAGCTTCTGGTTATCAGAAAGCCCATGCTTTCCTTTATTGAAAGAGTTTGGTCCTGCTGATGTTGATGTATCCCTTCCAATATTCTTCATCCTCATCTTTGCTGCTGGAGGCATTTCCTCTGGGTCACTATCTTCATCTTCATTAAAAGCTGCTGCCACTGAGAGGGATTTTGGAGCAAGAGTTGGAACACTTTCTTTAGGCTTATTTGATCCAAGTTTGATGGATATAGCTGATGCTTTCTTTGTTGTCTGACTACCTATGGCAAATCCAAACTTGGAGATCTTTGTAGACTTTGTTGGGAGGTCTGCAGCTTCTTGACTGGAACTTTCCCCTCCATTACTCCGGCGGCTCCAGATCGCTTCGGCTTCTCAGGCTTCTCCTCTCCCGCCTTTCCGTCTGCCATTTTCCCGCCTGCCTAAATCTGAAATACTTAACAAAACAATATTTTATTATGTTGACCTCTGACAGTATGTTCTGTGATCTTTATTAATATCATAATCTTGTGAGAAGTTTGATCTTTTCTAGCATAATACGGTTCAAGTAAACTGGGTAAGTTTGGCAATTCAATAATTTTTTTTCCTTTAAATACATATTGTGGCTGTGTTTGCCCTGTCAGTTCTGAAAACTGGCTTCTTGGGCAAGGGATGTAGCTCAGTGGCGCCACTCCTGCCTGGCAAGCGCGGGGTTATGAGTTCGATTCCCGGTACCAAACAACAACAACAAAAGACCTGACTTCTTTTGGGATTAATTACACAAAAACTTTGCTAAACGATTGTTTTCTATATCTTTATTTGAATGAGCCTATTTACAATCATAAATTCATGGGCTCCCACAAGACGTGGACTACATATAAGGACACAGATACCACAGGGGACACATTCTTGTGACTCTTCGTGATAGCCCTCTCTGTGTCTTCTAGACCAGAGTGTACTTTTCCTTTTCCTTTCATACTTTCCTCTCTGTTTGGCGCAAGTTTGCTCTGCAGAGCTACTATTTCCCTTACCCCCTCACCCCTCAATTTGGAGATAAACTTTTGGTACCATTCAAAAAATAATAAAGAGGACACACGTGTAAATACCGAATAGCTTCTCTGGTGTGAGGAGCTAAAGATGTAAATAAGGTTCAAATGGTATAATTGATAATGTGAAATAGGAAGAAAAGGTCTAAAGGAGTAGGGGAACTGGGAAGGGTAGGGGAAAGGAAAGAAGGGAAAAGAAAAAATATGAGAAAAGGAAAAAGATGGAAACAAAGTCTTTGTAAATAGAGAAGGGTTGAGGGGTTGAGGGAGGGCAGGGAATGGGGAAAAAATAAGAACCAAGATACATCATGTACAGGTACAAGATCCCAATGATAAATCTAAATGTATTGTATACCTAAAATGTACCAATAAACTTAATGACAAAAAAATAGGAAGCAGGTCATAAAGTAAAATAATAACAATGCGGTAGTCAAATTGGATTTAAATCTTTTTTTAAATTGTTAATTTTTATAGGGGATGTTACCTAATTAAAATGAATTTTAATAAAAAATTTACAAATTATTTTAAAGTGTAACATTATATATAAATATACTTTTAAAAACTGTATGTTGAGCTGATAAATTCCGCTATTTTCCTCCCCAGGTAAAAATTAAAATGGCAAAAATGCCAACTGGAATTTACTGTATACTTTTAGTTTCTCTTATTCATATTTATTGCTATGGAACAGAAACTGGGAAGGAAAGAGAGACAATATTCAAAGGGAGAAAATTGTTAAATTTGAATTCTGAAAGGAAAACTGCTGATTTGAAGCAAGGAACTCTTGTAGGCAGTGAAGAAACTCCACTGGGTGTAAGAAAAAATGTTCCTAAACAATGACCTGACAAATGCCTACCAGTTTAGTTTCCGTCCCCTGTTAACCAAAGTTGTGCTTTGCATATTCTCAGAAACTTTCCTCCAGAAAAATGCACACACAGCTGATGCCTGAATTACAGAAAGAATTTAAGCAATACTGTACAATATTTTCAAAACCAAAGTATTAGTAAAGATCAATAAGCTACCCAGTATATTCAGTCCTGTAAATCCCATGGGGAGAAAAAGTATTTCTGCCATTTCCTGTGTATGTGAATTTAGACAAATCTCTTAATGTTCTGCTTCATAGTCCTTATCTATATATGTTTGGACATCTCTTAAAGATTTCTGGGAAGACTAAACTAGATAGTGTGCTTAAACTATGCATGTGAATTCAGTTAGTATACAATTAGAGGGCCTTAAATTAGTCTCCTTTCTCAGGCCCCTCCAAAGATTTTACTTATAAAGTGAACTAAATATACTTCTCATGTTATAGAGTGGAAATTGAAGAGCGGAGAGGTTAAGACACTTTCCTAAGGGCAAAGAAACATGACAGAACCAATATTAAAAGAAGACAGCTTTTATAATTAAATCTGAGAATGTTTGAATAATCTAATTGTTTTGATGTGAGTACTTGTCCCCCCCCCCTTCCTTTTTTCTTAAGGGAAGATGTAGAGATCTTTCCCAATTCCCATTTTTGCTTGGCTGATATTGTTGCCTTGATCCCACATCACAGTCAATTAGTTGATTCAGCTGTTGGCCTAACAATACGTAGACATCTATTGTTAAAGGTAAAAGAAGGCAAGTACTGATGGAGGAAGAAAAGATTTTTCCTAGCTAGGGATTCTCAAACTTGACATCCCTTTTCAAGGACAAAGAGAAGTTTCTAAAGCAACTTTTGCTCCTTTCCATTTACCCTTCTCTTCTCACTCCATCTTCCTTACTCTCCTTATCCTTTGGAGCACTGTAGCATTATCAATGAAAGTTTATGGCATTTGTTTGTTTGTTTGTTTGTTTTGGATGGATTCCCTTTTTATTGCCCAGGCTGGGCTTCAATTTATGACCTTCTAGCTTCACCTTGGCCAGTAGCTGAGATTATAGGCAAGTGCCATTGCACTCACCTAAATGGCTCTATCTGTTTATGATAACTTTGTGAGCATCCTCTAGCATCTCAAGGTGAAATTTTTGGATAGATGGAGAGAAGAAAAGGCAAGAGGATTTCAAAAGTATTTATAGGCTCTGGACTCTGCAAAACTAATAAGTGCCAAGAATGGCACTTATGCAATTATTTTGTTTTGACTTTTTAAAATTAAACTATTGATGCATTTTAATACCATTACTATTTAGATGGAAATGCTACTTAGTAGAATTTGATCACTATGCATTGTATACACGCATCAAATCATCACACCATACTCCATAAATATATACAATTATGAATCAATTAAAAACAAAATATAAAAATATAAACTGATATTTGGGTACCACAATCCAAAAATTTTGATTTAATTAGTCTGGGTTCTGGCTCTGGCTTTTACTCATCCCATGTAATTCTAATGAATTATTCAAAGTTGAGACTCATCACTCTATTTTATAACAATTTGTCCATCATCATACCTGGTAAAGCAAAAAGGAGTCAAATTTTAAAATCCATCTAAAACCTACTGAGGTTTGCAATTCAAGATTTTTTAAATTCTAAGTAAACTGTAACAATGCACCAATCAGACTTGCCCTTTTATGTTTCCAAAATGGCATGACAGGTATTTATGTTACTAGTCTAAACTAGGAAGACATTTTTTGTTGTTGTTGTTTTTAAATTTTATTGATACATTTTAGGTATACAATTCATTTACATTTATCATTGGGTGTTTGTACCTGTACATGATGTATCTTGGTTCTTATTTTTTCCCCATTACCTGTGCGCCCTTCACCCCCTCCACCCTTCCCTATTTACATAGATTTCATTTCCATTTTTTTTTTCTTTTCTCATAGTTATTCCTATCCCTCTTTTCCTTTCCCCCTCCTCTCCCTTCACTCCTTCATCTTTGGACCTTTTTTCCTATTTCAAATTATCAATTATTCATTTTAATCATTTTAACCCATGTTTACACTATGAGTTTCTCACACTAGTGAAACTATTCATTATTTACACATGTGTGTCCTATTTATTTCACTTAAGAGTACGGCCTCGATATGCATCCATTTAGCTATAAATGACTGTAGTTTTTCATTCTTTATGGCTGAGTAGTACTCCATTTTATTAAAAAAACACATTTTCTTTATCCAGTTTCCAGTTGATGGGCACTTGGGTTGTTTCCAAGCTTTAGCTATTATAAACTGTGATGCTATGACCATGGGTGCACATATATCACTGTGGTATGATTTTTTTAATTCTTTGGGGAAGATACCCAGCAGGGGAATAGCTGGGTCAAATAGGATCTCTAGTCCTAGTACTTTGAGGTATCTCCATACTGACATCCACAGTGGTTACACCAGTCTGCACTCCCACCAACAATGGAGAAGGGTTCCTTTCTCCCCACAACCCCGCCAGCATTTGTTATTTGTTGATTTCTTGATAGCAGCCATTCTTTGTGGGGTGAGGTGGAATCTCAGTGTTATTTTCATCTGCATCTCTTGAATGACAAGTGATGTTGAACATTTTTTCATATATTTATTTGCTGCTTTTACTTCTTTGTCTGAGAAATGTCTATTCATTTCAGATGCCCATTTTTGAATTGGGTCTTTGAATTTGGGGGGTCTGATTTTTTTCACTTCTTTATATATTCTAGATAGTAGTCCTTTGTCTGAGGTACAGCTGCTAAAAGTATTTTCCCATATTGTAGGTTGTCTGTTAGCTCTGTTGGTGGTTTCTTTTGCAGTGCAGAAGCTTTTTAATAAGATGAGATCCCAGTTGCTGATTCTTTCTACTAGTTCCCGTGCTGCTGAGGTTTCGTTCATGAAGTCTTTTCCTATGCGAATGTCTTCAAGAGTTCTACCTAACTTATCTTCCAGCAAGTTTAGTGTTTCTGTCTTAATATTTATATCTTTAATCCACTTCGATCTTAGTTTAGTGAATGGTGATAGGTATGGGTCTAGTTTTAATCTTTGGCAGCTTGAAATCCAGTTTTTCCAACAACATTTATTAAACAGGCTATCTTTCCTCCAATGATGTTGGTTGGCTTCTTTGTCAAAGATGAGGTGGCTGAGCATGTCTGGAGTTGTTTCTGGATCTTCTAATCTATTCCACTGATTCTCAGGTCTGTTCCTTTGCCAGTACCATGCTGATTTTATTACAGTATCTTGTAGTATAGTTTCAAGTTGGGGATTGTGATACCCCCAGCCATGTCTCTGTTGCTTAGAATTGCTTTAGCTATTCTAGGTCTCATGGTTCCAAATGAATTTTTGGATTTTTTTCTCTAGTTCTGTGAAGTATATTGTTGGAATTTCAATTGGCATTGCATTGAATCTATATAGTAGTTTTGGAAGTATGGCCATTTTCACTATATTGGTTCTTCCTACCCAGGACCAAGGGATGTCTTTCCATTTTTTTGTATCCTCTTCTATCTCTTTTTTCAGAGTGCTGTAGTTTTTAGTGTAGAGGTCTTTTGCTTCCTTTGTTGGATTGATTCCTAGATATTTCATTTTTTTGGATGCTATTGTAAAAGGAATTGTTTCCCTAATTTCTCTCTCAGTGAGTCTGTTATTTGTGTACAAGAAGGCTATTGTTTTTTGAGTGTTGACCTTGTATCCAGCTACTCTACTGAATCTGTCAATTAAGTCTAGAAGTCTTCTGGTGGAGTTTTTTGGGTTTTCTATGTAAAGTATCATATCGTCAGCAAATAATGACAGTTTAACTTCTTCTTTTCCTATCTTTATTCCTTTTATTTCTCTCTCTTTCCTAATTGCTGTGGCTAATGTTTCCAGAACTATATTGAACAGGAGTGGTGCTAGTGGGCATCCTTGTCTTGTTCCTGAATTTAGCGTGAAAGTTTTCAGTTTTTGACCATTTAGTATGATGTTGGCTATTGGTTTTTCATAGATAGCCTTAATCAGGTTAAGGTAAAGACCTTCTATTCCAACTTTCTGTAGGGTTTTTATCATGAATGGGTGCTGGATTTTGTCGAGTGCCTTTTCTGCATCTATTGAGATGATCATATGGTTTTTGTCCTTGACTCTGTTAATATGGTATATTACATTTATTGATTTATGAATGTTGAACCATAGGATGATGTTTTAATCATTTTTTGATCCTTTGTTTTGATCACTGTCAATTTTTTGAAAGCTTTTTAGAGACTTTTTTTTTGGTACTGGGGATCAAACTCAGGACCTTGTGCTTGTGGGGCAGGCAGTGACACTTGAGAGCCTATTTTTAAGGAAAAACAAGATTGTCCAAAAACTGAAATTAAATAAAGAGCTCTAAGAATAACAAAAGAATCCAATCTAAAATAAAATAAAATCCAAGAGATTGATAACACATCACATTGAGAACAAAAGACAGAAATTATTTAAAGTAAATTTTTTTTAAATTCTTTTATTGGTACATTTTAGGTATACAATACGTTTACATTTATCATTGGGTGTTTGTACCTGTACATGATGTATCTTGGTTCTTATTTTTTTCCCAATTACCTGTGCGCCATTCACCCCCTCCACCCTTCCCTATTTACATAGATTTCATTTCCATTTTTTTTCTTTTCTCATAATTTTTCGTTTCCCTTCTTTGCTTTCCCCTTCCCCTCCCACCACCCCTACCCCTTTGGACCTTTTCTTCCTATTTCAAATTATCAATTATTCGTTTTAATCATTTTAACCCTTATTTACACTTTCAGTTTCTCACACTAGAGAAACTATGGTATTTACACATGTGTGTCCAATTTATTTCACTTATGAGTTTGGGCTCAATATGCATCCACTTAGCTACAAATGTCTCTAGTTTCTGGTCTTTATGGCTGAGTCATACTCCATTTTATTAAAAAAAAAAACACACATCTTTATCCAGTCTCCAGTTGATGGGCACTTGGGCTATTTCCAAGCTTTAGCTATTACAAACTGTGCCACTATAAACATCGGTGCATATATTTCATTGTGGTATGATTCTTTTAATTCTTTTGGGAAGATCCCCAGTAGGGGAATAGCTGGGTCAAATGGGAACTCTAGTCCTAGTTCTTTGAGGTATCTCCATACTGATTTCCACAGTGGTTACACCACTCTGCACTCCCACCAACAATAGAGAAGGGTTCCTTTCTCTCCACACCTGTGCCAGCATTTGTTATTTGTTGATTTCTTGATAGCAGCCATTCTTTGTGGGGTGAGGTGGAATCTCAGTGTTGTTTTCATCTGCATCTCTCGAATGACCAGTGATGTTGAACATTTTTTCATATATTTATTTGCTGCTTTTACTTCTTTGAGAAATGTCTTGTACAAATTCAGTGCTTTATAGTTGAAAAATGAGAAATATGGTTAAAAAACCCTTAAACTTCATATGCTTTTTGTTAATAGTGGTATTTGTATGGTGAACCTGCAACTACTTTGTGTTTACTGTAGAATAGAGAAATTTACTAAATATACAAACATTATAAGAACCAAGGTTATCATTGCAGAAAAAAAAAAGAATGACACAAGTGTGAAATAAGGAAAAGTGAGGAAAAATCCTGTGACACTGCATTTGAGTAAGAGGTATCAGTTTGCACCATGGTTTTAAAAATTCTATCTCTGTTCATTGAAAACCTTTAGATGCCATGATATTCTAAGCATATTGAGAAGAATTTATTACTTCTAAATAATTTTCTCCACCACACAGAACTGAGGATCCTTGGAGAAGTTCCTTATTCTTAATCTGGGGCAGGTGAAGTCCAGTGGTACATCAGTTCATGAACTTAATTTTTTCCATGATTCTGGAAAAGATGTCCATGTTTATGTTCATGCAGGTAAGATGGCCTCAGTCATGTTCATCCCCAGATACAGAGTTTGTAAACAAAACAAAATTTTGCCAAATGCTTCTGTTTGTGAACCAAATCATTTGTAAAGAAAAGCATTCTTGAACCCAGGTACCACTGCATAAGGTGAAACTGGGGCATTTTGTTATGTCAATAAATAAAATGTGATTTTAAAAGTATTAGGATGTTTCAAAATGACATAGGATTTGAGCAGGCATTTCTCTACAGGAGATATACAAATGACTAACAAGTGTCAGGAAAGATAGTCAACATTATTAATCATTACAGAGATGCAAATCAAAAGCACAATGTAATGGTTGATCCATTGTGTTAACTTGAGTAAGAGAAGCTCAACTAAATTGGCTCAGAGATTTGTCACCTGGGTGGTATAAAGGGGAAATGAAGAAAGAGGGACCTGCTCTCTTTCTTCAGAGGAGCTCCAGTCTTCACCGTCACCTTGAACGTCATCTCCTGGCATTCATCACAGACTCTTTAGCTTCTGGTTTAGAATCTTCAACCTTCTGGCATAGTCTCTTCAGCCTTCCATCGCAGACCATCAGCCTCCTGATGCAGACTTGAACTGGACACTGTAGTGAGCTCCAAATCTTCCACTGGATCCTTCAGGCTCCAATGTGCAGACAGACCCTCTGGACTCTTTCATCTGACTCTGTAGTTTGCTATTGTAAGCCAGTCTTGTAAATTCTTATATATTTGTATATCTTGTATTACGTATGTTTCTCTAGTAAACACTGAATGATACACACACTGAGATACCACTTCGTGTACACTAAGATGGCTATGATCCAAACAATGGAAAATAACAAGTGCTAGCAGGAATATGGAAAAACTGAAATTCACATATATTGCTGGTGAGATTAGAAAATGGTACAGCTGCTTTAGAAAATGTTCTGGCAGTTCCCCCAAAAAGTTAAACATAGAGCTACCATATGACCCAGGAATTCAACTTTTAGGCATATAACCAAGAGAATTAGAAACAAATGTTCACTGAAAAATATGTACACTAATGTTCACGGCAGCTTTATTCATAATAGCCAAAAAATAGAACCAACCCAAATGTCCATCAACAGATGAATGGATAAACACAGTGTTTATATAATCAAACAATATATTATTCAGCCATAAAAGAATGAAATATCAATACATGCTAAAACACAAATGCACTTTGAATGCATTATGCTAAGTGAAAGAAGCCAGAAATAAGAGGGCACATATTGTATGAATAATTCATTTATATGAAATATTCAAAATAAGCAAATCCATAGAGACCTAAAATACATTTGTCGGAGGCTGGAGGGAAGGGTCAATGGGTAGTGACTATTTAATGAGTAGAGGGCTTTTCTTTCAGGCAAAGAAAATGTTCTGGAGTCAAAAAGTGGTTATGGTAGCCCAGCATTTTGAATATACTAAAATCCTCTAGATTGTGCAATTTAAAATAGTTCAAAGGCATATTCTCCTCAATTGGAACAGGAATATGTTTCAGGGCAGATGATATGTTAGGGCAGAAAACAAATCATAGAAAATTTGGGGAGATTTAAATCATATGAAATATTTTTCTGGTGATGATGATATAAAACAAGAAATCAATAGGAAGAAAAACTTTGGAAAATTCACAAAAAAATAGAATTTAAATCACATACTTCTGAACAACCAAGGGTCCATGAAGATGTGAAAAGGAAATTTAAAAGATTCAGATACAAAGTGAAATGGAAGCATGAAGTGGCAAACCCTATAGGGTATGTGAAAATTAGTTCTAAGAGGGAAGTTTATACCAATAGATGCCTCCAGTGAAAGAGAAGGAGAGGAGAGAGAGAAGAAAGAGAGAGAGAGAAACAACCTAACATTGTACCTCAAGAAACCAGAAAAAACTAACCCCATGTTAGGAGGAAAAAATAGATTAGAACAAAAATAAATAAAATTTATCTTATATACAGAGAAAAGTGTGTGAGCAAGAAAATCTTTAAAAGTGTCATTTATAATAGATAACACAAAGTAAAATAAAATACTTAGGAATAAACCGAACCGAGTAGGCAAAAATATCTAAACTGAAAACTATAGAACACTGATGAAAGAAATTAAAACAGACGTAAAGAAATGGAAATTATGTTGTGTTCCCAGATTGGACTAATTCATATTGTTAAAGCACTCATACTACTTAAAGCAGTGTACAGACTCATTGCAATTTCTAACAAAATAGCAAAGATATTCTTCACAAAATAGGAAAATAATTCTAAAATTAATATGGACTTACAAACTTCAATACCCAAAATAATCTTTGCCAGAAAGAACAAAGCTGGAGACATCTTGCTACCTGACTTCAAAATTTACAACAAAGCTATATAGTAATGAAAACAGTATGGTATTGGCACAAAAATGAGCACACAGATCCGTAGGATAGGAGAGAGCCCAGAAATTAACCTGTGCATTTACAGCCAACTGATTTTCAACAAAGCTGCTGAAAATATGAAGAAAAGACAGTCTCTTCAATAAATGATGCTGGGAACACTGGACTTCCATGTGCAGAAGAATATTAGACCCTTTACTCTCGCCACATACAAAAATTAACTAAAACTCATTAAGAACTGTAATGCAAGCTTGAAAATTATTAGGAGAAAATCTCCATGACATTGTTTTGAGCAATAATTTTTCAAATATCACCCCAAAAGTAGAAAACAAATGGAAAAATAGAAAAACGAGATTAAATAAAACTTGAACGCTTTTCACAGCAAAGAAAATAATCAACAGTGTGAAAAATAAGCTTATAGAATGGAAGAAAATGTTTGGCAAACTATATACCTGATAACAGGCTAATATCCACATATATAAAATTCAATTCTATAAGGTAACAAATAAACAATTAATAAGTGAGGAAGGGAACTAAGTAGGTATTTATCAAAAGAAGACACAGAAAAGGTCAAAAAGCATATGAATAAATGGCCAACATCACTAATCATCAGGGTAATGAAAATTAAAATCATAATGAGATTCCTTCTCACAACTGCTTGAGTGACTATTATCAAAATCAAAAGAAAAAAATGTTGAGAAGGATGTGAAGAAAATGGAAACCTCACATACTCTTGCTGGGAATGTAAATTACTACAGCCATTATGCAAAACAGCATGGAGATTTCCAAAATATTAAAAATAAACTAGCATATGATCCAGTAGTCCCACTACTGGGCATATACCCAGAAGTAATGAAATTAGTTATGTCAAAGAAATATGTGGACTCTTTTGTATATTGAAGCATTATTGACAATAGCCAAGATATAGAATCAACCTAAGTATACAACAATGGATGAATGAATTAAAAATGGGATATATATATATATATGATATTCACTCTTAAAAAAATAAAATGATGTCATTTGTGGGAGCAAGGATGAATCTGGAAGACATAATATTAAGTGAAACAAGCAGGGCACATGATCTCATTCATATGTGGAATGAAAAAATATTGATTTCATAGAAGAGAGTAGAATGGTTACCAGATGCTGGAATTTTGGGGGTCAGTCTAGGAAAATGTTGGTCAAAGGGTACAAAATTTCAGTTATAGGAGGAATAAGTTTGAGAGATTTGTTGTACAACCTGGTGACTACGGTTGACAATATATTTGTATTCTTAAAAATGCTACTAGTGCATATAAAGTGATATCGCAAAAGCGTTAAATATGTGAGGTAATCCACATGACAACTAAGTAGACAAAGCATCACTAGCATCACTTTGTTCATGATAACATATACAATTGTATCTATTTAAAAATAATACAAAGGTAAATTAAAATGGTAAGCTTTAGTTTACATAAATTTTACCACATTAATAAATGCCCTAACCGGCCAGGGATTTAGCTCACTGGTTTCACCGCCTGCTTCGCAAACTCAAGGACCCAAGTTCGATCCCCGGTACCAAAAAAAAAAAATATATATATCCTAACAGAAAAGGCCAAGTGTTTTAGAACCAGACAGATTCAAGTTCATGACCACACTTCTCTGTGTCCTCGATGTATGAATATGTGCCAAATGCTCAATTTTTGTGTCTGCTTCTTTGTAATATAGGCATTAACAAGCCCGAGCTCAAGTTTGTGAAAACACATTGCACAGGGCTCAGATATAACTTCTTGGGTGATAACAGTATTTGAATGCCCTGCATTTTCTCTTCAACCTCCTTTCAAAGGTAAACTTTCTTTGTGACATTTTTTAACATTGCACAGGAGTGGCATAGGTATTCACTCCATTTTTGAACACATGTGCACTCTCTGTGTCCATGTCACACCACACTCTGGTTTTTCTTGTTATGTTGTCTGGCTGATTCCTTCCTCAGCATGCCTTTAATTTCAGATAATCTGGTTTTCAGTCTATCTGAGGATCACTTTGTTTTTCAGGGCAGGTAGTTTCTCACTGGATAATTCTCCGTACCTTACATTCAACCACAATAACTAACTAATTCAACAACTACCCTCTGTTATTGAGATCTATGCCTAAGTGTATTATTGACTGATAAAATTTTCAAGTGCATATGACAGGTTGAAACCTCAAACTCTGAGTATGAGAAATACAAATTATTGTCTTCCCCTTCTCCCTCAAATTAAACCATTTTCCCAATGCCTGAATTTCATTTAATAATACCTAGCTTCAATATAACTCACAAGATGAAACCTGAAAGATTATCTTAATGCTTTACTATGAATCATCATCATATTCTACCAGTCAAATTTTCATAGTGTTTGGGTAAGATATAAAATATGCTCATCTCTATTTATAGAATCAAACAAAAATTTACCTAAATATTAGGAAAATACAATGTAATATACAGGTTAAAAGACTAGAATCTAAAATCAAATACAAGAACAGATTTTACCATTTTTAAGACATGTGATTTGGTCCTCTTATGAAACCTAGATGGATTTCAATTTCCTCATTAGAAAAATAGTATAACACACACATTACCTGTTTTGGAGAGGAATAAATGAGATAACATATAAAACTATTGGAGCAGCATGATCTTGGCACACTGAGCTACATCCCCAGCCCTTTTTTTTTAACGTTTGCTTTGAGACAGGGTCTCTGTAAGTCACTAATTTGTCTACGTTGAGCTCAAACTTGCAGTCCTCCCACGTTAGCCTCCTAGACTTCTGAGATTACAGTTATGTGCCACCATGCCCAGCCACTCTTATTAACTAGTATTTTTTTTTGCTGCTTCTCAAATTTCTGATATAATTTTAGTCTGGAGTAGAGAATTTCAACCTTGCCTCCACAATGAAATCATCTGGGAAGCTTTAATAAATGCTGACACACATTGGGCCTTACAGAAGAACAATTAAATTAGGTTGCTAGAGATGGGATTCCAGACATGAGTATTGTTTAAATGTTTTTTTTTTTAAACCACTAAGTCATTCCAATGTGCAGCAAATGTAGAGAATCATTGATCTAAAGGCTTGTGTCACAAAAATGTGGTCTGGGAAAGTAATATCAACATCAAATGGGTGCATTTTAGAAATGCAGTATATTCCAGCCTTGTTTCAGACCTACTGCATCAGAATCTACAATTTAACAAGATACTCAAGTGATTAGTATTTGAAAATCACTAATTTAAAACAGTTATCCTGTATATTAATATTAGTTGTAGATCAGATATTTTAGTAGATTTTAGAAGACAGGGAAATGTGATCGGCTTATAAGTGAGTAAAGAGGGCCTATGGAAGGAAGGTAGAGAGGAAGAGACAGAGACAACTTATTGACTGATAAAAATAATACAAAGATATATCTGTGTGTGTTAGAAGAAGAGGAGCTCATGTGCTACCTATTTCCCATTTTCTATCTTTGGTAGCCAACCTCCAAGAGAATCCTCAATAATCCATACTTCTTGGTATTCAGGCCTTTTTATAGTCCCACACTGAATCAAGTACAGAGGAAGTGATGATACTGTTTTTGAGGCTAGATAATCATTGCAGCTTCTGATGGCTTCTCGGATGGCTGGTTCATGTGAAAGTCAGCTGTCGTGCTATGATAACAACCAAGCAAGCCTAGGTAGAGAAGAACTGTGTGTCCCAACACACCACTAACACCAATAACTAGAGTCAAATTGCTAGTGATGTGAGACATCTCAGAAGTGGAATTTCCAGTTTCAGTTGAGCTTTCAGGTGGCTGCAGTCCTGGCCAATACTTAGCTGTAATCATATGAGAAGGAAATGATCATGAGAGGTCTGACCAAATTCTTAACCTGCAGAATCCATAAGTATTACAAATCTTTCTTTTATACCACCGAGGTTTGGAATTATCTGTATTGTATCATTAGATAAGGACAAGAAGGATTGGTATGAAAGTAGGGTTGTGCCTTAACAAAAACTGAAATGTAGCAGTGAATTTGAGACAAAGGATAGAAAGACTTTTGGAAGCCCCTTGAGGAGATTGTTAATAAAAATGTGATGGCTTTGAGGAAGGCTACCAGTGAGAGCTCAAGGAAAAGTGAGAATATTTACTGTCTCTGATAACCAATAAGACTAAGAGTCGAATTATCTTTAGAGCATTGTTTCATCCAAAGTAGGGAAAGACTTATCTTGTAGAAATATGACTGTGGCTTTCATTGGAGTAGTTTACAAATTTGTTTGTAAAAATATTCCTCATGATTTTAAAAGAGTTATAACTCATACTAAAAATACAAGGAAGTAAAATATAGAAACAGGTCTCTTGATCCCCACGTATCTACAGGTAGGAAACAAATTACAAAAACAATTTAACCACAAATGTGGACTACTTTTTTATAGAAAAAAAGAAAGGATGATTCAAGTGGTGTAGCCAAAAACCCAGAGGGTAGAGCCAAGAATCATTCCGAGGTAGTGGGACTGAGCCTTCAGCATGCGCCTGCTTAGATTTCAGAATTGCTACAGACCAGTGACTCTTGTGTACAACTATTTTTAAACCGAAATATCTATGGTAGTTGTCCTACACACCCATTCAACCGTTGTATGTTGCATGGATAGAAGCAGATGGCTGCTTTTTGAGTTTATAGTTTCTAAAACTGAGAAAAACTATGCTAGAAGATATAGACTGAAGAAATAACACCTAAACAGTACATGTACACATAACATAGATCCAGATGATGACATTCTGGACCTTGATCTTATCTCTTTTACTGTTATGGGGTGTATTTTGGCTAAATATGAATGTATTACACATGAGAAAGATAGAAAATATTATGCCCAGAGAGTCCTCTGTAGCAGATGAAATTTTTCAAATATAGCTTCACCTGCACACACACACACACACACACATATGAGTGTGCACGCACATGCACACACACAAACACTTAGTTTTCCATATGCTCTTCTTACAATGTGACTGACATACTTCTCAAAAGAAGTGAAATAGTAAATAAATATTCCCTCTTTCAAATGTAGTCAGGGTTTGTGGATGCTCCAAACAACAGTTAAAAGTAATACTGTGTTGCCAGGGATTTAGCTCAGTGGTTTCGCCACCTGCTGTGCAAGCTCAAGGACCTGAGTTCGATCCCCAGTACCAAAAAATAAAATAAAATTACTATGTGGATTAAAAAAAAATAATACTGTGTGACCTCTGGATCTGGATCAGAAAATATTACAGCTTACTCTGGCTCTGTCACTCCTTGGGATGTCTTCTTCTGGATGCCAACCTCCATGCTTCAAGAAAGCCTAAAGGAGGGCCGGGGATTTAGCTCAGTGGTTTCGCTGCCTGCTGCGCAAGCACAAGGACCTGAGTTCAATCCCTAGTACCAAAAAAAAAAAAGAAAAAAAAGAAAGCCTAAAGGAGCCCATGTGAAGAGATCATGTGGAGAGTCTATGTGGAAAAGAACCAAGACTTCCAGACAGCAGCATCAAACACTTGATCTTTGAGTGTGTGATTCTTCAGGTGATATCGTCCTCCAACATGTGAGTCTTCCACATCCACAGTGTAGGGGAGGGAGAAGCTCTCTCATATCATGTCCAAATTCCTGACACATAGACTCCTTGAGCATAGTAAATGGTTGTGTTACGTCATTGTGCTTTGAATGATTTGTTAAACAACCATAATAACTGCAATATAGTTTGTAGCAGTCTCTTTTGAGCATCCGGAGTTGAGACTGCAGGAAGTAAAAGTTCAGTGTAATTTTTAGTGGTAATAGTCTTGCTAAATTCTCTACTCATTATTCAAGTACAATCGTAAAGGGAAACTAAAGTTATTTCCACATGACTACTAGTTTGTGATATTTTTGAGATTAAAGTACATAAATAATTAAAATTTTGTTCAAATGACTTTGTCTTTCAGGTAATGGAAGAATGGAATAAAGATATTATTTTTATGAAGAAAGATCCAAGCAGAATAGGTGACGATGTCAGAATATGAAAGCTAATGTGAAGCTTTCTTTCAATAATTTAGTAATGATTACATAGATGAAAGGAAACATACAAGAGCTTTTTTGTTTGTTTCTTTTTCCATAGAGAAAAACACAAGAGGGAACATGGCGGAAACTGGAGCAGCAGGAATTTGGGTCGTAAATTAGGAAGCATTGCTGACTATAGGAAATGTGAAACACTGAATACATTATTATGATATCTTCTTATCTAATAAAGTTTAAAGAAATATCATAAAAATTACTTCCACTTCTATCAGTTTGGAATTTATCAAGTATATTGCAAATAAAGAATTTATTGACAAAAGTGAATTACTTGTTTGCTTCATAGTTTTTTTTTTGCAACAAACATACTCTCTAATCCTAGTCCATTACAGAAATCTTCAATTAATTTGACAATGTTTGGTGTAGTGGAAAACACAATATGTACTGGCAAAATTTCTGTTTTATGTCTCTGCCTTTCATTATCTAGCTCTGTGACTTTGTTTCAATCATGTAGCTTCTCACAATTTTAGTTTCTGTCTATATATAATACAACATATACCTAGACTCTTGCCTTACAGGATTGTTGTTCAAATCAAAGTAAATAATAAATGTTCCATGTTGGCATATCGTGTACATAAAGGGAGAACATCCTGGGGACTAGAATAGAATAAGACTGAATGTGGCCGGAAAATATAACTGTGTTTTTTATTAGCACATGATGCTTTAGACCCTGTGGATGTCTTATCCAAACTCACACTCAGTTTATGAATCGCTAAGTCAAACTGAACTGAAATAAGCACAAATTTTTGTGTATGAGAATATTGACCTGACCCTTATTTTTACTGTACTATAGGGCAAATCAAACATAGTCTGTCATCTGAAAAAATGAGATAAGAATGACAGTACATTATTTACAGTGTAAACAATAGATTTTAAGTAATATGCCACATCTAAAAATGCCTTCCCAGCTATGTAATGAATTTGACTTATAATTTCCCTGATATTTCAGAAATGGTGAACAAAGTGCTTGTTGAACCAGTTTGATCCATTCATAAAGAGATGCCATTGTTGAGAGGGAACTCAGATCATAACAAAACTTATTTTCCTAAAACTTCCAACAGTATTGGTCTTTCTTCTGCTGCATGGAGTAATATGACTAAAAATATCACTTCCTTCACAACACAGTACTTCAAAATATTTGGAGACAGCTATCATATCTCTTTATGAAATATTTTCAAGACAAAAATATCCACTTTCCTCAAAAGTACTGTACCTTGTGTAAAGGGAGTTGCTTCTATTTACTCTGGTGGTTCTCCAAGGTTATTTATTTATTTACTTTGCAGTACTGGGGATGGAAATTAGGATCTTTATTTATGAGGCAGGGGCGGCACCACTGAGCTAAATCCCCTGCCCTCTCCAAGGTTATTTCTGAAATGCAATGTCTAGAAAGGGGCAGAATTCTCCAATGTATTCCGGCTACTATACATATCTCTTTTGAACTTGACTCTTAAGTATTTTTGGTTGTGTTTAGATATATTTTCCATATTACAGCAATAATAATATTACATTCAGTGAATGCTCATTTCATGCCATGCATACTACTTATTTTATTCTCCCAAAATTCTATAAAACAAGATTTTTTCTCCTATATTGTATATGTACTGTTTAGGGAATTAAGAACTTGCTCAATCTCTCAAGTTCGCAAAGGCAGCAGTGTGTGGAAAAATGGGTATTTATATGCAATTTTCCATGAGGCCCTTCTGTACTGTCTTACACTGAAGTTGAGACAATATGCATTTGCTGCCCCAAATATGAAGATGAATTTCTCTCTATGCACAGTTAAAATTTTGTCATCTTGATTTGTGAAAAGTTTTCAAGTACTATCAAGATATTTGAAAAGCTATTCCTGTCTCTAAATAAATTGGACATTATATAATCAGCAAACTAATATACATTCTGTCTGTGTATCCATCAAGTCCATTGATGAAACAGAACTGACTAGGCCGACCATTAGAGATAGCTCTGCATTGTGAATAATTCAGCAGTTGGAACCCTTTGGATCTGATTGTTCAACCACTGTAAATCCAATTTAACTGTGTTTTTATCCACACTACATTCCTTCATCAAGCCAATCACAATAGTATGAAGAATTTTGTCAAATACCTGCTATCACTTGCTAAATTATGTCCATGAAGAGCTCTTTATTTCTAGGCTCAAGACTCATGTTGATTTATGGTCAATCAGATAAAAGGTTTTCAAATGATGAGCCATATAAAATCTATGGCACTTTCTATAATATCATAGGAGAATTATTATAAATTATTGAACTCCAGACATGAAATTCATTTCATGAAAAAATCATGTTTTAATTGTTAGAGACTATAATCCAAAGTCAGTGAAAATCGTATTATAATTTTAACCATGTTTAGAAATTATAGATGTGGGAGGCAATAACAATTTCCACTTTGTGACATTTTCATAATGATACTAAAAATATTTTCAAAAAGTTAACAGCATTATAAAGATGTGAAAATTCATGCAATTATGAAAAACATGCTACCAAAATGATTAAATATTTCAGTGATTTAAGATTTTGCAAAGATTTAAATTAAGTATCACATAACTTTTACCTTTTAAGATTTGGACTCATTTTGGATGAACCTATGTCTCACTTTGCCATTCATTTATTCTAACTAGCTAATCAATTATATTTATAAATAGTGTGCTTGAATATGTAAGGTTTCATTATATATTAGACCCAATTCTTGTGTCTATTTAATGACAAGAATATTCTATAATTCAGCAGGGAGAGAGTATGTGTGTAATTATTTAAAGCAGATTATGATAAATTCCATAAAAATAATTCAAACGGAAGATAGAAAGATCAATTTTGGCCAAGATAATCAGAAATTTTTCATGGAACATGTTGAATATAAAATGGGGACTGGAAATCTAGTGATATTTTAAGATGTGGTACATAGTGTTTTCCTATTCCAGTCCATTTTACTTTTGAAGGTGTTTATTTAAGGCCTAAATGTAGCAGAGGAAAAATGTGATACCTTTATTGGCCTAGGATTGAATACTATCAGTAAAATACAGGGTATCCCAAAGTGACATCTTTTTGAATACCTCTTTTTTTTGTAGATATTGTACTATAAAATGTTTTACAAAAGAAAATAGAAAATAATTCTTGCACTCCAAAATTTTATAGTGTTATGTGAGAACTAAAGAAATTCTTGAAAGACAGCGATTATTTATTTAAGTCTATGCATTCCCATATTTCCACCCACATTGGACATTACTCATCATATCCGTTTTGACCAATCTAATGTAGTATTCTAGAGATAGACAGGCCTTTCCTAAAAGGTTAGCAAATAAACCAAATCAGGAAACAAAAAAACATGTGAAAATGCATTGCCACAGATCAAAATAGAGCCAGAATGTAAGGTCTGATTTGTTTGTAGTTTAAATTGAAGCTATTGTAAGGAACAATAATGAATGTTAAGGAACAGTCATTTTTAGATGATAAAGGATCAGGGACTACTATAAAATTCATTACTGAAATAGAATTTCTTTTGTTCCTTCACGGTCACTGTGTAAAAAGTGTATTTTCCTCAGAGTTCTATTTTGTGTTAGACAATTTTAAAAAGTCACTACCATTTGTTATGGTTTAGATCTGGTGTGTTCCCCCAAAGCTCCATCTGTTTGGGTGGTGATTGGATCATGAGGTCATTACACTAAATGTTCTAAATGTGCTGTTAGGATTCGGGGACAGATTGGAGGTAGGTCACTAGGCACCTGAGTGGAAAGAGCATATCTCCCTCCATGGATCCTTCTTTCTCTGCTCCCTGACCACCATGGCATGAGCAGCTTTCCTCTGCCAGACACTTTCCACCATGCTTCCCACATGGTAAACCTGCTATGGTTTGTGTTTGGATGTCCACCCCCCAAAGTCTCATGTGGTCAGAGGAGGGGCTTTTTCAGAGGTGGCTGAATCTAGAGCATGTGATTGATTTATGGTGCAATGATGGAGACCACCCTGAGCAAGCTACAAATTCATAAATTGGCTTTTCATATTAAAAATCTGATTCTGCCTATTAGCCCACAGTGGCTTGCCTGAAGAGCCAGCAGTTGGTGTGTGGGAACAGAAAAACTCCCCATGCCACTGGTTACAGCAGAGGTCTCAATGATCCATAATATTGTGATGTCTTGGATGGCAAGACAATATTGTATTGAAGGGCAACATGACTTGTACACAAAACTTCTACAGAAACAAAAATTAATCTATGGGAAAAAATAAATTTCCCACTAATCAATTAAAAATGTCTTGTTCTTCTGTTGCTATAACCCTGCTCATGGCAGTGCTGTCCACGCGACTATTCCCTGCACTGCCCCTTACCTCTTCAAGAGGCTTTGTGTTCATTAAATAGCGGCAAGCTCCAGGAGACAGTGTCTTAGCTTGACAAGAGAGCTTTGACCTCTTGGCTTCCCTTTATGCACTAAAGATCTTGATTTGTCTTTTGTTACCTGCCACCACATCCTCGGTCAAGTGGTTGGAAGTCTGATCAGCCTCCAGTAGTGCAATGCTAGGATTAAGGGTGTTAGGATTGAGGGTGGGTGATTACTAAATTGGTTTGGCATCTCCCTAATTCCAGTATCCTAGATAGAATATAAAAAGGGCAGAAAAAAGCTGCTAATTCTTCTTGCTTGTTTTTTGCTGTCTTTTGCCTACAATGAACTTTTCACCTCTGCGATGCTCCTCTGCCATGTGGCACCCTGCCTTGGGGCCAGCCAACTATGGATTGAAACCTCTATGAACTGTAAGACAAATAAACATTTCCCCTTTTATCTTTGGGGATCGAGTATTTTGTCTTAGCAATGACAGAAAAGTAACTAAGACAGAATTTGGTACCAGAGAAGTGGGGTCCATGCTCTTACTGTACTTGACCATGTGATTCAGGAGCCTTTAGAACTGGCTGTGGGAAGAGTTAGGAAAGGTTCAGAGATGCTAGCTGAAAAAGTAGCCCTGGAATGTCTGAGGCTATACTTAAGGAGAAAGTCTGGTGAGAGGTCAGAAGACCAGAATGCTGCATAAGTAATGACTAGGCTCAGGAGGCTTCTATTTGGAAGGCAGACTGCATTGGCTGTTGGACTCCAAATGACGTGTGTTACGGAATGGCGGAAAGTTTGTCTGCATTTTGCTAGTGTAGAGATTTTGGCTGAGACTTAGAATAAAGGCAGTAGACTGATCTTGCAAAAGAAATTTCAAGACAGTATAATATTGGGGCAGTGGCATGGCTACTGTTGGGGGTTTTTAGCCAGATTTATGCTGAAAAGCAAGAGCAGAGAGCCCGGCATAGTGATTTGAAAAGTTTTGAGTTTGTCCAGAAAGAAAGGTACCAGTAAAGTTGCAACTTGTAAAGATGGAAGAGAGGAGAAACTGGTTGCTGGAAAAGACTAGCAAGAAAAAGTCAAATATTTTGGAAGAAGACTCATTCACAGTGCATTGCTAGGCTCAAGGGCACTGGGATTAAGGGTGTGAGTGCTACCTATCCTAAGTAGCATGGATAAGATCTAAGGGCTAAAAAGAGCTGTCATCTCGTTTGTTTTGTTACCTTCTGCCTGCCATGAACTGTGTCACCTCTGATCCAAGAACCACATAGAAGCCTACTCCTAATTATCTACCAGAAGGGTAGGAGACTGGCATATTTACACACTAACTCCTATCCACCATTGATTGAGTGTTGTCTCTGAGGACCTTAACACTAATTTTGGAGGCTGTACTTAGTAGCAGACCAAGTGGATTTCTGTAACATTAGTGAAATTCTTAAAACAATGCATCGACAAGGGAAGATGGAGCTCCAAAAGGCTCTGTGTGCATTTGCTCTATGTACTTTGCATGTCCTGGCAACAAGCAAGTGATGTGCACTTTTAAAAATTATGCACATTTAAGTTGCTTCTTTCAGCTGGTAACACATCTATAGGAAACCATATGTTTGGCGGTAAATTTTGAGTTGTCAAATCTGGAAATACCCATTTAAATTTTTTTGTTATTTTCATTTTGTTTTTGAGACAGAGTCTGTCTATATTGTCAAGGCTGGCCTCAAATTCTAAATCCTCCTTCAGCCTCCTAAGTAGCATGCCTTACTCATTCACAGAGTTTATAAAAAGAAATATTAGCACTTTTTTTAATATTAGAACTTTTTGAAAATATAGAATTCTAATTAACTTTTCAGTGAAACTGACAAGTTGTTATATCCATTGGATGAAGGTGAGAAAAGAAAAAACAACAATAATATAAAAATGTGTAGAGGAATAGTCGATATACCCTTTATATCTTGTGGAAATAAAGGAAAAGGAAAACGTATTTGTGTTTATGTATATATGTATATTTATATATAAATTAAATATATAAAATGTACTTATAAATTATCTATATTTTCTATTTTCCATTTGTAGTTCAAGAAATACACAGTTCAATTCAAGCAACTGAAGTTGGTATGTATACATTATGACAAGGACATAGATACTGTGAAATTTATATGAAGTCAATGTTATCTGGTTTATTTGAAGGAAAATCTCTGAAATAAAATGAGTTTTGAAAGAATTGTGTGCCTTAATCTTTAAATCTATAACAATAGAATAGCAATACCTTTTCATATCTCTCCTTCTCTCTGAGGTATATTTTACTCATAAGATGGATAATTATGTCTGAAAGGCTTTAAGCAGACCAATAAAATGATTTTATTAACATTCAAGTTAAAGTTATTATCCTATTAGATACTGGAGAAAAAAATTGTTTAGTTCCTTCTACCTATTGTATATTTGACACACAAGGAAGTCTCTAGTTTTTATGAATAGAAGTGCAAGCAAAACCTTGATTCTCAAAAATAGTTCCTTAAAACTACCACTCAGGAATGCTTTGCTCCTGGTTATTTCTTTTCTTCTTTTTTCTCTTTCTTTCTTTCTTTCTTTCTTTCTTTCTTTCTTTCTTTCTTTCTTTCTTTCTTTCTTTCTTCCTTCCTTCCTTCCTTTCTCTTTCTCTCTTTCTTCTTTCTTTCTTTCTTTCTTTCTTTCTTTCTTTCTTTCTTTCTTTCCCTCTTTTTTTTTGACAGGGTCTCACTATGTAGGTCAGGGGAGTCTTGAATTCACTATGTAGTCCAGGCTGGCCTGAACTCACAATGATCCTCCTGCCTCAGCTTCTCAAGTTATAGGATTACAGGTGTGAACCACCACACTCAGCTCTGGTTATTTCATTGTAAGGCATTTCCAAAATGGATTCTAAATTCTCTTTCATTCAATGTTGTCTTGTCTTTGTGTTTAGGAAAATAGTTACATCAATGTATTTTTATTGCATACCTAGGAGTACTTTTCATAGTCACATGCACTGATATTAAAGCACATGAAAAAATTGTTCTTAAGTGTGGTGAGCTCATGGGTTTTTGGAAGGCTCCTTTCCCCCAACTGATAAAAATGTAGAAATGTATAATATCAAGCAAAAAATGTGATGGTCTGTGTTATAGATATGAACACCCAAGAATTATATACTTGGCATTTCCATCAAGCCTCAATACTATTAACCCACCCTAAAATGAGGCACTGATGAGTTAGCATGAAGCAAATCACATGGCCTTATCATCGCTGTGTGAACCTAATATACTATTCCTCAGAAGAAAATCTGAGGATTTAAGAGGAACAAAGTGATAATATATAACAAATGAAAGACTCAACTTAATCAAGGTGGTATTTTATAGATAAAATAGCAAAGTTAGGGTAACAATTTCCTTTTGTGTTTTTTTTTTTGCCCATGGCACACAATGATAATCATGAAGACTAATTAAAACTTCAGAATTCTCCTTACCACAATGATCAGAGGCAGGAGGCAGCAAAATTTTTATTAAATAGTCAAATAATGTGATTGTGGATATTGCAGTCTTTGTTGCAACTATTTAACCCTGCAATCATGTTGCAATTTATAGTAAAAAAGAAAACACACTAGATTAATTAGTGGATGTGACTATATTCTAAAAAATACTATTTACCAAAACAGACAGCTGGCTTATGAGCCAGTTTCATGATCCCTGTTCTAGAGAGCCATTATGGTTCAAGTAGATTTAGTGTACAAGAATTAATCCAATTTCTATTCCTGGCTTTGAGACAGCTTTAATGTGACTGACCTTTTTCATGATCAATTTTGATACATCAATCTTAATGGGTTCCCCACCTTCCAGTTTCAGCACAGCATCTTACTTATTCTAATATCTCTAACAATCAGTTTTATTCACCATTCCCAGACTCAGTTTTTTGCTTAATAAATAAATTTAATATCAATACTGTGCTGTTCCAAAAGTCAGGTAACAAGTACAAATGAAACTATTTGTAAACCATAAGGTACTAGAGTATTTGAGTAAAATAATTTTAATTCTTATATGAATTGGTTGCATAAAACTCAGTTTGAAAAACAATTTTTTAGCCTGATAAAACTCACAAAACTGTTTGGTAAAATCCAATCTTCTGCTTTTCTTCTGTTTAAAAGGCCTTTTATTGGAGCAGAAAAGCATGGAACCCAGTCAAAACCTCAGGGATGAATTTTTTACTTTTTACTTAAAGCTTTTAATGTTATTTATTACTATAAGAGACTTAATCCAATGCCAAAAAATATAGTGGGTGGATAATCAATGCACGAAAATCTCCACCAAGAAACCATGCATCTGAGTTCAAAGAAAATTATCCAATCAAGCAATTCTGTGTCTTATTAATAAGTCAAATAACAATGTTCTTTCTAGACTGTAATCCATGTTAACAGTAAATAGGAACACAGTAAAAGTGCATTAAAACATGTAAAGAAAGAGGTCTGTGCACGCCCTACCGAGGTTCTGACTCCCACAGAACATGCCAAATTAGCCCGCTGCAGACAGGCAGGTCTGTGCATGCCCTACCGAGGTCCTGAGTAGCGCAGAAGACACTGAATCACCCCGCTGCAGACAGGCAGCAACCTGGTTCCACATTACAAAGATGCAGAGGACACCAGACCACCAGACCAAGGTACTGAGTCCCTCTGCTCCCAGCCCAGAGGTAGGGGCTTCCTGGCCACCATCCCTCCCGCTGCTCCCAGCCCACAGGAAAGGGCTTTTGGGTCACCATCCCTACCACTGCTCCCGGCCCCTGTCCCACCTCTCCCAGCTCAGAGGAGGTGATCCGTGCAGGCACTAACAGCCCCCCACCCCAATTGAAATGAGAAAACACGTAAATAAGTCTCAAAAGCAGACTTCCAGATAACCTACAGCAACCCCAAAGGGAAATGAGATGGAACACTCTGATACTCAACCACCTGGACCCACTGAACTGGCAACAAAAGGGGATCTGGAAAAAATGAAATCAGAAATAATTTCTCAGATAACAGGAGAAATTGTGCCCCTACTGCAAGACATGATTAATAAATCTAGAGAGGAGCTCAGGAACATGATGGAATCCCAACATAAGAAACAAATGGAATCCATAAAACAGATGCAAATAGATTTCCAGGACATGAAAAACGCCATTGAAAGTCTACACAGCAGAATGACCCAATGTGAGGACAGAATTTCAGATATAGAAGATAAGATTGCAATTAGTGACCAGGAAAAGAAAAATTGCTTCAAAATTATAAGGGACCATGAGAAATCAATCCAGTAGCTGCTAGATGTTGCAAAGAAGAATAACATAAGACTGATTGGGCTCAATGAAGAAACAGGAGAGGGTGGAGATGACATAAAAAATCTCTTCACAGAAATAATGGCAGAAAACTTCCCAAGCAGGGGAAAAGAGCTTGACATACAGATAAGTGAGGCATATAGGACTCCAAATAGCCTTGATCAAAAAAAATCTACACATAGGCATATAACTGTTAAGATTCCAGAAACACAACAGAAGAACAAAGTTCTATAAGCAGTCAGAGAAAAGAAACAAATCACATAAAAAGGAAAGCTCATCAGAATCACAGCAGACTTCTCAACACAAACCATCAAGGCAACAAGAGCTTGGAGTGACATATTCCAAGCCCTAAAAGAAAACAGCTTCCAACCCAGATTGATGTACCCTGCAAAGCTAGCTTTCAAAATGGATGGAGAAATAAGATACTTTCATGACAAAGAGCACCTTAGGAACTTCGTGAATACCAAACCAGCACTCCAAAGAATTTTACACAATATCCTAGGAACAGAAATTGAGGATCACAACCCCAGGAAGCAAAGAAGAATGAACCACTTGGCAGGATAAGAAATTAAATGTAAAGGGGGAGAACTCAAAAAAGAAAAAGTCATGGCAATGATAAGTCAGTATGTTTCAGTTTTAACCATCAATGTTAATGGTCACAATTCACCAATCAAAAGAAATAAACTGGCAGAATGGGTCAAGAAGCAAAATCCAACAATATGCTGCAAACAAGAAACATACTTAATTCCAAAGGAAACTCATAGACTGAAAGTTAAAGGGTGGAAAACAATACTCCATGCGACGGGAACCTGAAAAAAAGCAGGAGTAGCTATCCTTTTGGCAGATCAAGTAGATTTCAAACCAACACTGATTAAGAGAGACGAAGAAGGACACTACATCCTTGGAAAGGGAACAATCCAAGAGGAAGAGATGACAATCATAAATATCTATGCACCAAACACTAGTGCACCCAACTATATAAAACAAATATTAACAGACATGAAAAGTCATATAGGCACTAATACAATTGTAGTGGGGGACCTCAACACCCCATTGTCACAAATAGACAGATCGACTAGACTAAAAATAAGTAATGAAATACTAGAACTCAATTGAACTCTTGAAAAAATGAACTTAACAGATGTTTACAGAGTCTTCCACCCCACAAAATCAGAATACACATTCTTCTCAGATGCACATGGGTCATTCTCCAAAATAGACCACATACTCACACATAGAACATGTTTAAGTAAGTGCAAAGGAATTGAAGTTATCCCCTGTATATTATCAGACCATAGTGCAATGAAATTGGAGATCCATAGCAAAAGAAACTCAAAAAATTTCATAAACATGTGGAAATTGAACAACACACTTCTGAATAACCAATGGGTCACAGAGGGAATTAAAGAAGAAATCAGACAGTTCCTTCAATTAAATGACAATGACAATACAACATATCAGAATCTATGGGACACAATGAAAGCAGTCTTATGAGGGAAATTCATAACAGTGAATACGCATATTAGGAAAACAAAATGAGCCCAATTAAACAACCTGATGCTGAACCACAAGCTTCTAGAACAAGAAGAGCAGGACAACCCCAAAGCTCATACAAGGGAGGAAATTATAAAGATCAGAGGAGAAACCAATGCAATGGAGACTAAGAGAACGATACAAAAATCAACCAACCCAAGAGTTGGTTCTTCGAAAGAATCAACAAAATTGACAAACCTTTAGCCAACCTTGTCAGAAAAAGGAAAGAAAAGGCCCAAATCCATGCAATTAGGAATGAAAAGGGTGAAATTACAACAGACCCAGCAGAAATCCAGAGGATCATCAATACCTACTTCCAGAACCTATACGCCAATAAGATGGACAACACAGAAGAAATGGACAGATTCCTAGATACATATGAATTACCAAAGTTGAACGAAGAAGACCTAAAAATTCTGAACAGCCCAATATCAACCAATGAAATTGAAAATGTAATTAAAAACTTATCAACTAAGAAAAGCCCGGGCCCTGATGGCTTCACTGCTGAATTCTACAAGACATTTAGAGAGGAACTGCTGCCACTACTGTTTAAACTCTTCAATGAAATTGAAAGGGAAGCAATACTCCCAAATTCATTCCTGGAAGCAAGCATCACCTTGATCCCCAAAGCAGAGAAAGACCCAACCGAAAAGGAGAACTACAGGCCAATCTCACTAATGAACATAGATGCAAAAATCCTTAATAAGAAACTGGCAAACAGAATGCAGAAGATCATCAAGAAGATCATACACCCTGATCAAGTGGGATTCATCCCAGGGATGCAGGGATGCTTCAATATACGAAAATCAATCAACGTAATACACTATGTCAGTAGAGCCAAGGACAAAAACCACATGATTATCTCCATAGATGCAGAAAAAGCATTTGACAAAATCCAACATGCATTTATGATAAAAACCCTACAAAAAATTGGAAAAGATGGTCTCTACCTCAAACTGATAGAAGCCATCTATGAAAAACCAACAGCCAATATCATACTAAATGGTCAAAAACTGAAATCCTTCACACTAAAATCAGGAAGAAGACAAGGATGTCCACTATCACCACTCTTGTTCAATATAGTTCTGGAAACATTAGCCATGGCAATTAGATAAGAGAAAGAAATAAAAGGAATAAAGATAGGTAATGAAGAAGTCAAATTGTCATTATTTGCAGATGATATGATACTCTATATAGAAGACCCCAAGAACTCCACCAAAAGTCTTCTACACTTAATAACCAAATTCAGTCAAGTAGCTGGTTACAAGCTCAGCACACAAAAATCAATAGCTTTCCTCTACATGAATGCCAGACTCACTGAGAGAGAAATAGGGCAAATAATTCCTTTCACAATAGCATCCAAAAAACTAAAATACCTAGGAATCAACCTAATGAAAGAAATCAAAGGCCTCTTCTCTGAAAACTATGGCACTCTGGAAAGAGAGATTGAAGATGATATCTGAAAATGGACAGACAACTCCTGCTCCTGGCTAGGAAGGATTAATGTAGTGAAAATGGCCATACTTCCAAAACTGCTATATAGATTTAATGCAATTCCAATTGAGATCCCAGCAGCATACTTCATAGACCTCGAGAAAACAATCCAAAAATTCATTTGGAACAAGAAGAGACCCAGAATAGCAAAAGCAATTCTAGGTAACAGAGACATGGCAGGGGGTATCACAACCCCCAACCTGCAACTATACTACAAAGCTACTGTGATAAAAACAGCATGGTACTGGCAAAGAAACAGACTTGAGGACCAGTGGAACAGATTAGAAGATTCAGAAACAACCCCAGACACTCGCAGCCATCTCATCTTTGATAAAGGAGCCAAACACCCTCACTGGAGGAAAGATAGCCTCTTTAATAAATGGTGCTGGAATAATTGGGCTTCAACTTGCCAAAGATTAAAACTAGACCTGTATCTCTCACCATGCACTAAACTAAAATCAAAATGGATTAAAGATCTAAATATTAAAATAGAAGCTCTGAATCAGTTGGAACAGAGGTTAGGTAGAACCCTTGAAGACATCGGTGTAGGAAAAGATTTTATGAACAAAACTTCAGTTGCCAGTGAACTAGCACAAACAATCAGCAAATGGGATCTTTTCTTATTCAAAGGCTTCTGCACAGCAAAAGAAACCACCAGCAGTGTGAAGGGACAACCCACAATGTGGGAAAAAATCTTCACCAGCTCTTCCTCAGACAAAGGTCTACTGTCTCAAATCTATAAAGAACTTAAAAAGATCAGACCTCCCAAATTTAAAGACCCAATCCAAAAATGGGCATCTGAAATGAACAGACGTTTCTCAGTCAAAGAAGTAGAAATAGCAAATAAATACATGAAAAAATGTTCAACATCACTGGTCATTTGAGAGCTGCAAATGAAAACAATGCTGAGATTCTACTTCACTCCAGAAAGAATGGCTGCTATCATGAAATCAACCAATACCAAATGCTGGCAGGGCTGTGGGGAAAGAGGAACCCTGCTCCACTGCTGGTGGGTGTGTAGATTGGTGCAAGCACTGTGGAAATCAGTATGGAGATACCTCAAAGAACTAGGACTGGAAGTCCCATTTGACCCAGCTATTCCACTGCTGGGGATCTTCCCCAAAGAATTAAAAGAATAATAGCACAGTGATGTATGTGTGCCCATGTTCATACCAGCACAGTTTGTAATAGCTAAAACTTGGAAACAGCCCAAATGCCCATCAACTGGAGACTGGATAAAGAAAATGTGGTTTTTTATAAAATGGAGTACTACTCAGCCATAAAAATTGAGAAATTAGAGACATTTATAGCTAAGTGGATGCACATTGAGGTGATACTCTTAAGTGAAATAAATAGGACACACATGAATAAATACTGAATAGTTTCTCTGGTGTGAGAAACTGAAAGTGTAAATAAGGACTAAATGTATAATAGGTAATGTGAAATAGGAAGAAAAGGGGCAAAGGGGAAGGAAGTGGGAGGGCTAGGGGAAAGGATCGAAGGGAATGGGATTAATATGAGAAAATGGAAAAATAGGAACAAAATCTTTGTAAATAGGGAGGACTGGAGGGGTTGAAGGGAGGGCTAGGCAAGAGTGAAAAATAAGAACCAAGAGAGACTATGTAAAGGTGCAAATTTCCAATGATGAATGTCATTATATTGTATACCTAAAATGTACCAATGATTAGAATGAATAATCGATAATGCAAAATAGGAAGAAAAGGTCCAAAGGGGTAGGGGTAGTGGGAGAGGCAGGGGAAAGGAAAGAAGGGAAAGGAAAACTGATGAGAAATAGATAAAATGGAAATAAAGTCTTTGTAAATAGGGAAGGGTGGAGGGCGTGAAGGGAGGGCTAGGAATGGGGACAAAATAAGAGCCAAGATGCATTATGTAAAGGTACAATTCCCAATGAGAAATGTGATTGTCTTGTATACCTACAATGTACCACTAAAAGAATTTAATAAAAAAAAACATGTAAAGAAAGCTTTGTAAGAAAGCTGAAAAAAGATACATGGATTGTTTGATTTATTGGGAGACTAAATGAATACATCTGGTTGTCAAAATATCTCCTAATCGATAGTTTTTAGTCTTTGATTGATATGAATAACATGCGAGATAAATGGTTGGCTGAAGATGTGATATTATTGTTAAATGCGAAACTCTACAGTGATAGCAGATGCTTTTATGATTGGAAGAAGGATAATATTTTATACAGTATTTGAATTGAATTCTTTGTGTGGAAATATTTTAATAAGATCTGCTCCTTTTAACAAAGGTTATTCTATGCAAAACCAAAGATTGTCTTAATCAGTCGCAAGCATGTATTCTATTGTCTTAAATCTCTTTAGGCCTTTATGATACACAGAGAAATTATATCCTTGAATATCTACCTGGTTTACTTACAGTATAGGTATTTGTAAAGAAGAAAACCATTGAACCCCTATAATCAGTAGAGGAAAACTATGTCACCAAACCAAATTATAAAATATTTTCTTCCCAAGTTACTTTTGCTTAGTAAAAAAAAAATAAAATGCACTGGTGTTATTATTTGATCTTTAAAAATTTCAGTAGCTTCATGGGCATTACCATTACAACAGCAATAATTTTTTGCTTTCTTTCTGGTTTTAAGTCATTTTTGTGTACTACTTTTTTTGCTTAAGAGAATAAGCATCAATACATCTCCTTTGCACAGTGACACGTCCCTTACTAATAAGAAAGTTTGTCAGGAACAAAACTCAAATGCTACTGCCATGAATGACTAAAAGCAAGTTGAGCTTTTGCACGTGAGGAGAGACATCTAGAGTTTGTTGTCTTCTACTCTTCCCAGGGCTCAGTCTTTGACATTTTCCCTTCTGACTTCTGATTTCATCATGGCTCTGGAGAATGAAAGCTTTCAAACTTGTGAAATTCTGTTGAGCTTATCTTTAGTCCCTGGAGTGATCTCTGTAGCACTCTATATTGCAGTGCAAAGAGCTAAAGTTTCTAATTTTAGAGATTTGGGCAGGTTTCTGAATGTCTCAGAGCCCCTGCTTTAAAATCAAGAACAATACTATCATTCTTTTGTGCCACACAGTTATTGTTGTGTGAGAAAACTTTCCAAGATGTGAAACACTACATATTCACATTAATTTAATCATTAATAAAGTTGTGGGCATCATTGAAAATAACTTCAAAAGGTATTTTCTATTCTTTAAAGATCACCTGCTGCTCCTAAGACAAAGGCCTGCTATCTTGAATCTATAAAGAACATAAAAAGATCAGACCTCCCAAATTTAAAGACCCAACCCGAAAATGGGCATCTGAAATGAACAGACATTTTCTCAGACGAAGAAGTAGAAATAGCAAATAAACATATGAAACAATGTTCAACATCACTGGTCATTTTAGAGATGCAAATGAAAACAACACTGAGATTCCACCTCACTACAGAAAGAATGGCTGCTATCATGAAATCAACCAATAACAAATGCTGGCGGGGGTGTGGGGAGAAAGGAACCCTTCTCCATTGCTGGTGGGAGTGTATACTGGTGCAACCACTCTGGAAATCAGTATGGAGATACCTCAAAGAACTAGGACTGGAAGTCCCATTTGACCCAGCTATTCCCCTGCTGGGTATCTTCCCCAAAGAATTAAAAGAATCATACCACAGTGATATATGTGTACCCATGTTCATAGCAGCACAATTTGTAATAGCTGAAACTTGGAAGCAGCCCAGATGCCCATCAACGAGAGACTAGATAAAGAAAATGTGGCTTTTTTATAAAATGGAGTACTACTCAGCCATAAAGAATGAGAAATTAGAGACATTTATAGCTAAATGGATGCACATTGAGGTGATACTCTCAAGTGAAATAAATAGGACACACATGTGTAAATACTGAATAGTTTCTCTAGTGTGAGAAACTGAAAGTGTAAATAAGGACTAAAAGGTATAATGGATAGTGTGAAATGGGAAGAAAAGGGGCAAAGGGGAAGGGGAAGGGGGAGGGGTAGGCAAAAGGAAAGAAGGGAATGGAATTAATATGAGAAAATGGAAAAATGTAAGCAAAGTCTTTGTAAATAGGGAGGGATGGAGGGGTTGAAGGGAGGGCAGAGGAAGGGGAAAAAAAAGAACCAAGAGAGATTATGTAAAGGTGCAAATTTCCAATGATGAATGTCATTATATTGTATACCTAAAATGTAACAATGGTTAAAATGAATAATTGATAATGTGAAATAGGAAGAAACGGTCCAAAGGGGTAGGGGAAGTGGGAGGCATAGGGGAAAGAAAAGAAGGGAAAGGAAAAATTTTGAGAAAAGGAAAAAATGGAAACAAAGTCTTTGTAAATAAGGAAGGGGGGGCGTGAAGGGAGGGCAGGAAATGGGGAAAAAATAAGAACCAAGATGCATATGTAAAGGTACAAGTTTCCAATGAGAAATGCAAATGTATTGTGTACCTAAAATGTACCAATAAAAGAATTTCAGGGGAAAAAAGATCACCTATTTAACCCTGTAAAGAAAGAGAGAATTTAGTTGGTAGGCAGTATATAAAAAACAATAGGCTTTTTGACTGGAATAGAGCAAGAAATTCATGTAGATCACCTCCTTTTCAGACAAGCTTTGTTCTTTCTTTTTTTTTTTTTAACAGTACCAGAGATTGAACTCAGGACCTTGTGCTTGCAAGGCAGGGACAGTGCCACTAAATTAAATCCCCAGCAAGCTTTGTGCATTCTAACATGTTCAGCTATAGTTCAGTTTTGTAGAGGGGACAAGTGTACCTTCATAAATAGGAACCAAAGAAGGGAGAAACACAATAGGTTAAGTTAGAAAAAGATAAGACCCTGGGGAAAAAAAAATTTGATGAAAGCTCAGTGTATTACAAACCGTAATTAAGGTCTTCATAGTATATAGATATATTTTCAGAATATAATACAGGGTTCCATACACTGTACTGTGATATTTGTTTTAGAAATTAAATTTTGTTGGAAGACAGCCCTGCTCATTTGTTTACATATTTTCAAGCTGCCTTTGCACTGCAAGGGCAGAGTTTAGAGTTGTAACAGAAGCCATATGGCCCACAAAGCCTATAGTATTTATTCTCTAATCTTTTATAGAAAAGTTTACTGAGTTCTGCTGTAAGAGAAAAGTGTTTGTAAGTTCTGGGTTGAGTACACAGGAGGTAATTCATATCATTGTTGAATGAGTGAATGTTTTAACACACACTTTTTATTTGCTAAGAACCACTTTTCTTCCCTCCTTGTTTGTGTGAAAGAGAAGAAATTATCACACATTTATGTTTGTGAGGTTTTTTTTTGCATGTGTGTGTCTGTTTGAGAGAGACAGACAGAAAGACACACACACACACACACACACACACACACACACACACAGAACCCAAGACAAATGACTGGTGATTAGCACTGTTACACAAGCCAAAGACATTTCATGAAAAGAAATGAGATTTTAATAAACTCAACATTCTAATGCCATCAATTTGAGGTTGTGATGAACTTCCTTTTAGCCATACACCAAGTTTCATATAAAACAAATACATATAGAAACATTTGTTCTGAGACTTGTTTTACTGTTGTATCTCTTGATACGGTAGTAGTAGGGGAAGGAGTACATAGCTCTAAGTTTAGTTGAGTACTGTGATATTTGCTGAATAACTATTAATTTTTTTATGGTTTAGATCTAGGAAAGAAGTGAAAATGATGGATAACTCTCCAATCATTAAGATTTGACAAACAGGAGAGAAATATATGTGAAAATGAAAGTCATGAGTTTAGAAAACTAGCTTACAGAATGGTAAAGAAAGACATGAAAATAGGTCAATCACAACTCAGGTAGATTCCTATAATAGGAATGTTACAAAACCGCAGTGCTATGTCCCTCTGATGGAAGCAAGGGGTGCCACAGCTCTCCCATTACCTCCCCACAAATAGACTTTGGAGAATGTTTCAATCAATGTATTAGACTGGATTCAAGCAATCTATTCCACTTATTTAGAATCCACAGGATCCCAGTAATTTGAAAGGTTGTCATTCTCAGAATGTTACTGGACAGAGCCTGAAGAGGTCCCCCCAAAGGGGAGATGGGTATCTCAACTTGGCCCATCCACAGAGTGGGTTGGCTGACTTCCATCACAGAAAAAACATTTCTGAACTGTTCAGTGAGATGCCTAGGCAGATTTATAAGACAGAGTTAAAGAAGTACACACAGAAAACAGAGCCCAGGCACTCAAGAGAGGCACATTATGGTCTGAGGATGGGAGTATTTATGTGTTCTTGAGAGTGTACTCAAGACAGATGATCGAGTCTGTTCCTAGTGTCTGTCAGATTACTCATTAGTGAGCTAAATAGAATGAAAATTGTTTGCAAGTGTTTGAATTTTAGAGATAGTGCTATTTCCTTGAGGGTGGAAGTCTTTGGAGTTTATGAATCCACAGAACTGGAGGAAAAACTAAGGCTCAATTTACAGGTAAAACACTGGTCCAATTTATAGGCTAATTATGTTCTCAAATCCCCTAGAAATTTTGGGAGTGAATTTCCTGTAAGGGGAAAAAGGCATTATTACTTTGCATAACTTTGATTGTGTCCTGAACCTGCAGTTTTCTTAAAGATACAATTATAAAATTGTAATTTTCCTTGTCTTCTTTCTACCTATCTTTGATTCTTTTATCTTACCTCAAGAGGACCTTAATGAAGGAAAAGAAGAAAGACTTAATTAGTTTAATAAGGCTCAAGAGCTCTACTAGCAGGAGGTTAATTTTGATATTAAATGTTTTTATTTTCATTTTTCTGTTATTATTCTTCCAACTTTTATTTTTTTCCATTTAGAAAACTTTCCACGAGTTTTAAAAATAGTACAAATAACTCTTCCCTGTCCTTCACCTTTACATGCCTTTCTGTCTCTTCTCTTTTTCTCTCTCTTAGATGATAGATCGATACATAGATATATAGATACATAGACAACAGATGAGAGATATATGAGAGAGAGAGCAAGAGATTCACACACATTTATCCCTGAACTATTTCTAAGTTACAAGGATCATTCCTCAGTTCTCTTAAACGTTTTACATCACAATTATGCAGTTTTTAAGAACAAAAATATCTACTTAAATAATCACAGTGTAATTATCTATCAACATCAGGATATTTAACACTGATGCTGTATATCATCTAACTTCATTCTTATTCAAATTACTCCATTGTTCCAATAATCTCCTTTGCAGCAACTATTTTTTCCTGTCCAGAATCCAACCCTAGTTCAGATTTTGCATTCAATTTTCATATTTGTTAGGCTTCTATATTTGAAAAGTCCTAAGATTTTCTTTATGTTTCATAACATTGACATTTTAAAGAGGTAATGCCAGCTAAGCCAGGTTTTTGTACAATATCCTTCAGTTTGGATTACCTGAGATTTCTTTCTTACTTGATTTAGCTTATACACTGTACATATTTGGCAGAAATACTACAGATACAATGTTGTATTTTTATCAGTGTATCATGTCAGGAGACACAAGGTGTTTCTTTCATTATTGGTGATGTTAACTTTAACCACATGGACACAGCAATGTCTACTGTGTTTCTACTTGGTATGGTTATTATACAGTATTTCTTGTTAATAAATTGAAGGAGACACTTTGAAGTAGGTTGATTCACTCACTAATTTTAGCATCAATCCATGGTTGTTACTTGAATTATAATTTCTGAAAAATACTGAATTTTTCTGCAACATTCTCTCTCTCTCATTCTTTCTCTTTTCTTTATCATTACAAAACAATATATTCTTTTTTTCTTTTTTTTGTACCGAGGATATAACTCAGGACCTTGCGCTTGTGAGGCAGGTGGCGGCCCCACTGAGCTGAATCCCTGGCCTCCAAATATATTATTTTATTCTATTGGTTATGATACATTAGAGTTGTCATTTTTATTATAATTAATAACTAATTGCTCTAGATTTGGCCTTTGACTACTCATTCAAGGAAATTTGTTGCCTTTTAACATTTTCTCATTATTTATTGAGACTTTCCTTACATTATGGCAGAAAAGAATCTTCTAGATGTGTTTTTCTTTCACTCAATGCCAGAATAAAACTTTCTTTAAAGTTTTGTGTTTCGGTTATGTAGACCTATTCCTTCTAACAGTTCTCTTTCTTCCTCCATTCCTGACCAGTTGTTGGAAATCCCTTATTCCTCTTCTCGGTAGTCAAGGTTAATATTTTGCCCATCGTCATGACAGTTATTCTTTTACTCTACTTAGTTTCACTACATGACTAGGAAAGTGAGGGTTGGGCCTGGAGGAGGAGAGAACAAAAGTTATTATTTGTGTATAATTTCATTAGCATTTTATTTGCTTACCAGGCCAGATGTGTTGTAGTTTTCTTTCTTTTTTAAATTCATGTTTGTGATTATTGAGCAGCTTAGAAAATGGCATTTACTTTAGCAATTACAACGAGGGTAGATGATGTAGAAAGGCGGGAAATACAATTTATAGCACTGAATCCTGATCTTTGGCAACCCATTTTGGATCTCTAATCCTCAGTTTTCTCAGCTTTAAAGTGAAATCGGTTTCTCTTTCTTAGTAATCTTTAAAAAATGTTTTTTTATTTCTTAATTTTATTGTTTAGGTATACATTATGATCACATTCATCATTGGAAATTTGTACCTGTACATGAAATATCTTGGTTCTTATTTTTTCCCATTCCCCTTCCCTCCCATCGACCTCTCTACTCCTCCCTATTTACATAGGCTTTGTTTCTGTTTTTTTTCTACTTTTTTCTTTTTTTTTTACTTTCCCTTCTTTTCTTTCCCCTTCCCCCCTTCCACAGTTCCCCTTCCGCTTTGAACATTTTCTTCCTATTTCACAATATCTATTATATATTTTGGTCCTCATTTACACATTCAATTTCTCACACCAGAGAAACTATTCAGTATTTACACATGTGTGTCCTATTTATTTCACTTAAGAGTATGGCCTCAAGGTCCACCCATTTAGCTATAAATGTCTCTAGTTTCTTGTTCTTTATGACTGAGTAGTACTCCATTGTATAAAAAAAAACCTTCTTTATCCATTCAACATTTGATGGGCATTTGGGCTGTTTCCAATATTTAGCTATTACAAACTGTGCCACTATAAACACAAGTGAACACATTTTGCAGTGATATGATGCTTTTATTTCCTTTGGGAAGATACCCAGCAGGGGAATACCTGGGTCAAATGGGACTTCTAATCCTATATTTTTGAGGAATCTCCACACTGATTTCCACAATGGTTGCAGCAGTCTACATTCCCACCATAAGTAGAGAAGGGTTCCCTTTTCCCCACAGCCCTGCCAGAATTTGTTACTGGTTGCTTTCTTGATAGCAGTCATTCTTTCTGGAGTGAGATGAAATATCAAGGTTGTTTTCATTTGCATCTCTCAAATGACCAGTGATGTTGAACATTTTTTCATATGTTTATTTGCTGCTTCTACTTCTTTGTCTGGAAGTGCCCATTTCAGATGCCCATTTTGGCTTGGGTCTTTAAATTTAGGTGGTCTGATTTTTTTAAATTCTTTATATATTCTAGATAATAGTCCTTTGAGGAACTGCTGCTAAAATTTTTTCCCACATTGTGGGTTGTCTCTTCACTTTGTTGGTGGTTTTTCTTGCTGTGCAGAAGCTTTTTAATAAGATGAGATTCCAGCAGTTGATTCTTTGTTGTTAGCTCCCACGCAACTGAGATTTTGTTCATAAAGTCCTTTCCTATGCCAATGTCTTCAAGAGTTCTACCTAACCTATCTTCCAGCCAGTTTAGTGTTTCTGTTTTAATATTTAGACAAGGAAGGGTGTATCAAAATCCCCAACTTGAAACTATACTACAAAGCTACTGTGATAAAAACAGCATGGTACTGGCAAAGAATCAGATCCAAGGATCATGGAACAGATTAGAAGATTCAGAAACAACTGCAAACAGACTCAGCTGCCTCGTCTATGACAAAGGAGCCAAACACCTTCACTGGAGGAAAGATAGCCTCTTTAATAAATGGTGCTGGAAAAACTAGGTTTCAACTTGCCAAAGATTAAAACTAGACCCATATTTTTCACCATGCATGAAACTAAAATCAAAATGCATCAAAAATACTTTTCATGAGAAATTATTTTAACTTGTGAAATACTATTTCTTTGCTTAGACTTCATTTTCTTTTGACCCTTAAGAAATATCAGCAACTAATATACTTACAGATGTTGAAGCAAAGAACAAAATTTAAGGAATTGCTCTGTTCTTCATAAATATATTTTAAAATTAAGTGGACAAGTTGCCATTGTCAGTTTTTATTTGCTTCAGTGGGTTTATTATATAGTTATTTGTCATAATGCTGACATTTAGATATGAGGAGGACTAGTGACTGTTTACATTCTACTCTTCACATAAGAAGCTTATAAGTGTTGAATTCATTGAATGATAGAAAAAAATCACATCATCAAAAAGGAATCACAATATTTCCCCCAAGTAACATCCTATTTATAATACTAAGTCCAAATAACTTGAGAGTTAAGGCTGAGAGACTGAATATTCAAAGGAACAAGGACTAGGTCATAGATAAAAGTAGAACCTTGACACACCTCTATAGCGACCAATTTAGAAAGCTAAACTTCAGTTTCTGCAACAGTCATCCATAAATGGTCAGGACTTGGTCAGTATCTGTCAATTCCTGTAATTTTTGTCCCCTATTACAACTTGGGACCAATCAGAGAAAGCTATATTTGTTCCATAACCTGCCATATCAGATGCCCCACTTTTTGGTTGCCCATCTCTGCCTTTAGCTTCTCCAGACCAACAACCTCCAATCAGGACACATCTGAAGCCGTCCTTTTATGCTGGTCTAAAACTGCACTCCCCTGCCTGCCTTTGCAGCTCTGCTGAATACAAGTGATGGTGGCTGACTCCCTTGCTTTAGCAAGTCTTGAGCAAATATTTCCTTGTTTTCATTTGCGTGATCTTCATTTATTTTCACATGACTATTTTTTTTGACAGATCATTTGGTGGCTTCCTATATGACCTACATTAAAAAGTTCTGCAAGAAATTCAAATTTGAAATTATATTGTCAAGTTCTTTGTATCTCACCTTTTATTGTATTTGTTAATGAAAGGTTTGCCAAGCACCTGCCTTGTTTAAAAATATAATGATGAGTAAATACAGGAAGAAAATTCACCTTCTCTGGTCATTTACAATCTGCACTATGCCTTCCTATGAAAACCAAATATTTCTCCTGAAATACTTACACAGGAGTTAGAGTCAGAGTATGTTAATAATATCAATCAAACATAAAGTAACAATATTTTTTCTGTAACTGTGAAAACTAGATTTGTCCTAAAGTCATTGAACATGTCAACTAATTTGCTGCGTTCTGAAAAATGGTTGACCAATTAAATAGATAAAAATCCTGATTTGAAATTATCTCTGGGCTCAGGTATTGGTTCATGAAGCTACCTTCCCTTTGCAGAGACAGATTTGCTGAAACACAGGTGGTTGCAGCAGTTATGAACAAATATTATCCTTTGGCTAGTGAGATCTGTCTGGTGGAAAATGAAAGACAAATCAATCCATAGTTCCAACATTTTGTATATGTATGGTGCTGGGCATCCATCTCAGGACCTCACACATGCTACGCAAGTAAGTGGTCTACCACTGTACTATACCCCCCATCCCAGCTCACAGTTTTTATCAAATGCCTAAATATTTCATAATTCTATCTGGATAGAGTTGTCACCAATTAGGAAGTTTTCATCAAGTCCATTATTCCTGTTCACTTTTCCATCATTACCTTTTACCATATCCTATTCACTTACACCCATTCAAATCTTTTTAAGATAAAGTGAGTTTGCTATCCACCTAATTAAACATTACAGTAACCCAGTTGGACTCAGGGTCAGCTTTCTCTTTTCAAATCTATAGCACTTATAGTTTATATTGTCAAATAGCATTCTTACAATTGGGTCAAATGATTCTTAAAGTCAAGGACAATGCCTTGGTTTGGCTTTGAATCTCCCATGGAATATTTTACCACTGTCTCTTTGCACATATATTAAGCTGAATGGAAATCTATTGAATTCACTTCATTTAACTCTGGCTTATATTTCTCTATGCTCCACTGTGCTTAGGGTGATTATTAATGCAGGGCAGGTACTCACTAAAGTGTCTTTTGGCTACTTACTAGTTAATAGCTACACTTTCTTAGCAATGACCTAGAGACTAAGAAAATTTGATACCTAAAAAGGTAATATAAAGTGATGCTTGTAATAAGCATGTAGGTATATACTTATGCATACATATATAGTTTTTAAATTCTGAGTCTTAGTTCATAATCTTTACTCTTTATTTTTCCTTGGTAAGACAAAGGGGAAGAGACCTGTCAAATGAACAGCAACTTATCTGTTGACCCTAGGAACTCATCTTACAATGAGATCCTTTCTTCTTTTGCTCAGTTAACACTGTCCTTTATGTCTACTCCTTAGAGACACTATCAATGACTTATAGATTGTTAATGGTAGTTATATTTTCATGGAAAGTCATTGGAAAAGATCATACACATTTATATTAATTTATTTCCACGTTCTCCCCTTTAAAAAGGGGGAAGTACTTGTTTTTTCGCAGTTCTCACCATTATCCTTTTTTCTCAATATGATGGATTCTTCCTTTGAAAGTATTTTGTTGGGGGTGAGTTAGGGAGGATTCATAATAAAGAACCAAAGAACAAATATTTATTGTATGACTAATATGTATCAATCACCGTGTTTTCTTAGCTCACTGAATTCTTGTGACAAGCTTGGCAAGTGGACTACATTTTAAAATAAGAATTCAATATTCCGACAGCCTTTAAAGTTGAAAAGAAAATTGATGCTCAAAGAGGCTGGCCTAAATGAATGGTGTGTCATTTTTCATTCTTAGATTGCACTACATCCTTTAATTATGAGAATTATCAACTGCTATGAGTATGCTTATGTCTAAATAAATGTATGTGCATGAAGACTTAAAAATAAATGAATTATAGAGAATTTCACTTTTATGAGTTTTAATGTCCAATTCAGACAAGTATGTCTTCCTAAACTTCTCAGGCCTAGTGAAGAAAACCCCAGAAAACTAAGTATCTACTTTTCCTTGAGGGCTCTGTAATGTCTTCTTCAGTGATTAGTAAATCAATATTTTAAGAGCATCACACAGATCCCTATTACACACAGTCACCCCTTAAAAATTAAACATTTAAATAAGTTTTATGGCAAATAGAATAAGAAGCATGACAGGCTATAACTTCTCTAATACAGTAAGCTCAATTTCTCACCAAATCTCTCTAGAAGGACACTAAAAAGGACTTTAACATTAAATGGGCCACTACTGAAAAACTCAAAGATGTACTGCCTATGCATGTTGCAATGTGAAAGAAACATAGTTTAGAGGATAACTGGTTTACTTATGCAGGGTTGTTTTTCAAATGTAAAGAAATCCCAAATCATAAATGATTAAGAAAGAATTAAATGAAAACCTTTAGATTCTAATTAAAATTTTAAATTATTTCAGTGTTTAATGTTGCTAGTTTCAATATTCTTTACTGTATACATTATTTTCCTCTTTTGTCTGGTATTATAGCATCAAGTAGAGACAAATATCATATATTAATGTATTAGCTTTCCATGTGGGGAAGTATTAGAGAACCAAAGCAAATAAACCATGGCCCCTTCCTCATAGGACTTGGTAGGTTCTACAAGCAAAAACGTTTATTATGTGGAGGCTATGTAAAATAATGATTCAGATAAAAAATCATTGCTACAGAAATCCAGAGTCAGGAGAGCATAATGTTAACTAGAAGGTGATAAAGGACTTGATCATGTTATCGTGAGTGAAATACAATGGACTATTTATGATTATAGTCTCTTCAATCAAAAAGACCTAACAATGTCTGACCCTTGAATCTACTGTGCTTCAGTTATCAAGTTCTTCAAGTTAGATAATGTTCACTCTACTCATGTACAATGAGGATTCTAATAGTAATTATCAAATAATGTTGTTAGGAAGATGAAACAAATGTAATGTATTAGAAATGCTTCATTTATGGCACATAGTAAGATTTCAATGGGAATTATCTATTATTGATACTGTAATTGCTAAGGGAATAGAACTTGAAATTGATTTTGAAGTCATTAGATTTGTACTAGATTTGCATTAGATTATATAAAAAGAAAAAGTGAAGTAACCATGGTGCCCAATTAATTAAAACTAGTGTTTATAAGGAACACTAATTATGAAAGATGACTTGCTATAATAACTTACCTTGATATGGCACTTTAAAATTTACAAAAATTATTTTATTGATAAAATGACATTGCATTCTTTCAAGAATTTTGTGGAAGAACAACTGTCACCTTCAATTTAGAATTCGGGGAAGTGACTCTCAAGGAAGCCAAGTCCCCTGCAATCATCAAAAATATGATCTCATGTTCAGGTCCAGCACTCTTTCAACAGAACTACAGTTTGTCCAATGAACAAACTGGAGGTTGGTGTATGGAGAACAATGTCAATAAGTACCTTATGGTTTCGATTGCCTATGAAGAGTTAACCTAATTTGATAAGTGGAAGGGTAATTGGTAATAAGGAACCTGCATGTAAACTTTGATCATAGGGAAACTATGAGAACAAGGTCTTACTCCATGACCTTCCCTGGAGGATCTCCAAAGTAGGAGCTCAGAAATGCTTATTGAGTAAAAGGGTATTTAATGCCAGAGAAATTGACAGTAGGATGTTAAAACGATCTGATATGAAGTAGATAGAAGATTACTACTGGGAATAAAACCAGATGAAATGTAATTGAAAATTTATGTGATTAATAGTAGAAAAACAAGACAAAGAGGATGTAGCAGTTATTAGATGATAAATAGTAACTTGAATACTCTTACAGATAATTGTGCTCCCTTTCATATTATCATCAATTTACTGATGCTCAGAAACCCATTCGTTCCTACTTGTCTCTGCCCTCCATTTATGGAGGTGGCTTAAATGATCTAAAGCAAATAAATAAAGAACCTAGACTCAGGAACATAAATGAAGAGTCGCAAAGATGGAAGGGAAGTCACTGCTGTTTAGCATAGAAAAAGAGATGTGTCTGTCTAATCAATTAGAGTTGAAGAGAGCTTGAAGGTAGCTGGCTGAATAGAGGATCACTTTCTTAGTTCCCATATGGCTCCCAGAAGCACGTACAAAGGCCACCCATTTAACAGGAGGCCTGGTTGTCGGCAAACTGTGGCTTTGGTCTTGGTTTTACAGGTCTAGCCTCCTTTGTGGGGATTCATGCAACTCTCCTTAAATCTCCCTCCCTCTTCCTCTCTTTCCTTCTGACCAACTCCTGCAAGGACACCTTCAAAAACTTCTGTAATCTGGGAGGAAATTTGGATTCTCATTCATCATGATTTTTGTTATTTCAGGTCATTTATAATGGTCTGAATTAAATGTATTCTTTAGGAGTTCTTATTAAAAATTTTCTAAAAGGAGAATGCTTTCAAATGGGAAAATGTCAGACATGATTATATAGGAAATATTGAAATGTTTCCCACAAATGTTGGGAAAATATATAATCATAGGGGCTATTGCATTTTATTTGGAGAAATGTAATTAAAATTATCTAGCACAGTCATTGTCCTTTTCTGTATGCAAAGGGGTTATTTATTTGAAAATAAAACAGATATCAAGCATTTCCCCATGCTTGCTTTATATAACACTGCGGTTTTAAATAATACATCACTTTATTTAAAATCTATTTTCATGGTAATTGCCGCTGTATAATGTATGAAAGATCACTGAGTTTAAATCTGGTTTGCAATGTGAGCTTGACATATATTTTATTATTTTTTAAAAAGCCTCTTAAATTATCCTTTGTGTATTTATAAAATACAAGTAGCTATTTTTAGAAAAAATAATCATGAACTGTAACTGTTGCTAACCTGTTTTGTGATCTTTTGCTTTCTAGATTCTGTTGCCTTTCTGAAATGCCATTCCACTTCTTTAAAAAAGTAGGCAGCAAAAGGAGATTTAAATACCACCTAAGAAAATGTTATTTGTTAAATCCTATTTTGAATTTCTTATATGACAAGGCAGACTTTTAAAATTCCGCTTTGACCATTTTATTATATATGAAGAAAAATAATTGCTTTGAAAAAATTTTATATTATTAATTATTTCCTCTCTACTGAGCTCTGGACAACCTCAGAAATAGCAATTATTGAGGATTGCTCAAGGGCTCAGTGTTTATTAATTCCCCAAAGTTGCTTTCTTCTTCTTACCCTATGCTCTAGTCTTGGTTCAGTGCTCTTTAGCATAGATATTATTTTCATTAATCTGTTGCTATCACTAGGGCTATTTATCATATGTCTTATCATCTTCAAGAGACATGGTACATAGTAAGCACTAAATTTATACATGTTCAATAATTTCACCATAGTGATGGACAGAAGGAGAGTGTCTTACTTAAAACATTAAGGGTAGAATTGAGAAATGTATTTGTTGTGGGGAGGACATAATGGTGCATTCAGCTTAACCTGTGACAGCATCAGTTTTTGGTGAAGGCTTCCAAATTACCTCATTGTACCCCAAAAGATGCAACTCATAGACTCATCCAGTTCTTCCTTTTAAATATCATCTACATGCAGATGCTTTCCAAATTTGTATCTTTTCCAAGAGTGCTCTATGAACCTCAATTTCATATGATCAACAATCTTCCTAGCATCTTCACTTGAATAACTAAAAGGCTTCAAAGTGAAATTCATGACACAGTAGAAAAATACAACTATAAAAGCTATAATAGTAGTTAAAATTTAATAGCCATGGAAAATTTTTGTGTGTTTTTTTTTGTACCAGGGATCGAACTCAGGACCTTGTGCTTGCAAGGCAGGCTCCAGAACCACTGAGCTGAATCCTTAGCCCAAGCCATGGAAAATTTAAAAATTGATTTCACTGAAGTTGAACAATCATTTTCTGTGAAGGCAGGGAGGGGGAGAGAGAGAGAGAGAGAGAGAGAGAGAGAGAGAGAGAGAGAGAGAGAGAGAGAGAATTAAATTAATGTATCAATTGTATTGTTTTTGTATGCAATTGCCAGAAAAATAAATTTACAAGTATTTAAAAATAAGAGTTTTTGTTGATTCATATAACTAGAAGTGCAAAAGTTATGTGGATTTAAGGCACAAAATAATAGAGAGCTCTCTCTGTCTCTCTCTCTCTCTCTCTGTCTCTCTCTCTCTCTGTTTCTCTCTCTGCTTCCTTCATTACACCAGATGACTACAGCAGCCAGCCACTGGAGTAATATGGTCCCATATGCATATTCACTGAGGTAGAGAGAAAGATTGGCTTTATATGTGTCTCTCTTAATAGTGAGAAAGATTTTTCCAGGAATACCTCAACAAGGCTGTTTTCCTTACCATTAATTTGTATTAGCTTAATTTATCTCATATCTAAATTTTGTGAGATAACAGCCCCTCCTTTGTAGCTTATTCCTCACTCAGTAGATAATTGCAACTTCATTCCCACAGGTCAGTTTATATTTGTCTAATCCAATCGAGTATCATTTAATTCTCTGTCAGTGAGTTGATTCTGAAATCCAGCGTTAAGGTAATTAGGACGTGACATTATCATAGAGACTAAAGACATAGCTCATTATTTCAAATGAAAGAACTTATGTTCCATGCTTTGCAGGAAGTGAACAAGGTTTGGAAGTGAACAGCTAGAAGTGAATGGGAAAGATAACATACAATTGGCAATTATAATTCATTTTATGACCCAATAGCAAGATCTCTAGTGGGTAGAATTGACCTCATCAGGAGTGCATTGCAAAGAGGTTTGTTGGGAAATTATGTCAGTCAAGTATTGATTATACAGGTTTTTCTAGGGTCGGGAGATTAAATAATTTAGTGTGTCCCATCAAGAAAATAATTACAAAATATGTATACCAAATTAGGTAAAAGTCTTTAAAAGGATTCCTTCAAAGTGATTGCCCTGAAGCGCGAGATTTAAACTTCTAAGCGCATCCATCTCTGATGCCAACACTGCGGAAACCCTTACCTTTCACCTTGCCAACTCTGAACTTCCAGCCAAGTGACTATGTAAATTCCTTATTATTATATCCGTGTGTAATAATCCAAACATACAGACATATGCACGTGACTAGTGTTCAGGGATGACTTTTACTCACATTATTTCTCTTTTGGGGGTCATTATATTAAGGGATTAAGCCAAGCACAAAAAGACAAGAACTGCATGATCTCCTATGTGGAATCTGAAAGATTTGATTTCATAGTTGTTGCGAATACAATTGTGTTTACCAGAGGCTGAGGAGAGTAGTTAGGAAGGGATGAGGAGAGGTTGAACAATGAGTATTAAATTACAATTAGGAGCAAGAAGTTCTGACGTGCTGTTGCACAGTAGGGTGACTATAGATAACAATAATGTGCTGTATTATTTCAAAAAGCTATAAGAAATTATTTTGAAAGTTTTCATGGTAAAGAAATGATAAATATTTGAGGAAATAGATATGTTTAACCTGATTTAAACATTATACAATATATACACCTATTGAAATACTACACAGTATCCCATTAATAAGTACAATTTTTACATTTTAATATGTTAGTTAAAAATAAGATTAATTTCTTCACACATATAGGAAAGAACCAGGTTATGCTTAATATTTCAGATCATGATAATTATGATAATATTTTCCAAAGGTGACTGCAGTAATATTTTCCATACCACTTATCTTCTGCAATGGAGCATTGCTATCTCTCATTGAAATATGAAATCTACTTCAAATCTTTGTGAAGGTGAAATTTTCCAAGATTGTTCTGACATGATGACATTGTGCTTGTGCTAAATGGGTCCTTTACTTAGTCTGGAAGCTTTCACCTTTCTTTCGTTTTGAAAGACGGCAAACATTTACAAAGCAGACTTCTCTGTGACCATCATGCTGAGAGAAATCCAAGACATCTGGAAAGGATGACAGAAGCCATGTAGAGATAAAGAGAAGCCAAGGAGCACCCAAGTGCTGCCAAAGTGAATGAAGGATATATTTGGGGAACAGATCCTCCCGCCTCAGCCATTCAAATTGATGCCTTCTGGATCTGAGGTATACCTAGTAGAGCCCTTTCTGACCTCCCAATGCTTAAAATCATGACCAAAATAAATGCTCATTCTAATAAAAGAAGTATTATGGTAGTTTGATATGATATGCAGCAATAAAAAACCAAAACATTGAGAAGTTTGATCATATAAATACCATGGATGACCAGTGAAGAGTTTTACTTAAAGCAGAAGACATTGACAGAATTATTAAAACTCTTATGTGGAATATGGATGGAGAGGCCTGGACAAAGAGAAATGTATTTGAGAGGCCATTGGTAACTAGATGGATCTTAACTGCTGTTGTGGTTCCACCTGGCTGCCTCTGTTGAAGTTAGTCTGTGTCTGAACAGCAATGGCCCTGCTAGTTTGAGATGATTAAGACTCGCCAACTTTTATGTCATGTCTTTCTCTGGGGGATTGTATATCACTGTAATTTTAGTACAGTCACACCTTGATACTGGACTGCTTTGAAACTCTTTGAATTTGGTACTTGACTCATTTTGATAGGAAAATTTTGTACTAGTACTCATTATTTGTTTGGGAATGACAAAGCAGAACTTGGCAGTGTCCTTTGCCTCCTGACTTGCTACCCTTTCCAGCCAAAACAATTTGTTTGGTACTTGATGTTTTTGGTACTGAACACATATCCCAGAAACCAAATAACAAGTGCCAAGGCACCACTGTATATGTTATCCTTAATCCGTAAGCCTTATACTAATTCCTTTTCCATTATTTCCTTTCATGTTCAGTCTTTGTTATACTGTAATTTCAAATTTTTATTTATGAAATATCAAGCCATTCACATAACAAACATAATATTTAAAAAACAATTAAATGAACTTCCAAACATATATATATATATATATATATATATATATATATTTTAAGTATGATCCCAAGGAATATCCCAGAGGTTTCTATATATCTCCAAAGAGATAATATAGTAGATTCTTGCACTTTTAGAAATCATGACTATTAATGTTATTTTGATGGCATTTGTGTAGGCTCAAAAAATTGTATTCTTTCTATTTCTTTCTGCATTCACTATTCTATTGGATTCATCTCTTATTTTGTTCATTTGACTGAAATACAGGCCTATGAAAAAGATTAAATCGATTTTTCAATGATATTTCTTCTCCCATCATGTTGGCCAGTGCTTTAGACCTTTCAAATTATTTTGATATAAGTACCATCTTTGATCCTCTTATTGGTTCTAGATACAACTTAGTAAATATTTTTATAACAAAATTACCAATAAAGACATTGAATGCTCAAGAAGTTTGCTACCCTGTCCAAAAACATGAAGCTAAGAAGTACTGAGACTGACATTCAAAAGGCTGGGGATTTTGTCTGTTTCTGGACTAAAGTAATGTATTCCCAATGCTAAAAACAGTACTTGACACATAGTAGCTACTTAATAAATATTTTCTGAATGGAGTTGAATTGAGTCAACAGTGGTTAGAATACAAAATATAGCATAGTTTAGAATACAAAATAAATATGGGAGGATTGAAAATAATATCTGGCCATAATTCCTGGCATTGCCATGAACTTATTCTATAGTTTAGGATAAATTATTTAAATTCTTATTCTTTTAGTCCTCATTAATTTTCTGTGTATTCTCATATGTATGGCCAACAATAACACTGTTAAACAATGACATTAAATAAAAGCTAAATTTCTTTTCCTCAATTAATGGTTATTTTCATTACATACAATAACTTTTTTATACATAAGACATTCAAGTTAGAAAGAAAAACTCAAGCTGACTTGTACTAGAATGGTATACATTACTGTTTTAATAGTAACAAAAATAATTTTACAAATAATAGAACAGAATTGTGAGATGCATTAGAACTAAAGATATGAAAATCTTCCTCTGAAGCAGGATGATGATAATGTGGACTCTCTTTGTTTCTATAATTTAACTTCAACATTAGTGACATTAAATCTGAACAACAGCAAATAATACTTTTTAAAGGTTCTGTCAATTATATTCATGAACTAAAATGAAATACATACTGGGCTGGGGATTTAGCTCAGTGGTTTCACTGCGTGCTGCGCAAGCGCAAGGACCTGAGTTCAATCCCCGGTACCAAAAAAAAAAAAAAAAATGAAATACATAACTTCAAGACATTCAAAGTTACCTTGTTCACAATGTTCCATCTATATTTTCATTTTTGGAGTTGCAGCTCTTATTTTTGAATTAATTCCTAAATTTTCTTTCTGAGTTGATATTCAGCACTCAGTGGCTATGAAAGATGTATGATGGGACAGTCTATGAGAATGGTGAAAGTATAGCTTTTTATAGATGAGTAACTGGAAGCAGAAAGAAGCAAAATGACTTACTTGCCTGAGATAAAACAATGACTCAGTTTCCTAGCAGGAATAGAACATGAGCTCTGGATTTAAGGCTGCTCAATTTTGCTTTGAGAAATTATTCTTTATCCTATACTTTCTTTAGTAATGTGCAATATACAATGACGCTTCAGAGAATTTATTTTTTGATTTCGTTCCTCTTCTGCATGTATTTCACGGCCTAATTATCATGTAAAGCTTACTCTTCAAGACTCTACCAGTATTTACTTATACCTCAAAGCTGCTAATTTCCTAAATTTTTTATCATATAAAGAATTTTTCAGTATATTTTTGCTGCCATAATCACTTTTCTTTGCTAGTCTTATGGTCTTATATATAAGGGAACATAAACACAGACCACAAATGCATACATTTATCCCCTATCTTACAAATATAAGTTCTATTTATATTACTAGGCCTATTGATGTTGTTCATTTACCTTTACATTACCACAAAATGATAATTCTAGGTTTGGAGTTCACAAAATATTGTTTAATGATTACATTTCTGTCATTTGCAAAGCTTTTGCTTCCACTTTGTGGAATATAAATATACATAATCATGATTCATCAAAAACAATATTATCACATTAGAGCAACTCCAAACAAAAAACACAATCCTTACATTCATCACTATGTTATTATATTGTGTTTAAAGAAACTGTTTAAAAGTTATCCAAGCTATTTTTTGTACATGAAAGAGAAAACACATCGTTTGGATCAAAAAAACTCTAAAACCCAAGTGTAGGGAATGACAAAAGATGCAGCTTAATACCTATTTTACAATAGTCATGTGATGATCAAATGAGGTAAAGTTTAAAACTATTCAGTAGAGAGGATGGGACATATGACAGCCTCTGATTAAGTAATTGCTTCTTTTCCATTTTTCTGCTGTTGTTCAGGAAGGTTATAAAATTTACTTTTCCTGTCAAAGAAATTGATATGTGTTCACTTTACAAGAAAACACTTTGGAAAATCCAGAGAAGCTTAAGAAAAAAAATGAATGTACTCATATCAACTGAAGATAAAACTTATAATAACTTTGGATATCTTTTCAATCTTTTATGGATATATAAATATTATTTCAGATTTTTGCAATATTAATGTCATGTCTCAGCTCTAATTTATACAGAGTAAATTTTTAAAGGGTCAAGAGTTAGATTAATATTAAACTTCACATCAGAAATGGTAGGTAAAAGAAGACCAAAAAATAGTTCAAGAAAGAACTTTGTCCTAGAAGTTTACATTCACTGAAGTATATATAACAAAGAACTGTTAAAAACATCTGAGGAATAAAATGCCTCATTACACTTACTACTCAGAAACACTATTTCAAAGAATTCTAGAAGGAAGCATTTTAGTTAGAAAAGAAATGATCAGTGCAATTTAAGTGGGCAATTTAGTATGGTGTATGTCATGGACAAATAATGATTTAAAAACTGCATTTCTCAAGCAATTGAGAAAGAAATCTAACCCTCATTTTGGCCAAAGATTACTTACTATTAAAAATTAGTTGAGAATTCTGAAGAGTGTTTGTTTATGTGGATTATATCCATGAATATTTACCATAGAAATCTGAACAAAAATTTTTTAAATGTTTATTAAAAATTGTAATAATTGATGCACAGCACCCACCCTACACACACACACACACACACACGAGCAAGTAGGCCGGACCTGGATCTGCACCCATAAACATGAACAAGCAGGCCTACACAATATAACACCCTTCCCCTGATTCAAGCAAACAAGCCTTCGCCAGATGTGCAGTGTGCCCCAGCCCCCAGCACAATGGTGATATCATCCATCATATCTTAGCAGGCTCTACATTTCGCTTCTTTTTGGCATGGGACAGCAAAGGTGAGGGCTAAACAACCAACCTAATCCTGGATGAGGACAATGCCAGGGAAGAGAGGCATTGTCCATAACTATTGACATCAAGTCCAACAGTCTAGTTGAATCTCCTCCCTCTGGCCTACATCCAGCAACTAACAGAGGGCTGATTGGTTTTCCATCTACCAACTAAGCAAGGACATGCCTTAGCATGAACGGTAACCAGAGTCTGAGGTGAACAAACAGAAGGGCCTCTGGTGCAGAGTACACCTCTAAAACCCATATGCTCTAAAGCTAGGCACAGAAAAGTGAGACTGGTTGAATCTCAAGACTGTAAATCTTGGAAAGAAACTACTCATTCAAAAACACAGAATTTTTTTCTTTGAACCAATCTTTAAAAAATTTTTTTCTATTACATTTATCTTTCTTTCATTGGGCTTTTAAGAGTTTTTCTCCCTTTTTTCTTTCTTCTTAGAGTTTCTTTTCTCTTTTCCCATTTCAACGTTTTTCTCTTCCTTTTCTTTAATTTCCTGCACTTTGCTCTCTATTTATCTTTTTTTCTTGTTCTTTCTTTCCTGCAACTGTTCCCTAACAATATTAATTTCCTTTCATTCTCCAGTGAGACCCTCTTCTTATTTTTTTCTCCTCATTCTCATATCCCGTTGATTCATTTCTCAAATTTTACTTTTTTCGTATTCCAGTTCCCCAACTCCTCTACTTTTACTAGTCTAACTACTAAGCTTAATGAATCTCTGCATAGCTTTTTAAATTTCTCCTATTGCTGATTGAATACTATTCTATTCTTAGTAGAGGTAAAGTTGTTCCATTTAGTAGATATTTAAAGTAGGTCAAGAGTAGGCCAATATTTGGTTTGCCTAATTGTTCATACTATAATTAGAGATCTGATTTCTATGATTAAGGATGATACATTATTGGGCCTTAGGGTTTGTCAACATTCAATTTGTATTTGATGCTATAATTGATGCTGATTTTATTACTATGGCTGAGTTGACATTGCTGATGCTATTAACTGGTTTTCTTGGGATGACAATATCTGGATTGCCTTAGGGTCATTAACAATACTGTGATCCACACCTGGAGAACTGGGAATGGGGCCAAATATGTGGAAACCTCCCATCCCAAGTAAATTGAGGTGGCTGGATCTTTAAACAGAGACAAAGCACAATCATTAGCAATGCCCAGGGAACACAACTGAAATGTAGATATTAAATAAAGAAGTATCCATACTAAAGATAAAACTTTTCACTACAATCAACTGGAAATTTCAACACACACGCACATACATGTGCACAAAAAAATGAAATAAAAAACAAACATGAGAAGACAAGCCAACAAAACATATCCAGACACTTCCAATTCCACCAAAGCTGATTAATGGGACATTAAAGGGGAGGAAACCAAAGCCACACAACCAAATTCTTTGAATTATTATCCAGAGAGATAACAAAATTGATCAACAATATGGTAACCTCACAGAAGACATAAATAGATATTGGACCAAATAAAATGATAAGCAAGTCTATAGAAGAAACTAATAAAAGCTATCAGTGCTAGAGAAAATGATGCAGAACATGAAAGACGAGCGCAGAAATGAATTAGAGTCCATAAAAAAGTTCCAAATAGAAATTTGAGAGATTAAAAATTTTATCAAAATTATGGGCAGCTGAAGTGACCAACGTGAGGACAGAGTGTCAAGACAAGAAGATGAGGTTATTGTCGGTGACCAACCAATTAGAGATACCTTGAAAAATAAGAAAAAAATTAAAAGTGGATTCAACAGCTCCTAAATGATGTGAAGAAGACTAAAGTTAATTAGATTTAGTGAAAAACCAGAAGACAGTGCAAATGGCATAAAATCCTGTTTACTGGCACAATAGCAGAAACCTTTTTAAATAATGGAAAAGAATTTACCATAAAGAAAAATGATGCATATAAAACCCCAAACAGCCATGATCAGAAAAGAATCTGTCCACAACATATCAGAGTCAAAATTCTGAAAGTCCAACACAAAAACAGAATTTTAAAAGTGTTAGGGGAAAGCAACAAATCACTTATAAAGGTAAACCCATTAGAATTACAGAAGACTTCTTAACACAAACCTTAAAGGCCAGTAGAGCTTGGAGTGAAGTGCTTCCAGCCCTGGGGGGAAAAATACCAATCTGAACCTAAGCTGATACATTGTACAACATTATCTTTCAAACTTGATGAAGAAATAATATATTTTCACAATAAAGAGCACCTAAAGAATTAATGACAACCAAACCAGCACTCCAGAAATTCTAAAGGACATTCTAGGAAAAGACAATGATGTTAACAATGACAGAAGGTCTAATACAGTGAAAACATCAAATAGAGTAAGCAGTCAGCTAGAAGGGAAAGATAAAAGAATTAGCAAGAGGAAGCAGGCAATGGTATGTGTAAATCAACACCTATCAGTAAAATGTGAACTCTCAATGTGAATGTACTCAATTCCCCAATGAGGAGATACAGACAGACAGAATGGATTAAGAAGCAAAATCCAACAGTGTACTGTAAACAAGAAACACATTTATACAAGACAGAAACTTGTATACTAAAAATCAAAGGATGGGAAATAATATTTCATGCAATGGAACTCCCCACAAGCAGGTTTAGTTTAGCTACCCTATATTCAGACAAAGTGGACTTCAAAGCAAAACTGATAAAAGGAGGCAAAGAAGGTCTCTATATATTGGTTAAGGGAAAAATCCAACAGGATGAGATAACAATTATTAACATATATACACTGAACAATAGCTCACCCAAACTCATAAACAAGTTCTACTGAACATAAAAGATCAGACAGACATAAATACAATTATTTTGGCAGAGCTGAATACACCTCTATCAAAAATAGACAGATCAACTACACAAAAAAATCAACAAAGGCATCTCAGATTAGAATAAAACCCTCAAAGAAAGAGATTTAATCGATGTCTACAGATTCTACACATTTTTCTCAGCAGGACATAGAACTTTCTTCAAAACAGACCACATTCTAACTAATAAAGCAATCATAAATAAACAGAAAAGAATTGAATTTATACTGCGCTTGTTATCAGATTATACCACAATGAAACCAGAAATCAGAGACAAATAAATTCCCCAGAAATTCTACAAATGTACAGAAAGTAAACAATACTCTCTTAAACAATGGATGATGGAAGAAATCAAGTAAGAAATAAGACAGATTTTAGGACTAAATGATAATGCCGCTACAACATACCAGAACTTATGAAACACAATCCAAGTAGTCATAAGTGTGAAGCTCATCACTGTGAATGCATTCCTACATCACAACAGAGCAAACCCAAATAAATAACCTACCATTGCACCTCAAAGTCCTAGAAAAACAAGAACAATCCAAACCCAAAGCTAGTACAAGAAAGGAAATTATAAAAAATCAGACCAGAAATGAATGAAATTGAGACTAAAACATACAAAGGATCAATGAATTGTAGACTAGTTTCTTTGACAGAATAAACAAAATAGACAAACCCTTAGCAAATCTAACCAGAAAAGGAAAGGAAAGGCCCTAATCAATGCAACTAGAACTGAAAAAGGTGAAATCACAATGGATACTGACAAAATTAAAAACATAATTAACAGGTAGTACTCAAACCTATATGACAATAAATTGGAGAATTTGGAAGAAATAGATTCCTAGATATATATGAATTAACAAAGTAGAACAAAAAAGATTAAAATCTCTGAATAATCCAATAACAGGCAAATAAATTGAAGCAGTAATAAAATACTTACCAACTAAGAAAATCCCAGGTCCAGATGGATTCACTTATGAATTCTATACAACTTCAGGGGAAAATCTAACACCCATACTCTTCACATTCTTTAATGAAATTGAAAGAAAAGGGGTGTATGCAAAGTCATTCCTCAAACCTAGAATTACCCTGATTCCAAAATCAGACAAGGATTCCAACCATAAAAGTGAACAACAGATCAATATCTTTAATGACTAAGGTGCAAAAATCCTCAATGAGATACTGGTAAATAATGCAACAACTCATCAAAAGACCATAGATTTTGACCAAGTAGGCTTTGTCCCAGGAGTGCAAGGATGGTTCAACTATGCAAATCAATAAATGTAATACATGACATAAGCAGAGCCAAGGACTAAAATCACATGATTTTCAGGCAAGGTGGTGCACGGCTCTAATCCCAGCACTTGGGACGCTGAGGCAGGAGTCCTCCCTGTGAGCCCAAGGCCAACCTGGGCTACCTAGTAAAGTTCAAGGCCAGCCTGAACTACATAGTGAGACCCTGTCTCAAAAAAAAAAAAAAATCACATGATCATATCAATAGACACTGAAAAACCTTTGACAAAATCCAACACCCTTTCATGATAAAGAAAACTAAAGAAAATAGGTATAAAAGAACTTTACTTCAATCTGATAAAATCCATTTCTGAAAAATCTGTCAGCAACCTATTAAATGGAGAAAAACTGAAGGATTTTTTTCTACAATCAGGATTAAGACAAAGATGTCCCCTATCACGACAACTGTTCAACATAGTACTCAAAGTATCAGCAAGAGTAATTAGGAAAGAAAAATAAATCAAAGGGATACATAAAGAAAAAAAGACAAATTATCATTATTTTCACATGATATGACCTTCTACATAGAAAATCTCAAAAAAATCCACCAAAAGATTTAAAATTAATAAACTAATTCTGTAATGTAACAGTACACAAAATCAACAAACAAAATCAATAATGTTCCTGTACATTACTAATGAATACACTAAGAAAGAAAATAGGAAAAATACCACTAATAAGAGCACCAATAAAGATTAAACACTTGGGAATTAATCTAAGAATGTGAACGACCTCTACAATGAATACTATGTTACTCTGAAAAGGAAAGTTGAAAAGGATATCAGAAAATATAAAAATATTCCCTGTTCCTGGATAGTCAGAAGCAATACAGTCAAAATGACCACACTTCCAAAATTGATATATAAATTTAACATAATCCCAATCAAGATGCCAAAGGCATTCTTCACAGAAATGGAGAAAACAATCCTAAAATTCATATCAAACCAGAAGAGACCCAGAATTTCAAAAGCAATCCTGAGTAGCAAGACCAAAGTAGTAAATATCACAATCCTGGACTTGAAGCTATATTATAAAGTTACACCATAGTACTAACACAAAAAACAGACATGAAGATCAATAAAACAAGATAGAGTATGCAGAAAGAACCTGAATCATATACAATTATTAAATGTTTATCACTGTGTCCAAAAATACACTAGAAGAGAGATAATCTCTTTTGTATTTGGTGTTGGAGAACTGGCTATTCGCACGCAGAAGATTGAACCTAGACCCATATTTCTCACGATGTACTAAAATAAAATAAAAATGACCAAAGAACTAAATGTTAATATAGAAACACTTCATTAAAACTCTAAAGTCATAGGCATAGGGAATGACTTTCTGAACAGAAACCCAGTTGCTCAGTAAATAGTACTGAGAATCAATAAGTGGCATCATATCAAATTAAAAAGCTTCTGCCAAGCAAAAGAAACAACCAACAAAATGAAAAGAAAACTTATAGAATAGGAAAAAAAATTTTGCCAGCTATTCCTCAGACAGGGTATTAATATCTAGATTATATGAAGAACTCAAAAATTTAGACACCCCAAAATAAATGGCCCAATCAAAAATTGGGCAAGAGAGATGAATAGACACTTTACAGATGTACAAATGGTCGATAAATACATGAAGAAATATTCAACAGCACTTTCCATTAGAGAAATGGAAATAAAAACAACACTGCAATTCCATCTTACCTCAGAAAGAATGACCACCACAAAAAATCAAATAATAACAAAAGATGGCAAGTTTATGGGGGGAAAAACAAGCCCTCACATTGTTGGTAGAAATGTAAACTAGTACAAACACTATAGACATCACAATGAAGATTCCTAAAAAAATCTAAAAGTAGAAATTCCATTTGATCCACCTATTGCCCTTATAGGTATCTTCCAGAATGAGTTGAAGACATCATATTACTGTGATACATTCATACCCATGTTTATAGCAGCACAATTCATAATAACTAAATCTTGGAGACAGCCTATATGCCCATGAACAAATGAATGGATAAAGAAAACATGATACTTATGCACAATGGTGTACTAATTTGCTGTAAAGAAAAATAAATTTTAGTCACTTGTAGGAAAAAAGATATACCTTGAGCCTATATATTTTTTTTTTCTTTGGTACTAGGGATCGTGAAATAAATCGGCCACATAAGCTTAAATACAGGATGGTTTCTCTCATATGAGAAACACAAAGTATAAATAAACAGCAAAATAAAAGACGGATAATAGGAAGATAGATCTTTCTCAAATGAGAAGGAAATCACAAGATGGAGGAAGGAGGGAAAAGGGAGGGAAGTGTTACATGCATGTCTCAATTCCATCCAAGGAATGAAAACATTATGTGCTGCAAACATGTATCACTAAAAGATTTTTTTAAAGATTATAATAATCAACCCATTTTGATTTTACATGTAGATGTATCTTATTGTTAAATATCCAAAACACATGTGTGTCTTATTTATTTCACTTGAGTGAGAAACTGAGAGTGTAAATAAGGACTGAAAGGATTAATAACTAATAATTGATACTTTGAAATAGGAAAAGGTCCAAAGGGGTAGGGGTGGTGGGAGGAGATGGGGAAAGGAAAGAATGGAAAGGGAAAATTATGAGAAAAGAAAAAAAATGGAAATGAAGTATGTAAATAAGGAAGGGTGGAGGGGGTGAATGGCGCACAGGTAATGGGGAAAAAATAAGAACCAAGATACATCATGTACAGGTACAAGCACCCAATGATAAATGTAAATGTATTGTATACCTAGAATGTACCAATAAAAGAATTTAAGCAAAAAGAAATCCAAAACAAAACAATTTAGAGATTACATTTTTTTATGTTTTTGAAAAATATCATTAATGTCAGAAGTACTAGAAAACGTGTAGATTTTCACCCCAGCTTCTGCATTTTTTGTTGTAATTTAGTAATATGTCATTCAATCATATGTCATGTCCCCTCTAAAAATACATTCCATTCATTGATTGTTTGTACTGTCTTTATACTCTTGGTTTCATCCACTTTTGCCCTGATCTTTATTATTTCCTTCCTCATATTAGCTTTGAGTTTGGATTGTGCTTGTTTTTCTAGGACCTTGAGGTGCATCATTAGGTTATTTATTCGACATATTTCTGTTTTTCTGAATTCACTGCTATGAACTTCCCTCTTAGGACTGCTTTCATTGCATCCCATAGGTTCTGGTGTGTCTTACTAGCATTATCCTTTGATTATAGAAGCTGTATAATTTCTTCTTAGTTTCATCTGTGATCCATTGACTATTCAAGAGAGTATTGTTTCATTTCCATGTGTTTGCATAGTTTCTGTGGTTTCTTTAGCCACTGATTTCTAGTTTCATTGCATTATGATATGATAATATTCATGGGATAATTTTGATTCATTTGCATTTACTTAAGAATGCTTTATTGGCTAATATGTGTTCTATTTTGGAGAAGGTCCCATGCACTACTAAGAAGAATGTATATTCTGTTGTTGGATGGAACACTCTGTAAATATCTGTTAAGTCATTTGTCAATGGTTTGGTTTACCTCTGATATTTCTTTGTTATCTGTTCGTTTGTGACAGTGAGTTATTGACATTACCCATTCCTCTTGTATTGGGGTTTATTTGATTTTTTTACATCTATTAGTATTTGTTTTATGAAATTGGCTGTGCTGACATTAGTGCGTATATATTTATAATTGTTAACTTTTCCTATTTAATTGTTCCCTTAACTAATATGTAGTGAATCTGAGACTGGAAAAACAAAAAAGGGCAAGGGAGGAGGGATAAAGAAGAGAATTGAAATGTGCTATGTAGATGTACCAATCCCCTACACTGAATGTAATCATTATGTACTGCTAGCATATATTAATAAAAGAAAAAGGTTTTATTGTGATTGTACCTATCTATATGTAACTGACTTAGAATCAGTAATCTTTGATGTTATTGTTATAATTATTTGGGAATGCCACAAACCATGCTCATATGATGTCAAAATTGATAAATATGTTAAGTTTTTATTATGCCACCAGCTGGCCATTCCCTCTCTTCCCTCCCCTTCTCTGGTCTCCCTCTTCTCTCTCTCTTTCTCTCTCTCTCTCTCTCCTCTCTCTCTCTCTCTCTCGCTCTCTCTCTCTTTCATCTCCCATCAGGCCTCCCTATTTCCTAAAATGACCTCTAAATGAAAGGATGTGTCACACTTCTTTCACTTTAAACAAAATGTTGGAATGTTAAAGCTTAGTGAGAAAAGCATGTCAAAAGCTAAGAGAGGCTAAAAGCCAGGCCTTTTGTTCCAAACAGTGAAATTGTGAATGCAAAGGAAAAATTCTTGAAGGAAATCCAAAGTGCTATTCCAGCAAATACAGGAATGATACTAAAGCAAACAGCTTTCTTGCTGATATGGAACAAGTTTTAGAAGTCTGAATAGAAGATCAAAGCAGCAACAGTATGCCCTTAAAGCAGTGCTTAATCCAGAATACGACACTACTTTCAATTCTGTGAAGGCTGAGAGAAGGAGGAAACTAGAAGAAATATCTAAGGCAACCAGATGCTGGTTCATGAAGTTTAAAAAAGAAATCATAGGGCCGGGGATTTAGCTCAGTGGTTTCACCGCCTGCTGCACAAGCACAAGGACCCGAGTTCGATCCCTGCTACCAAAAAAAAAAAAAAAGAAAGAAATCATCTCCCTAACTTAAAGCGCAAGTTAGTTGAAGCAGCAAGTTCTGATGTAGAAGCTGCAGCAAGTTATCCAGAAGATCTAGCTAAGAAAATTGATGAATTTGGCTACATTATGCCAAAGTTTTCAGTGTAGATGAAATAGCCTTATATTGGAGAAAGATCCTCCCAGGACTTCATAGCTAGAGAGGAGAGATCAATGTGAAACTCCACAGCTTGGCAGAACGGGCTGACACTCTCATTAGGGGATAATGCACCTGATGTCTTTAAGTGGAAGGCAATGTTCATTTATCATTTTGAAAATCCTAGCACACTTAAGAATTACCCCAAATTCACTCTGCCTGTACTTTATAGATGGAACAAAAAAACCTTGGATGTCAGTACATCTCTTTACAACACGATTACTAAATATTTTAAGCACACTGTTGAGGCCTATTGCTCAGAAAAAAAAGAATCCTTTTAAAATGTTACTGCTCATTGACTATGCATCTTGTCACCCAACAGCTCTGATGGAGAAATAAAGTGAGATCAACATTGTTTTTATGTCTGCTAACACAACAAGCATTCTGTAGCCTATGGATGAAGGAATAATTTTAACATTTTTCTTATGTAAGAAATACATTTTATAAGGCTATAGAACTTTTTTAATGATTGCTCTATAGATCTGGGGAAAGAAATTTGTAAGCCTTCTAAAAAGTATTCACCATGTTAGATGTCATAAAGGATATTCATAATTCATGGGAGGAGGTAAAAATGTCAACATTGAAGAGTATAGAAGAAATTAACTGAAAACCTCATGACTGATTTGGGAGGATGAAGACTGTAGAAGAATTACCTGCAAATGTGTCATATTAAAGCTGTTATTTGATAAACTATAGCAACAAAAATCACATAGAATTATTGATTGCTGAAACAAACTACACTTTGTCATAATATGATTTTCTTTTCACACACTGGTTTATTCTACATATTACTATTTCTTGCAGAATTTTAGCAGTTATAGTCTACATTTTGTACCATCTTTAAGAGATTTTCTTAGTAAAGTTATACATCTTAAATAATTTGGAGAATTTTTCTAAGAACAAAGATTTTTTAATATATTGAAATAGCTTATTCTTCAGAAGCTTAAGTCTCAGATGTAAAATCAGCATCCTGATATCCCTTCTAAAGGTAGATTTTAAATCACATTACTAACATGTTAACAACAATAGGTATTGATGATATATTTTCTTAGAATCATATAATTCCTCTAGATTTTTCAAAATTGTTGCAATAGAAGGGCACTGTTATAAAATTATAGTTATCTTAAGGCTTTGTCTATTTTAATTTTGTCATAATTCCATTCTTAATTTTATATATAATGACTTTCCTTTTTTCTTGTTTCAAATTGTAAGATATAAAATTATTTTGACAAATTCTGCAGCTTTAAATATCTTTATCATTTTTGTTGGTTTATTTAACTTTGGCTTTTAGAGATTTTATCTATAATAATTTCTTTTTCGAGTTTCTTTTGTCTCATTTGTGTTTTTAATTTCTTTACTTTTAGATCCTGTCTTCATTTAAGTTTTTCCTTTCCATTTTCTTTCTTAACTTCCAAGGATATACTTTGGACATTTTTAAAATTCACTTTATTGGTTCATAAATGATTAGGATTTATACTACTAATCTTTCTGTATAAGTCTCATAGATTTTTGACAGGATTTACTAATTTTTTGTTCAACAAATTAGGAGTGAGCCTTAAAAGAAGACTCAATAGTGATGTTTCTCAAAATTTTTCCTTTCCCCTCTTTCCTTTCCCCTTCCCCTCCCACTTCCCCTACCCCTTTGGACCTTTTCTTCGTATTTCTAATTATCAATTATTCATTTTAATCGTTTTAGTCCTTATTTACACTTTCAGTTTCTCATACTAGAGAAACTATTTGGTATTAACACGTCTGTCCTATTTATTTCAATTAAGAGTATGGCCTCAATATGCGTTAATTTAGCTATAAATGTCTCTAGTTTCTCTTTCTTTATGGCTGAGTCATACTCCATTTTATAAAAAAAACCACATCTTCTTTATCCAGTTTCCATTTGATGGGCACTTGGGCTGTTTCCAAGCTTTCACTATTACAAACTGTGCCGCTATAAACAGGGGTCCACATATATCGTTGTGGTATGATTCTTTTAATTCTTTTGGGAAGATACCCAACAGAAGAATAGCTGGGTCAAATGGAAGCTCTAGTCCTAGTTGTTTGAGGTATCTCCATACTGATTTCAACAGTGGTTGCACCAGTCTGCACTCCCACCAACAATGGAGAAGGGTTCCTTTTTCCCCACACCCCCACCAGCATTTGTTATTTGTTGATTTCTTGATAGCAGCCATTCTTTCTGGGGTGAGGTGGAATCTCAGTGTTGTTTTCATCTGCAGGGAAAGGAAAAATTATGAGAAAAGAAAAAAATGGAAACAAAGTCTAAGTAAATAGGGAAGGGTGGAGGGGGTGAAGGGCGCACAGGTAATGGGGAAAAAATAAGAACCAAGATACATCACATACAGGTACAAGCACCCAATGATAAATGTAAATGTATCGTATACCTAAAATGTACCAATAAAAGAATTTAAGCAAAACAAAACAAAATAGTGATAAGTTTGGGAGGGGAGAACTGTTTGGATGCAAAGAACATTTCATTTACAGTTATTAAAGGGTACAGAGGAGTTACAGCAAGGCTTATCAGAGGAAAAATGACGTCAGAGAGACTCAGAGAAGATCAACTAAAAACACAGTTAATTGGGCGAAAGGGAGTGACATACAACCTGATGCAAAAAAGCAAAACAAAACAAAACAGTTTGATGGAAGAGACTTGTAGACCAAACCAAACATACACATAGGAGTTTTGTAAAGGCAAAGCAGTAGAGAGGATGCCCTCTGGGGCCTCAGCCCAAGCCCAACACGGGAACTGCCATTTTGAGAAGTTCCCAAATAGTTGGCAGGAATCCAAGCAGCACAGCAGTCAAGCCACACAAGACAGACTTAGGGTGTGTGGACTCCTCATCTCATCTCCTCCTCTCCAAACAGAGCACATTGCAGCGTGGCTGAACTTCTCACTAGCACACCCCAGGGATGAGTGGCTAGGGAGATGCTCCCTCCCCCCTCCCCCTGCTCATTAGTTCTCAGACTCAGAGCAGATAAACAAGCAACAGCTGCCTGTTTTGAGAGTCTTCAGTATTGGACCCTGAGCACAGCTGAGTCACTGCTGGGAGCCTGCAGTTTATCCTAACCAAACTGAGACAGTCACCTGGCATGCAGAGCTAGCACTGGTCTGATTTGAGTCTGTCATCAGCACCCCAGGCTAGCTTGAGCCTACACTGTGGAGCTCTCACTGCTCTGCTCCTATCCTAGACCCACAGTCTCTGTCTGACATGTAACACCACTCCTCAGGTAAATGAGACTTATACGGGGTGTTCCAAGCACCATGGGCACAGCAGAGTCTCCATTCTGGATCCAGCCAGAGCCCCAGACACAGTCCCTGCTTAATATAATAGGCTATGCTTCCGCCTGATTAAGCAGCAAGGGTTAATGGCTGATGGCTGCCTATTCTTCCCAGCACTCTAGACACTCAGGAAACGCCACCTAGGGCTCTGTACCCTCACTGGACTTATAGAAATCTGCCCACATTAGTCCTGGGCAGATTTGTTTCTCCTCTGAGTATCCTCAAGACTGAGAGTCAGTTCTGAGAGCCCACAGGAGCAGCCACATATCACACATCAGGAGCCTGTCCAATAGACAATGGACTATACATTGAGTAATTGGTGTTCATCCCCAACCAGAAGAAATCCTCAACAGGAGCCTCAGAAACACGACCTCACACCATCCCTTATCTGGTTACCCAACTTGAACAACTGCCACAAACAGGAAATTACAGAGACAGGCCCCCTTGAAATGATTAACCTCCATACAAACTCACAGACTATCAAGGGGAACAGAGGAATGCGTCTTGTAAGATTCTGACCTGGAAAGAAAACATACCTCTGAAAATGCACAGAAACTTCTCTCCTCCTCCCCCTCCCCCCTCCCTCTCCCTCTCCCTCATTTTTCTTTTTTGATCTCCATTATTGCTGCTTTTTAAATTTTTCACTTTTTTTCTCTTTTGGTGAAGGCTGGAGTTTTACCAACTATTTTCTTCTCCCGCCTTTAATATTAATTTGTTTAATTTGTTTTAATAGGCCCTCCTTTTATTCTCTCTGTCTTTTCTCACTTTCTCTCTTTCAACTTGTTCCTGTAGTTATTTTTTCTTATTTTCTTTTCTTCTAGTTTAATTCCCTCTCCATATTATTTATCCTTCTCCTAGGTGGTCATCTCTGTTACTGTTATCTAATACCACCAATTTCCTTTTACTCCTTAACAGGACCTCCTACATCAATCTTATCTTATTCTTCAGATCTACTATTGCATAAGTTTTTCATAGTCTACTATTTTTGCTCTTTTTTCTTCATACTACCACACCCATATCACTTACACTTATGAATCTATAGGTAGTTAACTATATCTTACTATAGTTGAATACTGCTTTATGGTAAAAGAGGGTAAAATGCTCTATCAACAGATATTTACTCTATATAATTTTCTTGTCTTAGATCTTTTTATATAGCTATAAATCTTGTACTTAATGTTAAAGGTGACAAAGTATTAGTTAATATTTTGTCATTTTCCAGTTTGGGTTTGATACCATAATTATTACTGATTGTACTAAGTTAACCAAGGTGGTATAGCTGTTGTGATCAATTGATCCTCTTTGTATGCCAATACCCAGATTGTCTGGGGGCAATAAACAATATTATAGCCCAGTACCAAAGAGCTTGGTGCTAGTTTAAACAGACTGCAATTTTTATCTTTAATAAACAAAAGAGGTAGGATCCTAGGACAGATTCAATGGCCAAAAGCCAGTTGTGCCTAGACGATAACTCTGAAATATAGTCATTACCTAAAGAGGTGTTGATACTAGTAACTAAAACTACCTACCATAAGCAACTTACAAGCCTCAATGTGGAAAACAAATAAACAACAAAAAAATAGAAAATAAAAAAACCACAGAAGCAAGATGCAACCCCAAACACCCAATTTGCCCAAAGCAAGCCCAGAGGGCATTGAGGTGGGAGAAATCAAAAGGCTCCCGGCTGAGTTTAGAAAATGGTAGCAATGGAAGTAACAAAGCAGACAAATAAGTCCCTAAACAAAAACAAATCAGAAATAATCACTCAGGTAACTAAAGGGATGATGACCATAGTGAAGGAAATGGTTAGTGAATCTAGAGTAGCTACAGATTTTAAAAAATTGAGAAGCTTAGGGAAACCATGAATGCCCAACATAAGAAAGAATTGGATTCCATAAAACAGATGCTAAGAGACATCTAGGGGATTAAAATTTCTATTGAAATCTTATACAGCAGAATCAACTGATGTGAAGATAGAATATAAAATCTAGATGACAGGGTTGTAGTTGGCAATCATCAAATGAAAGACTTATTAAAAATACCAAGGGACCACAAAAAAATCAATCCAACAGCTGCTAGACAATGCAAAGAACAATGATTAAAGATTAATTGGAATTAAAGAAAATACAGAATACAGCAAAAAACATTAAAAAATAAACCTGATCACAGAAGTAATAGCAGAACATTTCCCAAGCAAGGGAAAAGAATTTGATATACAGATAAGTAATGCATACAGAAACCCAATTAGCCATGATTAGAAAAAATACTACACCAAGGCATATAATATTCAAGATTCCAGAAGTTCAACACAAGAACAGAATATTAAAAGCTTTTAGAGAAAAAAACAATCACCTATGAAGGAAAACCCATCAGAATCACAGCAGACTTCTCAACACAAATTATTAAGTCAAGGAGAGCTTGAAGTAAAGTATTTCAAGCCCTAAAAGAAAACAAACTCCAACCCATACTGTTGTGCCCTACAAAAATGTCTTTCAAAATTGATGGAAAAATAAAATACTTCCATGATAAAGAACACTTGAAGAAATTCATGACCACAAAATAAGCATTTCAAAAAGTTCTGGAGGATATTATAGAAAGAGACAACAAAGACACCAATTCCAATAATTCTAATAGAATGAATCTACCAGGCAAGCAAAACAATTAAGTAGAAGGGAAAGAAGGAACCAATTATAGAAAAATAATCCAATGACAGCAATAAGTCAGTATGTGTCAGTTATAGCCATCAATGTGAATGATGTCAATTTACCAATCAAAAGAAACTAATTGCAGAATGGATCAAGAAACACATTTAACTAAAAAAGAAATTCATTGACTAAAAGTCAAAGAACAGAAAATAATGCTCCATTCAACAAAAACCTGGAACAAAGCAGAAGTAGATATTCTATTTGCAGACAAAGTGGATTTCAAGCCAAGATTGATCAGAAGAGAAAAAGAAGGTCACTATATACTTGTTAAGGAAGCAATCAATGAGGTTGAGATAATAACCATAAATACATATGCACCAAATACTGGCACTCTCAACTATATAAAAAAACACTAATGGCTATGACAAACCAGATAGACACTAATACAATTGTACTGAGGTATCTCAACACCCCACTCTCACAAAGAAACAGATCAATTAACAAAAATCAACAAATAAATATCAGAGCTGAACCAAACCTTTGAACAAATAGACTTAGTAGATATCTACAGAGTGTTTTATTCAGCAACAACAGAATAGAACTCTTCTCAGTATCACATGGGACATTCCTCAAAATAGATCACATACTAGCTCATAGAATATGATTAAGGAAATGCAAAGGGTTTGAAATTATTCCCTGCTTATTTTCAGATCATAGAGCAATCATATTGGAAATAAATGGAAAAAGAAGCCACAGAAATTATCCAAACAAATGGAAATTAATACCCTCTTGAGTAATCAATATGTCACAGATGAAATTAAAGAAGAAATTAGACATTTTCTACATTTGAATGATAATGCCAATATGACATACTGAAACTTATGGAATCCAATGAAAACAGTCCTATGATGAAAGTATATAGCAGTGAATTCCCACATCAATAAAATGGAGCAAGCTCAAGTAAATAACCTAATATTGAACCTAAAACTTCTAGAAAAAAGAAAAGTAAGTTAAACTCAAAGCTCGTAGAGAATTATAAAGATCCAAGAAGAAATTAATGCAAATGAGACTATGAAAACTACAAAGAATCAATGAATCAAAGAGTTGGTCCTTCAAAAGATTAAATGAAATAGACAAACTCCTAGCCAACCTCATCAAAAGAAGAAAAGAAAAGATCCAAATCCATGAAATTCAGAATAAAAGGGGAGATATCGCAACAGAAACTGTAGAAATGCAGATCAGCAGTGCATACTTTGAAAATCTATCATCAAATAAGTTGGAAAATTCAGAAGCAGTGGATAGATTCCTAGATACACATGAAGTAACAAAGCTGAATCAAGAAGATATACAAATTCTAAAAAACCCAGTATCAGTCTGTGAAACTGAAGAAGAAATTTTTAAAAAACTACTAAAAAAGAAAATCTCAGGTCCTGATGAGCTAAATTCTACAAAAATTTTAGACAAGATCTAATGGCACTGGTCCTCAAACTCTTTAACAAAATCAAAAGGGAAACAATACTCCAAAAATCATATCTAGACATGAAGATTACTCTGATACAAAAACGAGAGAAGGACCCAACAAAACAGAGAATTATGGATCAGTATTTTTAATGAACATAGATGTAAAATTCTCAATAAGACAATGGCAAACAGAATGTAACAAATCATTAAAGATACAATACACCATGAGCAAGTAGGATTCATTCCAGCAATGCAGGGATGGTTCAACATATGCAAGTCAGTAAATGTAATACACCACATTAACAGAACCAAGGACAAAAACCACGTGATCATCTCGATAGATGCAGAAAAAGCATTTGACAAAGTCCAACACCCATTCATGATAAAACTTTAAAGAAAGTTGGAATAGATGGTCTTTATGTCAATCTGATAAAGGCAATCTATGGCAAACCAACAGCTAACATAATAGTAAATGGTAAAAACCCAAAAGCTTTCTGCCTAAAATCAGGAAGAAAAAAAAGATGCCCACTATCATCACTCATATTTAATATAGTCCTGAAAACCTTAGCCAGAGCAATTAGACAAGGAAAGGAAAAAAAGGAATGAGGCTAGAAAAGGAAGAAGTTAAATTATCATTATTTGCAGATGACATGATACTCTGCATAGAAGATCCAAAAAAATTCCACCAAAAAACTCCTGATTTAATGACCAAATTCAGTAGCATAGCAAGACACAAAGCCAACACTCAAAAATGATCAGCATTTCTGTATATGAATAACAAACTCACTGAGAGAGAAATCAGGGAATCAATACCTTTCACAATAAGATCAAGAAAAATAAAATACTTAGAAATCAATCTAACAAAGGAAGTAAAGACCTTTACAATGAAAACTACAGTATTCTGAAAGGGAGACCAAAGAGTGTAAGAGAAAATAGAAAAATATTTCTTATTCTTGGATAGGCAAAATGAATATAGTCAAAATGACCATACATCCAAAATGGTTATATAGATTTAATGCAATCCCCATCAAAATACCACTAGCATTCCTCAAAGAATTAGAGAAAATAATCCTAAAACTCATATGGCACCAAATAACAAAAGCAATTCTAGGAAACAAAGGCAAGGCAGGGGCATCACAATCTGCAACTTGAAATTATACTACAAAGTTACTGTAATAAAAACAGCATGGTACTGGCAAAAAAGCACCAAAATCTAGGATCAACGAAACAGAATAGAAGATGCAGAAACAATTCCAAACACAGCCAGCTATATTATCTTTGACAAAGGGGCCAAACACTTTCATTAGAAAAAGATGGCCTCTTCAATAAATAGTGCTGGAAAAATGCCTTTCTACATGCCAAAAATTAAACCTAGACCCACATCTCTCATCATGAACTAAACAAAGACCAAAATTGGTCAAAGACTTAAATATTAAAACAGAAACAGTCTGCTGGAAGATAGAGTAGGTAAAATACTTGGTGAAGACATAGGTGTAGGCAAAGATATTATGAACAAAAGCTCTATTGCACATGAAATATTACAGAGAATCAACAACTGGTATCACATTGTATTAAAAAGCTTTTGCATAGCAAAAGAGCCCAATAGAGTGAAGAGCCAATCCACAGAATTGGAAAAAATTTTACCAGCTATTCCTAAGACAAAACACTATTATCTAGAGTATATAAACATCTCAAAAAAATTCAGACCCTCAGAATTTAAAGACCCAGTGCAAAAATGGACATCTGAAATGAACAGACACTTCTCAGAGGAAGGACTGCAAACAGCAAATAAATATATGAAAAAAGCTCACCATCACAAGTCATTCAAGAAATGCAAAGTAAAACAACCTTGAGTTCCATCTCACTCCAGAAAAGAATAGTATCATCAAGAAATCAACCAATATCAAATGCTGGTGAAGCTATTTGGAAAAAGGATCCCTTCACTGTTAGTGGGAGTGTAAATTGATACAACCACTAGGGGAATCAGTATGGAGAGTCCTCAAAAAACTAATACTAGAGGTTGCATTTGACCAAGCTCTTTTCTTTGTAGGTATCCCGAAAGTGTTAAAATCATCACACCACAGTGGTACATGCACACCCATGTTTATAGCAGCACAGTTTGTAATAGCTAAATCTGGGACATGGCTTATATGCCCATCCATTGGATGAATGGATAAAGAAAATGTGGCTTATGTATACAATAGAGTACTGCTGTTCCATAAAGAATTATAAACTGGAGACATTTTTAGGTAAATGGATTCACCTTGAGAACATAACTTTAAGTGAAATAAATAGGACACACATATTTAATATCATATTATTTCACTTGTGTGAGAAACCCAAAGGGTAACCAAACTTGAGGATAGATCTTTGGAAGTAGAAAGAAAATTTTCAAATGAGAAGAGGAACAAGGGATGGGGGAGGGGGAAGAGAAGGAAGGGAATAGGGGTAAAAAAAATTTTAAATGGAAGAAAAACAATAAAAACAAAGTTTTATAAATGGGGAGGACAAGAAGATTGAAGGAAGTGGAGGATAATGGGGGAAAATTAAGATATATTATGTACAGGTACAAATTCCCTATGATAAATGTGATCATCATGTATGTCCAACAAAATTAATTTTTTAAAAATAAAGTGCACAAAAGTGAAAAGTGTAAAACAACAACACTTTTTCAGGACATAGAAATAGAGAGATATTTGGAGCACAAAGTACAAAGAAAACAAGTATGCAAGATGAGATTGCTAGAAAATAATGACTTGTTTAAAATAACTTACATTTTCTATTCTCTTAGAACAACAAGTGCCTTGTGTGCAGATCTGGGAAGATATGCTAAGATCCTTGGAGAAGAGGTCCCAAAGATCTTTTCTCCAACATATGATCCTGCATTATTTTTCTACTGCTTCCATAATAGAATACTATATACTGTATTACTTAGAATGACAGCAATTTATTGGTCACATTTCTTTTTTTATATTTCACTTTTTTATTAGTACATGTTTGAAGTACATAATGATTACATTTATTGTGGGGAGATTGTACATGAACACAACATATATTAATTTTTATTTATTATCGACTTCCCTTCCCATCGCTCCCACTCCTCCTTCCCATTGTAAAAACTCTAGTTCCAGTTTTCTCTTCAACTCCTTTTTAAAAAATAAAATCCCTTTCCCCTTTCTGCATCCCCACTCCCTCCATCTCTTCTTCCCCTCCATATTTGAAATAAATCTCCCTATTTCCTATCATCTTTTGGTTATTTTGCTCTTTATTTATATTCTGAGTTTCTCATATAAGAAAAACCATGCAGTATTTAAATTTGTGGGCCTGATTTATTTCACTTAATGTTATGTTCTCAAGGTGCATCCATTTACCTACAAGTGCCTCAAGTTTATCCTTCTTTATGTTAGAGAAGTACTCCATTGTATATACATACATACCATATGTTTTATCCATTCATCTGTCTTTGGACATATAGGCTGTTTCAAAGATTTAGCTATTATAAATATGGGTACACATGTATTACTGTAATATGATGACCTTAACTGTTTTGGGAATATATATATATGAAATAGATAGGTCAAATGGAATTTCTAGTTTTAATTCTCTGAAGAATCTCCATGCTGTTTTTCATCAGTTTACACTCCCACCAAAAATGAAGGATTCTTTTTTTCACCCATAGCCTTGCCAGCATTTGTTTTTGATTGATTTCTAGATAATGATCATTATTTCTGGAGAAAGAATCTCAGTGTTATTCTAATTTGCATTGCTAGAATGGTCATGATTTTGGATATTTTTCGTATATTTATTGGCCATTTTACTTAATCATTTGAGAAATGTCTAATCATTTCAGGTGTCCTTTTTATTGGGTTTTTAAATATTGGTGCAATTTTTTGAATTCTTTATATATTCTACATATTAGTATTTTGTCTGAGTAGTAGCTGATAAAAAAATTTTTCCCCAGTTTGTAGGTTGTCTCTTAACTCTTTTGGTGATTTTCTTTGCTCTGTAGAAGATTTTCAATTTGATATGATCCAATTTGTTGTTTCTTACTATTGTTTCTTTTGCAACTCGGGTTCTGTTCTGAAAGCCTTTGCCTACATCTATGTCTTCAATAGTTTTACCTATTTTATATTTCAGCAGACTAACTGTTTCTGTTTTAATATTTAGATCTTTGGTCCATTTTGATTTTAATTTAGTGCATGGTAGGAGATATGTGTCTAGGTTCATTATTCAGCATGTGGATAATCAGTTTCCCCAGCACCATTTGTTAGAGAGGCTATCTTTCCCTTAGTGGCAGGACTTGGAAACTTTGTCAAAAATAGGGTATGTCAGTGTACCTGAAGCTGTTTCTACAGCTTCTATTCTGTCCCATTGACCCACAAATCTGTTTTCCCCCAATATTATACTGCTTTTAGCATTGTAGCTTTGTAGTAGAACTTGAAGCCTGGGTTTGTTATTCTTCCTGGCTTGTCATTGTTGCCCAGAATTGCATTTGCTATTCTATGTCTCCTCTGTTTCCATGTGAATTTTTGGATTAGTTTCTGTAGTTTCGTGAGAAATGCTATTGATATGTTGATTGAGATTGCACTAAATCTGTACAACAGTTTTGGAAGTATGCCCATTTTGACTATATTCATTCTGCCTATCCAAGAACAGAGATATATTTCCTATTTTCTGATATCCTCTTTGCTCTGCTTTTTCTAAGTACTATAATTTTTGTTGTAGAGGTCTTTCACTTTTTTGGTTAGGGAAATTTCTTAGTATGTAATTTTTCTAGATGCTATTGTGAAAGATGTTGTCTCCCTAATTTTTCTCCTGGTGAGTTTTTTATTGGTGTACAAGAATGCTATTGATTTTTGAGTATTGACTTTCTATCTTCATATGCTACTGAATTTGGTTATTTATTCTAGGAGTCTTTTGGTGGAGATTTGAGGGTCTCCTATGTAGAGAATCATGTCATCAGCAAATAATGATAATTTAATTTCTTCCTTTCCTCTCCATATCCTTCATATTTCTTTCTCTTGTCTAATTGCTCTGGCTAAAGTTTTGAGAAATATATTGAACAGTAGTGGTGACAAAAGTAAAAGAGAGAGAGAGAGAGAGAGAGAGGGAGAGAGAGAGAGAGAGAGAGAAAGCCTAATCGAACAAATAAAGTAATAATAAAAAGAAGGAATGGGCCGGGGATTTAGCTCAGTGGTTTCACAGCCTGCTGCACAAGAGCAAGGACCCGAGTTTGATCTCCAGAACCAAAAAATAAAAAATAAAAAATAAAAATTTTTAATAAATAAATAAATAGAAGGAAAAAGAAAAATGGTAATAAAATTCCAAACTCCACCAAAAAAACTTAAAAATGATAACAGTGGAGGGGAAATATTGCACCAAGAGAACAACAATAACAACAACAAAAAAACCCTACATACTTTCAAATGAGCAGTTCTCTTCCATACCCTGCAGTCTTTGGAATCCAGCAAGTTACATTCCTCTCTGCCTCTCTTTATAGCCTGTGGGTTTGTGTGATCATTCTGTTCGAGAAATTCCCTCTGTGTAAATTCCAGCCCATGGCAACTCTCTAAGCTGAGACACATCCTTTCTTACATTGGCACATGGGGAAGTAATCAGACCACTGGTCTCTGGATGTAGGACACAGGGCAGGGACTCTAGCAAACTGCTGGATTCCATCCCATCTCCTTCTGATTCAGATACCTCTGTAAGCCAGATTCCCCCAAGTGTGTTCTTCCACTACACAGTGCAGGCCCTGTGTCCTTTCCTGGCCCAAGCTTGAACTTCTTATGGGATCTCTGGGGATCTATGTCTAGCCCTTACCATCTCCCAGTCTTTTTCTCATGGCTTTCACCCAGTCACTGTGATAGGGCAATACTTCAGTCCTGGAGTGAACTGTGCTATAGGTGTTCTGTGATTCACACCATCAACCCCTTCCCAACATGTTGCCTGATCAAATTCTATGGCAATATGGGGAATATAATAGGCACTTCACAGAGTTTTTTGTCCAAGTCTATCCCTGTGAAGAAGTCATCCTCGGGGTAAAACACCATGCTGGGTTTTGTTGTTGTTTGTTTGTTTAGTTTATACCATAGCGTGTTTTCTTGGGGCTAAAACTGCTGATTCATCTGTTATTTCTCCCTGAAACAGTGAACTCTTCCAGGCTTCCCTCTTCTTCATGGCATTGGCCTCTTCTTCTATAAGCTCAGTGGTTTGATAGTCACCTGTGTGGCTCTGTGATTTTGCGGATTGTTTGGAACAATGAAGCATCTCTAATGTCCCCAGAGAATTTCATTAGAATCTAATGAGAATCTTCTATTCTAGACTTTGCCCTCACCCAAGATCAGATCCATTGGTTGGGTGGCACTTCTGTGGCCCCACACAGAGGGGAAACAAAATCCAGAGGCAGCTTGTAGTTGGTGGTAGCTGTGTCCAAGGCATGGGATCCACATGTATGGAGTTGGTTGGGGACCAGCATGCAGTTCCATGCATTCCACAGGGCGGTGGTTCTGGATGTTCCACAGAGCCACCTGCCTCAGAGTTCTGAAGGCTAGAAACACAAAATTAAGGTGTCAGCAGGACCATGTTGCTCCAGAAATCGCTAGATAATGGTCCTTCCTTACATCTTTCTAGCTTTTGTTGGTTTGTTGGCAGTCATTGGCATTCTTTGGCTTCCAGTTGCAGAACTCCAAACTCTGCTTTGTTGTCAGTGAAATTCTGCCTTCATATCTGTATGTTCAATTGGCTCTCTGCTTATAAGGACATCAGTCATACTGGATTAAAATCCCACTCTCTTCCAGTATAATTGTGTCTTAACTAATCACATTTGCAGTGACTCTATTTTTTTTTTAAATGTCAATTCTGAGATATTAAGGATTAAAGAATTCAACACACACTTTTCTGGGGGAACACAATTCAACCTGTAACAAAGGAACAATTCAATATTTTAGCCAATGTAAGGAAATATACTTTTCTTCTTCTACTAACAGTATCACTAATCACTAACAATACCTAGACTATCATGCACTTCAAGTGCTTCAAGCCAACCTTTATTTTTGCCATGTTCTTTTAAAATTCTTCTCATTGGTTCCTAGGAAAATGAATTCTACTCTGATTTACAATAAATGTACCATTCTCATACATGGATTTTGAGAATGGAACATTAGCATTTGAAAATAATCAATCTATAGAACTCAGCAGCCCTTATATTGGTTGAATGTCCACCATAACACTTTTTTCTTACCTTTCCGATTATTCAGATATTTATTCTTAAAAACAAAGTTAATTTTTGATTCCCTATTTAAAATAAGGATCATTTTAGGATTTGATTACTGAAGAAATAATTCCAGAAGTAGATGGTCTAAATGTTGGAAAACATTATTCTAGCATAGCCTTCAAAATTTTCTGAATCACTTTAAAAATTCATCTCCTTAGCAAGATATGGTACCCAGATATTCCTAAGAAAGGTGTCAGAAATTCAGAGAACTAAAATTCATACTGACATAACACTTCTATACACGTCTATATTTTTAATTTTCTTTTTATTCCCTTCTCTCCACCAATTTTTTCCACTCTTTTATTTTCTACCTCCTTGGCCTATTGAGAAGTCAGTCACTGAATAGCTGGTGACTGACTTCTCCAATTATGCCACAGAAATGATCTTATAAATCTCTCCAATATTCATTAGCATGGCCTAGAATATACTATTATTCTTTCTTTCTTGAATCTAAACCCAGTAACTGAACTAGGCACAAATAGACCTTCCTGTGTGCTCTTCTAATTTGCATGTACTATGGAATGAGTGTTTGGGTTTCTCCAAATTTTATATGTCGAAATCCTAATATTGAAGTTTGTGGTACTTGGAGGTGGGAGGTGATTAAATCATGAGGGTGGTGCCCCCTTGGGTGGGATTAGTCCCTTGTAAAAGAAGTCCTTTGCCAGTAAGACTACAGCAAGAAGGTATCACCTATCAGAAAGCAGGCCCTCACCAGACCTTATCTTGATTGTGAACTTTTCATCCTCCAGAACCATAAGAGACAAATTTATGTGTTTTAGAAGTTTCTAGTATTTTATCATAGCAGCCTAAATGGACTAAGGCAACAAGGGAACTTTTTGAATTGATTATGTGGATTATAAAATTAGCTAAACTGACAAATGTACCTTTGATAAGATAATAATAGTGGCATTCCTGATTCTAATGGGCAATATGTAGATATAACCAAGTTCCTCTGGAGATGATGTTCAACTAAATAACTGCTATTGTTATTTCAGATGAGGTGAAAAGGTAGATAACTTTGGAGTCAGATGTGCGTTTTGACATCTTTACATCTTATCTATTTCCATTTAAGCCATGCTACAGATCAAGACTGAAATTTTAATATTGAAATTCAAGTATATATTTTCTGAAAAATGGGTAGAAAAAGTCATGGGTAAGAAACTTGATTGTTACCATATTATATAGAATCAGATGACTATGAGTAGTTTTTTCCTTTGCAAATATTTCCTTGACAAGTGGAAAATTTTAATTATTATTTTAAAAAGCTATTTTCCCTTCTGAAACTTGTGCTAAAAAGTAATCCAGTTAAAATTACTTTAATATGAGTTCACACAAATTCACCTTTAATTGATACTGTTGGACAGTTAATACTCAAATTTGTTCTCTATCACCAATGTAGAACAACAAAGTCTTGTCTTTGTTGTGGCTTGTAGCACCTACAATCACTACTAAAAGTTCTCAAAGACAGCTGTAATGCAAAGAATCACTTAACATTAATTCATAGATGACTAATTCAACTTTCAATTCTCATTAAAATTACAAAACTAATGATAAGATAGGTCAGAATTCTTCTTAGTGAGTTGACAAGTCCTTGGAATGAAATTAAATCTACAATATGATTCAAACTCATTTTGTTCATTCCTCCTGGCAGAAATCACTAGAGCACTGGGAATCCAAGAAAACAATATGGGAGCAGAAAACTCATGCATCAATTTACCTTTTCTTAGAGTTTTCTTAGGCAGCTATTGTGATTCAAATAAATGAGCATCTGAGACTTCTCCATTCAAAATTATTACACAAAGAATGAACTGAGCAGAGCCGAGATTCATTAGTCTCAAAGCTGAGCTGTGGTGACAATTTATAGGCCCAGTTTTTGAAGTATTAGCTTTGCAACAAAGAATTTTTTACTCTGTTTCATTTCACTTTTTCAAGTTCAATAAAAATATAGAATGATGTTTTGGAATGGACCAATGGGATTTGTACAAGGTAATAAAAGGCTCATTTGCCATTGAAATTCCCATATGATTTTTTAGAATCTACTCAAACGAAAAGGTAGAATATGAAGAATATGCTGTCTCTTGAAAACTCATTTATGAAATGTGAGGCCCCTTCAGCATGACTGATTCGTATTCAGTGGAGAGCTTTTGAACTTGCCTTATGCTGTTCATTTTCTTTTCTAGGAAGAAAGAATATGGTTTCTGAGGATGAAGTTATAGTAATCAAGATAAATTTACATTACTTAAAATGTGTATAAAGAAATTTGAAGATACATTCTTATTGAAATTGGAAAGAAGAAAAGCTGTAAGTTCTTCTTTTCCAATTAAATTATTCTGGATTTGGTTTAACATATATATAATTTGCATCTAAATGAATGGACCTCTTCTTTTCAGATAAAATTATTACTTTACAGCACTTCATTTTGATGACCAGAAATTGCATTTATTTCAGTATGATATAAAGTACACTTGATTTTATCATGATTGTAGAAATTGTCCAACAAACATCTTAAAAACTTATTTCTTCCTAAAGAGATAATATGTCATTTTATACTTCTGACTTACCCAAAGCCTTGTTTTAGAATAAGGCACACATGTTTACACTAAAAACTAGCTATTGGTCTTCAGGATCTATATACTCATTAATATACACTGATTGCATTCCTACATACTTCTCTCTTTAAAAGAATATAAATTAAAACACACTACATTTATACAGTGGACCCTGAAGTTATGACTGACCTGACATAAAAGCAACTTGGTTTATGACTGGAATTTTAGTTTATTACCAAAATCTTGAAATATGACCTGTATGCCAGCTGCTTGTGCTTCGAGATGGTCTCAGATACAGATTTAACCCTTACAGAGTTCTGGAAGGAACATTACAACATCCTTTCCTGTGTGGGGTTAATTGAGAAATCCTGGGTCAATGTCTCTCTAAGAACACTGGGATCTGCCTATAATTATACAGGAGAGAAACTTTAAAGGCAATTGAGCAACCTGAGTTACAACCAGCCTTTGTGAACAAATTGAGTTCATAAATCAAGAGTACACTCTATTAATATCTATTCATTTATTAAATATTTGAGAGTATCTACTGTGTGCCAGGTTCTGTATTATATTCTGTGCAATCTATGCTGAACAAGATACAAAGGACCTTAACTTCATGGAATTTAAATTCTAGCGGTGCCTTGGTTGTACCAGTGGTGAGAATTGGGAAGAGGGTCAGGATTTAGCTCAGTGGCACTGTGTCTGCCTGAGTTTTATCCCTGGTACCAAAAGGAGAAAGAGAGAGAGAGAGAGAGAGAGAGAGAGAGAGAGAGAGAGAGAGAATATTGAGAAGACAGAAAATAAAATAAATATAAATTAAAGAATAAATTCAGAAAAAGTAGTAGATGATATATGTTTGGAGACAAAAAATCAGGATGGAGGACCATAAAGCTTGCTTTACATAGGAGAACCAGAGAATTAAAATAATCATTAACATTTATTGGACACTTATACACCAAGTACTAGTCTTCTGTTTAACTTTTACATACATTAGCTTACTTTAGCAACTTGATGTTAGTATTTTTGTCATCTCAGTTTTACACATGCAGGTATGAGTCACAGATTATTTATGTAGTTCTTCCAAGATTGCAGTATTAAGAAATAATTTGAACTTATCCAGTTTGACCTAGAGGCAGTGCTCATGAGGCAGTTCTCTCTTTTAGGAAATTACATTTGACCACATAGCAGATAGATGAAGCACAAAGGATAGTATCGGAAAGAGTTAACTAATGGCAGAGGTAATTCCAAGTGTAAAAGTCCTAGGACAAGAAAATGTGAAATATTTGTAGAAGAGAAAGCAGTAAGTTTGGAGTATAGTGAGTAATTAAAAATGCCATACGAAAATTGCTTTGAAAAGCACACTAGAACAGATCATACAGGACAGTGTAAATGGTAATGAAGTAAGAAGTTTGTGTTTTAAGAACAATGTCAGACAATTAGAAGGCATTAAAACAATTGAAATATGATTTGATTTACTCTAACAAAGGTCTATTTACTGCAAGCAGAATGGAGAAAAAGGGATATGAAAACAATGAAACTAATAGACTATCACAACAGTCAAGGAATGTAATCAAGGAAGCTTGTATTAAGGAATTTATATTGGAAATGGAGGAATAGTATACATTTGAGATATATATATATATCAAATACATATATATGTGTGTCTGTGTGTGTGTGTGTGTGTTTGTTTTTGGGTTTTGGGGTTTTTTTTGGTGCTGGAGATCAAACTCGGGACCTTGCGCCTGCAAGGCAGGCAGCGGCACCACTGAGCAAAATCCCTGGCCCTGAGATATATTTTTGATAGGAAGTCAATTATATTTAATATATTCATGGAACCGGACTGAAGAAAAGACAGATATCAAACTCCACTTTGAATATATTCCTTCTGAATTGCTTTATGTCCAAGTGTCAATATCAAATAGGTAGAAAGATACGGTTTCAGGATCCAGGGATGTAGCTCAGTGGCACTGCGCCTGCCTGGTAAGGGCAAGGTTCTAATTTAGATTCCTGGTACCAAAAAAAAAAAGCTTCAGCCTAGTGATATCTATTTGGAATCATCAACATTTAATTGGTATCTAAAGCTACGGACCCAAATAACTTCTAGAGTTCCTCAATCCTGCCTACATTTTGAAATAATCTAGGAAGCTTTTAAAAAATAAGAGAAGCCACGATCTGTCCCAGGCCAATTAAGTTAGAATTTTTGAGGGAATCATCCTGGTATTTCTATTTTTAAAGAGCTAAGTGATGTGCAAAAGCATCTAGGCTTGAGAAACACTGGACTATGAAGGTAGCATAAATAGGACTGTGCTCTGAGCCATTCCATCATAGGGAAGTGGAGAACAGGTGAATCCAGGAAAGGAGAATGAGGAGTGAAAGTGAAATAAACCTGAGAGTGAAATAAATGTGGGCCAGAGGGAAGTATTTCAAGAAGGCTAGCTCTACTTCAAGGAGGTTAACAGAATTAAAGACTAGTAAGACATTGAATAAGATTAAAAACTTTGGGCAAGGCAATATGTAAACTGTTAGAAGCTTTGATAAATGTAGTTTTGATGGACTGGTACAATGCGGGCAGCAAAGTAGAAGTGTTCAAGCCACTGTGCATTTGAAAAATTACGTGCAGAAGAACAAAGAAAAAGAGTGTTGAGAGAAGATGTATGGGAGGGAATTCTTCATTTGTAAGGAGGAATTAACAAAGTATATTTTCAGAAGATGGAATGACCCAGTAGAAAGGAAGCATCTGCCCTTAAGACAGAAAGGATTTCACTCATTGCTCAATTGGAAGTCACTAATTTGGATGAGAACAGGGGTTACTGTCACCTTGTGAACACTGAAGTTTCTAGGCTGTCAGGCAATGAAGAAGATGGCAGAGATACCATCTGATTGCTTTTCTTTTATTTATGAAGTAGGAGACAACTTCACCAGCTGATAATGGGTTGGAGTATGAACTTAGGTTTAATAGAGAGTAGAATCTGTAAACTGGACATTTTTGGAAGTGGGAAAATAAAATTCCTAAGCAAATATATGAGGTTTGACTCCCTTCCTCAGATGCATGTTATGAATTTGAAGTGGGAATGGTCAGCAAAGTTGTGTGGACATTATTTTTCCCAGAAATTTTCAGGTCCTTGGGTTAAAACAGTGAGAGTTGAAATCTGCAAAGTGAGAGTAATTAAGGGAGTAAGAGAGTGCCAGCAAGTCCAGAGAATTTTTAAAGAAACTGATTGTAATAATGAACCACAGAAACTACAATGGAAAAGGAGAATTGTCCAGATGGGACCTGCCCTTCTTTTCATTCTTTTTTGAAGCAGTAATTATGTTTAGTTTCAGTCAGAAAACACAAAGGCTCATATATACAAAAGATATAGAAAAATAATTGTCATTTCTTGGAACAGAGTTGAAGAAGGCAGCACTAGATTATGCCCATGATTCATCAGATTAAAAGATATATTACCTTTCTAAGAAGAGCAGACTGCTCAAGATCTAAGGAAGTCTAAAGAAGTGCCACCCTGGGGCTAGTTGATCCAGTGGTAAATACCAGAAGCACCCTGAAATGTCATGCTTACATGATCTGTAACCTTTTCCCCTATTAACCTTTGAGCTCCCTTTTGCTAAATTTCAACAAAATGCATTTCCTGGAAATACAGCTTGCTGATGTGAGACCAAAATAAGTCACTATGTGATGTTAGATACACTAAAATACAAACTTAGGTAGCAGTACAGTGAGTTTTAAGTACATTGACTAAATAGTTTTTGTAATTCTGCAGAGAAAACAAATTAATTTATACTTTAAAAATTGTATAAGCATCAATTTTATATCTAATTATATCATGTTCATAGATATTTCAATCTAAATAATTATATGCCTTCCTTTTATATGTTTGGCTATAAATATTATTGAAAATTTTCCAATAACTCATCACAGAGTAAAAGCATGTGAAACTTGCAGGTACTATTTCTTCCTAAATCAATGAGACATTAAGCTCAATTTTGCTTTGTGTATATAGGGACTTTTCCCTCCATAAATAATAAAAATGTGATAACTAAGCAAATGGATTTTTATGTAAAAACTGTTTCTACTAGAAGTTTCTCTGCACAGTCAACAAGTATAAATTAGGAACTAAAGCACTGGTAGTATGTAATAACCTGCATTGGTTTTCATAGTAGCAGCATAAAACTTGAATGAATGAGAAATGATGTTTCTTGGACAAATGATAACCATGAAGCAGTCATCCTGTAAAGGCATTATTTAATAGGAGCATTTTTATTTAACTTGTTAAAATGTATTTTTTTTCTCACTTGATACCACAATTGTGCAATTAACTTGACATGTATTATGATCTCTAATGAGTCTAAGGTCAAAAATGTCACGTGGATTGGGTAGAGTCAAACAACCAGTAGGATAGAGAACTAAGATTGTAACCCAATGCTTTGTTTAACAAACCTGTATGTCTTCTGCTATGCTAGTGATAGTGCTGAACTTCACCTGAGCTCTGTGTTCCTGGAGATAGCGATAGTTTAAAAATTCCTCACCCTTTTGTGTTTTGAGAAATGAGTTATTGCATAGACTTATCTTACCTCTTAGTAAAGTTCACAAATGCTCCCTTGTTCACCTATGGAAAAGCCAGACATAGACCTTCAAAATTCTCATTTTTTGTCTCTTAAATAACTACCTGAATAGTTTTTCCCTACTGACCAGTCTGGACAAATGACTACTAAAGTAATCAAATATTAGTCAACATTCATCTTTCCCTAGGCCTTTGAACTTCTGCCCACCCTTTAGGTGAAGAAAGAATTATATTATGGAACAATATCACCTCCTTTCCCAGAAGGTCAGCTGACCTCAAATATAAACATTTCCTGTTGAAGTGTAGACCACTGCATTTGCTGATCCCATGTACCTATACCCAGTTCTTTCTAGACTTGTTTACTTTTCTCTAAAGAGAAAAGCAACAAGTTTGACTTTAGAGTCCTCATGTAAGCAAGATCACACAGCATTTTCCTTCTGTGCTGGGTTATTTCAATTAGCATAATGTCCTCCAACTTCATCTATATTGCTACAAATGGCAATGTTTTCTTCTTTATTGTGATGGAATAATATTGAGGGGACATGTGTGTATGTATCATATTTTCTTTACCCATTCACTTAAGTAGTTTCTATATCTTAGTCATTATGAACAATGCTACAATGAATATTGGTTTGAAGATCTCATGCAAGTAGAAAGAACTGTGATGGCTAGCAGATAGAGGGGGCTTGGGGAAAATTAGTATGCTGTTCAAAGAGTGATAGAATATAATAGAAGACAATAGATGGTTTAATTAGTTAGAACACCCTAAAATAAAATTGATTAGGGCTGGGAATTTAGCTCAGTGGTTCCGCCGCCTGGCTCGCAAGCGCAAGGACCCAAGTTCGATCCCTGGTACAAAAAATAATAATAAAATAAAATAAAATTGATTAGATATAAAGAAACTAACACATGCATGATGTTAAAAGTTAATTCAAGTCATGCAGCTAGTTAAGCCTAAAAATTAAAAAAAAAAAAAAAAACAGGAAGAGTTCTTAGGCAAAACATGCTGACATAAAAATAGAGAGATAAGCCATGAATGGTGGTGCATGCCTATAATCTCAGCAGTTGAGAGGAAGAGGCAGGAGGATTGAAGTGAGTTCAGGGTCAGCCTGGGTTAAGTGAATTCAAGACCATCCTGAACTCCATAGCAAGACCCTATCTCAAAAAATAAAAAAAAAATTTGAGGGCCAGGGATGTAGCTCAGTGGCACAGCACTGGCCTGGGAAGCACAAGGCCCTGAGTTCCATCCATAGTACCAAAAGAAAAAAAATACAGAGATAAAGACTCTTCCTTCAAAAAGTTTTCTTACACAAAACATGTTAAATTAAGCTGACAGTTCCTCCTTAGCTCTGGACTAGACCTCAAGAAACATTAGAAATACAAACTAACTGGTTTTCTTTAAACTCATTTTCTTTGAAATAAGCATAGTAACAGACTTTTCCCTCATTCCCTACTTATTCATATAAGAGCAGAACAAAGAAGACAATTTGGATTTCCATTCAGAATCCCCTCCTGGTGACAGGAGCTATTGATCTTCTTATTATTCCCAATAAATACTCTCCCAACTCTATGCTTTTGTCCACAGTTTTGTTCTTTGACTTCACAAGACAATGAGCTCAGCTTTACATAAAATTAACTGTTTCATATTTGGAGGCCCCACTGAGATTATTCTGTACTTTGAATCCAGCAAACTGTGATTGATAGGAGGTAAGATACCAGAGAGTGCTTATCTTTTACAACTTTTCTTCATTTAACCATGATTACATTTAGGAGGTAGATAAGATTTGCGTACTGTCTTTTCACTAGATGGCTTTATGTCTCTTCCTCTTAAAGTTCCTGCACCATGCACAGATATTTGCTGTTAGATTAGACACTCTCCTATCCAGTCTCCCTTGCCCTTTCCCCAAGAAATAATGCAGTTTGAAATGGCAGCTCATCCAGGACAAATCTGTCTCCCTTTGCTAATTCCTTCCCTATGGGTGCCAGCTTCCCAGTTTCTCACTCAGCTAATTTCCTGGCCAAAAAACCCCTCTAAAGTGACCAGGTTTTCTACCTCTTCAAGAGGATGAGTTTCTCACTCTCAGTGACCATTCAGTTTTTGGCTCATGACTGTTTCTTACTAGATGTTTTGTTGGCTCATCTGGTCTGACTTGATCAATTGGACTGTGGCCCCAATGCCATGGTGGCCTAGCATCAAACTGGCCTTTCCTTTCTCAGGTTAGAGAACCCCTCTGTTTGCAGGATACACCAAAAGAGGCATATGCCTTGTGTGGCCCCCTGAAATGTGGTGAGAGGTTCATATTCCTAAGGGACATTTTTTGGATGGAAGTAGCATCTCCATAGGACCCACAATGGGTCTTGCATTTCCTATTCCCTCTGATTTGCCCCTAGGCTCTACTCTTAAAAAGTGGTCTAGATTTGAATGCCTGGCTTCGATGTGGACCTCCAGATCATAAGCTTTGGTCCCTTAATAAAGAGCTGCCACACGTACCTTTCTAAATCCTTTCACAGTCCCCTTTTTTCCACTCCAAGTTCTGAGACTGTCCTCTCCTCCTTCTCACTCTAACTGGTGTAATTGCAAGGGATCTCTGTTATAATTCACCTAGAAAGTGCTATAATACCCTAGGGGAAGTTCTGACTAGTCTATTTATAGTTACAAACCTAGAACTATAAAAAGATTATTATAATTTATCATGGCCTATACATGTAAGAGTGCAGTCTGATTTTAAATTAATTGCTTTGGGGCCGGGAATTTAGCTCAGTGGTTCTGGCGCCTGCCTTGCAAGTGCAAGGTCACAAGTTCGATCCCCGGCACCAAAAAAAAAAAATTAATTGTTTTATATGTTCTGTATGTTTTCTTGTTTGTTCATGTGCCTGTTTAATCTGGTTTAATAACTGGTTAAAGTATATCCAGCTGCTTCATTAAAGATTTTTTTGGGGGGCACCGGGGATCAAACTCAGGACCTTGCACTTGCAGGTGCAGCGCCACTGAGCTAAATCCCTGGCCCCCATTAAAGATATTTTTGAGCTCATATCAATTTCATTTTTTAAAAAATTTGTCCTTAAAAACTTCTGGCTCTTTCGAAACTTTCCATTGAAAAAACTGTATAGATTATGGGAGAAGGTAGCCAAACTCACTTAAAATATAAAAGGGTAAAGCAAATAAACACAAAAAACTGATAAGCTCCAGGCTTACATGAGACTTACGGATAAAAACTAAGGGTTTGATAGCATAAAGGTCATACTGAATTGGTTTAATGTGTGTGTAGCTATGCATTAACTTTCAAGTATATGTTCTATTTTGGTTGGCTTATAAATAGACATTCATGATATTAGTCCAAATGCTTATTGTTCTCATGGGTTAAGAGTAAACTAGTTTAAACTGGTTATTAAGATAAAGATGTTTTTGGGCCGGGGATTTAGCTCAGTGGTTTCGCCGCCTGCTGCACAAGCGCAAATGACCCGAGTTCAATCCCCGGTACCAAAAAAAAAAAAAAAAAAAAAAAAGATAAAGATGTTTTTAAAATTGATGACATGTTTTTATCTAAGTTGTTAGATAATCAAGATAATTTCTTTAAAAATTGGTTTTATAAATACAGTGTCTACTGGTTTCTGTACATAATAGCCTTTTACACAGTTTTACCTTGGTTAAAGATTAGATATTCCCAATATCTTACTGTAACACAAACAAACATTAAAGTTGGCTATAATTAAGAGGCTAAAGGTTTTTTATGAGTAAAATAACAAAATTTTCTTAAGATAGTAAAATATTCTTTATTAAGCTTATAAAACTAAATTAAAAACAAAATTTTTATATTTTATTTAGATAATCTCTTGTGTTTTCCATTTTTAGGCTTTTGGTTACCAACAAATCAGTTTTAAGAGTTAAAAAATATTTAAATGTTAACCTTTAAAATGTTTTCAATAGTCAGGTTATGATTGATTAAAGAACCAATATTTTAGTTTATGACACAACTTGTATATCTGGAAATATATCTGTAAGTCTAAGCTTTAAAGTTGTTAATAGATTTAAGACTACTTGTATTTAATGCATACAAAGTAACTGCTAAGTGCTCTCTTTTATACCATACACATTACATCTAGAATTTAGACATATAACATGACCAAAATTTTTGACATTTCTTAAAATTTAAAACTTTATCTAAATCTATTGGCTTTGATGAAACATTCTTTTACTGTATAAGTGAGATGTACTTGTATATTGCATAAAATGTCTATTTGTGGTCAGTAACACTGTTTCTTCAACTTATAAAAGGTCAAAAAATGTCTTTTAATTATTGTCAGTACAGTTACATCCTACCTGTTAAAGGAGTCTAAAATTTGCTTTAGTATTAAAAACTAAATAAATACATGTAAAGATTTTTATATATCTGTGAAGCTAATTATTGCGAATCTCATGATATATTAAACACATTTTTGTTTCTCAAGTAAACAAAACTTTAAAAATATCATTCTGATGACTTCCAGGCTAAAGTTGTTTATTATAGTAAATTTTTAGACTTATGCTTATTTTTATATAATTATGTTATAATAGGTAAATATATATAAATGCTATATAGTCTAGACAATATCATTTTAATGATTAGAGATTGGATATTAACAACCTATGAAGTACATCTGTAAGTACCCTCTACTTAAAAGACAATTTATTAAAATATAACAAACTCAAATAAGCATTCATTTATGTCATTTAATATCTTGTAGTTAGACGAAGGTAACCAATTAATAAAATAAAAATTTAGATGTATTTTAGAGATAATAACAAAAACCTAGTGTTTCTAACATAATATCATCATAATTGTTATGCTAAAATTCTGTTTGTTCTTGATTTCAAACTTTTCTCTGTAAAAGTTTATAACTGTTACCTGTTAACATTCTATAGAAATTTGACTTCTAAGACAACCATGATTGGTAAAATATATATGTTATCTCATCATACTTTCTGTTTGAAAGTACTTAATATCCAAATAAAACTATGATAGTTAAACCTATTCCTCCCATTTCATTACTGGTGTAAATAACATTCTGGTGTAACTCATTATTCAACAATAGAGGCGTGGAGTCCAATGCTAAAATGATAACTGTATTAAGAAAACAGCCAATATATGGGCCCTTACACTACTAGTTCACTCAGGACCTAGGGCATGAAGAAAACCTTTTTAGAAGAGCCTACACCCGAGTTTGATCCCCGATACCAATAAATAAATAAATAAATAAAGAGCCTACAACTCTGGTGAGCCACCAAACCTCCTGAGTAGGGAGAGTGCTGGACAGCATAGGACAGTAGTCAACCAGTCTACATCGTACTAGAAGTAGGATCATTTCAGAGAGAAATGTCTCCCATGCTTCCATAAAAAGCCATATGATCAAGAAAAACCATGACCCATCCTGGTAGGTGACACTGGTAAAACAGTAGAACTATGTAAGTGTTAAGAAGGTCTACACATGATCCCAAAAAATAATCTGTGAGGATACTTAACTGACATGTATACATAGAGAGAAGTTAATTTTAATTAACACAAATCTCACTTTAACTTAGTCTTATACACTCAGCAAAAATAAAACCAAAAATTGTATATGTACCATAATATCTCAGTTCTCAAACAGTTCATGAACAATTCAATTCACAAACAGAAGCACTCAGCAAAAATTTGCTTTCGTTCACAAACTCCAGATTTGGAAGATGAACATGACTGTAGCCACCTTCCCCACATGAACACAAACGAAGCCATTTTTCCCAGAATCGTGGAAGTAATTAAGTTAATGAACTGAGGTACCACTGCGGGAATAAGTGGTATTATTAGATATAGATATGAAAAATGGACTCCAGGAACTACAGTGGTTCCCGTGGGCAGTCTTGAACTACACTTGTAACTTATCACTATTTTTTTTTTGCAAAAGTAATTTTTTTTTTCTGGTACAGGGAATCGTACTCGGGTTCTTGCACTTGCGAGGCAGGCGGCAGAACCACTGAGCTAAATCTCAGGCCCTTGTAACTTATCACTATTATTGCTCATCAAGGATATAAAGCCACAGTGACAGCTATAGAAGCACGAGGGTCTTTAAATTCCTTAGTTAAAATAATCCTTCAAAACCACGGACCCCATGACCTCCTCATTTGTTTCTTCTCAGCTAGAGGCTGTCAGTTTCCAAATAGTAGTACAGATAAAGCCAACAACAAATGTGATAAGACTCCTTTTACCGGGGTTCATTAGACTGACCCTCTAGAAAGACTCCATAACTGCTGACTCTTCTAACAGGGCTTCAATTGAGGGCCCCTTAAATTAGCTCTCTAGAGAAAATCTCTAACTTTGGGTTCGCTATACTGATCCCTTTCTGCAGGAAACAGCTAGACCAGCACTTTTGCCCATCTTCCCTGGTGGCAGTTAAAGATACTTCTTCAGAAGGTTGAGTGTAGTAGACTATAATAGAGTCCCATCGATTGTTTATTTGGCCTATAAGTAAGAACAGACTAAAATATTTGGAAAGATAAAGAGAAACTAATGCATCTATGAAATTAAGATCAAGATCAAGTAATACAGCTGCTTAAATTGAAAAATGTAAAAAAGAAAACACACACATACAAGATTCTTGGGCAACATTTACTAAGATAAAAATAGAGAAATAAGGACCCTTTTTTCCTCAAAAAAGACTCTTATGCAACATATGCTAAGCATGTCCAGACTAGACTTTGAGAAACAATAGAAATACAAAGTAACCTGTTTTGTTTACTTGTTTTCTTTGAAATGAGCAGAATAACTAACTTTTTCTCAAGCTCTGCTCATTCATATAAGAGCAGGACAAAAGAGATAATGTGGACTTCCATTCAAAATCCCCTCCTGGTAACACTAGCTGTTTCTCTTCTCCTTATTTCTAATTAATATTCTCCTAACTCCCTTCTTCTTTCTGAAATTTCATTCTTCAACTTTGTGAGATGATGAGCTTAGATTTATACAAAATCAACTGTTTTAAAAGGAGGCAGAAATTTGGGCCAGCCATGGTGGCACACGCCTACAATCTCAGCACTCAGGAGGCTGAGACAGCAGGATTGCCTGGAGTTGGAGGCCAACCTGGAATACATAGTGAGTTCAAGACTAGCCTGAACTACATAGTGAGACCCTGTGTCAAAAAAACCAAGAGTGTGTGTGTGGGGGTTCCATTATAAAATGAGTTCTAGGCATCTAACATATAACAGGGGTGGTGATGGATATGTTAATTAACTTGATTGTGGCTATCATTACTCAGTGTATGTGCATATCAAATTATGTTCTATGACATGAATATATTCAATCCTTATTTGATAGCTAAATATACAAAATAGAAATATAAGAAATAAAAATTGAAAATAGAACAACAAAGAAAGAGGAAAAGGAAGAAAGGAGGGAGGAAGGAAGAGAGGAAAGAAGGAAGGAAGGAAGGAAGGAAGGAAGGAAGGAAGGAAGGAACTTAAGCAAACTGTATCTGCCTGCCTTTTGAGATGCTTAAAGAGTTTTGGGTCTGAATGTTCTCCATATTACTATAGTTGTGCTCATTCTGTTGCAATTTTTTTCAAATAAAATCTCATCACTTAAGTCTGTTGGCTTTATATTAGACAACATATTCTCTTCCCTTAACCCAATGACTTCTAATAAGAAACATTTCTGATCACACTTCTTCCCCTACATTCACATTACTGTACCACTCCTTTAAAAAAGGACCATAATAAAGGCAAGAATTTGAAGAGACCAAAAAAAAAAGATGTTCTTTGTATCAGTGGAAGGCAAATTCCATATATCAAATGAAAAAGTTTTCTTAGGGAACTACAACACAGTTTAGAGCTAAATTTAGGCCAAGTCAATACGTTAACTTTGAACACTAAGGAACTGTAACCAGCTTTCTCCCTCTGGGCTCTTGTCCTGAGGGCAATGAAAGAATGAGGCAGACAGAACAGCAAGCAGTAGAAAATGGTACTAAGTAAAAATTATTAGAATGAACAAAGAAAATCCCTTAGGAGATGAAGGGTACAAGGGGACACCAAAGAAGCATATGGACCTAAACCATTCAACTTTTTAGCATAGGAAAAGGCAGAGAGAGGGGCAGAGAAAGTGCAAGAAAGTAGGTATGCAGCTGCTGCTGGCCAGGCTTCCTGTTGGATTTTATTACTCCTTTGTCTCTGGCCTTCCAATGTTCCCTGAGGATTATCTCTGGTTGTTTTCAGTTTACTCAAGTCTTGGCACTTAGTCCCTTTATCTCCAGGTCTCATCCCTCACACACAGTAGTGGTGACCCTAACTGATGTGTGGAGGTGCTGGGGCATCGCTTGCTGGAGCCACTTTGTGCTGAGAGGGGGAGCTGACAGGGCAGCAATCAGGGTATTCCATTGTGATGTCTATTTAAGGGCCCTGAGTCGAAATCAGGATGAACTGTTAGGGAGTCTGTCTGCACCACCATTTTCTGCTTTAAAGCTGTCAAGCATGAAGAAACAAATGTGAAGCAACAAGAGCTGGAGTGTACATGATCTGAATTACATGGTTATGTGAAGCATTAGTAATGACCCTGTTAGGGGAAGTAACCAGGGTGTCTAATTTTATATCTTAAATATGTCTCATTTATACAATAACAAAATACTTGTCTAATCAAAGCCACTAGATGTAGATCAAGTTTTAAATGGCAGGACCAAACTTAGAGCAATGACAAATTTTGATCATTGCATGTGTCTGAGGTCTAGATGTATATTGTATAAAAGAGAACACCTATTTATTACTTTATTTGTATTAAACTTATGTAGTCTATAAATGTAATTTTATTTGAGGTTTGTTTTTTTTTTTTGGTACCGGGGATCGAACTTGGGACCTTGTGCTTGTGAGGCAGGCGGTGGAACCACTGAGCTAAATCCCAGGCCCTATAAATGTAACTTTAAAGCTTTAAAGCTTAAACTTAGACTACCACCACATCTTATTTATATATATATATATATATATATATATATATATATATATATATATATATAGTTTATGCCTCAAACTAAGGTAATACTTGTATATTTAACCAATCATAAACTGTTTATTGAAAACATTTTATATGCACATTGAAAGGGTCACTGAAAGGAAGGGGCACACATATATTTAAGCAAGCTTTATTGGGGTGGCAGTTTATAGCCTGCTGGGCTGACTCACAGAATGGAGACCAGCAACTGCTTGGGCTGAGCTGGAGGTTTATATAGGATTTTGCAGGTGGGAGAGCACTAGTCCATTGGTGGGGGTGGGTAATTGGGGCTGGAGTATGTAGCAACAGGGGATGGAGTAACTGTTTTTGGGAAGCCCCTATCTTACTGGAACATCTGACCATGGAACCAGTGGGGTAGAAAGTCCTTAACTAGGCAGAGTCACTAACAAAGGGAGGTCATGCCTTAGTTATGCGGAAGTTCCCTGTTCCCTGTGGCCAGAGTGGGGCAAGGGGAAAGGAGAGGAGGGGGCTTGCTCTGTGGGGGCTCTGAAATACCTAACACAAGCATTTTATTTAACTCTTAAAACCTTCTTCTAGTAACCAGATGTTTAACCATAGAAAACACAATATAGAACCTTTTTAAAAATCTAGTTTTTTTAAGTATAACTAACAGCATCCTAATATCTTAAGAAATCCTTATTGTTTTAGACATAGAAAACGTAATCTTTTAATTATAATAAGCTTAAATATATTATAACAATGTATTTAATAATATTTGTGAGGGTATGTCACTGTAAAACTCTAAAACAACAGCAAAAAAGAGAATTCCCATCAGTGGATAAAAATCTGATCAAATTGGCTCAGAGCAGCTGCTTTTTTAGCCATTGAAAGGAGATTTGTCCAGGAGTTCCAAGCCCAATGGGATCTCCACTTATTTATCTTAACAATTATTTTACATGACTTATTGGAAATAAATCATAACAATTAATACTATTTTATATATATATAAATCATAACAATTAATACTATTTTATATATATATATATATATGATCTCTGACCAAGGAAAAACTCTTAAATAATTGCACAGACAATAGTAGACATTGCATTTATAAAATCATTTTTTATTTTATCTTGATTGGCTAACAACCAGAGTGGAAAACATGTCATCAATTTTAAAGACATTTTTACACTTAAGAGTGATTTAAATTAGCCCACTGTAAAGCTACATGAACTAAAAAGTATTTAGGCTAATATCATGAGTGTCTACTTATTTATAAGCCAATTTAAGAGAAGCATATACCTGAAAATTGACATATAGAAATATACACATTAATGGAAATCATATATAAGCTTTATGCTGTCAAACTTTAAGACTTCTATTTCTAAGTCCCATGTAAGCCACAAGCCCATTAGCCCTCATCTTGTAATGTCTTAAGTGAGTTTGGCTATCCCAAAATACCTGTAAAATTGGTTTTTCATGGAAGACCCACAAGAGCCAGAAGTTTACAAGGGCAAAAGTTAAAGAAAAATAAAATTGATATGAGCTCCAACAACTTTACTGACACAGTTTCATAGGTACCTTAATCATATTAAATGGACCAGTAAGAAACAGAACACACGAAACAATTATTTTTAAGTTAAAGTGCACTCTTAGCTCTACTGGCAAAGATGAATTATGTTAATTTGTTATAATTTCAGGGTTATAATTATAAATAAGCTAGTCAGAACTTTTATGGGCTACCAACCTGTGCTTTTTTTCTTTTGAGGAGCAAATTATAACATAGATTTCTTGTAGTAAGCTAACATCAATGAGAGATTGAGAGAGAGAAAAAATCTTTGTACACCATGAAGGCAAGGACTGTTTAAAGAAAGATTATACTGATGGTTTGTCTTAATTTTGGAATAGCTATTATCACAGTGCAGGTCTCTTAAGTCCTTCTGTACTAGAACTACTACAGCAAACTGCTCCTTTGACAGCAGTTCCCCTATATTAGAGATACTATGGTAAACTGCTTTTGATACAGGACCAGCCGGTGGGGGAAATAACAGGAAAGTTCCTTCTGAGTTTTGCCTTTTTTTTTTTCTGTAAGAGAGGTTAGGGGATAAGGGTGCCACCTTAAATTCTTGTTACGATCTCTTTCTCTTCCTCTCTCTGCTCACGCCAGCAAGAGAGTAGAACTTGATGTTAGTCATGCTGTGTGTCAACACTTCATCTTGGGAAGGTGCACTCCAGGTCTGATCCTCATGGTGAATAGATGGGTTTGGATTGAATGAATTTTGAGGATCCCTAGGGATGACAGAAAGCACCCATAAGGATATTTCTTAGCTGAAACTCTAGGAGAGAGAGAAAGTGGTGCCAAGTAAGTGTTGTTTAGAGATGTAACTGTCTCTCAGAGTCTGAAGGAAGTGGTTGAGGAAGATCCAAAATTAGCTTCCCCAGTTCCTGAGCACTGGACTAGGTGCTGGAGTATAACAAGGGTGGCTTACAGTGGGTTGGAATGATAAAATGGCCTGGAGGGAACGCCCTCTTAACTTTGACCTAACAAACCCTTTTCAGGGTATCTAGGGCACAACTTGGTAGAATTGGCTCTAAGTAATTTAGGGCAGGGGCCCTGACACCAGGTACTTTAGGATCCAGAGGAGCGCAGAACATAGGCTAAGATCCTAACCTGTTCCCAACTCTATAAATCTATCAAGACATATTTGAAGAAGAGGGGGATCTGTCATACTACTAGAGAGAAAAGCCAAAACCTGTAGCTCAAGAGAGGGCTCTGATAAAGGAGTCATAGATCACCCTGGAAAGGGGATATTGAGAGCACACCAAGAGAAGCTACTTCTCACTTCACAGAGGAATGTGTGTGGGATGTGATAGATCAGTAGAGATTTCTCTGCTGAATACCTGGGCAGGCTATCTAGACCCAGCTTCAGCAGATGAACTTTGAGCACCCACTAGGGAGGACCTCTGGCCAGCATCACACAGTTGTCTCCCTGTCTTTCACTAGTTGTATGCAACCAGAGATCTGTCTCTGAAAAGGAACCCAGCTCCCTATATGGCTAACATTCCCACTAGTTTTAGTGGGGTATTAACCAGGAGGTGCTGGGGAACCTGTCCCCAGCTTCATGAGTGGCAGCTGCTCTAATAGCTTTTAACTGGCAGGTAGAATACCCAGTTTCTTAGATTTGTAAAAAAGGAATAGAGAAAGAGTTTGTGTGTGGTCCAGCTGTTCTACCACACTTGCCTTTCAGTATAGAAATCAAGCTCCACATTGGGTGCCAAAGATATAACCAGTTCTCTTCCTCTGGATTCTTGTCCTGAGGTCAGTGGAACAATGAGACAGACAAAACAGCAAGTGGTAGGGAATGGTACTGAGGGTGATTTATTAAATATCAGAAAAGCCCTCATGAGACAAGGGGTCAAGGTGGATGCCAAGGATGCACCTCAATCTAGAAACTTATATATAGTTTTTTAGCATGTGAAATGGCCGAGAAGCGGGCAGAGGACATGCAAAATGCAGGTATGCAGCTTCTGCTTGCCAGGCTTCTTGTCACCGGTGGATTTTATTAGGCCTTTGTCTTCTGCACTCCAATTTCCCTTGAGGCTTATCTCACCTTGTCTTTACTCAGGCCCTTGCACTTTGTCCCTTTATCTCCTGGTCTCAAAATTACCTTAACTCTATCAATATTTTAGGTTAACCTTTCATTTACTTTTAACCTAAACTTTTTTTTTTTTTTTTTTTTTTTTGGTGCCAGGGATCGAACTCCGGTCGTTGCGCTTGCACAGCAGGCGATGAAACCACTGAGCTAAATCCCCGGCTCTACTTTTAACCTAAACTTTAACCTAATCTAATCAAACCTGAGTAAATTTCAATCTCCTGATACCAGTTTAATGTTTTAAATGTGTTCCTTTATTAATATTTAATGCAAAATTTAAAAAACTCAAGATTTGACATTGTTTGATCAAATAAAATATTATTGAGAGTATCTGACAATGAATTTAAAAATAAATACCATCCTAAATACATATCACTCCTTAGCATGTTTCTGCACAAGCAATATTACAATGTTTATAGAGTAGATTTTTAGGCACACAGAACAATTTGATAAAATCACACATGTAAAAACTTTTTCCAAAACTCTCTGGAGTCTAAAATCAGGTCAGTTATGACTTAGGTTATGAAAGTTGTGCTAATAGAATTTAATTTTAACATGAATTCATATTTCTGTCCAAAATTATCCCTGGATGAATTTTTTGAGCAAAAATTCTGTGAAATAAGTAGTATAGAAAATCCCTAAGACTTTTATAAATAATCTTTCATGCCACCCCACTTAGCAGAGAACTAGTGTCACTGTAAAAAATATATTTAAAAGAAATTCTTGAGATGTCCAATTGTATGATTAGTTCTCTTCCCTTGCAATTTCTAAAGTTCTGATGTATTCTTAAAAAGTCACTCCTTAGGTGTTCCATTGTATAAACAATATAATATCATGCACACTAAAATAATATTTTTCTTAAAATTTCAAATTGGTCATATTTTTAAATTTTGATAAATGAACACCATCTTAATCATTTTATATTATTATGTTCATTTAAATCATATTAAGTGTATACTTTATTAAGTGTACATTGGTGTTATGTACAGTCACATTATTGTACAACCAAACTTCAGATAATTTTCATATTGCAAAACTGAAACTTTATAGTCACTGAACAACATCCCCCCCTCCTCTAGCCTCTGACAACCACTGTTCTACTTTCTGTCTCAAGGAGTTTGACTACTCATACACAGTAAATGAGAATATATGGTGGTAGGAAAGAAGAAATAAAGGTAGGGAAAAAAGAAGAGAAGAAAATCTTGATTTTAAAGTTGTACTTTTAAGAAAAATTGCATCTTTAGGATGCAAAAGTTACTCAAGGCTTTTTCTCTTCCAGGAAACTCACTAGAAAATTCCTAAGGGTCTTAGAGACAATAAGCCTATAAACTCTGCTCTGGGCCTGTGCTTTTGGCCTGTAAATTGAGCTCTCTCCTACTGACTCATCCTCAAGAAAGTGCACTATTAACTGGAAATCATTTCTAGCATCAAACACATATAAATGGTTTGCATTCTAAAATAACCTAGCCAGATGGGTAAACCTGACAGACAATAGGAATACACATTCTAGATCGCCCATCTTGAAGACACCCCCAAAACCACATAAATATGCCCAGCTTTGGGCTATAACATATCTCTCTCGCTCGCTGCTCCTCTCCTCCTCCTCTTTCCCCTTCCCCTTCCCCCTAAAAATTCTGCCTAATAAATGTCTTTATGCCTCTCACTGATGGGTCTTGAAAACTCTTTTACTGTGACAATATCAACAAATGTACAACCTATCCCGAGGGTTGAAGGGTTGAAGTGAGTCAAGGTTCTCCATCTCCAATTTCAGAAACCTCCTTGGGCTTCATCTGGTAACAACAGTATTGGACTTTTTTGTGACTACATGATTTCACTTAACATAGAGGAATGCTGTTCAACCATTTTTTTGCATGTGTCAGAATTTTCATTTTTAAGGCTGAAAATAGATATATACTACATTTTGTCTGTCCATTCATTTGTTAATGGCCATTTGAGTTGTTTCTATCTCCACTGTGGTAGTGTAAGTAGTTTAGTTAGTTAACTTATGAGTAAGGCAGCTAGTTGGGGGAAAAGCCTGAGATAGAGTTGGAAAATCAACCATATTGATAGAAATTTGAATGAGAATACACAATGAATTAAGACTATAGATAGAATGACTTTCCTCAGGTAATATAGAATGTAGCCCACTCCCTACTAAAGGAAATTGCACCCATTCCCTACTAAGCTCCTGAGCTTTGAGGATCTTAAAATATAATGAGCCTTCTCAGGTAACATGGATCATGTACAACTCACTCCCTACTAAAAGGAGGTGCAGCCACTCTTTACCATATTCCTGAATTCTGAGGAATTTAAAATTCGAAATAACCAGGTTTTCCCCCCTAAAATCCCCATTTCCTTTGAACCCTGCAGGCTGAGGAACTGGGTTAGAGAGCCTGAGTTCTAATTGATCATTTTAAATCCACGGAGCCACCAGAGATAGGTAGCCACTAAATAATTGAGTCATTCCTATACTCTGCTTATCTACAATTAGATTGGATTGAGGGGCCATGTGGCCACACACTTGGAACACCTTCTGCAAACCCAAGAGCTATTCTTCATCTTCTTATGTCCAATAAAACTCTTCTAACTTCCTCCTTTGGCTCATGATTTCATTCTTCATTGTGATACCATGAACTCTGATCTAATAGGTTGAGAGTTATTTTTTCCCATCATAGTACTAGTAGTTCAACTGAGGGTAGTTCATTCCCCAAAGGTAATGGGAAATGAGAAATTTTTGGTTGTTTTAGGCACTTGGTGCTTAAATGCCAACAATACTAATGTAATGCATTATTTAGGATGGAGATAATTTAGACTAAAGAATTGTCCTGCCCAAAATATCACTAGTATCCCTGCTGAAAATTACTAAATAATTCAAGTTGTTAATATATTTGGTTAAGTTCTCAAACTTCAATGAAATTTAAAGCTAACATACAGCTGAGTATCATTTAACATGTACACTAGGGCCCTTACCTATATACCCAGGTCTATGCCTCTACTCCTTGGGGAGGAAAATTCTACCAAAGAAAACTTCAGAGCCAGACTTGGGTTCATTCATATCTACAGGAAGAAGGGATTCATGGTATGCCATCCAAGATATACCATTTTAGCATAAGAATTATTTTGAGCTAAAAGCATTGGAAATTCCCTGGATGCAGAAAGACTTCCTTGAGCTTCCCTCATCTGACTGAAAAGCAGAAATTTCTGAGAAATGAAGACTGACATAAATCCCCTTTCCAGGGAAATTTTATAGAAGATCGAACTTCAACACTGAAATTGACCTGCACAAACTTTACTTCATTAGTTTTAATCATAAAACTAAATTTCTCACATTTGCCACCAATTGAAACCTAAAATCTTTTCTCTGTCTTGTCACTTCTATCTTTTATTGTTTCTATTGTGATGCTATACAAAACCAAGTTCTAACCACTCCTTTGAGTTATCATCCATCACTGTATGCTCCTGTGCGAATATGTCATGCATTATTATTATTATTATTATTATTATTATTATTATTTTGGTACCGGGGATTGAACTCAGGTCCTTGCGCTTGCACAGCAGGCAACTGCGAAACCACTGAGCTAAATCCCTGGCTCTCATGCATGCATTGTTAAAATTCTGCTTGTTTTTCTTCTGTTGACCTTTTGTCAGTCTAATTTTTCAGGGTCGCAGTCAGAGAACCCAGGAAGACAGAGGGAAAATAACTTTTTCTCCTCTACTACCATGATTTCTGTTATATTGGTTTCTTATGATGTATAAGGAAAGGAAAAAACCATAGAACATTCCTTGATTGGATGAAAAACTTCTGTTCTATCCTTACACATAAGTACTGAAACATCACACAAGGTAAGAACCTGAAGTAGAATAAAATAAATAAAACAATGGTAACCAGATTTGAGAATGAGGAGTGATAGTTTATGTGTTGGTCATGTGCCACCCTAGTTTGATGCAATGTTTACATATTTTCCAAGTTATCACCCAGATCATTTAATAAGATAAAGACTTCTTTCACTCATACTTCTTTTCGCCATACCTATATCTTTAATTTTCTTTGTAATTGTAGTTTATATACATGAAATCACAAACAAACATTTTATTTGGTTTTGGAACTATATAAATAAGTTCATCTTGAATATACGGTGATACCTTGGTTCACAAACACTTTTGTTTGTGAACAAGTTAGGTTGCAAGCAGAAGCGTTTGGCAAAATTTTCTTTTTGTTTGCAAATTCTGCATTGGGTGGTGAACACAATCACAGCCATCATTTTTGCAAAATTGTGGACTTGGCCATTTTCCCCAGAATTGTGGAATGAATTAATTTCATGAACCGCAGTACCACTGTATTCTTTTATGTCTTGCTTCTTTTGCTTATTTTATGTTCATAAGAGTAATTTTTAAATATTTGTTGAGCAATTTTTATAATCTTAAATAGTAGTTCTCATTTTTATGCTAAGTTTAATAAGCAACAGAGGATTAGAGCCCAGCATTTATATAATTTTCGATTTTCACTCTAATTCCAATAAGCGAAGCAGGACACATAAACCCAGTAAGAAAATTATCAAAACCAAATAGATTCAAAAACTTATTGTACAAAAAATTATGTTTCAATGGAAGATTTTATGTTATAGTTTGAATATAGAATGTTCCCCAAAGGCTTATCTATTGAAAGCTCTGTCCTCAATACAGCAATGTTCAGGAGTGGAGTTCTTTGGGAGTGATTGGATCATGAGGATTCTGATTATAATTTAAGGGACCATTGGGAGATAATAAAAACTACAAGAGCTAGCTGGAGGAAGGAGGTCACTGGGAGGCTGCCCTGAAAGAGGGTATCTTATCTCTAGCCCCTTCAACTCTCCCTCTTTTTCTCTACCTCTCCCTCTCTCTCCCTATCTTTCCCAGCTGCCATGAAGTGAGCACCTTCACATTCCCTACCTGCCATGATGTACTGCCTCACCATGGGCACCAAAACAAGAGTCAAATGACCATGGATTGAAACTTCTGAAACTATAAGCCAAAATAAATATTTCCACCTTTTGAATTGTTTGTCACAGTGATGGAAATCTGATTAACACATTATCTACAGCATATATTCCTAAACTTTATTTTTTTATGTTGAGCTATTTTATAGGCTTTATAAGCTTTTGTTAACTGATACACACATAATGTCTGTACTCCCTAATAGAGATTTTATTAATATCCCACACACATACTCTTACTCCCTTACTTCTAAAAAAAATTTGCTTTTACCTGAAGTTCAAATCTTCTGCATACAAATTTGTGCCTTGTGACTTTATATAATAGTTATATAAACTATTATATAAACAGTTATAATAACTCATTCCCTTCTATTAATATAGACAACTAAGTTAGGTAGAAATATTATAGGCAGTCAGATAGGGCAAGGCCCACAAAAAAGTCGATACAAAAGATGAAAACACATTACCACTGGGGCCAGAGATGCATCTGTTGGAGGCCAGACCTCAAGATAAAGATGAAATAACCAGGCCTACACACTTCTCCAAGGGCTAAGATAAGTGGTAACACTTTGGCTCAATGAAATCTAGATAGATATCAGTCACCCTGGTGGGTGACAAAGAACTCTGGACCTATCTCTTCCTAAAAAATTCTTTATTCTTTCCATGTACACTTGCTATGTGACTTGCTTCCCCATTGGATCAATATTATCTAAGTGACTATACTTGTAATCTTATTGGTTGATCATAATTTTGTCCCATGTTGTACTCACCTCATGATTTTGCTCTATAAAACTTCCTCCATGAAGTGGGATCCCAGACAACCCACTCACACAGGCTCTTGGCTCTTGCCTCTCAGGAGCTGAAATCAATCTCTCTCTCTCTCTCTCTCTCTCTCTCAATAAATACTTCCTACTCTTAACTTCCATTGTTCCTTAGAATTCATTCTTTGACTTTGGAGCATATCTGGCATCTAGCAGGTTGGGAGTTATATCATTTTCCCTATATTATTTGGAAGTTCTATATCAATATGAGTAAGATAAAATTTTTACCATATGTCCATTTATTTTACCTTTTCCTGAACATTATCTTTAATGTTATGAAACATATAAAAAGCATAACTTCAACATTATGAGGGTAGAATAATTTTTTAAAGCATTCTTATCCTTGACAAGACTTGAGAAAATCTTCTGAAATCTTATTGTCTAACTGTAACTAGCTCCCTCCTATGCTGTGATCTGGGTCCTTGTTTTGGGGCAATAAAGATTGAAGCCAACAAAGCAATAGGCAGCAAGCAGTGAGGAATGATTGTGTGCATGTTTAAAACAAAGGAAAATTTCCTCACTTATTGGGGAGCAGTTCTATAATGTAGAAACCATAGATGTCTAAGTCTATTGGCTTTTTACAGTCTTTGGTCTAAGTGAATGCGACAGAACTCAGGGAAGCTCCTGGTAGCAGGTAGGCCTTTTGTCGCGAGCAGGTACCATGGGTACCTGCTCAGGACACCTTTGTGAAAGCAAGCTGCTTTGTTTGTATTTCTCTTCCTCCAGGGCTTCTCTCTTTTTTTTCAAGACTGGTTCTTCATCTCTAGCATTCCATTAGGCCCAGATCATCAGTTTACTTAAATTAATTATTTGGTTCCTTTGGTATGTTAAACAAGGACTTTTAGTTTATGTCAGGTTAACTATTCAGGACCTTCTTCTAGCATAAAGACTGCAACTTTAAGGAATATCATTGATTTGTAAGGAACAGAGATATAGGAAGTATTAAAATATGCTTTATAAAGTTGTATCTTCCATTCAGATAGAATGAATGAACCACTGCTATCATTCTCGAATACTAAGTATAAACTTTTCTTACCAAAATTACAATTCAATGCATTAGTGTAGATAAAATACTTTCGCAAACCAGAATTGGATAAAATATTTTTAATATTTTTATTGGAATATTAGAAATAGTGTTTTTGACATGTTTGTTATCTTCATGTGCAGACTTATGATATCCAATGTCAAGGAAAACACAAATAAAAAATTTCAACAATTCAAAATGACAAAATTGAAGAGATTGGCATTGTTAGTCTACTGACCTTACAAAGACTCAGCATGTTATTTTGAAGTCAGTTCAGTGAAAGAAGGCATTACAAAGTTGTTAATTAATCTAGGGCTGGCACCCTTTGGGAAGAGTACCAGAAAATTGGAACAAAAAAGAGGTGCAGCTTACCTCACAGCAGGAAAGAAGGGGCCTTTTAATTGGATTAAATCACATCATCACAAAATTTATGGATTCTGTCCACTATGCCAAAGAGGTGAGAAAATTTTAAATTAATTCATTAAGGTGGTTGGGGAGGATTAAAATTCACCACTTATCAAAAATTTCAAAATCAAAGTTTTGTTAATACAAAGGCATAAATAGAAGTCATGAAAAATAAAAGTTCTGGGAATTTTATAATCAGCCCTACGATGTTCCTTATACACTGAAACTACATATATAGGCTACATAAAATCTCTGAGAACAATTTTGGTCAGAAATTTATCATAGAAACATAAAACTAAAATATTGTATATCCTCTTTTTTTTTTTTTTTTTTTTGGTACGGGGATGGAACTTGGGTCCTTATGCTTGCCAGGCAGGTTGCAGAACCACTGGGCTAAATCCCCAGCCCTGTATATCCTGTTTTAAAAGCAAATTTTCACATGGGCACAAAAATATTGCATATGTGTATTAAAAAACTAAAATATGATAAAGATTTTTAAAAATAAGAATAGCAAAAACTATGAAATTTTTTCTGAATCTATGTAATCATCTAAAGCATATGAAATATATTTGTTACTGATACTAAAACAACTTCTTATTTTATCAATCCAGAGAACATCTCAGACAATGCAAAAATACTTTAAACTGATTTTAGTATAATCAAATGAATTAATTCATGTGGCACCAATTAGAAGAATCATAGCTGAAAAAAAGATTTTCATAAAATACTATTTCAAAAGTTGAAAAATAAATTTTAGCTATGTTTATTATTTCTGCAAAGACTGAAAATTCACATTTTAAGTTCACTAGACCCTCTACTGTCCTACTTTATTATGATCCTTTTTATTCTCCCATATAAAGAATATTTATCAAATAAATCATTTTGAAACAAAATTCATTCAATTATTTTAATTATATATGTAAAAGCATCAAAACTATGGGTTCTCCGGTATATTACCTGCCCCCGAGACAAATGGTGTCCTCTAATTTTGATCTAGAATAATTCATAAATTTTGAAAAACCTGAGATTGAGCCTCTAAATGGAGAAGTATTTCATATTTTTATAACTTCCAAGGAGTGGGCACAAATAATATACTTGAATAACAAGCAAAATAAGATAATTGAATTGAAAAGGATATTTGTTAGTATTTTAATACAATATTAGAACTTTCCTTAGCAGGGAATAGGGGGAAGACAAACTGTATGTGGGTCTTTGGCATGTCAACTTATGTTTTACGTCTTTATGTCACTATTCCATACTATCAAACAATGATTTGGTTTTTCTCTGGCAGGAAGCCAAAATAAGAGTTTTCTAGTGTGCAGCTGCACGGGTAGAGCCTTGAGCGGAGCAGAGCGCCCAGGACTGACTGAGCCCAGCTCTGTCCAGCAGGCTACGCCCACTTGCGACCAAGGGCTTGTAAGGACTCCCCTGGCACGCCCACCAGCTACGTGTGGAGTCCAGCAGGAGCCTACAACAACAGTGCCAGTGTGCCCCCCCCCCCCACACACACGCCCTGCCTCTGGCCTCTTGGCTGTGCAGCTACCTGGTTCCACATGACAGAGGCACAGGGGGACATAAAGGCCATTGTCCTCAACTGCAGAAGTGAACAAGAGAGAGAGGGCCTCTCTCAGGCTCCCTGATGATAACTGAAGCCCACTGGAAAAGTGAAGAGAATCTCTGCAGTAAAGGCACACCAGACCACCATAATTGGTAAGTTGGAGGGATCATCACCTCCCATCAGAACCTGGACTATCTTCAGGGGAAAAGCAGCTGGGACCTGCAATAGAACCTTGCACAGTTCAACCCCGCAGGAGGACAGGGAGCTCAACTTGGGACTTGCAGCCAGAAATCTGCCTGAATCCCACGGGTCTGTGACTGGCTTACTGAGACTCATTGACTTATAACTGCACACTTCTGCCCACGTTGTCTGTTGTGACAGAAGAGATATACCCTGAAGCAGTCCCTTCATTTTTATCTTTTATTTGTTATTTTCAAAATTACTACTATTTTTTTTGCTCTTATTTTTAATTTTTTCCCTTTTTTTCTACTCTGTTAAGATATTTTATTTTTCTCTTTTAAATTCTCTCTCTCTCTTTCTCTCCCTCTCTCTCTTATCATCCCACATTGTTCTTCATCTCCCATTGTGTTCCTGTTCTGGCCCCTTTTATTCTCTTTCCTTCTCTCACCTGTGTCCTCAGGCCTCACTGCTTACATTCCCCTATCCTTCTACCTACCTACCCCTCTCTCCCCAACTCCTTCTAACTCCCCATTCTGAAGGATAAGTTGCTATATTGAAGAGTTTATTCACTATAAACATATGTTGGATTGGTCCTTGATTTGGATTTAATTCACAGAGTTAAAGGTGATAGATTAATAAGTACCACAAATTGTCATTTTCTAAGAGGTACTTGATGCTATTGTGTTGCTAATTGTATCACTTGGGCTAAGGAGTTGTGATGGATCTAATCAGTTGACCTTCCTTGTACAATGAAAATGAGATAGCCTCAGAGGCATTAGAGACTCAAAACCTAAAGGCTAGCTATAGCTGGAAGACACCTCTGAGAAGCAATCATTCCATAAGGATTCTAAATACATCAACAAAGATACTTACAATAAGCAACTTCAAAGTATCAACCCAGGAACTAAACCACGGACAGTACCAAAAACAAAAATGAGAAGACATTTAAGTAAGGTGACTTCCACCCCATCAAAGGCAAATTCTGGGGGAAATGAGGTGGAAAAGTCTGATAATTAACCACCTGGACTCCCTGAACTGATAGCACAGGAAATAACATACAGATGAATGAGGCTGTAGAAAAATTCAATACAGAAATAATCTCCCAGATAACTATAGAGATGGTGAGCAGAGTGAAAGACATGATTAGAGGCTCTAGAGCAGAAGCACATAAAAAAATAGATGAGCTCAGAAATATGCTGGAAGCCATGAATGCCCAGCATAAGAAAGAACTGGAAACCATGATTGCCCAACATAAGAAAGAAATGGAATCCATGAAACAGATTCAAACAGATATTCAGGAAATTAAAAACTCCATTGAAAGCATACAGAACAGATTAAGGGAGTCTGAAGATAGAATATCAGATACAGAAGACAGGATCATGGTTAGAGACCATGAAAATAGAGATTTCATAAAAATAGTAAGGCACCATGAGAAATCAATCCAAAAACTGTTAGGCGATGTAAAGAAGAATAACATAAGACTGATAGGAGTCCATGAAAAAACAGGAGAAAGCACAACTGATACTAAAAAAACTGTTCACAAAAGTAAAAATAGAAAACTTCCCAGACAGAGGTGGAGAATTGGACATACAGATAAGTGAGGCATATAGAACTCCAACTAGCCATGATCAAAAAATAATCTACACCTAGACATATAATAGTCAAGATCCCAGAAAGCCAACAGAAGAAGAAAATCCTACAGGCAGTTAGAGAATAGAAACAAATCACCTACAAGGGAAATCCCATCAGAATAACAGCAGACTTCTCAACACAAACCCTCAAATCAAGGAGAGCCTGGAGTGAAGTATTTCAAGCCCTAAAAGAAAATAACTTTCAACCTAGACTGTTGTATCCTGCAAAATTATCTTTCAAAATTGATGGGGAAATTAGATACTTCCATGACAAAGCACACCCGATAAATTTCATGAACACCAAACCACCACTCCAAACAATTCTGAGCAATATCCTAGAAAAAGATAATGAAGGTCACAACTCCATGAGGCCCAACAGAGGGAAGCCACCAGGCAAGGTGAGGTACTAAAGAGAAAGGGGGAAAAATAAGAAATAAAAGAGCCACCACGAGTAAAACATCATGACAAGGATAAATCAGTATCTATCAATTATAACCCTCAATGTTACTGGCCTCAGTTCACCACTCAAAAGAAATAGACTGACAGAATGGATTAAGAAGCAAAATCCAACAATATTCTATATACAAGAAACACACCTAACTCAAAAAGAAATTCATAGACTGAAAGTAAAAGGATGGAAAACAGTGCTCCATGTGACAGGATCCCAGAAAAAAGCAGGTGTAGCAATCTTATTTGCAGGAAAAGTAGATTTCAAACCAAAAGTAATTAAGAGAGACAAAGATGGTCACTACGTCCTTGTGAAGGGAACAATCCAAGAGGAAGAGATGACAATCCTAAATATATAGGCACCAAATACAAATGCCCCCAACTATACAAAACACATATTAATGGACATGGAAAACCAAATAAGCACTAATACAATTGTAGTGAGGGACCTCAATACTCCAATATCACAAATAAACAGAGCATCTAGACAAAAAATTAACAAGGAAATTCTACAACTGAACCAAGCTATTAAACAAATGGACTTAATAGATGTTTACAGAGTGTTCCACCCCACAAAATCAGAATACACATTCTTTTCAGCTGCACATGGGTCATTCTTTAAAATAGACCACATGCTAGCTCATAGGACATGTCTAGGTAAATGTAAAAGAATTGAAGTTATCCCCTGTATATTATCATACCATAGTGTGATGAAATTGGAGATCAATAACAAAAGAAACTGCAAAAATTTCATAAACACATGGAAATTGTACAACACACTTCTGAATAACCAATGGGTCACAGAGGAAGTTAAAGAAGAAATTAGACAATTTCTACAAGTACATGATAATGACAGTACAACATACAGGAATCTATGACACACAATGAAAGCAGTTCTATGCTGGAAATTCACATCAGTGAATGCCCATATTAGGAAAACAGAGAGAACTCAGTTAAATAACCTAATGCAGAACCTCAAGCTCCTAGAAAAAGAAGAGCATAACAAAAGCTTGTACAAGAAAAGAAATTATAAAGATCCGAGCAGAAATCAATGCAATGGAGACTAAGAGAATGATACAGAAAATTAATCAATCAAAGAGTTGGTTTTTCAAAAGAATAAATAAAATCGATAAAACTTTAGCCAACCCTATCAAAAAAGGAAAGAAAAGGCTCAAATCCATGCAATTAAGAAAGAAAAAGGTGAAGTCATGACAGACCTAGCAGAAATCCAGAGGATCATCAATACCTACTTTGAGAAACTGTACTGTAATAAAATGGAAAACACAGTAGAAATGGACAGATTCCTAGATACATACGAATTACCAGAGTTAAATGAAGAAGATATAGAAATTCTAAACACCCCAATTACAATGAGTGAAATTGAAAATGTAATAAAAAAAATTACCAACAAAGAAAAGCCCAGGTCCTGATGGCTTCACTGCTGAATTCTACAAGATATTTAAAGAAGAACTATTGCCATTACTCTTTAAACTCATCAAAGAAATTGAAAGGGAAGCAAGGCTTCCAAATTCATTCCTGGAAGCAAGTGTTACTTGGATTCCAAAACCAGGGAAAGACCCAACCCAAAAAGAGAACTACAGACCAATCTCCCTAATGAACCTAGATGCAAAAATCCTCAACAAGATACTGGCAAACAGAATACAGAGGGTCATCAAGATCACACACCCTGATCAAGTCAGATTTATCCCAGGGATCCAAGGATGGTTGAACATCCATAAATCAATACATGTAATACACTATATTAACAGAGTGAAGGACAAAACCCATATGATCATCTCAATAGATGCAGAAAAGGTATTTGACAAAATCCAACACCCATTCATGATAAAAACACTACAGAAAGCTGGAATAGAAGGTCTTTATCTCAACCAGATTAAGGCTATTTATGAAAAACCAACAGCCAATGTCATACTAAATGGTCAAAAACTGAAAACTTTCATGCTAAGATCAGGAACAAGACAAGGATTCCCACTATCACCACTCCTGTTCCATATCATTCTGGAAACAATAGCTATAGCAATTAGAAAAGAGAAAGAAATAAAAGGAATAAAGATAGGAAAGGAAGAAGTTCAGTAGAGTACAGATTCAGTAGAGTAGCTGGACATAAAGTCAACACTCAAAAAACAATAGCCTTATACACAAATAGCAGACTCATGGAGAGAGAAATTCGGGAAACAATTCCTTTTACAATAGCATATAAAAAAATGAAATATCTAGGAATCAACCTAACAAAGGAAGAAAAAGACCTGTACACTGAAAACTACAGCTTTCTGAAAAAGGAGATCGATGAGGATATAAGAAAATGGAAAGACATCCCGTTTCCTGGGTAGGAAGAACCAATATAGTAAAAATGGCCATCCTTTCAAAATTACTGTATAGATTTAATGCAATACCGATTGAAATTCCAACAATATACTTCACAGAACTAGAGAAAACAATCCAAAAATTCATCTGGAAACAGAAGAGACCTAGAATAGCTAAAGCAATTCTAGCCAACAGAGACATGGTTGGGGGTATCACAATCCCCAACTTGAAACTATACTACAAAGCTACTGTGATAAAAACAGCATGGTGCTGGCAAAGAATCAGACCCGAGGATCAGTGGAATAGATTAGAAGATGCAGAAACAACTCCAGACATACTCAGCCACTTCTTCTTTGATAAAGGAGCCAACCACCCTCACTGGAGGAAAGATAGCCTATTTAATAAATGATGTTGGAAAAACTGGATTTCAACCTGTCAGAGATTAAAACTAGACCCATGTCTATCACCCTGCACTAAACTAAGATTGAAGTGGATTAATGATCTAAATATTGAGACAGAAACACTAAACTTGCTGGAAGATAAGTTAGGTAGAACTCTTGAAGACATTCGCATAGGAAAAGACTTTATGAACAAAATCCAATAGCATGGGAACTAGCACAAAGAATCAACAACTGGGATCTCATCTTATTAAAAAGCTTCTGTACTGCAAGAAAAACCACCAACAGAGTTAACAGACAACCTACAATATGAGAAAAAATGTTTAGCAGCTGTATCTCAGACAAAGGACTACTATCTAGAATATATAAAGAATCGAAAAAAATAAGACCCCACTAAATTCAAAGACCCAATTCAAAAATGGGCATCTGAAATGAACAGACATTTCTCAGACAAAGAAGTAAAAGCAGCAAATAAATATATGAAAAAATGTTCAACATCACTGGTCATTCGAGAGATGCAGATGAAAACAACACTGAGAGTCCACCTTACCCCACAAAGAATGGCTGCTATCAAGAAATTAACCAATAACAAATGCTGGCGGGAGTGTGGAGAAAAGGAACCCTTCTCCATTGCTGTGGGAGTGCAGACTGGTGCAACCACTGTGGAAATCAGTGGAGATACCTCAAAGAACTAGGGCTAGAGGTCCCATTTGACTGAGCTATTCCCCTGCTGGGTATCTTCCCCAAAGAATTAAAAGAATCATACCACAGTGATATATGTGCACCCATGTTTATAGCAGCACAATTTGTAATAGCTAAAACTTGGAAATAGCCCAAGTGCCCATCAGCTGGAGACTTTATAAAGAAGATGTGTTTTTTTAATCAAATGGAGTACTACTCAGCCATAAAGAAAGAGAAACTAGAGACATTTATAGCTAAATGGATGCATATTGAGGCCATACTCTTAAGTGAAATAAGTAGAACACACATCTGTAAATACCGAATAGTTTCTCTGGTGTGAGGAACTGAAAGTGTAAATAAGGATTAAAACGAATAATTCATAATTTGAAATAGGAAAAGGTCCAAAGTTATAGTGGTGGTGGGAGGGAAAGGGGAAAGGGAAAAAGGGATAGGAAAAATTATGTGAAAACAAAAAAAATGGAAATGAAATCTTTGTAAATAGGGAAGGGTCGAGGGGGTGAAGGGTGCACAGGTAATGGGGAATAAAATAAGAACTAAGATACATCATGTACAGGTACAAACATCCAATGATAAATGTAAACATATTTTATACCTAAAATGTACCAATAAAAGAAAAAAAAAGTTTTCTAGCATTATAACCACATGATATGGATTATTTGATATCAAGATTTGTTGCTTCTAACAACGAAATAACAAACTAGCTCTGTTATGGAATTATAAATCTGAATAATGGCCAAATATATAAGAATTTGTGAATAAGGAAATCAAAAGAGTTTGAAGAGTTTAGCACATGAGTAAGCCAGTAGTATTTTTAACATGTCATGCTATTAGGAGATTTTTGGTTTTACAGTAGGTAACACCATACTAGGCTGATAAAGTAGCATGTGGACCTTTATTAATAATTGTCAAAAATAATCTATATAAATATGATTTCATTGGAATAGTTTTCAGAGATTTAATGTGAGTGGTATACTCAGTGCTGTGCTCACCCAAAGCATTGATATTTGAGAAATCCTCCCTCACTTTTGTGTTCTGAGAAACTGTTTCTTCAAAGTACCATCCTAGTCTCAAAAATATTATCTAAAACTACCCCCTCCCTTAGCAGTGACTTACATAACACGATCTCCATCCTGCCTCACGAGACCCGTCAGACTCACTGATCACTCCTTTTTTTTAAATCATACCCTCAACCTCACATTTTCTTCGTTTCCTTTGAAATTTCTCATTAATGGATATGCTCCCTATTGCATTCGCCTGAATAAAATAAGTTTCTTAATTGTCTGAAACATTTTGTTTTGTATGACTTTATTTCCATACTCCAATGGGATCCGACTTTGCCTTCAGATTCCCTTATACTCCACCCAAGTAAAAAGGCCTCTCAGAATTTGTGCTCTTCCTGATTGACCATCTGATACTCAGCAATGAGTCTGACTCCTCCCCCAGTACTCCAGACTCCTGTCCACAGTAAGAACTTTACATTTTTGCT